>NC_134311.1:38112519-38772519 GCF_949628215.1 Phalacrocorax aristotelis | reverse complement strand
CCATCACATCAGGACATTCACTGAGAACACAGAACACCTACGAGATGTCCATATTTACCTGAATCAGACTGTTTCCCAAGAAAGGAAGACCCTAATTCAACTTTATTTGCTCATATAGGACACATTTTTTTATGAAGATGAGATTTATTTCACCTCTGCTGAAGTTGTACATAATTTTTTAAATTAATATATACCTGAACATTCATGTGTGTCCATGCATGTGTGCCAGTGACAGAAATGAAAGGTGACAAAAGCAATAGTATTAATATATCTATATATGTCAATATAGTCAAATTTATGACAATTAGGAAATGGGAAATAGAAAGAGACTTCATTTGAGTTTGGGAGAGTGGGAAATTCAACCTAACCACAAACCCAGTCCTGGGTCAGAGCATCAGGAAAATTTATTCAGGGCAAGGCTGAAATATGCTGTCCTTCACACTTCGGGGCGGGGGGGAGGGGGGGAAGGCAGTTAGTTCACTCTGGTTTACCATACATTTGAACAATCATAAAACTATTTTTACCTAGCAGGCTTAATTATGAGCCTTTGAATATATCCAGAATATGGTGACAGAAGTTAAAGAGGAAAACAATAAGAAGTTGCAACTGACCATCTGCTATGCTTCTTTAAAGCTTTAAAAGTAGTTACTTTTTAAAAATCCAGTGTCTGACCACAGCATTATACTCTCCATTCTCCTTCTTACTTTTCCTGCTTTGCCTCAGCCATCTTCCCCTTTTCTTCTTTCCACCTTCTTCAAATAAGAGTTATCTGTAAGCATCATTACAAATTACTAAAAGGGGGCACTACAAAGGAAGCAGAAAAAACATAGGAGGAAAGAAGACAGACATGAAGGTGACTGGCAGTAAAAGTAGACTATAGCTTACTTTTTTAACTATAAAGCTGTAACGTGTTGTAAAATGACAGCAATAGCTGCCAAGCAATGCAAACACAAATTTAAACCTGCTATACACACAAGATCCGACATATATTTTGAGTTTTTTTCAAATTAATTCTTCAGTGTTTTGGACCATTCTATTTGCTTACCAGTTGCTACTGCTTATGGGTTTCTAACATGTTAAACCAGGCATACAATGATTGTGAACGGCAGATTCTGGTCTACCGCCAGCTCTGTGCTCTGTCAAGGCTCCACCGATGGCCCAGATATGCAATGTGCCTTACGTTCTGGCAGGAAATCCTTCCCCTGCTCTCCCAGGGCTTTGGGAAGTAGCTGCAATGGACTGCTTCAGTTCCCAATTGCTTAGAAAACGTGCAGTGCCTTTTGGCATTGCAGAGTTAGAGTCAGCACACAGCAACTACTCCCTGATGCCCAACCTCATGGACAGTGAATTAATCAAGGTCCACTTTCCGTAGACTCAGATTAATTATGTGGTCCTTTGCTAACTATGATATTCAGAGTAAACACCTCAATGACCAAGCGAGTGTAATTCATAAAATGATCACAGATCATCATAAGGACACAAAATTTTCACAGAAAGAAAAGAAAAAAAAAACCCAAAATTATTGAATGGGGCTTGTTTGGGAAGTTGGTCCTTGCAAGCAATTCAGGTGCTGCATCCAGCCCTCGTGAAAGTAATCTCTCTACAAATCGCCTGTTGGGAGAACTTGCATCAAAGTACGTACTCTGTCTTCAGTTTTTTAGGGGAGTACATCTAAGCTTTACAGATGAGTTTGTATTCAGGGAGGAAGAGAGATGGGCTGGAGGAAGAGCAGAAGTCGGACAGATTAAAAAAGCTCAAGTAGTGACAGATTGAAATGAAAGAAGATATATTTGCAATTGCAAAAAGCAAAGTCAAGACCAGCCGAGGCTCTGAAACTGAGCCAGATGTGTCACTAGCTTCTGCAGCTAAATCAGGTATTATGTCACCCTGGGCAATGCCTTTGAAAAGCAGGTGCTGTGGAGAGGTGTGCACTGAAGGGCAACCCAGATTACAAGAAACACAAGTGTAAGTGAAAACCCTCACCACCTGCACCAGTTAGTGGACTTGGTAAGGGAGGAATAAAGTAGGACAGGTTACAGAACTGTCTGTGGGTGATTCTCAGTAGACTAGGTAATAATATATTTACATTTCCTATAAAACCAGGATTATGTAAGAATGGATCACATTATTTAAATTACATAAACAAGAAGAAAGAAAGAAAGAACATTACCGTTAGACATTCTGACCTAAGCTCCACAGGCTCTGCGAAATGCATGTCACACATCAAGCTTAGCATCCAACAGCTCCACATTTCTACTTAACCTCATCCATGAATCTGGAACCCATCCAAAAATCAATAATAATAATAACCCATCCATAAATCAGTAATCATAACCATAAGGCAATAATAAACCAAAAATAAACAATCAATAATAATAATAAACCATTCAATAATCATAATAACTGAATCAATAATAAACCAGTAATAAACCAATCAATAATCATAATAATCCATCCATAAATCAATAATCATAATAATAAACCAACACTATACATACACACAGAATCACAGAACCCCAGGTTGGAAGGGACCTCAGGGATCATCTAGTCCAACCTTTCTAGGAAGAGCACAGTCTAGACAAGATGGCCCAACAGCCTGTCCAGTCGAATCTTGAAAGTGTCCAACATGGCCGAGTCAACCACTTCCCTGGGGAGATTATTCCAATGGTTGACTCTTCTCAGTATGAAAAATTTCCCTCTCGTGTCCAATCAGAATCTCCCCGAGAGCAACTTGTGTCCATTCCCCCTTGTCCTCTCCATGGGACCCCATGTGAAAAGGCAGTCTCCATCTTCTTTGTAGCTGCCCCTTAAGTACTGGTATATGGTGATGAGATCCCTTCTAAGCCTCCTTTTCTCAAGGCTGAACAAACCCAGTTCTCCCAGCCTATCCTCATATGGCAGGCTGCCCAGGCCTGTGATCATCTTGGTGGCCCTTCTCTGGACCCCTTCCAGCCTGTCCACGTCCTTTTTGTACAGCGGGGACCAGAACTGTACACAGTACTCCAGGTGTGGCCTGACAAGCACTAAGTAGAGCAGGATGATGACTTCTTCATCTCTGCTGGTGATGCCCTTTTTGATGCAACCCAGCATCCTGTTGCCCTTCTTGGCCACAGCAGCACACTGCCCGCTCATGTTGAGCTTCCTGTCCACCGGCACCCCCAGGTCCCTTTCCACAGAGCTGCTCTCCAGCCAGGTGGATCCCAGTCTGTGCTGCACTCCCGGATTATGTTTTCCCAGGTGCATGACCTTACACTTGCCCTTGCTGAACTTCATAAGGTTCTTGTTAGTCCACTCCTCCAGCCTATCGAGATCCTCCTGCAGAGCAGCTCTCCCTTCTGGAGTGTCTACTTCCCCACTCAACTTAGTGTCATCTGCAAAATTCATCAGGCTACACTTGATCCCGTTATCCAGATCACTTATGAAGATGTTGAAGATGTTGAATAACATTGGGCCCAATATCGATCCCTGGGGGACTCCACTTGTGACAGGTTGCCACTTTGAAAAAAAGCTATTTACCACCACTCTTTGGGTGCGGCCTGTCAGCCAGTTCCCCACTCACTGCACAGACCACTTGTCTAGGCCAAAACACATCAATTTCTCCAGGATGCGGCCATGGGGAACTGTATCAAAAGCCTTGGAAAATCCAGGTAGACAGTGTCCACTCCCTGCCCCATGTCAACCAGGCAAGTCACTCTGTCATTGAAGGCCACCAGGTTTGTCAAGCACAGTCTGATCTTAGTGAAGCCATGTTGGCTTTTCCCAATCACGTGCTTCATTTGACTTGTGACGGCCCCCAGCAGGATTCATTCCATAACTTTCCCAGGGATTGAAGTAAGGCTGATGGGCCTATAGTTACACAGATCCTCCCTCAAGTCCTCCCTCAAGCCCTTCTTGTAGATAGGGGTAACATTTGCCTTCTTCCAGTCCTCTGGGACATGCCCTGTTCTCCACGAATTCTCGAAGATTATGGAGAGTGGCGTTGCAATGATGTCAGCAAGCTCTCTCAACACCCTCGAGTGGATGGCATCAGGGCCCATCAGTTTGTAGGGGTCAATCTCCTGTAGTAATTCACACACTAACTCTTCCTTCACTGATGGTGGGTCTATGTTAGGATCAACCAGGAATTTCATTCCCAAAACCTGGGACCCAACAGCGTTGGCAAAGACAGAGGTGAAGGAGGTGTTGAGGACTTCTGCCTTTTCAGCATCATTGGTGATTGACTCTCCTTTTCTGTTTAACAGTGGGCCTATATTTTCCTTCTGTTTCTGCTTGTGGTTGACATAACTGAAGAAACCTTTCTTGTTATTTTTGACATCTACAGCCAGTTTCAATTCAAGCTGGGCTTTTGCTTTTCTAACTGTACCTCTGCTCTGGCAATGCCCTTGTAGCTCCTGACAGATAATCCTCCACTTCTCCATCTCTGGTATCCTCTTTTGGATTTGAGTAGACCCAGGAGGTCATGGTTGAGCCATGGGGGCCTCTTGCTCTGCTTACTTCCCTTTCCTTTGTAGGGGATAAACTGGCTTTGTGCTTCCAAGAGAGAGTTCTTGAAGAACTCCCAGCTCTCACTAGCTCCTTTGTCATCCATGGAAGCTTCCCATCGAATCCCTCCCAACTGAGCCCTGAGTGAACTGAAGTTTGCTTTTCTAAAATCTAGAACCCTTGTCTTAGAGCTGACCTTCAGCATGCCCAGCAGAATCCTGAACTCCACACTGTTGTGGTCACTGCAGCCACGGCTACCACTAACCGAGATACTACAAAGCAGGTTTTCATGATTTGTAAATAGCAAGTCCAGCAGTGCCTCATTCCTGGTTGGCACATCTAACATTTGTATGAAGAAGCAATCCTCTGTGCATTCCAGGAACTTGGTGGATGACATGTGAACTGCCATATTGTTCTTCCAGCAAGAGTCTGGGTAGTTGAAGTCAACCATAAGGACCAGGTTCTGTTGGCCAGAAGCTTGCTTTAGTGCCCCAAGTACCTCTTCATCGGCACTGTCATCGTGGTTAGGAGGTTGGTAGCGGATGCCCACTGTGAGGTCGTGCTTGGAGATGACCCCTCTGACTTTAATCCAGAGGCATTCGATAGAGCAGTCACAATCACCACAGCTGACTTTGATACATTTGAGGTTTTCCTTAATGTAGAGTGCGACTCCTCCACCTCTTCTATCCTGCCTGTCTTTACGGAAAAGCCTATAACCATCCATTTAGTTGTTTGAGTTGTCCCACCATGTTTCAGTTACTCCTATGATATCGTAACCTTCTGAGTAGGCACAGAGCTCCAGTTCCTCCTCTTTGTTTCCTAGACTGCGTGCATTCGTATACATACACTTGAGGTGACTGCTCTTCTGTTTTACATCTTGGGAGACAGCTAAGGAACATTTGTCACTGCACTAGCTGGCCTGACTTACTTCCCTGTTGGACATGCTGGAGTGAGCATTTCTGTAATGGATCCCATGCCCCAAGTCCTTCAGTTTAAAGCCCACCTTACCAAATTAGCCAGCCTACTGCTAAAGATTCCCTTGCCCCTTCTAGACAGGTGGATTCCATCCCTCCCTAACATGCTGAAGAACACCCCATTGTCATAAAAGCCAAACCCCTCACGACAGCACCAGCCATGTAGCTGGAGTTGATATACATTATTTGCCTATTTCTGGCTCCCCCTTCCCTCAAACTGGCGAAACAGAGGAGAAGATAACTTGTGCACCAGATACAAATACACACACATAGATGATAAACTAATAGTATAGTATTCAATACAGAAAGGCCGTTGTTATGATGCAGCCATTGCAACTTAATATTTTGACATAGCTGTATCACAGAAGAAAATATATTCAAGTTTTCACACTTCAAAAATCCAGAGACAGAACAGTTTCTCTAACCACATACATATATCCCGTAATTTTAAAGACCTGAGGAATGTCAGCTACCAGTGAAAAAATCTGTTATGGAATAAACTAACTCCACGAAAATTAACATCAGAAATGTTAAATATAAACCACCATTTGTCCTTTTGTTTGGACATAATTTTTCTTCATAATAAAGGTACACATGGAGTCCTGATCACTCCTTTCTGATACAGTAGACAGAGAAGATGGGGGGCTCCAGTTAAATTTTAAATAAAAGCAAACGTATAAATATTTAAGTACGATTTTTTTGAAAAATCAGAAACATTAGCATAACAGATTATTATGTCTGGCCTTCAAAAATAGTACAGCTTCAAGTACAGCAAAATCAGCATTTCGATCATTTATTTAAATTCTATCTTAATTAACAAATCCTGCTTGCTACAAATAAAATGCTCTCACAGAAGAATAAAACAAGCTTTTGAGCTTGGTTCTAGAGAAGCAGTTAAATACATCATTCACCCACAGCTGGGCTGACATAAAAAAAAACCACTGTAGCTTCCTTCTGGTCTCTCAATATACTATGATCATGAATACTGAAGGTGCCTTCAATTTCTGATGGCAAACAACAAAAATCTATTAAGGAAAGAGACCACAACAGATTTTCTCAGTTTTTTCGTTATACTGTGGAATACTGTTTTCCTAATCATTTGCTGATTTTCAGAAACACAGAAGCTAGACTATTACACTCAGTCATGTTTAAGGCTACAAAGGTATGCAAAGTCTCTGTGGCACTCTGAAACTAAATCACAGGCAACAGGGGGGAAAACAAACAAACCCAAACAAATCAAACCCTGAACAACCACAAACCAAAGTATTCCAGGAAGCATTCTGGAAGATTTGATTCTTTATCCACAGATTAATGGAAAATACAGATCTTGCAATATTACATATGAATGGGAGTATTTTGCCTTTTGCGAAGATATGTTCAGCTTGCAG
Source organism: Phalacrocorax aristotelis (assembly GCF_949628215.1). Taxonomy (NCBI): domain Eukaryota; kingdom Metazoa; phylum Chordata; class Aves; order Suliformes; family Phalacrocoracidae; genus Phalacrocorax; species Phalacrocorax aristotelis. The sequence goes on along the minus strand of NC_134311.1, from coordinate 38,765,675 downwards.
TTACAAAAAAGGACAAACAATTGAGAGTATCCAAAAAATGGAAAAGTGTCAAAGCAAATGCCTCTGGATTACTAGATCATATGAGTTAGCAATAAATTAGAAAACTGAGATTAATATAACAAAAGTCTGTAAGATCTGGCCCAAGAATTATCCATAGAGCAAAGAGGTAGAGGCCCAACTCAGACCTGCTGAGTTTCATCTGTACCATGTTACTCAATTTTCAAGCATTCAGGATGGCTTAAACCAATGGGCCTGTCCCATTCCTAAAGACCAATTTATACTCTAAATATATCCCCCAGACACAGGACTGATACTGGAGTGGAAAAACTTCCAAGATATACTATTTAATTGAAATTAGAAGAATAATATGAATCTCACAATGCAAAAAAAATGTTCTATGGATAATTTTTTGGCAGAACTTGTTCATTACTGTACAACAAGAATGTAAACAGCTCTTAATATTCAAGCCACAACTATTCCTTGAGACAGGCTATCGTGACTGGACTGGCAACACATGAAGTTTGCACTATGTAACTGGACTGCTGCCAGCCTGAAATGTCAGAAATGTCATAAACAGGACTAAAATCTTTAAGCACAGCATTTTATAGTCACAAAGAAGGAATACCCATACAATGAAGCTGATAAGGAAATGCATAAAGAGGAAGGAGTCAGAGACAGCTCAAAGCTTTCTACACAAAAAAAGTATCATCTTGTCCTTGACCGCCGCATGTGCAGCAGCAACAAAGCAAGACCTCAGGCTCCCTACTGTTCACTCCATGGACCTATACACAGCAAGATATGGGAGCCCCAGACACACACAAACCTCTCCCCATGGACATCCTCACTGCCTACAACAGGTGTGCAGCCAATTATCCCTATCCCATGTAACCCCTCAGCACCCTTCCTAATCAACCCCATCCTTCTCCAAGCTACCGATGAAACACCCACCCCTGCCTCAAGGCAAGGAAGCAGCTATAGCAGAGGCCACCAAGGACTGGCCTGTAGTCCTGGCAGCACAGTCACAGGCCACCACTGCCACCCCTCCAGTAGATGCTACTCTTCATCCTCTTTTCATTTGCATCAGCAGAGGGCTGTGTGGGCAGAAGAGTCCCTACTAGTTGCCTATTTGCTGCCTGTCCAAACAGCAGCATCTCTCAAAGAGCAGCTTTGAGACACCCTGCTGTGCTGGGGCACAGAGGGACTTGCACAAAGGAAAGGACATGCAAAGCGCTTGCAGCAATGCCAAGGCTCCTGTTCTTAACACTGCAACGCTAAAAACTTCAGCCAGGGCAGAAGCTAGGTCCTGCCTCCCACCCCAGTAGGCAAGACATCCATATAAAGAGTGGGTGTGTGAATGTGTATAATCAGAAGAAAATACTTTCTGAAACACTGCCCATCAATACCATAGATAGATAGAACTGTTTTAAGACCAGACATGTCAAATCTCTGAGACTTTTGCCACACATCAAAAGACAATGGGCAGGAAAAGTTTCCTTTTTAAACTACCAGCTAGTTCTGGAGACAAATAATTGAGCTGAAAATTTCTGATGATCGTGATAGCAGCTTCTAGCCTTCAGGGATTAAAATCTACTGTATTAAAAAATACAGTAAAATACAGGTACTTCCCACATACAGCCAAGGCAGACATCAGTGCGGAACTGCTATACGCCTAGGATGTGGGTAATGCTGTGTAATGTTGCTTGGTGATGGATTTCTTCCCCAAAGTAAGGTAAATCCCACTAAAAACAAAAAATTGTCCACAAGTGATGCAGATGCTGCTTCTGCTTTTCCTCCCTTAGGCACATATGCCTTCTTTAGAACAAACAAACAAATAAATAAATATGGGGGGCACAAATAAATAAATATTTTTACAGTTAGATAATAAAGTGCACTCCTTCCCATTTACCTAAAACACTTTGCTGACACAAGGACATCCTCTGTGACCGGTAATTCAATCTTTACTATTATTATGTAGCGCTCAGTGAAGCACTCAGCATGAATCAGAAAAACCTTCATAATAATCCCGTCTATAAATTATGTTTTATGACAGATTGTGTGTCCCCAAATTTCCCGCTTCTCAATTGAAATATGTGTGTGTTTACAGTTTCCCACTTAAATAATATGCTTTACTTAGCTGTTTTATACAGGATAAATCAGGCTTATGTGACTAAAAATGGCAGAAGATAGGTATCTGCTCTTAAAATAATTACAAAAATTAATAACCTTAATGGGCTTGATTCTTTCCAGCTAGTTCATAAGCAGAGTAAGGCTTGTATCTCCAGAAACACTGACATCCTATTCTCAGAATTTCCAATCGGAATTTCCATCCCAATGCTGTGTCTTTCATTCAAAATACTTTCAAACATAATTTTGTTCTGATTAAAAGAAAATAATACAAAATTAGGACCGTCACATTTTTGTGACCCTCTGCAAAGAATTACCAACACTGAAAAATCTATTTCAGTAAATGTAAATACTCGAGACCTTTGTATTTGTCTCCTCCTAAGCATAACAATTTTAAAAAAACAACACACAGATTTGTAAGTTTCCTTTAAATTGATAATTCATTCTGGTTTACAAACCAGCGGCAGGACTGCCCAGGAACAGAAAGCAATACAGCAGCACAGTTGGTACATAAGCCCAGCAGTTCACAGCCCTGACTTACTCTACGCTGCGCAATCAGTGACGATAAGAGGTTTGCATTTAGCAGCAGAATTCAGCCCTCAATATAAACTGCAAAAGTTGAAAACATTGACAAAGATCCCTCATCAGGCACACTTTACAGTAGCAGAGAAGGATCTTCAGCTCTAAACCGGTTGGGATTTTTGCTTCGTTATTTCTGCTGGTAAAACCTGAAGCCAAAGTGGCGCTGCGGCCATTACACATATGGAAAACCGCTGTCCAAGTACGCTGGATTTGCAGTAGCAACCAGGAAATTACTGACATGCAAAATAAACAATTCCATTTTAATATTTGCACTTTTTTTCTTTAAATTAATTGTCTTTAGTTGATAATCCTTGAAAACGTTAACCAACGTAACCATGCCATTGTATTGAGTAGACATACATAATCATTTAAGCCATTAAGTATCACCAAGCTGAGTTCAATACTAGATTTCCATTTGTGTTCTGTTCTAATGCGATGGACACTAGAATTCAACTGAAAAGTAAACAAAATAAATGTCTACTAACTAAAACTAAACTACGGATTGGAAAGGAATCCAGTAAGTTACTTAAAGGCAAAAAAACAACTCACTGAAAAAAGGAAAGCAATATGTACAGTTGGAGATATGGGCTGTTTATGGTGCTACTTTTACGTATGTTTCCGAACTTGTGTCTTTTTGTTATCATTTCATTCACAGTGCTAAAGGGGAAAAAAGCCTTTCTTCAGTTCTCCTCATCAGTTTCTGAAGTGTGTGCAAGTCATGGAGGTGAACAATGCTTTTCAAGGAAAAGCTATTGTTAATAACGGATAAAGAAATACTATTACAAAGCAGTCAACTTTTATAAGATTTATCATTTTGGAATTTTTTTTTAATTCGGTACCATTAAACATATCAAATTTTAGCCACCATGTATTACATTATCTAATCCTTAATGTATTGTGCACAGAAAATGAAGCAAAACATGGATTAGTGGCTCCTTATGACAATGGAATGGCTTGTAACTTTCCCTCTTTCCTTGATTTCAACTCAAAAAATCACAGATAGACCTAGCAACATCACCACAGAAAACTCCAGTTCATTTTCTGTTTGCATCAGGCATAAAATCAGCTTTATTATAGCACCTAAAGCAAACAACCTCGTCATTCTGAATGCTTGCAAAACACTGCCTTCATGAGGACTACATAGCTTCATACAAATTATTCGGTCTGACAAGGCCTCAGAGTTGTTACGTAAAATTAACTTTCAAAGCTGATTGTGATGTTCGTGTGATTTTGGTAGTGCACCCTCAGTCTCTTGAAAGAACGTTACTGAAGGCAACAGCTGTAACACTTAAACCAGCAGCCTCTGTTCTTGCCCCAAATCCAAGACTATCAGTACATCTACAGCAGCAGAGCCAGATACAATACTCCAAACCTCTTCCCTGGAGTTAACTTCGACAGAACAAGCTGGGAAACAACTTACAGAATATTTAAAAAACAAGATTAAGCCATGCCTGAAAGAAAATGGCCCTGGTCAGTGTAAGTATAAAAAAATCATAAGACAGTACATGTATTTGACAGCAACTGCTTTTAGGTACTGTGCATGTGCAGTTCCAGATTCCAAGCACAATTCAGGAAATAAAGATGACTCACATATAACTCATGTACCTCAACCATATTGATTCCACTGACTGCACTCGGACTCCTCAGATGGTTCCACTCACCTCAGTGCACCTAGGAGGATTTCTTGAAAAAGAGTTAACCATTTCTCCAAACTGAAATTTCTGCATATAAACGTCTGTCTTTGTTTCCCACTCTGAGCTTTTGAAGTGCTTTACACGTGAAAACTGATCCATTTCCTGCAGGATGTTTCGCATTAAGATTTGTTTCTAACTGATATCACTAATATGTTAAACAAATAAGAGTTGTACACACCTAAAGCTAAATTTAAAGAAGTGTGTAAGCTTTATGTATTATTCATGGTACAGTTTTGCCTAAAGCTGATGTAAATTATAACCTTGTTCCCACAGTGACATAAATCAGCTGTAAAGCAGCACACGTAGCTCCTAACTTCCCTCCAAATCCACTCTGCCAGGAGTTGAACAAGCGCTGATCCATCCAATTAGTTACATGCTAAAGTAACTGACTTCAGTGCATTTTAAAGTACCTGAACTTCCGTCCCTTCATATTCAAAGGCACTGGTTCAATACATATTTTGCAGCTAACAAACATGTAATCTGTCATATAACCAAGTTATGACTGATCAAGAAAACATTTTAAGTACTCTAAAATGTAGATGTAATGAAAGGTATGTGTATTTGCGTATCCCACGCTACATCTCTGGCATAAGCAGTAAGAAGAGCACTATGTACACTTGCATTCACTCTGATTATCCAATAAAGTTAGGGGGAAATTTCTTGCAAGTAAGAAAACCACTTTCATAATTTAGGTGTGCCATATTAAACCTTACACATAATACGTCTGAGTAGTTCATGAATAATGGATTAAGCATGCAACCAGTTTTCCTTCACATTTTTGGTCAGGAATTGAGAACAGTCACAGTCCGTTGGCATTCTTCACCACACAATCCTTAATCACATTAAACAATCTTTTAAAAGCCAACTGTGAAATGTTCATTAAAAAGTATTTAAGTTCTTTAACTTAAATAAATTCCCTATATTGCAGTCTTTCAGCACTAACATTTAAGCTTGTTGCCTCATGCCAGAAGGCTGTTACCTAGCCTAATTTTAACTATTCTAGTTTACTAAACTAATCTAGTCTAATTCAACTTAATCTAGTCAAATACCTGGTACAAATCAACAGAAACATTTACATATTTTATTTTCATGGATTTTCATTTTCCCCGGTGACTCAAGTTTTTTCTCCAAAGCAGCAAACTGCACTGGAAGACAATAAACAGCTCACCTGCAATTCTACCCTACCACAATGTTCCCTAACACCCTGTTAAAACCTCTGAGTTTTTCCACACTAAAACTGTTAGAGATGCCAGCCATTTTTTTATTGTTAGTGTAATATTTTTTGAAGCATTAAAAGCTGCTCATCATACTGAAGATCATACCATTCAAGGGCAGAGTGCACATAATTTGTTGGCCAAAAGTACAGCAATTTTGTAGAAGTTGAAGAGCTCAATGGAGTTGAGACTTGCCTTTCAAGTCTGTAGATAACCTTATGGACAATCCCAAAATACGGCAAGTCTAAATCTAGATTATACCATTCAGAAGACTGTGACCCTGCCAGCACACAACTGAGCACTAGCATAGTTCATTCAGGATTCTCCATGCCAAATTCAAAACAAAGAAGTATTAAAATATCATTTATTAAGTGAAAATGGGTTCTACTGCTAAGTGTCTGGAGATTTATTACCTTCTTGTAGGCACACCCAGTACATAATACAACCAACTTCACAGCCCATGCATCCTTGGTCTGTCAAAGAAGGCTTTTAAAAAGCTCTTACTTGCTCAATTAATTTTGAAATATGACAAAACCCTTGTTCTCCTAACACACACCTACTTTATTTCCTAAAATCATATTCTTACTACAAATAGTCATTACTCCTCCTAACCCCTAAGTAGACAAGGGTATATAAACTAAAACATTCTTTCATTACCATCCTTTTGTGTACAGATTATTCCAATATTATATCCTCTGGCCTGCCAAATGCCACTTTGCTCCACTGGTACCTTTCCAAACAATGATGCAAAGATCTTTTCCCTGGTCTAACACTTCATCATACCCCTTTGTGCATCCCTCCAGTGATTTTGTTTCCACCAGTTTCATCCATCTGTTCCCCATTGTAATTCACTCCTGCCTATCAGGACCCTCTCACTTTATGCCTCCTCCCTGCTGAGTCAGAGAGGATAGCAATCATCTACCCTTCTCAGCTCCCACAGTCCACTTCTTGAACTTCCAAAACAAGCAACTTCCAGGTCAGCCCTTCTGTCAGGAGGGAGGGACCACAAAATACAGCACATTATAATCTTCTAAACCTCTCTTGTCTTGGCAAAGATGACAACGTGTGGAGACCCCTACATCACACTGCCCAATGTTCTTTCTCTGACTGCCTGTGCCCACCTAGGCATCAGTCTTATTTTAAGAATGTGGGCACAGAATATAACTCAGCTGTATCTGAAGATTTAATAGATTATTGACTGCCTTGGTTAACACTGTCCAACCGCAATATATTAAAATGTATTGGTAAAAAGGCTTTGGACTATTTTTTTCACTCCAGGTTGCCATGAGCCAAGAGCACATACAGATTCAAGTAAGACTTCTCACCTAACTGACAGCAAGCTGTTTTATTTATGCAACATACTATTCCACCGGATGTCCGTGTCCTCAGACATGACTAGGAAGTGTACCTTACTTTGTGTTTGCATAGCAAAAATGGGGTCCTTATCCATGCCTTAGGCTCTGAGGTGCTATTGTGATAACACAGTAAACACCACTATCACCACCCATGGAAATGCACTCCACTTGCTTCATTCCCTGTGTCAAGCGGCCATTTGCATGTTGGCTCAAAGCTCCTTGCATTCATTAGATATACTGAGACAACCGAAGCATCTGAGTTTTGGTTGCTTGGTGTGGTTGGTTTTTTTTAAATTACAGAAATGTAATAGCAGACATTCTTAATGAAAGTCACCCAAGCTTCTAAGACACACATTTATCCTTTAATAATGGCAAATCCTGAGAGAAAAAACAAATAACTAGCATGGAGGAAAAATATTACCAGTTCCTTTTGCATGAAAGCAGAAAAGGGTTCACTGAAAATCTGTGACAATACCAGCGCTGCGGAACAATGGGCTCCAAAAGAAACATGATTCTGCCTTCGCCAAATTATAAGCATCTGAAAGGCATATAGGGTAATTTATGGAAATTCTGAATGCTCTCCATCCTGTGCTCTCTATTTGCAGTCCTGATGGTTATTTTGTAAATAACATAGAAAAACATAACGCTTCAGATGACCTGGAGTACCTGAGGTCTGGCAGTAACACTCCGTGCACAGCGTCCATAGCCCTGCTTGTGAGAATCACAAGACACAGGAAAGCTTAATGCTTAACATCCCTCTGGGACACAATATCTATCCCACCCAGCAGAAAAAGACATTTATCAATTAATCCCCTCCAGCTCTGGAGTAGTGACAATGTAGAGACAGCCTGGATGGCTACTTCTTTCCCGGTCACTTTGGAGAGACACAGTGACTGCAAGCCCAGGAAGAGTGTTACAGCTACGCTGTGATCAATACAAGCTCCATCTCCTCTCTCTGCAAAGCAGGAGAGGGTCAGGAAGGGAAACAATAAATATGAATGATAATTGGTTTTCCACACTACCCATAGCAAAGCACATTCTCGTTGATGAGCTCTGCAGCAGACAAGTTCCATTTCAATGCAAGACACTCCATCCCGCACAGTCACCTGAGGAACTAAATGCTCTTTATGAATCTCAGGGAAGATGTTCCCACATGAATGTATCTACATATAGAGAACATTAGTGTTTCCATCCCAGATTTGCAAATTTTGTAGTCATTCTTGCAGAACTCATACAGTGCTGAAAGGAAACAACTTCCATTACAGCCTCTTTCTCTCCCAAGAGCAGCTTTTACCCTTAAAATCCAGATACACACCTCTCAGCATGCCCTACGGGAATCCCGTATATAGACATTTGAGGATAAAAGGTTCCACTACGACCACAAAAAGTCATGGAAAGCGTTTCCTATTCCTCTGAGGACTGGAACACATGAGCACCCCATTTCCCAGGAGCAGCCCTGACTATGACCATGGATCATTGCAGTCCCGCTTCAGGCACTTTCGATCCCATATTGTAAACCAGTAAACCTGAACTCCATTACTGCTCAGTCGGGCTAAACATTCATATAACTTGTTTAATTTTTCAACAACTACTGCTGTGCTGTAATGCCAAATGCTTCACCAAAATCCCAAACCACACAGACCAAGATGGACGGGAGGCAACAGGCGATCTGTACCTCTATGCACTCTCATATACATATATACATTTTATTAACTGCCTCACTGTCAGGGAATTGTTCCAGAATTTGCTTAATAAAATTGCTCATGACAGCTAAGCCATGGGATATGCCCAGTGCATGCAAATCAGAGTTTTAAACATTTTTCATGCACTTAACAGAAAGCACGTTACATGCCAAATTTGTAGTCATAGTTCACATCCTTATATGCAATCTTCACCGTTTGTGGTCTCCCCACATAAAGAACAAAATTAGACTACCAGCATACGGTCCGTTACATTTGGGCCATTAACAAGGTGAAGGATGTCATCAATATTGCAGCAGATCTGGCACCAGTTAAAGCAAATCTGCATAGATGAAAGAGCAATCATTAAGGCTTTACAGGCTTGCATTCCTCCAGAGTGTCAAAAATCCTCCCCACATGCCCTCAAGTGCTGGAGTTTGGTTTTGATCTCTGATTTAGCTGAAAGATGTGTAAAAGCAGGCACAATATTATCCATTGACTAAGTGCCTGAGACAGCCCTGTGTGTTGTTTATTCCAGTAAGCGCATAAAATATCTTGCGGTCATGAAATGTGTCAGAATGATGTTTACTTTGAACAGAAATACACAGTTATCTTGTTCATAAAGCAGAAACCTCTCTCTCGGCAACAAAACTCAACTCATGGTATTTCTGCAAGAAATACTGCTACAGGAATTCCAGTGCACCTTTGGGAGGACAGTACTTCCCCTTTTATTTCCGTCCTTTTTAAGCATATATTTAGGTGTTCTATTTCAGGAATACATGGGAAAGGCTACATAGTTCAAAATGAGAAAAACAATATTCTGTAGAAGCTGATCCAATTTTAATTACAAAACAATTTTAATTGCTTTGTATGCAATCTGTATGGACACAATAGGAAAACAGAATTCATTAAACTGGCTTCCCCCCGGATTCATAGCTTTTCTTCATCATTCAGCCTGCAGGATAAAACACTCAGAATCCTCCTCCAGCAAACATTTTGGTTTCTGCGTAAGCAGTGAATCCTCTGGAGAGAGAAGAGGCAGAGAGAGGTTAGAAAATGCAATTCCTTCTGTATCTCTCAGAGAAGCACCAAACATTATATAGGGCACAAACCAGCTCTGCAGGTTCACCACAAACGTAGCTCTTTCTTCTCAGAGTACTGTCAAGTCAACCAGTTAGGAATTTCAAAAAGGATTTACATGTCACTGTGCCTACCTGCTTGTTCCTTAAAGAACCAGAAACTAGGAGAGGGGATAAAAACCAGTTTTGATGCAGTGAACAGAAAAAAGGAAGTTCCCCCCTCAGCAGATTACCTGTGTGGCCAAGACTGAAAGTAAAGAGGTTTACTTCATAGAAAAAAAAGGGTAATACAAATAATACTAGTAATATTGAGACAGGCAGGAAGTAAGAGAACCACAGAGGTCAGTTGAGGGCAGGAGAAGAGCGAGGACATCACAGGCTTAACTAGCATCCTGCCTGGACATCAAGAAGCATATATTATCACTTGGGCCATACCTGCCAACTCCTGGTAGAGTTTTCAACTTTCGTGGACTACCACCAAAGCACAGCTTGGCTAAGCAGAAGGAGGGCACCAAAATCGCTGTTGGAAATCAGTGCCCTCAAAACAACCAAAAGCTCCACCTCTGGATGGTGGGGAGAAGAAGAAAGAAGGAGAAGGCACCTAAATCCATATCTGCATCTTCTATTTCCTGATTAATAAAAGATATGGCCAGCCAGAGCTCTTAAAAGCAAGTTAATGGAAATGCAAACAAAAGTTCTTCCATCCTCAGAATACCAGCTATATATGGAAAAACTGAAAAGGAAATACAACTCTTTTGTGGTTTTTGGATTACAATCTCTGATAACAAAGCAGCAGCATAAATATTCCCAGACTAAAAAAGAACTGTAAAAAGACATTAGTTGGAGCTATGAATACAAAAACATTCAGTTTGTATCTATTTTTTCATGACACAGTAAGACAAAAAACAAGGGCAAACACTGGAAGGGTGTAGTCAATACTGCCATCTTCTCTGCAATGCACCATGTAACCGCTGAAATCTCTACACAACTAGAGTCTTGCTCTCTTCCCCATACATACCAGCATCCAAGTGCCGGAATTTCTTCTTCTACAGTAGTATTTTCATCCCTTTACTTAAGTTAAAACTCAGACCAACTACATAATTACTTCGTGCAGTCTCATCATCACAACACGAACTAAGCACTTCCTTACTGTGTTTCCCCTGAAATGACATCATAAACTCTTCTGGGCAAGATACAAACCAGCCTCTGAATGTCAAAAAGACACAGGATGAAAACTGCTACTTATTTGGTGCATATAATCCACACACAAAAAATAATCAGAACTGTCCTGAACACACTGTCCTGAAACTGTGTAGATTATTGTTCATCTTTCACTTAGATGTGCCACTCTTTCTACTTTAATGCCCACAAGTTAGCAGCATCATTTGGTTTGGGGACTGATGATTCCCACTCAAGTCTTCTCTGTTCTGGTGGCTGTAAAGTAACAACTGCCAGACCCTCTGAGAAAACTAATCCGGAAATCCTGGCGCCATGAGTGGATTCTCCAGTCAAAACAGAAAAGCCTCTCTGGATCTGCACCTAGCAACTGGCAGGGGCACCGCAAGCTGCTGGAACGATTTCATGTGAACGGCTGAGTCTGCATGCTGAATCATTCACGGCACCGTCTGTAAAAGCCTCTGCTGTTTCCTTCTTTTCCCCGGATGGAGCTAATGAAAATTCACATAGAGCAGGAGAGTCAGTGTGTCTGATGCACTCCACCTGTTGGCACACTTAACATCTGGAGAGAAATCCTTGAAGTCACCTAAGTTCAGGCTGGCACTGCACAGCTTCAGAGTTCAGTTCGCACCCTGGGTAGCGGTCCCATCTAACACAAGAGCAACCATCACTCTCTGACCGCGAAGTATTTACCTTTGTTACCCAGTTTTAAAGTAACAGAGCGGAAGTGAAGGATCAGCTGTATTTTATTCTGAAAAACGTAAAGAAATAGGATTAAAAGTATGTTCTATAGCATCTCTGTGGCATGCATAGCACTCCGTAGAGCCTCTCATCTGCGCTTTTGCAACTACTGTTCAAAGAAATAGCCACGCCTCATTTATCACTCCACTATAGGGCTTGGAGTTTCTGTCCGTAAAAATAAAAACAAAAGCAAAACCAAAAAAAAACCCACCAACTGATCCTGATCCTGCAGAGTACTTTTGTACTAGACACTGTTGCTAAAAGCATTCAAAAAAAAAACCAAAAATCAAGACTCTGTCATCCCAGAAGAGATTACAGGTTCAAATCCAAGATTACAGCCACAGATCCTAAACACAGCTATTTTGTAAGCACCTACTAAAACTAATGCTACTCATAGTTTAACCACCACCAACTGTTTAAGATGCTCCACACAATACTTCAGATTTTGCACTTAGAAGGACACTGTTAGGAACACAGTTACCGTTTCACATGTTTTAGTATCAGAACTATAAAACACATCTTTAGTCATTCACAAAATCATTTTTTCTTTTTTTTTTTTCTTTTTGAAAACCGAGATTGCATCTATACTAACACTACTAAAAGTCTCCAAGCATTCTGGGGTACCCATGCTAGCAAACTGCTAGGGCATCGCCTGACAAAAATCTGGTCTGTGCCAATTAGCATTCCTGCTACCCAGTTCCCAGGCATTGCCTGGCAGATAGAAGGGTCCAGGAATGACTCCCAAATAGCAGTTCACAAGCAGGCACTCTGTTTTGGAGACAGAAACATCTGACTAGCCTTCGTGCCTGGAAACAATACAAATACATGATTACAGTCTGAACTTTATGCATCAGTATACACAGGATCTCACCATTAACTTGAAATTGTTCGTGACTGCTTTTTAGTGTCTTTAATAAATAATGAAGCCCTTTTGTAGATTCTCCTCATAATGTATGGGTTTGAGGGGATGACAGGATTGTTTGTTTGATTTTTTCCACTTTGCAATCCTATTTTTTTGTTGTTTCTGTTGCAGTTATATGTAAGGGCAGAAAAAGCAGGCATACAGACTGACTGTAGGAAAGAGGTCTTACACAGTGTTATCAGAAATACTCAAAGTTATCTTCACAACATATGCCCTTTTACAGTAAGTTTATGTACTACAATATCAAGACAAAAAACAGCCAGGTGCAAATCCTGTTTTTCTGTTTGGTTGTTGTTTTTTTTTAAAGCACAATTCTCTTCCAAGGAGAGTTGCCATGGGGAAAATATCACTGTGAGATAATATGTTTGCAGGGAGCAAAGCATGTCTTCAGTCCAGATTGTTTATTTCTTCTTGAGGTTTAAGTAAACAAGGGAAAAATAACAAGTGTTTTTAATGAAGATATTGACTCATTTAACATTTTACTAGAGGAAGACTTTAAAGAGCAATCATTTTACAGCCACTTAATACTTATGTTTCTTACTGTAACTATCTTAAATGGCCAGAATTCCAATTATTACAGGAGTTATTTCTGTTTGCAAACCCTTCTGCTGAAAAAGAACTCATGGGATTGTGCTGGTTTTGGCTGGGATGGAGATAATTTTCTTCACAGTAGCTGGTATGGAGCTATATTTTGAGTTTGTGCTGAAGGCAGCGCAGAGATGTTTTTGTTGTTGCTGAGCAGGGCTTACACAGAGTCAAGGACTTTTCTGCTTCTCACACCACCCCACCAGCGAGCAGACTGGGTGTGCACAAGAATCCGGGCGGGGACACGACTGGGATGCTGACCCCAACTGGCCAAAGGGATATCCCACACCATATGATGTCACACTCAGCATATAAAGCTCGGGAGAAAAGAAGGAAGGGGAGGACATTTGGAGTGGTGGCGTTTGTCTTCCCAAGTGACTGACGCGTGATGGAGCCCTGCTTTCCTGGAGACGGCTGAACACCTGCCTGCCCATGGGAAGCAGTGAATGCATTCCTTGTTTTGCTTTGCTTCTGCAGGCAGCTTTTGCTTTACCTATTGAACTGTCTTTATCTCAGCCAATGAGTTTTCTCACTTTCACCCTTCTGATTCTTTCCCCCAGGAGTGAGTGAGCGGCTTGTGGTGCTTAGTTGCCTGCTAGTGTTAAACCACAACAGTCATATAGCCCACACCTCATTTCCAGCTGTGAGCAACCTTGAAAAGTTTTAAATATATACACTTAACCTTATATAGATTGGTATGATCCATTTCATCTCAAGTTTCCATCATTACTTTCAGTCAGGGGAAACTTTTCCTCCAAATGTAACAGTACTAGAGCATCAACATTCATTCTTCATCCCTGGGTCCTCCTTAATCAAGTTTCTCAGCAACTCCTGTGAACGGCAACCATGAACAGGATGATTACCGTTCACACTTGGCCTACTACTGCCATAATTAACCATAAGCTGGAGAACAGCATCTATCTTGTCAACACACTGAAATGGCAAGAGCTGATTATCAACACAGCTCCATCAAAAACAACGTATTAAACCCTGAAAAGAGGAAAACAGGAACACTTTTATGAACTGAGTGCCTGTAGCTGGAAAGGATAAAATAAACTGGCAGTGGAGGACTGAAGGAATAAAGAGTGCTTGGGGCCTCTTCTTTTTAGTTTTATGCCACAAAGAAAGTGATTTAGTATTAATTTAGTTACTGCTGAATTATTACAATTGTGTTTTCACGGTCAAACAAGAAACTAAAACAGAGTGAGAACAAGGTAATCCCATAGGAACAAAAAGATCATTTGTAAGGCCTAGCAAGGATCTCTAGCAAGGATCTCCAAGAAAGCAAGGCTAGGGAGAAAAATGAGGCTGTATTTAAGCAAACAAAGAATGAAGAAACAGACAGGCAGCCTCAGCTGAAGAAAAAACTGTGAGGAGGTATTTTCCATATGCAGCTGGGAAATACACAGCGAAAGTAATTTGGTGACAGCTTGACTTCAACAGGAAAAGGACAGAAAGATTATTTGGACATTATGAACCTTGCCAACAGGTTGATATTATCCACAACAGGGAGCGGAGCAGGTGTGCAAAAACAGAGAATAAGAAGAAGAGAGCCACTTTCAGTACGTTTGATTTAATGAGCCAAAATACCCAGAAGGACAGACACTTGTGCTACAGGGAACAAGCGTTTTATTACGGAAAGCATTGCATTCCAGTCTTCCCAACCCACCTGCTTTTTTTGAGGGAGAAGAGAAAAATCAGCTGCCATTTCTCCCATTCTTGAGTTTTTAAAACCTTGAGTTTTTAATATACTGTCTGTTCCAGGGGACCAGCAACAACCATCCAGGCAAAATCCAGACCCCCTATTTCACCTTCCCATGGAAAAGGCACTAATATCTTCTTTTGTTAAAGGTCATTTCAGATTAATTTATATACATTACCATATCATTCCTGACCTATACAGAAACCTCAATCTACACAAATACAGCCAAAAAGTGAAAACACAGTACTTCCTCACCAATGATTCATTTTGGCTCTACTCTTAGGTCAATTAATTCTGCCAAAAGATTGCTTCTCAGCAGCCTCCTATATTAGATCTGTATCAGTGTGCTGAAGGTGCCTAGACAGGCAAAAGCATCTCAAGGTGCAAGAAGACTAAGCCTCATGAGGTGCCAAATGCCCGTTCAAGATGGAAGAGCGTATGAAGTTCTTGCAAGCATAAAGCGCCCTGTATCTTACAGGAGTCACTTTCTACGTCACAGGATCAAACCAATGATTTGCAGTTTGGAGATCTAAGCTGTGCTGCATTGTATTATTGATTTTCCAGTTGCCTTTTACTATTACTACAGCTCTACCCCTACTGTTCAGCCAGTGTCCAAACATGCATGACAACAGAGAATGTAAAAAATTTTATTCAAAGCTGTAAGAAAAATGAAAGGTGAATAAAAGTAAAAAGACTACATTTTAAACCAGCAGCTATCCTTTTAGCTTATCCCTGCTAACTAGCTAACTTTGTCTAAGGATACCTGCATTCTTCACATTTTTTTCCTCCACACTGCAGCCCTACACCTCAACAATCTACTGAAATACTTATCATCTAGACTGCTTGTATTTACTGAAACACACATTCACCTTCAACCCTGGATCAGGCAAGTCTTTAAAGCACACATGCAAGTTCCCCCACCTTTGTTTACTAGCAATCAAAACATGAATGACAATGTCAACTGCAATACACAGGAAATACACAGTTAAAATGAAAGGTAGGAGCATTGTCTTTAGGACAGTGAATTTTCAGATTTTGTTCATTAATCAGACAACATGGAGTGTGGACAAAAACTAATTCAACATCACTAATAAGCTTTATCCAACACAAAAGCAGCTCAGCTGCAGTTAGTGTATATTGGATAAAATCCTGCATAAACCAACTTGGTAAGTATTTTCATTTAAGAGTAACAAGAAAGAACAACAGAGTTTGTGCATTGGTAGTGACATGTTAAGTATTACATATAGATATGTGCCTTCCCCCTACCAGAGATATAGAAACCAAAGTAAATAAAGCATAGAATCATAGAATGGTTTGGGTTGGAAGCGAACTTAAAGATTACTTAGCTCCAACCCTTCTGCCATGGGCAGGGACACCTCCCACTAGACCAGGTTGCTCAAAGCCCCATCCAGCCTGGCCTTGAACACTTCCAGGGATGGGGCATACTGAGTTTCACAAACACTTAGCAAAATGCATCAAGACAATCAATTTCTTAATTCGGTAATGAAAAACTCCAAACACCCTAGTAACTTTCTAGTAGCACTTTCTACTCCTTGTTTCCTTTGCAGCCCTGGAAGGAGCTAAGAGCACATCCATAAGTGCTTTTAAAAAGAAAACATGTTACTGCAAATTTAATCAAACACATGAAATGACAACAGACATAGCTTTAATCCATAGGCTTAGCCTAATTACAGAGGCTTCTCATCTGCAACTCTCACCAAGAGTACCTGCTGTAACTGTACAATTAGAGGCTCAAGCATGAAGTTAGAAATGCAAGCCCTGGTATGCGGTTTCTAAAATATGTCAACAGAACACGGCACAGAATCCATCCTAACTTACATCCCCTTCTTTCTCTCGTCTTACTATTTTGAACTGTTACAGCATCATCCCAGCAGCTCAAGGCGCTTGCTGGTTATGGTTCTGACATCACTTACAGGATAAATATAAATTCACTAAATCTCCTGCCTGCTGTCTACATAATCCCTTAACCTTTCCCTTTCCGCAGCTAAGGTTCTCTGCCTTCTTCTCATCTCTGGCCTCTCTGCTGTTTTCATTTCTCATGCTGCCTTCCCTCTCCCACTTATTTTTCCAAATCGTACACATTCATCATATCTTAACAGTAAGATTCATGGGCACTGCTCTTTTACCTCATAGCCTGCTTCAGCATGTTATTCTGTCTTTTGCACTTTATTGAGGGATGGGAAGTTTAAAGAGAGTTCTTCAGTTAACAGATTTCTATTAAATTTAGCATCTGCCCACAAGAGACAGACCAAGCAGAAAATATTAAGCAAGAAGGTAAGTTTCCAGTCATCAATGTGCCACGAAAAGAACTAGACAGGGCAGTGTATATCCCATTTTTTAAAAAAGAAAAAATCAAACTAAAACATAATACCAAACTACAGGAAGCAGTACTCAAACTGCATATAAACTGCTTCTGAATTAAGATTAAAAAGGCATGAGGCCATCTTACACTATTGGACCACCAACAGCAGAAAGAAATGAGCCTTCTCAGATTTCATCATGCTCATTTTTACTTATGCAAAAGAAGGTAAAAGGTCTAAGAACAGACCACATGTAAACCAAAGCTTTGCTCTGCTTGTTTTCTTCCTGATTTCTAAACCAGTTTTTAAAAATTATGTCTTCTCCTTGCTCAAAAGCTGGACATACACAGAAATTCAAGTTTGTTCTTTTAAATGGCAATCAAGTAATCATTTAGATACATATAAAAAAAAATCAGTAGTGTAGCCAGGTGATATTTTGGGGGATATCTATACAGATATTTGTTTGGAAAAGCTCATACAATGCAAAACCTGTGGCATAATAAAGGCCCCATCGCTACATAGTTTTACATATGGGCTGAGGCACAAGAAGATCCAGTCATACAGTATTTCTACAAATGAACACACAGACAGCAAAGTTCACTACCACTGTCAATAATAAGCTCCAGCTGAGAGAAAAGCCTCATTCATGCCAACCTCATCGCCAGTTTTGCCACAGCTGGACCTGACCAGCTCAAGGAGAAATTAAACCTTGCATTAATTTAAAAATTCAGTAATACATTAAATGTAGCATTTTTCATGAGTGAGCTTATAATTTTTTATTAACCTCATATAGAGAAATAAATTTAGAGTTATAATGGTTACTAATACATGCTCATATTTTAAAAAATCTAGAGGAACAGTAGCATGCTCGAGAGTCACTTCAGTTAAACAAGATATACTGAAACCCATGCCTTAAAGAAATGCTTTAAATAAGAGCACGCCAGTGGCACCACTGAACCCAGGCTGTACTTACGTATCTCATAACAAACAGTCTACCATAACAGGACCCTGACAGTTAACTTTAGTCACAACTGAAATAAGCACAAGTAATCTTAAGAACAAGCCAGACCAAAAAAAATCTGTTTTTCCTTACTGTTTAAGATGTTTAGCCTATTGTTACTAAAAGGTCAGTTAGGTGTTTTTAAGTTTTTGCAGGAAGCCTGCAAAAAAGAGAATAAAGTGCTTGTTATGTCAATTACTTAGAAAACAAGTATCTCATTAGTATATCCAGAAAGGAGGTCCTCCTGCTGCTCCAGACACTTTTCCAATAGTTATGAAGACCTGCTTCCCCCACTGCCCTCTTTCTAGCCTTGGTCTGTGCTTTATCAGGCAGCCTGCGCAAGCAGGTCACCTCTCTTGCACACGGCAACAGACAGCGGCCGCTGACCCTTCAGGCTGTTTTTCATAACCTCACCATTTTAGCTGTGCCACTACAACTTCACCCAACTGCTGCTGTAAGTCTGCCCGACATCGGGGTCCCAGAGGGGCTTCACAACCAGCCGAAAAACATGGGAAAATAAATGTCATCACAAGAATTAGTTAAGCGTCCCTCGGGCCCCAGCCCTTTCTCATGTCTGTCACCACTTCAGCTAATTTGCAGTCATGAAGTCTCTCAGATGAGGAGGATGACACACTGAATCCCGACCTTTAAGCTGCAAACCTAGCCTTGAGCAACTTGGTGACCTACATGGCAGCCGCACAGCTCGGTAGCTAGTTGGCTGGAGTCTGCAAACGCATGATTCATCTCTGATTCTCCCCACACCACCCCATATGCTGTCACTAGACTCGTTGCTATAAAATATAATTTTCAACAGCAGGCTCTATTACCCTCTTGGCTTGCTGAAACACCACTTTGAAAGAACTTTAATAGTAAAAAGAAAAAAATTTTTTTTTACTACATAATGTTTACTATGAAATTTACACAGGGAGACAAAAAAAAAAACTTCTTATATATGTCTAAAACTACAAATTGAGTTTTAGAAGGTTCTTATTTTTGCCAACTTACAGTATCACATGCAGCACCTAAATACATCTGCTCCTGCTTACTTTTCCTAACGCTACTTCCTAACATTTTAGCTGAGTAACACACAATTCTGGTTGCACATTTCATAGGGCCAAAGACCTACACTGCATCTGCAAAGATTTTAATTAGCAGTCATCTCTGCGCTGAAGTGGTATTGGGACCCTCTGATACTAGCCTATGTGTACAAGCCAACTGCTGGAAAGATACGCTTGAAAAAGTAGGGTTTGACGAAATTTAACATGAGAAAATGCAGCTAATCATCAGCTACACATATCACCATCCAAATTAGTTGCATATCTCCCCTCCTTTCACCCTGAAAATGCACAGCTAGAATTTCAGTCATCACCATTCCTTACTGCATCCCACGTCCTTAAGAGACTCTGTTGGCATTTCTCAGTGTTGTAGAATTAGGCTTTCTTATCCTCCTAATGACCAAAACACAGCTGTCCAACATGTTCCAGCTCGCACAACCCTGGTATCTCTGCCCTTAACCCAGCAGCACATCGTCTGCGCTATTTTGTCCCACTGAATATGCATCGATAATGCATATACACAACTAAGTTGCAACCTTTTTTTTTTTCCATTCAAAAATAAAATTGTGTCATTGTGAAAGCTCCTAGCGAGCTTTGTTCACATTATGAAGTGCAAATACAGATCTGATCGAGAGGCTAAAGACAAAAAGTTGAGTGGTTTGAGATTCGTTAGTCTAGGATCTTAACAGCTATGCACATATAAGAGGATAAATAAACTATACAGCTAAATTATACATCCTCTGTACACAGAGTCATAGGTAGCTATCAATAGATAGGATTAAGCAGTTTGAAACATGTGGCACAGGGAATAGTGAAAGGTAAGTCAGAACTATAAAATATCATCATTAATTCCATGTTTCTGCTCAAGTGACAAAGAGCAAAGTAACTCCTCACACTAGGATCTGCATTTACATTTAGAATTTCAGTACCTAAAAAATCCTAGGGAAAAACAACAGGAGCCATTCCCACAGTTTAAATATTTTTGGTCAGTGTACAGACTCAAGAAAACTAGTTATAGACAAGTTTATAATAGAATTCAATTTTCAGGATTACCCTTAGAACTATAATAGTTAAAACATTTTCAACTGTGGTGTAAAGCACTTTTCCCCTGCATGCATTACATGTGGAAGGAGCCACAACAACACAGTAGGATTCAACTGGTTCTGAGCTCATCACCTCACCTTGCACAATGTAACACCTAAAGTAATGACTGGTTTTTTTCTACCCTGGGGGCGTGGAAGGGCATGCTCCTAGTACATATAAATCTGTTGAGCGCTATAAATCACAGATCTGCAATGACACCATCTCAAGATTTTGACTTTAAATTCATCGTTGTTTAAAGACACTTAATTTTTAAAGATGCCAAATAAGTTATGCAAAGCTTGCATTAATCTCTGAGCAAAAACTCTGAAGGCCATCCTGTTTCTTACCCATTAAAGCCATGATCTCATAACCACACTATTAATTAATAAGAGTACTACAATGATGCAGGTACAAGATGTTTCAGTAATATCCTGTTACTTCCACGCTACATGCTATCTGAGTGTAACAAGTACACAAATATGGACTGAGAGACAAATGCTGGAGAGCAGCCCTGCAGGAAGGGGTCTGGGGGTGCTGGTTGACAGCAGGCTCGGTATGAGTCAGCAGCGTGCCCTGGCAGCACGGAGGGCAAGCCACAACCTGGGGTGCATCAAGCACAACACAGTCAAAAAAAGGTGATTATCCTGTGGTACTCAGCATTGGTACAGCCTCACGTCGAGTACTGTGTGCAGTTCTGGGCCCCACAATTTGAGAAGGATGTGAAGGTCCTTGACTGTGTCCAGTGGAGGGCAACAAAGCTGGTGACAGGGCTGGAAGGCATGTCCTGTGAGGAGAGGCTGAGCACTCTGGGCTTGTCTAGTTTGGAGAAAAGGAGGCTGAGGGGTGACCTCACTGCTCCCCACAGCTTCCTGAGGGGGAAAGTGGAGAGGGAGGTGCTGATCTCTCCTGCCTGGGATCCAGGCTGTATGGGAATGGTCCAAAGCTGCACCAGGGGAGATTTAGGCTGGACATTAGGAAGCATTTCTTTACCGAGAGGGTGGTCAAACACTGGAACAGGGTTCCGAGAGAGGTGGTTGACGCCCCAAGCCTGTCAGTGCCTTAAAAAGGAGGCATCTGGGCAATGGCCTTCATCATATGCTTTAACTTTTGATCAGCCCCGAACTGGTCAGGCAGTTAGACTGGGTGATCATTGTAGGTCCTGTCCAATTGGACCTGTTCTATTCTGGGTCCTTTGGAACTAATAAAAACCAGAATTTGGTCCAGGTAAAAACATAGCTTGCATCTCATGGCACTTAATTTTTTTCAGCCATAGTTGGTCCATGTATAAGACCACCAACTTGATGTAAAGCTGTGGATATTTCATGCTACCAGAAAGATAGAAGGACCAACTGTGAGTGACAACTTCCCAAAGGACCACTCACATGTTCCAATCCAGATGCCAAGCTCATCTCCGTGGTTCTATGAATGCCATGGAATTTTCAAACAGGGGGACTTGTTTTCTAATGCTCACAGTTTAAGAATCTGCAAGACTTCCATAATGCACCAGAGTTCGGATCTGTTAGGACGCCTAAAATACCCCTGCTTGCACACACTACAAACATTGCTGCTCCACCAGAAATTCAGACTCCATACTCTTTGCCTCCTTATCCTTATGACTTGAAAGGGACTAAAGTAATGAGAAAGAGGGACTACAGCAAAGCTGCTTTCCTTCCAGTTGCACAACTTACTATCACCGAAAATCCTCCTGTAAGTTATCTTTTGCCTTAAATTAGGAGGAAGGGGGAGCAGCACTTCATTTTGAATTCTGCCCGCTATCTCAGAAACAGCGTTCCCTGACCCCGCACGCCGCGGGGCCTTGCTCCCAAGCCAGGGCTTTCCCGGCCGCGCAGCGCTGGTCCTGACCGCGGATCCCCTTGGCAGCAAGCAGCGCCCTCCGGGGCGCTCCCCCGCCGAGGGTCTCCCTCCCCGCCCGGGCCGGCAGCTCCCGGGGCCGCCGCAGCCCAGCGGGCTCCTTCCCGCGGCGATGCCCCGCCGGCGGGGAGCGCGGCGGACCCCGCGGCTCCCGCAGCGGCCGGGCGGGCTCGGTGCCGTCCTGTGCAACGCCGTGGCGCAGCGCCACGGAGACGCGCCGCAGGTGCGGGGAGCCCCGCGCAGGGGAACGGGGCGTGCGGGGAGCCCCCGCCGCGGCCGCGCCGCGCCGAGCCGCCGCCCGGGCCCTCCGACCGGCTCCGCGCCGCCGAGCCCGCCGCCTGAGTCCCGGCCCGGCTCCGCGCCCCCGGCCCGGGGTGCCGCCGCCCGCCGAGCCTCCGCCGCCGCCCCTCTCCCCGCCGGCACCTGGATGTGACAGGAGATCTCGGAGTCGTCCAGCAGCCGCACGGTGCATTTCATCTCCGGGCTCAGCGACCTGATGCTGGAGCTCCGGAACCGGATCATCCCGGCAGCCCGCCCGCCGCCGCCGCCGCCCCGCAGGCAGCCGCAGGGGGCCAGCCTGCAGCGGCGCCCGGCCGACCGCGGCACGGCGCGGCACAGCGCGGCGCGGCGCGGCACGGCACGGCGCGGCACGGCACGGCGCGGCGGCGCCGCCCCTCAGCCCCGCGGCGCCCCGCCGCCGCCGCCCGCCATCCGCCCGCCCGCCCGCCGCGCCTGGGGCCGCCGCGCCTGGGGCCGCCGCTGCGTCAGACTCCAGCCCGGCCCGGGCCGCGGGGCACCGCTCCGCCCTCGCCCGCTCCGCCGCCCCAGCCCGCCCCGGCGGGGCTCCGCGCCGTCGGGCCGGCGGAACGGGGCAGCCCGGGAGGGAAATGGTCAGCGCGTTTGCTCGCCTTCCCCGCCACGGGCGTGCTTCGCCTGGTTTTGAGTGCGCACACAAGAGCCGGGTACTCGCGTGGGAGGGGAGCGCCCGGTGCCTCGCAAAGGGCGGCATCTCCTCAGCTGCCGGCGGGGAGTGAGGTCCGCACGCTGCCCGAGGGCCCACAGCGTGGGTCTCCGAGACATCCCAACGCAGCCCGACGCGGGAGCAGGACCCTTTGAAAGGCGTGTATGTGTATATATATAGTCATATATACAAGCAAATTTCCAAAAGAAGATGGGTGTGGTGTAAGGAAACAGAAGAAAACATAATGCAACTTCACGTAAGAGTGGAAGTCCTGGAAACTTGTTTCCTCAGGGAAGAAGAGTGGTCCGTTAGGGAGGAGTGGTCTCATGCCATTTCTTGTGCAAGTGGGAAAGAAAATACAGCACCCGGTGGCTCCACTGGTATGCTTTCCGCCACAGAAAAAAGCTATGCACATTTGTGCAAAACCTCGCAGAAAGAAAGCACTTAAAGTTGACCAGCCTTGACGAGCACTGTATTGAAAAAGAATGCCCTTTTTCGGTGTGAAATGAAAAACAGCCAGGGCTAAATGAGACAAAGAGAAAAAAGATACTGATGGTTGCACACAAGGTGTATTTAAGTCATTTTGCCTGTTGTCCTTGATCACCTCTAAACTTCCATATTTTGAAAATAGTTCTGTGAGAATGTAATGTTCTTTTGAAAATCCAGTGGAAAAGGCGAAGTGCCGCTACTTCTGTAAACTCTTCCTTTGGCTTTCTGCTGGACTGTTAACAGCAGGAAATACAGAGAACCACAAACAAATGAGATGTATATAATGCTCACTTCCATCAGCTAATAAATATGCAAAGCCCTTTAATGTGGAACATAAAAGAAAAACTAAATATATGCTTCTCATAAATGATAAACACTTTCAATTGCACAGTGAATAGTGAAGCAAACCAGTGAGTACTGAAAGCAGAGTATTCACCTCACTAGCCACAGTCAGCGTGCAAGGTATGGAATAAGGTCCTGATCAGCTGACACACCAGTTGTGGACGCCCACTCATTAACAGCAAAATTACACTTTTTGTCCTATGGTCCTGCAGCATGGCAGCGCAGCAGAGGCAGGATTTCAGCTCGCATGTGGGTTGGCACTCAGGCAACACAGATTTTCCTGCCTACAGTAGAGAAGGAATCTTTACTTTCCAAGCCAGATACTTTACGTTTCCCTTCAGTCTCTGCAGCATGCCTGTCTACATCCGAAAGGGGAACCAGAAGAGGGAGCTGAAGCTTTAGGGAGCAGGGACACAATCACTGCCTTACTCCTGCCGGCCACACCATTCCTGATACAAGCCAGGATGCTGTTGGCCTTCTTGGCCAGCTGGGCACGCTGCTGGCTCATATTCATCCGGCTGTCGACCAGCACCCCCAGTTCCTTCTCTGCTGAGCAGCTTTCCAGCCACTCCTCCCCAAGACTGTAGCGTTGCATGGGGTTGTAGACTTGAGGTGCCTGAGATCTCTGTGAGACAAGAGACAGATTTATATGTTAGTTACCACAGAAATACAGTCACTACTAGCACAGAAGACAGCAGCCGTCTAGCAGGAAGTCACCAAATCAATGAAATTATTTTTTAAAATCTCCATCCCATAGCAAAAAGAAAAAAAGAAACAAACCCCAGGCAATGAAAGCAAACACTCTGCCCAGCTGGAACTGCAGGATGTGAAACCATCAGATGGGTTTTGCATCAGATGTTAGGGCTGCCATCCCTTCCTTATTCAAAAAGCATTATAGGCCTTTTTTTTACTAGAAATAGAAGGCTCTTAAATGTCTCATATCATTACAGATTGTACAGAGAACCCCACAAACTTATTTTAACAGCCATTCTTGACTGAGTGCACCCCTTTTTGCCATATCTTGGTGGTCAAACAATCCTTATGCAGCTAGCATTTGGAAGGATCCCCTGAAAAGTCAGGTACTTCAGGATCTCACATTAAATAGTACAGCCATTACTAGAAAACACAAAGATAAGTTCAAAAAATAAATTCAGTTCAGCTACAGGTAAATGTTGAGCTGAAGGAGTAAAAAAGAAAAATACACTGCTCATACACCTGTTCAACTTCTGTCTCAGTGGAAGGTTATCAGCTGCTGCTATTGCTGCCAAGACCACGGCATGTTGTAGAGACGTCTATCCAAGCACTCACCTGGCTTCATACTGCAGAGCTTGGGAGATCGGATGGGAGATCTCAGCACCAGGTAATTATGGCTGTAGGAACAAATGTTGGTGGGGAGGTACATGCTTGAAATGCATTTGAGATTCATCAGTCTCAGGAGAGTCACCACTGAATGCAACAGCTGCATTCTCATTCTTTGTCCCTCTGACTGGTCGCTGAATGAATTTTCTTTGAGCTGAGTACATCTCAGTAAGGCACAGTAGCCTATACTTTCTTTTTACCTAGGAATTGCTGCCAGATGTGGTTAGAATCAGGGATAGCAGGGAGTACTAATGAGCTTGCATAGTACTTTGATTTCTGGATGATTCCGCATGGAGCCAAATTACAGAACGTACTAGCAAAGAGTTTTCCCTTCAGTGACTGATCATCACAGCAACTTTACCTCTTTAATTTAACGTTTATAATTTAAACAAGTATATACACGCATATATATGTATATGTATTTCCAAATACTCAAAAGATTAATCCATAAATGCAACTGCTGCAGCTCTAACCACACCTGCCTTGGGTCAGGCCTTGGGTTTCACCACAGGCAGAACGGGTACGGGATTCACTGTCCCCACAGGGATGCCCTGCACGACGCACTAACCTCCTTCCCCACACCTACCTATCGCCTTGGGCTTGGGCCTCTCACAAGGTTCTCACAGCCAGGTCATACAGCATGTACAGCAATTAGCTCTGACTAAGGCTCTCAGAGATCACTGTGCCATAAGCAAACAACAGTAACTCCATTAAAATAGATTGTCTAGCACAGTTTAGAATCACAGAATCGTTAAGGTTGGAAAAGACCCTTAAGATCATCGAGTCCAACCGCTAACCTATCGCTGCCAAGTCCACCACTAAACCATATCCTCACGCACCACATCTACCCTTCTTTTAAATACCTCCAGGGATGGAGACTCCACCACCTCCCTGGGCAGCCTGTTCCAATGTTTGACAACCCTTTCGGTGAAGAAGTTTTTCCTAATGTGCAACCTAAACTTCCCCTGGTGCAGCTTGAGGCCATTTCGTCTCGTCCTATCGCTTGTTACTAGGGGGAAGAGACCGACCCCCGCCTCGCTACAACCTTCGTTCAGGCATTTGTAGAGAGTGATAAGGCCTCCCCTCAGCCTCCTCCAGAATAAACAACCCCAATTCCCTCAGCCACCCCTCAGTTTAGATTTGACTCAGTTCCCTTCTCCAATAGGGTTAGGATCTCCAACTCTATTTCAGCTGAAGACAGATGATCTGGACACTACGCTTCTCCAGAACGTATCCTAAGGAGTGGAGGGTGGGGACTGAGCTAGGAGTGAACCAGTATTTAAGGGAGCAGTTTACTATAGTCAGGGAAGTATGAGTTTCGCTTGCAAAGTCGCAAGGTCCACAGCAAAGCTAGTTCCTAGGTGTCCTAGAGTCCCCGTTACACAGAAGAAGGTTTGGAGGCCTGAAGGACCCAGTTCACCCGGCAAAATACTGCCTCATGTGAATGCCTCATATTTTTGTGCATATACTTTGTTTTGTTCAGTGGAATTACAGAATTACCTTTAAGACACACACTGTATTTTTGTAAGACGTATCCAGAAGCCATGCTGAAATTAGCAATGAGATAACTCAATAGAGCTGGGCATACCGGGCAGCACTCAAAATATGAAAGCAAACAAGCTCATCAAATGTTATGCATACAGAGAGATCCCACACCTAGAGGATGCTTTTGTTTCAATCTTACATAAGCATTTGGAAGGTAAAAAATCAATCTCACTTTATAGCAAACAACAGTTGTAAGGAAAAGGGGGGGTTTGCATCTTGAAATAAAAGGTCGCTCACATCTGAATATTACATTAGTAATTTGAAAACTATATATAAAATATTAATGCATATTCCTATAATGCCTATTACTGTACTAACAAACCCTAAGAGTATTTAAAGATACATAATTTACAAGGAAAAGGTATTTAAATAGCATAAGTTCTACTGATTGCTATGAGGGCAGAGTTGAGCCAGAAGCTGAAACTTTAATTCACATAGGCTTTCTACTTTCTTTTACATTACAAAAACTCTACAAAAACATCACATATTCACTGCGTGAACGAGAAGGCAGCAAGATCTGTAAAATACAACATTATTGGACAGTAGTGCCAAAGTACTCTGGGTTTTCATGTTTGTACTTCAAAGGGAATTTCTACTGTGAGCCAAACAAGCTCTCACTCCGAGTCCACTCCAAAATGCAGAGCTAACAGTGACATATTTGGCAACAATTATAAGCAAAAAGACCTAAAGTCCTACTGAAATCAGCAG
The DNA here is from genome assembly GCF_949628215.1 of Phalacrocorax aristotelis. Lineage (NCBI taxonomy): Eukaryota > Metazoa > Chordata > Aves > Suliformes > Phalacrocoracidae > Phalacrocorax > Phalacrocorax aristotelis. The sequence goes on along the minus strand of NC_134311.1, from coordinate 38,738,087 downwards.
GGATGTATCACAGCTTGCATGGCACCGGTGCTCCTGCTGGCCTCCTAATTCATTGGATGCAGCTGCAAGGGTGGTCACAACCATGGCTCATAGGGGGAGCAGGGGCGAGTCAGAAGTACGCATTTTTTTCCACTGCTGAAGTTCAGCAATCTCTGCAAAGATTAAGAAGTACGGGAAGAACACTACAATGCTTCTTTCCAGCAGAGAATAATGGGTTGAATTTACTGTACAAACTTCTTAGCAAACTTGCTCCAGATGTTACCAGGAAGCTGAAATATCAATCAGCATTTGTCTGAATTAAACTGTATTGCATAATACCACACTGGAAAGTTTCTTACTGGAGCAAACTTTACATTGATTTTTATCCACACAAGACGGCCACCATGAAGGGAAACGTCAGCTCCCAGCCGTTGGTTTGGAGTCTACAAAGTCAGTGAGAAGATTATCATGGTTGACTGGGTCCTGGGACTTGCCAAGATGATTTTACCAGTAGAGATTGAAATGTTTTCTTGGTACACTCTTATCTTTTCAGGGAACACACAGCCAGTCCTGTTTTTCTGATACTATCATCAGGAAAAAAACAGCAGGCAGTGTACTCTCTCAGAGCTTCCAATGCTGCCCCTCCAAGGAGTCTCTCTCCTCTGAGGACCATGTTTATTCCCAAATACTTTTTTTGCTACTGGTTCTCTCTAGTTGCTTTCACACAATCCGTGCAGTAAGTATCCCAGCTTGTTAACACCAGCAGAGAAACCCTGCAGCTCCCACCACTGAAAGAGTAACAGGTTTTGCATATGGCACAACTGGTGGTTTCAGTGTCTACAGTTAATTCAGTACCTACAGGAACTTGATTGTCTCTTACCGAATGCAGAGTGGTTGCAACATCCATGTGTCTGCCCAGACTATGATGAATTTAAAAAACATTCCTGCACCAGTGACATAGTAATCCAAATAAAGTTACTCTGCATCTCCTGATCAAGATGAAAATCAGGGCTCTGCTCTCCTGACTGTGTTTGTGCATAGACAAAGAATAGCACAATGCACGTCTGCCCATCAAAAAAAGTTTATTTTTTAAGTAGGTAGAGGTATATTTGCAGACCGTGCTGGCAGGTGGAGAAAAGATGTATTGCCCACTTACACCTTGAACAGGTCAATTTTTTAATAGTATGTACCTAAATGCATGTTTAGTAAGGCTTCAATTCAAAATTGAATTGAAGTCTAATGTTACACCAAATAGTCACATTTTTTCAACTTTATCATTGCACGGAGGATAAAACCAAGAGTAAAAGTTGATCATTACTGTGACACTAACACTAGTCATAAAATATACAAAAACTACATTACCAGGTGACCAGTCCAGCGAACTCTTCAGAGCCAGGCTTTGAAGAGCTCTCAGCATGCCAGAAGACCCTGTTACTGAGAGCACAGAGAAATAGCCTCCACCACAGACCTGCTTTGTAGGTTTTTTATGCTGTTCTTGTTACTGGGTAGAATTTGGATGCTGACGGGCAGAACTCATTTGCAGTAACGTCCTGTTTCCATGGCTGCTGCACATGCACTTTGAAACAGCTGGAAGTGCTTAGACCAGTTTTGGCTGGTTTTATAGTTCCTTTTCTTCTTCTGGGGTTATTCTGATTTTTAATACTCCCATTGTACAATTTGAATTTTACATCATTTGTCTGCACTGGTAGTTGTCTAACTTCAAATGTGGGCAAAGCACTTTTCCAACCAGGAATGATCCTTGAAGTTGGGGTCTGTATGAGAAATCAGATTTTACACCCGCGTCTAATTTGCATAAATCAAGGTGAAGTCCAGCAAATAAAACTTGTGCTTTGCACATGAGGTAAGTCAGGTTCCCAGTACATTTTGTGAACAAATTAAGTAGTACAGGAAAAACATGTATCATATACAACAGGTATTTCAAGTTTGTTAATCTTGCCAGCATCTTATCACTATCCAGAGTCTGTTATTGAAGTAATTAGCACTGTGATTTTTAAATAATAATATGCAACAATATTCAGTCTCTGATACAGCTCTTTTTATAGCCTCTGATTTTTGTCATTAATTCGTTCCAAATTACTGTAAGGACTATTGCTTTTTATTGATCTGGCTCTTTTAATTATGTAAGAGCTAATAAGCACTGGATTTAAAGCTGCAGTTACCTTTGTTGCTGATCTTTCTGGCACATGAGAGGCTCTGTGGTGCAAGAGCTAAGTATGTTTGTAAGTGAATGCAGAATAAAGGCTTGGCTATCCAGGGAAGAGCTGTCGACTAAACAAATGCAAAAAAACATCAGAGACACTAAGAAAGTACACTTCAAAAGTATTCATTAGTAACTGCTCAGTAATAGTAATCTTACGACTTCCTTGTAGGAGCAGCATTTTAAGATACATCTATTTTCTCCTTGCCATTTCCAAAACCAGCAGGTGGCTACATCGTACTAATGCTTTGAGTGCTTTCAAAATTAATGGTTCTACATCATTGTGTGCTGCTGCCATTGTAAGTAATGCTGAAATATAGAGTATGTAACTTTTACACCCTGGGTGTTAGGAGGCAAATACAAGATGAGAAGATAAAATAATAGATCTGTTGCAGAACCTATACTTCCAGTGGAGGTCAGAAGCTTTCAAAGTGACAAAGTAATCCTGGAGAAGCTACTTTTAGTCTCACTTAGACTGAAAGAGGAACAGTATAGTTCTCCTGGTGTCCTCCTTTGCTATGCCTGGTTTATTTTTGAGGAGTCTAAAGAAAATTAAATCTTCTTCCCGTCACTCTGTGGTCTTTATTTCTAGTCTGCCCCTGCAGTAACACTGAAATTACTCCAAATTACACCTGGCTGTGGCCTGCAAGCAGCAGCTGTACACTTACATGAGCGCTACATATGCCGGCAGCCTTCCATGGCCAGGTGGGAAGATCTGTGTCTTTTCCTTACTCTGCTCCAACAACCAGATATGATCCCTTGGCTTTCACAGTCACTTTTGAATCACACTTCTGCAGGTCTAGTTGTTACTTTGGACTGAAACCACTCTAATTTTCCCCTTTTTTTACACTCTCGACATGGCAGATAAATAAAATTTTATTGCCTGAGGGTTTCTGACAGATTTTGATTTGTTGAGCACTTCTCGGGATTCTTTATGTTAATCCATTGATTTTGGTTGCATGGAGAAATTCTTATGTGGGGAAACAGACTTTGATTTCTTATACACAATTACATTCGGTAAGATACTTGTGCAAACTTGGAGTTAGTATTGAATGGTTTACTCCAGATTACACTGATAAACTATAGCCCATAAAATTAATTTCAAAACCGAAAGAACAACCATCTAAAAGACAGCTAATCTTCCATTGCTTATCTACATCAATTTTCTTCAAAGAGGGTCAACTAGCTGTTGCATAAGCATATTGTAGTATTGCCTTTGTTGTTGCTAGAAAAATAAAAATGAATTAACAATACCTTCTGTGTTTAGAATTATGTGTATTTAACTTTTAAATCAATGTTTTCTTAGGCTTCTCTATGCAGAAATTAGTGAGCTAGGACAGGTACAGCTTATAATATGGTATGAAGTATTGCATTCTCCTTTTACCTCTAGCTAGGTTCAGTTCATTTTGTCATTCTTCCAGCTTCAACAATCAACCTGAGAAATAACGTGTGTCACTTAGAAGCAACAAAGTGCAGTCACTTCCATTCCCTCTTACCTGGGTTCTTTGTACCACAAACTGGAAAAAAAAAAGAAGTTATTTACAGCTCTAGTATTTTATGTTATGAACATCGTACCTAAAGCTCTGCACTTCAGTATGAAAAAATGGGATAAGATAGCACAAATAATTAATGTGATTTTTAAACCTATAACAGCTTCAGTTTAATTTACTGATCCCAAATGTCTGAAAGCTTGACAGATTCCTCAAATTGACAATTTTTTTCCCAGCACAAATCCAAAATTAACGCTATCCCAGTGAAAACCAGCGCATGTTGGTACAGTTTTAACACAGGCATAATTTGAAGCTGATTTACTTCATAATGAGGACTAACTGTGACTAACAGAACACTGCAGTATAGGCTATTTCAGTGACTCTCCTCACAGTGAACACATCTCATTAACACTCTCTAACTTGTATTTACTGTCAATATATATCCAGGATTTAATTTGAACCCCTAAAGGTCTACATAAATTTGGGCCTTAGCTGCTTCTATTTCTCTCCTTAAGATTCAGGAAGTTGAAATTACCCAATGTATCTCAACCCTCACTTTTATAAGAAACAAACGTCCATGGTGCTGGATGTTGCTGGCAAGCTCTAATGGGTCTGTGCACTTTTATGGTAGTTCACCGTTACACTGTGATAAGTTTCAATTAGGAGTTAGTGTGGGAATTTTTTTTTCTACTTTGAATGTGGCAATATTCTGAATACAACAGACCTTTCCTGTTATCTTTGTGAAGGAGACAGGTACAGTAAAGGCAAATAGAAATAGCTCCAGGAAAGTGAAATTCTTTAATTCATATTTCGTGTTACCCTTCTCTAAAATCAGGCTGCTGATTTAAGTAGAGGATAGAGTTTTACTGGATTCCACAAGTTCATCATCAGACAATTAGTCAAACCAGAGAGGCTCAGAAAGACACTGAAAATACTCCAAAAAGCCAAAAAATACACTGAACGCCATTTTCTAGAGTATTTTAAAAATATAGTATTTGGAAAATTATTTAGCAGCTAGGAGCTCATGATGGTAGGTATTCTTGAGTTTTTTTGCCTTTTAACTCTTGACACTTCCTCCTTCAGCATTATATTTTAACTTCACTTGTTATTAAATATAATAAACAAAACATCGGAATACATTTACATTCCATTGTCTCCTATTTCAGCTATGTAAATGTACTCTGGAATTTATGAAACCATACTACTTTTTCATATAACTATATCAAAGCTTCAGGATCAAGTCATATATTCTGCCAACATTAGAAATAAAAAGAATTTTATATGCCAGAGAGAAGGCACCCATGCCAATTATGGCAAATGGTCTTCAATGGAATGACAGCATCAGAATAGGTTCTCTAAGATGTGCATATATCGTTAAATGACAAAGACTAATGTGAAGCCTCTCCGTGTTATTAAAGAAATACTAAGTGGAAAAAAATATTTATTTTGTCTGTGACTCAGACAGACTGGAAGAGAAGTCCCCATTCAACTCAAACCAAAAGCATCCACATATCTTATTGGATCTACAACTTAGTTAAACACACCTTAAGTGGATACTGAAGCGTCCGCAATGTGATCCTGTTAAGTCAACCATTTAGCTGAGTTTTATCCCGTCATCTCTCCAGTTGATCACTAACCTGAATTATATCTGCACGAACCAAATGAACCACACCAGCAGGAAGTCTGAATATAATTGCCTTCTTCACATTGCCTACAGGCTCTGGCGTCTGTATAATTCAATCAGTTTTCTCCCTCTCCTTTTCCCCTCCCTGCAGCAGCATCTGCAGAGTGCACTGCTGCCTGTACAGCTCTGACAATGAATGCTCGTGATTTGTTAGCCTGGGCTTGAGTAAAAGAGAACTTCTGGCAAGACTTCCTGCAAATACACTGATATAAAATAGCAGTTAGATTATAAAATGCAAAGTTCTGTATTATGAAAAAAAAAGCTGTCAAACAGAGAAACAGATGTTTTCTCTGCTTTGTAGTAATCAAGCTGGATAAAATTGTGATAAGGTGGCTACAAAAGCAGTTGGATGTGCACTCTAGGTGGGGCAGACACTTGCTCTTGGGGCTAACAAAATCTCAAGATTTGTTGTGACAGAGCAATTAAGGTTTCAATTCTGGGAATGGGAATAGCAATTGTGATAATGCTTCCAGGGGTGAAGCGACCACAGGTATTTTGGGGTTTTTTGATTTGGATTTCTCAAGAACTCTCATCAGAATGAAACATTTCCCCCGCCTCACAATCAATCAGCCAAGAAATTGAAAAGATGCAGGCAAATTCAATTACTTTAGCACAATCATGCTGCTATTACAGTATAATTTGTGTTCAGTCGCTGGGTGCCTTAAAGGAATCATTGTGGCCTGTTAGTAATTTGAGGACTGGGCTGTTTGGGTAGTAGCCTAATAACTTGGAAGGGTCTGGTCTTTGTTAAGAAACTCATAATAGGTATGTGAAATACAGGCAGTTCCAACCTCAATTAAATGGTCAGAGACAGATAACAGTAAAAAAAAAAAAGCAAGACATCCATCATTCATAACGTTATTTGAAGTGCACTGCAAAGGAAATGAAATTTCATGCAGACTGGGAGACTTAATGTACTTTCTGAGAATTTCTTTCAAGGTTTGATTCATATAAGGTCACATTACCCCTTTTAGCTTCAGAAACTAGGATTAACTCAATCTTCCTCATTTTGAAGAAGCACTTCTATTTGAGAAACTAGTGATATAATCTAATTAACTGATACACATTTAATAAATCTATTCTTTCAAAGGAGGAGCTAACTTAAAATAGTAGTAAAGAAGAAACAAATTAAGTTTAGTTCATTAAGAATCACTACCACTATCAGATCTTTTATCTGGATAAAGTTTTGGTGGGTTTTCTTTGTTGCTTTTTTTTTTTTTATGTCTGAGCAATGAACTTACTCATTTTGCAATTACCTAGATAGTCTTTCCTTACAGGAAAAACCCCAAAGAGGAAATCCAATGTATATAATGAAAACAGGGAGATATTTTCCCATAAAATGAATTTTTCAAATTTCAATACATGTCTTTTGTTATGGCAGTGCCCATGAAACTTTTTTTTTTAATTAAAGAAGAATAAAAATACTTTTCTATCTGTCCCATAGCAGAGAAACCATAAGGCAAATTGCAGAAAGAAAGAGTTAAAACTAACTGGATGAATCAGTATGATTAATAACGTGTTCATTTAAGACCTCTTTTATTATTTCAAACCACAATTTCTCACACAGATGGATGAAGCCTTGGATAAGTAAGCAAGGTACACCATTTCAAAATTCATATAACAGTGTATTTGAGGAGTAATTACAAAAACACCATGATTTTTAAAATCTGAGCTTTTTTAAACATGGATAGATCTATCATATTGTGTCAAACAATTATGACCTGTACAAGCAACATTACATCAATATATTTAGAATTAGCACTACTGCCTATTTTGGAACAACTCAGTTCCTGTAACCTAAAGTACATACCTACTATGCACCATTCTACAGTGGTAACTGTGGTCTCTAAGGCATTAGCAGCTGACTCCTACAGCTACAGTGCAACATTCAATATGATATGAGCCTCCTCGGTGTCCAACCAGTGTTGCCATTTTTTCATGGATACTTCTTACCTTCCCAACGCCCTACCACCAGGCCATCTACTCTAGGTACCTGCTAGCCCGCCCCTCTGGAGCATTACAAGACGTCTGAGCTCAATTGACCGTTACCTCTTTTTCCGCCTGTGGATTGTGTGTAAGTAGAATACATAGACCTTGGACTGGAATTTCCAGATGTTTGGTTGTTTAGTTCAAGTGCCAGTTCAGACCCATCTGCCAAAGTCCGTAAACCCCTGCCAGGCCCACCATGCCCACTAGGCAAATCAACTTTGCCACTCATGTACGGCGTACGTGGCTTGTGCAAGAATAACAAACACTGTTTACAGTAACACAACTTGCTGTGCAGGCACAGGCCATCAGTCAGGAGCATGAGGTGCAGGTCTGGGACGTCCCACACCCATTGGGCGCGCCTATTCCCCTGCCTCACTCTACCTCGTCTCTCTCGGGAGGTGTTCCCTCCGCACCTCCAGGCAAGACACAGACCTGCTACAATACTTGCCAGAAGGAAAAAAAGAAAAAAACCCACATTACTCCACTTGCACATTATGTCATCCATATTTATTTAGACTGTATTTATTTAGACTGGAACCTTTCCTGTGAAGAGCCTCGCACCCAAAGCCTCTTGTATGTGCAGGGATTTCTGTTATTCCCGACTACTGCCACGCTGCGGTCCTTGTTGCAGCGTTAGCCAGAGGCAGCAATTTCTCCACCTAGGATACAATGTGATCTTGCAAAGCTGAATTTTAAGAGAGGAAGCTGAAAACAAAGCACCTGACACAAACACCACAGATTTTCTTGGTTATATTTCAACATAAATGCCTACATACAGCAGCAGCCTTGCTCATGCCTGACAGGAGAGCAGGCCACGCACCATGTTCTTCTGGAACATGCGGGTGGAGCAGCTCCCACTGCAAATGCTGCTCCCCTACCAGCAAAGCTCCCATCAGAGCTGATCGGCAGCAGTGTTGCGTTTGATCCTTAAGCTCAGATATACATGCATGCTAATGGCACAAATACTTTGTGTCTAAGGGCATTGCCACAATTTAAAAATATGACTTGGTTAATCCTTAAGAAAAATACAGAAATTGAGTTAGCTGTGGCATGGCTAACCAAGAGAGGGCTCTGGGGGTTCTGGTCAATGGCAAGTTGAATGTGAGCCGACAGTGTGCCCTGGCAGCCAAGAGGGCCAACCGTGTCCTGGGGTGCATCAAGCGCTGCATTGCAGCCGGGCGCGGGAGGGGATTGTCCCGCTCTGCTCTGCGCTGGTGCGGCCTCACCTCGAGTGCTGTGTGCTGTTGTGGGCACCACAGTACATTAAGGGTATAAAGCTACTAGAGAGTGTCCAGAGGAGGGCCACAAAATTGGTGAAGGGTTTAGAGGGGAAGCTGTATGAGGAGTGGCTAAAGTCACTTGGATGTTCAGGCTGGAGAAGAGGAGACTGAGGGGAGACCTAATGGCGGTCTAACAGCTTCCTCACAAAGGGAGGAGGAGGGGCAGGTGCTGATCTCTTCTCTCCGGAGACCAATGACAGGACCTGAGGGAATGGCAGGAAAATGTGCCAGGGGAGGTTTAGGTTGCGTATTAGGAAAAGGTTCTTCCCCCGGAGGGCGGTGGAGCACTGGAACAGGCTCGCCAGGGAGGTGGTCATGGCACCAAGCCTGACGCTATTCAAGAAGCACTTTGGACAACACCCTGAGAGATATGACGTGAATTTGGGGTTGTCCTGTGCAGGGAGTTGGACTCGATGATCCGTGTGGGTCCCTTCCAGCTCAGGGCATTCTATGGTTCTATGGCTAACGGGTTAATTAAATTTTAAAAGCAGAGCTTTACAAGCGAAGGGTAAAACAGCATCCAACAGGCGTTAATGCACGCTTTAACACACATGGCAGGAATCGTTGTTTCTATTAATTCGCGCGTTACCGAGGCTGCAGACAGTGAACACAGCTGGGGATGGCTGGCACAGAAGCGCCCGACCAGGCAGACAGAAGGGCTCCGAGGGGAAGGGTCAGGGGGAGGATGGGGTAACTTCAGCACAAGGAGCGACGGCGGGAGAAGAAAGCGGCGGGCGTGTGCCGGGGCAGGGGAGCGGGGGACCAGGCGGCGGGGCGGCGGGAGGAGGCGGCCTGGGCAGGAGGAGGCGCTTTCGCCGCAGACACCTCCCGCGGCCGTGGCGGCAGGAAGGAAGGGGCGGGGAGGGAAGGGAAGGGAAGGGAAGGGAAGGGGCGGGGAGGGAAAGGAAGGGAAGGGAAGGGAAGGGGGCGCAGAGGGATTCGGTATCGCCATGGTGCTGCTGGTGGTGATGGGCGTGAGCGGCTCGGGGAAGTAGGTACCGGGGGGGCTCCGGCTCGGCGCTGCCGGAGGCGGCCCGCGGCGGGTCTGGGCCCCTTGCCCGGTGGGGTTTGTAACCCGCTGTCTGTGCTTCCCCGCAGGACCACGGTTGGGTCGCGGCTGGCCGCGAAGGTACCGCCGCCGGCCGCCGCGGCTGATGCGCCTCCGCCCGTGCCGCCCAGCGAGAGGCCTCCTCTCCCCCCTCCCCCCACTCCCCCCCTCCTCCCCCCACTCCCCCCCTCCTCCCCCCACTCCCCCACTCCTGCCCCTCCTCCTGTCCCCCCTCCCTCCTCCCCTCCCGGCGGCGGGCAGCCGGCCTGGGCCCAGGGCGTGCCCGCCGCCGTCGGCCGTGGGGCCCGCCTCTCCCCGTGCCCGTGGGTGTGTGTGTGGGGGGAAGGGGTGTGGGGGGCTGCCGCCCCTCTGCAGGGCCCTCTTTGGCGTCGCGCCCTCCGGCACCAGCCCCTGCTGCTGCTTGCCGTGCTGGCTTTGCGATTTCTGCTCATCCTCATGGCACAGGTGGTGATTCCTGCTGTGGTGTAAGAGGCCTGTAATTCCTTAGGTGCCCTCCTTGTAAATTCTAGCATCCTTATTACCTCGGCAGCTTTTGCTGAATGATCCGTAATCCTACTTATTTCTCCCTTAGCTGGGATGGAAGTTCTACGATGCAGATGATTATCACTCTCCAGAGAATAAAAAGAAGATGGCAGAAGGGATGCCACTAAACGATGAGGTACCTGGTATAAACCCAGAAAGAACAGTCACGGACATGTTTGTCTCCACCTTGGCATAGGCCTGCAGTTGACACGAGGGGGAGGCTTTTTGTGTTACAAAGGATTCTGTTTTAAAAAAAAGAAAAGCTATCAAAGTGTGCTTGGTAGCTCACAAGGGGCTCGATGCTGATCCGGGATTTGTCAGAAATCTCTCCCTCTACATCAATATACAGAATTGCAGCTTTAGATTGCATGCTGCTGCTTTCGGTTAAATACACGAAGACAGACAAATGTTTCTGCTGAAGTATTTCATAACTTCCAGTTATTGCAGTGATTACTCCACAATCTTATGTTTTATACGCTTGTACTTAGAATGTGCTTCCTTTCCTTCAACCTGTTCTTCAGCCTAAACGGATAAAAGTGATTGAGTTTAGTTGTACGATACTTAACAAATTCAGAGACTTGAGTAAATGAAAAAAGTTGCAAGATAACACCGCTTGAACTTTTTCTGGGAAACCTCTAGAAACATAAAGCTGAACTAGGGAGTTCTTCAAAGCACTCTCTATCGACTGAAAAAATATTCTAGATTCTTGTTAAAAATCTTTCACCAGTGGAAGTTTGTATAAGCCAGTATGTCATCTAAAGCAGCATTTCACAGTTGAATGACTCAACAACCATGGGTGTGCGGTGCCCAGCAAGAGGAAAGCATCTCTTCTGAAACACCAGAGGTGCAAAATTGCGAGAGTGTTCTTGAAAGCCGGTGGGAAGTTATTCTGTAATGACAATAACAAAAAAATGTTGCATTTATTTGTCCATATTATCATTTCTGGTGCGCACCCAGCAGTAACAGCATTGAAAGATGAAATGGGAGCAGTTGTCCAGTGCTCAATAGGTATGACAAAAGTTTGTGGGAGCTTAAAACTTGAAATAGGACTATAACGAGAAGCTGATCAATCACTCACATTGTGTTTGCCTAACTGCTGAGTGAAAGCATTGCAAAATTGTGGCTAGGATTACATTTATTGGTGATTGCTACTGTCCTAAAGATGATATAATTAAGTTATTGCAGATAACTAAATTTAGATCTGTCTGTTCCTGAAAACCTCAACTTTGATCCAAAGCATTGTGTGTATGCCGAGATATAAGGAAAAAGAAATAACAGCTGGGACTGTATATTTGAACCATATAATAGAAGCAAGTGAAAAGTTGACTGTCGTCCAAAGGTTTACAGGGTGTATGTGACATATAAATACATATTGCTTCCACCAGATACTTCTAGGTGTCTGTAATATAAAAAGTACTATTCCACTAAAAACATCTTATTGATAATATGCCTAGGGTTTCTCGTTAGCCTTTGGGCAGTGGTAACAAATCCACATTAGGAAGAAAGAATCAAAACTGAACTTGCTGTACAGTTTAATGCTAATTTTCATCTGTAGTCAAATGCTTACAGTGTTAGAAGCAACTGTTCCAAATCAATTTCTTAATTTTGAACTAACTTGTTTTCTTTCTAGGACAGGATTCCTTGGCTTTGTGCATTGCATGATATACTAAGGAGGTAAGAGGACACATAGCTTTAAAGAATTTGGGCTAAAACAAAAAAAAAATGTATCAGAAGTATTTTCCCCATTGCATTCCAAAGCAGCAGTGCATGTAGTAGTGTAAAAACATCCCGCAGGTCATAAAGCCATTCTATTTTGACTAATCTAAGCTGTCATAATAACTCCTGAGGGTGAGAAAATCCCTGAATAATAGCATTAGGAAAATTGTTGCCAATGATAGTTGGTTTTCTACTGTCTATGTAAAAGTAACTTCAAGGATCCAGCTCAGCAATAAACCTGACATGAGCTACTTACAAAGAATATAACCACAAAATACACCAGTCACGACAGTAGGACAAAGTTTTGTAAAATGTTGTCAGTTTGAGTGAGATATGGTGTCAGGTTCGCTTGACACCATCTGCCATAGGATCCTTATAGAGGAGCTGATGGACGTATCAGCTGGTTGAGCAGACAGGGAGGTGGACTGAAAACTGGCTGAACAGCGAGGCCCAGAGAGTGATGATTGGTGGCACAAATTCTAGCTAGCGGCCAGTAACTAGCAGTTTACCCCAGGGGTCAATACTAGGTTCTGTTCCATTTAGCATCTTTATTAATGGTCCAGGTGATGAGGCAGAGTGGTCTCTCAGCATGTTTGCAGAAGACAGCAAACTGGGAAGAGTGGCTGATCCAGAGGGACCTTGTCAGGCTGTAGAAATGGGCTGACAGGAACTTTGTGCAGTTTAAGAAGTGCAAAGTCCTTCCCCAGGGAGAAACAACCCCAGGCACCAGTCCGGACACTGGGGAGCACCCAGCTGGAAAGCAGCTGTGCAGAAAAGGACCTGGGGGGCCTTGGTAGACACCCAAGTTGAACATGAGCCAACAATATGTTCCTCTGGCAAAGCAGGCCAGAGATACCCTGGGCTGCATTAGACAAAGTAGTGCCAGTAGGTCAAGGGAGGTGAGGCTGCACCAGGAGTACTGTGTCCAGTTTTGGGCTCCCGTTTACAAGAGAGACATGGATGTACTGGAGAGCATCCCACGAAGGGCAGTGTAGATGATGAAGGGATGGCAGCATCTCCCAAATGAGGAAAGGCTGGGAGAGCAGGGACTGTTTAGCCTGGCTTTACACAGTGGCAGTTACTTGCTTGTGCATATCAGGTGAGCGTACTTCCATGGAGCATGGGTTAATTCACTGAGAAATTTATCTGTCTGGATTGTTAGGCTGGGTCCATTGTTTTATGTGACCTGCTAGCCCAAGGCCACTGCTCAGCTCCAGAAACCTTGCAAAATCAAGTATATTTTAAAAGAGCCTAGTGCCAATGTTTAATTACTAGGACATGTAAGTAGCTGAGGCTGGCATTGGCCTACCTAGGTGATAATAGTAAGTATTGTAAGTTCCTACTTTCCTATGAACCAAAATCTGATGAACATAGCATGATTTTTAAATAGGTTTATACCAAATCTTAGGTCACATTTCAGTCACTCTTCATAGAGACAACTAATTCTGGATTTGCTTTTCAGTGGAAGAGACACACCCACAGTTTAATGCTTGTTTTATTTTAAGAAACCTTGCCAATAAAAAGCACATGTGCAATGCATTAATTTAGCTGCATCAAACTTGTTGCTTAACTTGAAGTTGGCATATGTGGAGTGCTGCCAATGAAACACAAAATTTAGGAACACAGGAATAACAGGAAACATAAAATTTAACACAACAGTTAAATCTGAGACAGTGAAAACAGGTGTTGGAAGTATACCTGCATACGTATTTAAGAACAAAGCTCTGTACTGTTCAGCAACCACTTACTCTCCAGACAGATTAGTATAGTAATTTTATAGATAGCGGGTGGGGTTTTTTGTGGATATTCAGTTGCTGCTGTTCTCAGCAGTTAAGGAAGTTATCATGATACTTCCTTGTGCTAGAATTTAATTTAATTTGGGAAAGAATGGTGGCTAATAAAGAAGGTTGCCAAGATGGAGATTTTTACCAGGAGGCTGGCTAGCCTGTCCTTACTTTCAAATTACATCTTTACCTGCACTGGAAATTTGGTTTCAAAATCCTGTCAAAATGACCAAAAAAAATTCCACTACTCCCAAGGCTGTCCTCAGCAAGTATCCAGGGCTTGCCTCCCTTGTTCAGCAGAACTAATGAGCCATTTTATTGTACCACATGTGGATGGTTGTTTTTTTCTTTTTTTCTTTTGGATAGAGAAGACTTATCTGGGCAAGACGCAATTCTGGCCTGTTCTGCACTGAAGAAGATGTATAGGCATGTATTAGTTAGTGGAGCATCTGCAATTCAAAGCAACCAGCCAGAGCGACCGGGAGAAAATGCAGCACTGAAGATTCTCTTTGTTCATTTGGATGGGCCTATAGACATCATTGCTGGCCGCCTGGAGAAAAGGAGAGAACATTTTATGCCACCTGGACTTCTCAAGTCTCAGTTTGATATTCTGGAGCCTCCTAGTTCACCAGAACACTTCATTACTGTCAATCTAGAAAAATCTCTCCCTGAAATACTGCTGGAGATTGAGCATTTTTCAGGGTGAGGCTTTTCTGGAGTAAGTTTCTGAATTTAACATACAGAAATTCCCTTAAGGATATCAAGGGTAGGGAATTGAAACAGCATTTTAATTATTAAATTGATTATTACATCAAAACAAGTTATTTTTTCCAATAATTAAATGAATTGCAATGTTAAGAGCTGGTTTACTACTGCTGATATTTTTATCATGGCTCTGTAAAAGACATACAAGATGAAATTTTCAAAAAACAACTTTTTAAACCCTTCACCATATGAAGTTAAACCCCCCATTTTAGGAAGACCCTGCTTTTGAAAATGGTACTCAGTACCACACAGCCACTTGCTCACTCCCCCCCAGTGGGTTGGGGGAGAGAATCTGAAGGGTAAGAGAAAACTCGTGGGTTGAGATAAAGACAGTTTAATAGGTAAAGCAAAAGCCCCACATGCAAGCAAAGCAGAACAAGGAGTTCATTTGCTACTTCCCATGGGCAGGCAAGTGTTCAGCCATTTCCAGGAAAGCGGGGCTCCATCGTGCATGACGGTTACTTGGGAAGAGAAACGCCATCGCTCTGAAGGTCCTCCCCTTCCTTCTTCCCCCAGCTTTATATTCTAAGCATGAGGTCATATGGTGTGGGATATTCCTGGTGTCAGTTTGGGTCAGCTGTCCCAGCTGTGTCCCCTCCCAGTTTCTTGTGCACCCAGCAGAGCATGGGGAGCTGAAAAGGCCTTGACTAGTGTAAGCACTGCTCAGCAACAACTAAAACAACAGAGTGTTACCAACGTTATTCTCATACTAAATCCAAAACACAGCACCACACCAGCTACTAGGAAGAAAATTAACTCTCTCCCAGCTGAAACCAGGATGCCTGCCAAGGGTGACAATAATTTGATTTCTTCATTTTAATTTTTACTCTGTCAAAGATGGAGATGGGCACTACTTCTATTAAGTGATGAAATAATTTGCAGCTGTCTTAGAAGCAATATATTTTTTTCTAGAAGTGTAAGAGGCAGGAACACACGTGACGAGGTTCTGTGCTTGACACTACCACTGTCTCACTGCCAGATTTTCAACAAGGTGTAGCTTCTGTTTGTGTCCTTGCTAACCTCACCAGGGCACTGGTGCCTTCATGAGAGCTTTCATTAACTCTTTATTATATGCATCAAAAAAGCTGAAAAAATGTGAGAAAAGGGGGAGGGATGTGAGACTATACACAATATAATTGTATGGAAAGCTTTAGAACAGTAAACAACCTGATCTGGGTGAAAATGTCCCTGCTCACTGCAGGGGGGTTGGACAAGATGACCTCTAAAGGTCCCTTCCAACCCAACCATTCTATGATTCTGTGAAAGTATATGTGGCATCTTACTGGCTCTGAACTCCCATCATTCATGTTCAAAGCATACCCACAGAAGTGCAGTGGAGAGAGAGTCAACCAGTGATCTAAGATGCTGAATACAAGATTGACAGAACTTTCCTTCTTTTAGAAACACTTACTCTTTCACAGTTGGACCTTTTCCTTCACTTCCCTTTTCTGGTGTGCTTTACTCTTCCGTCTCAGCCAATGTCCAGTCCAATATATGCTTATTGATAGGTGTTTATACAACTGCTTTAAAGCTTAAGATTAAACTATTTCAAACACAGTTTTCACATCTTTTTCTTTTGTGATCAGAAAATCCTACCTAATCAGTTACTTAGCTCACAGAATTTAAGGTTAAAACCCTTTTATATTGCATAAGGTTTTCTTTAAAAGTTCATTATGCCTTGTTACACGAGAGGTGCCTTTTTAGTTTAACAATGAAAACTACATATAGTTTTTCTAAGAAATATTTGAGTCACGGCTGGAGTCATCCCCATGAGCCAATTGCACATGGATTATTTTTAGTGTCTCATGCAACTTTTTATTTCTAGAATGATGGATGAACTCCTGTAGAAGCAAAACTCATGTTTAGCAGCATCTCTCTGCCATTTTTCACCTGGATAACTAGTTTAAAAACATTTGGTTTGGTTCTCATTTTGATGAGTAGCAAGGGCTTTGCAGTTTACTAGACAAACTACTGTGCTTAAATCAGTGCAATAAATGGTCATTATCTGACTGAAAGCAGCCAATTTTAGATACAGATTTGGGATTGTAGACATTACACACCCAGTCAGAAGTGTTCCTTTCCTGTTTGTTCATGACCTGGAGGGAGAATACCAGTCAGTTACCTGTTCTAGTCTGCTGCTGTCTGCTACAGCAGCACTAGAAAAAAATGCTTGGTCTCAGTTCAGAGCCTGTGTCTTCTGAGAGCCAGTGTGCCAGCTTAAGACTCAGAGACAAAGTTAAGTGCAAGAGACAGGCATGTCTGGCTGGTTCTTAACACCCTCACATTTCAGAGACTAGGCACCTCTGCAGACCAAGTGGCTCATCAGAACCGTAGAAGTGAGTTTGGTAGCTAAGAAAATCGAAGAAATGGCACCCTCTTGTGGTACCTCTGCTTTTAAAAGAAGTCTTCATATTTTTCCAATACACCGTTTTACAAAGAGCTTTCCTAATATACCCACTATTAAGTAGAGATTTACACCGACTTTTTTTCAGCCACAATAAAACTAGATCAGGTCACTGTACAGTGATGGGAAAGCAGCTCCATCCTATCACTAACAAATGATCAGACCTTCAAATTAAAAACAGTATTAGGCAACATTCTCACGTGTGAGTGCCAAAAAGGTTAGACTCCAATTTTCAGATCTGTTTGCCAGCGTTTGTAACATGCTTACAGAGTGGCTGGCACTAACAGAAAATTGTACTCAACACCTAAAATCCATTTTCTCTTAGGGAAGTCTGTGTAAGCACCTTGGGTGTTCAAAGCCTTTTCTAAACAAAATAGTATGTTCTTACTTACAGGCAATTCATGCTTCTGCAAATTAGGTCCAGGTATTCCTCACTCTTTGATCCAATGACAGGAATATTTCTTTCCCTTAACCTTTCAATATATTGGCTTTTTGCTTTTACTTAAAACAAAACAATGTATTTCCACAGTTCAAATTATGCTGACAGGAGAATGAAGCCACCATTTAAATTAACATACCATTAATCTTGTGAATGGCAGGTGCAGTTTTCACTACCAGAGTTCAGTACTTTAGTCTGTTACATCCTAATTAGCTGTGCTTGAAGGTTGTAATTCCCACCTACATCCTTCCATTACCCTCACTATTCTAGCCTCTGCATTTACTAGAAATTATCAGCACCTAAAGTCAGTCGTATTTTGCAGACCTAGTGTTCATGAGATCCTCCTGTTCCCAAGAAAGGGAAGCTGGCAGTACATGGATGAACACAGCAAGCTGTTAAAAATACACCAGTTGTTTTTCAGAATGCTGATCTGAAAATAATGCCAAGCATCTGTGCTTCTCTCTCAGAATCTCAGGAGAGGAGGGAGTTTGCCTCTACCTTGCTCCATCTCAGAAGGGGATAGATATAGCCAGAAAAATTGCAGAATCTGCCCCTCACAACAAAAAAGTAGAAACCAAGAAGCCATTAGTTTCACTGGAAAGTGAGGGTTCAATCTTCAGGAATACAACTTCTTACAGACACTTTTCCTCTTAACTCTTCCTTTAGAAGAGGATGGTTGAAAGGCTCCTGGTAAACTTTTCATTAGCTCCATCTGGTGTTTGATTTATTTTCCCCAACACAGAACCAGGCTTGTGTACTTTGCTGGACAGAACTGTTAAAAGTTACTATTATTTCTTAAACTTCTGCCACAGTGCCGTGTCTCCGGACTTTACAATGCTAATTCCACGGGGGCTTGCAGGAGTGGTTGCTTTTTCCCCTCTACAGGGAAAGCCCACTTGGTTTCTGCCAGCCTGTTCACGTGCGGCTGCAGGAATGCACAAATTGCTTAAAAAGGATAGCAACCTTGCATTTCACAGGGCGATCTGTGGATGCCAGCTCCACAGTTCGAGACAGTTCCAGACACTGTGTAGAAGGTTGTTGTCAACTTAGGTAGTTAAATAGTCTGTTCCTGGTAGTCTGAAGGACAACAAAGCATTACTTGTGTTCACTTATATCCTGTGCATCACAAATTAAAAGATTAAGATGTCAGTCATCCAAATGCAAGCCACATACAAACCCTCTCTGATTTTAATGATGATGTGCATTTGTACAGTGGAAGGAAAAGATCACAGAACAATCCCTGTACATAAGTTTCATTTACCTGCCCAAACACAACCCTACAACATTTCATTTACTTAGGTGTTTTGTTTGTTTTGGTTTTGGTTTGGCTTTTTTTCTTTTTTAAATGAAGTTAACACTGTATCAGGGATGTTGTATTTAGGTTAGTTGCAATTCAGATTAGTTGGGTATCTTATTTATATTTAGCTCAGGTTATTTGGATGCAAGTTTTCTGTCCATATTTTGAAATACATTTAGCAAAGGCAGCAAAAATGAACGAGGAAACATCCAGAGTTAGAAACTGCTTTTCCTGTCTCTGCCACGAGCACAAGTTATCTGTGGAAGGTACATGCACTATACCTCCTCAAAAACATGTGCTAAGCACAAGTCATAACATGCTGTGTGGATACTGTACCTACTACAGCATAAGTATTTTGCAATGCTACAGTGAGGAAATAAAAATGAAATGTTAGATCCAAACAGCAGTATCCGTTCATATATTAAACTACTCCCAGGAATGATAGTTGTCTTAAACATCACAGGTTACCTACACAAGCAAAGGAACAGACCCAGCCGCCTGCCAGGTCAGCTCTATGTTGAGGTGTTTATTTTATTATGCAGGCACTGAACCAAGAGGCGTAGGCAGACCCCCATCCTTTACAAAACTAGCCACCTTGCTGTCACGTTCCCAATAGCACTCTAACAGCATTTGATTTCAATATATTTGCATTTTAAATCTTTTAAAAGGCGCCTGTCAGTTCACACTACCACAACCTCCAGCTTTTTTCTTTCTGTAGCCGTTACTTTCTCTAGCAGCAGTTTGATAATCAGGCAAGGCAGTTGTGTAGACAATCCTATGAGATCACTTGGTCCAGTGTAGGGGAAGAGAAGAAAGCAGGAAAATAAAGAGACAACCTTCACGCACACATGCCCTTCTTCTGGTCCAAGAGGCAAGCAGCAGTTTTCAAATACAAGTTAACAAAGTGCTCGGAGTTAACTATAAGATTGCTTCTGAAAGAAGAGGTGTAAGGGAGTATGGTACTTCTGAAGAAATAATTTTGAAAGGGGGCAACGGGTACAGGGGCAGGGGACACAAAGAGGAACAGTGTAATATACTGTTAAACCAGTAAGTGTGATCTTTCTTTTATTGTTAAAGATGTAATAAAAAGTCTACCCTACTTATCAGCCTTGTTCTAGTTACTGTGTTTTCTGACAAAACTAAAATTCCTCCTATGCAAGAGATGACTCAGTGTTTCACCACTACTTACAAGAAAGTAACTGTTCTTACTAGTTGACAGTAGGTACTGATAAATACCAATTGTACTTCAAGAAGGAAACTTAGCTCAAGGGCTTAATTGAAAATTTAGGTCAAACTTCATCTCTTGTGGAAATACAATAAAATTTTACTTCAAATATAGTGTCTTTTAATTCGTAATGTGCAATTAAAATACTTATGTAGGTGAACTGAATGTTGTCTCAAGATAGGTGTTCATGCTTGTTAAGATTCATTGTTTGAGTGTCTTGGTAAAACTTGGTAAAAATTATTCCCTTCCCCATCTCACCCTTGCCCCTTCATTTGACAGTAGCCTTTTGTGGATATTACACATTGTGTTTTTAAAAGGACCTGCCTTCTGAATGCAGGGGGTCTTGCTTTTTCAAGGCAAGGTCCCAGTAAGGCACGCTGTAAAGTCAAGTCAAATCAGTTACTTTGAAGATCCTAATAAACAGTCATTGTGAAAAGGTAGTGATTATTCTACAGAATCTACTTGCTCTGTATCGCTTCCATATCACAGCCTTGTCCTCAGTGCAATGAAAGCCACCCACCCAAGAGAAGTCACTGTGAAGATGTGGTGGTGAGCCTGATCACCCAGTAGGAAATAAAAGAATAATAATTTTGTACCCAAACTGTAGGCATTTTTAAAAGGTTTTGATTTTATTAAATTAATTTTACCAACAGATTCTATTATTTATTTCTGTTTAACACTCTGCGCCGCTGCACCTATCAGACTTTGATCCGAAGGCCTGTCAGGGGCTAGAAACTTCTCTCAACATTGTTGGCAGGATAGTTTCTTTAACAAAGCCTGATTACTGCGGCAGCTGAGCAAAATAGTTTAATCACCAAGGTCGACCGGACAGGAATGTGTGCCCTGTTATCTTGGAGTACTCGTCCCGCGCATACGCCCGGGCCCAAGGCCGACTGGCAACATATGGGGGGGGCTTGGACCCTCTAGAACTTTCTATCACCCTCTAGTGACAGTACTGGGCATGCGCCCCACCGCCGTGTGGGAGGCAGGGGTATGCGGAATGTTATTGACTATGCAGGAGAGCAACCTTATAAACAGGAACATCCTCCCCTCCACTGGCTTCAAAGATGCATCGGACACCCGGACTCCCCCCTCGCCTGGAGCAGATGGACTGCCACAGATCCGTGGTGACAGCTATCGCAACAATCCCACTCTCTCCCTCCCTCCCTCCCTCTCGTACCCTTTTTCACATTTTTTTTCTCTCTTTCTTTTCTTTTCTCTCCTTTGTGCAGGAGGCGGCCTGTCTCCAAATGATGTACGATCAGGAGCTCAAGCCCAACCAGAGTTCCCCAATGATGATGACTGTGGACACAGAGAGGATGACTCCCCTGATCTGGGAACTCCCTGATCCCTGAAACCCATCGGGATCAAATTACAGGGAAAAATTCTAAACACCTCAGAAGGAGAAAGAACTACGGCCGCTCTAGGAGGGACAATAACCCCGACCGTCAGCGGTCAGGAAGGAAAGTGTGGGGGTGGGGGAAAGTAGTGCAGGAATTATTTCAGTTTTGGCAGAAGGGACCAGAAGGTCCTATCCGACTGATTGGGTTTTGTTCTAGAAGTTTTAAGTACACCGAAAAACGATAATCCAGTTGGGAAAAGGGTTTGTTTGCAGTGAGCTTAGCCCTTAGAAAAGCAGAGCAAACCATACACCAACAACCTATAGTTTTAGGGGGACCCTTAAGGTAATTAAGCCTGTGTTAGCAGGGACACCTCCCCCTGACAGGGTGGCTCAAAGGGATAGTGTGAGAAAATGGTATGCTAAAATTGTACATTATTGTAGTGTTCTTTCTGTCACCGAAGGTGTCCCAAAGGTGTTAAACACACAGGAAGAAGTGACAAACCTTCTGGAGGAGGGTACCCCCACTGCCCTTCTGTTGTTAAAATTGCTCCACCTTTTTCAGAGGAGCTGCGAAATGTGTGGTTCACAGATGCCTCTGCCAAGTGAGAGGGCAAACAGTGGAAGTATTGGGCTGAGGCTATTAATGTGGATACCAAGAGGGAAATAACCGAAGGCAAGGGCAGTGCCCAAGTGGGAGAGTTAGTGGCAGTATGGAGTGTGTTACCATTGGGGCCACCCCCCTCGTACTCGCTGAACCCCTTACTAGGCATGCCTGGAAGGCTAAAGATGCCTGGAGAAAGGAGCACAAAATTAACACTTGCTAGATTGTCCCCTCATTTTAACTGTGCAGACAAAGCCCAAGCAGGGTGAGTCAATATTGAGTTTCATTTCACAGGAGACCTTGGTTGGAAAGGACTGAATGTGGCATGATCAACATTTGATTTATGTAACCATTTGTGGTTTTGTGATCTTTTTCATAACATTTGTAAGCCTAGGCTGGATGTGTAGAGCAAAATGTCAATTTTGTTGTTTTGGTGTATTGTACAGACCGCGACCCCTGGATCAATCAGTTACCCCCTCAGGAACTCTGGGGCTGAAGGGAATGATATGAAGAATTCTTTCATGCAATTGGCTGAACAAATAGCAGGTGTTTACAATCTCATGAAATGCTGGATAGGTGGAGGACCGTTTGGTCTATCAGGTTGGCCCTGGGTAGCTATACTTTTGCTACTGAAATGGTTGGTGAGCAGGTACAGTGAAGTGAATGGGAACAAAACATGGGAAAGCTCACATGATTCACCATGGCACATACAATTTCCTGAGAAAGGTAAATATTGTTTGGCTAGAACACAAAAGGATGGCCCCTTCATGGGCAACAGCACATGTGAGTGGATGTATCAGAATTAAGCATAGCCATTCAGGTGGGTGAAGAGCCACCTAGAAAGGGTGAATTCATATATACCTATGACTGAGTGAATGATAAAGGATACACAAATGCATTTCCCAGATTTTGGTCTCTTACACCTAATGCCAGTTGAGGTGACACTGTAGACCATGATTTTCTTTGGGACCAGGAAGCCGGAGCTTACAACTGTAAACCTCATAACAGAATAGACTGGCTCTGTTGAGGGATGTGGGAAAAACTTTGTTCAGACTCACCCTGCTGTGAAAACACCACAATGGAATCACAATATTTTTGTGGTGGAAGTGACCCATTTGATTTAGAACCTACCCCTTACTTTGACCCTTCACCCCATGTGGGACGTTGGAGAGGACCTTTTGCTAATGGATCAGTGGCCCTTAAGGGACACTACTGGATATGTGGAAACCATGCATATAAAGCACTGCCAGCAAATTGGTCGGAAATATGTTATGTTGGTGTGATTGTCCCTAGCTTCTCTTACTCTTAGAAGCAGGTGGAAAACATTTAGGTGTTCAAGTATATGATGATTTGAAGCGGGAAAAATGATCCAAAATTATTGATACCTCCCTCACTGATGGGAGTGGCCAGTCCTGGGGTAAAGATGTGTGGACCCCTCAACGTATCATACGACATTACAGACCCGCAACATGGAACCCCAATGAATGGGTTAGTGGTGCTCAAGAACCCATTTACAACCTAAATCACTTTATCCTGCTGCAAGACCTATTGACAGATCAGGCAACCCGAATGTGAACTGCAGTTCATCAGCATCACATGGTTCTCCTTCTAGCCGAAGAAGGTGGAGTCTGTGGGAAATTGAATGATTCTAATTGTTGTTTAAAGATTGATGACAATGGCAAGGTTGTAGAACAAATTACTGCTGGAATACAGAAATTAGTTCATGTTCCCGTCCAAGGCTGGAATGTTGATATGCTCTCCTGGCTTCCAGAAGGTCCTTGGGTTAAACGAATCTTATTTTACCTATTGTGTGGTCTAGAAATGTTACTGGTTTTGCCATGTGTCATCCCATGTTTCATGCAGTTAATCTGATGTGTTGTCGCAAATATGCAGTTTCTACCCACTGTGTCACCTGATGGAATTAAACAAATTCAAGCTGTACCTCAGCCTGTGTCATCCACAGTCCAAACTGCATAAACTGTTTGTCTCCCCAGTCTGGTTTTTTTTTTAGTTGAAAACTGAATTGTTATGGATGTTAGGCATTGGCCTTGTTTAGAGTTGATTACAATGTTTTGGCCTTCATAGCTAAAATTTTTGTTATTGATCTAATCTTTCTGCCTTTCTTTGTATTCTTTCTCTCATCACTGTCTCAATATTCACCACCAATGTTGAGCCACAGGGTATCTATTTCTGGCCAAATAAAGTGACTTGGCACTTGACTCCGTTTTGACTCTTAATTCTGTTTCTGAGAATGTAAAAGGAACGTAGTCACGATAACACATTGGAATTAATCAGAAGTTCAGCCCAGCCACTCCCAACCTCCAAGAATTGTCTGAGGTTGGCTGGAAAGCAAAGGGGTTTAACCTCTGCCAAACTGTTCAACCCAACAGTGGATCATGACAAGGCCAACCAAGAGATCTTGCACTTTCTCCAGTACCATGCATCAGAAGTATTTGATCAATTTACTTACTGGCAAAGTAAGAGACAAGATCACCGGACAGTGAGTGAAACTCCTCTTCCGTGAGAAGAATACAATGCAGTTACTGCCAACAAAATGGCACATGTGGCTTTTCCAAAGGTTTTTAGATTAGACTATATGCTGATGTGTGCTCAACTTTTCATTTATACCGCATTATAATTTTGCTTCAAACTGACTGTGCTGGTTTTTGCTGAGAAGGGGTTAATTCTCTTCACTGTGGTGCCTGTGGTGGTCGGACCTTTCCAGACCTTTCCAGCTTCGTGCAATGTGGGCAGGGGTCCGGGAGGGGCGGGGCCACAGCCAGGGCAGCTGACCCCGACTGGCCAATGGCACATTCATCCCATACCATGTGACACCATGACCAGTACATTAACGGCAGCCGTTGGCGTGGGGTGGGGGGGTGGGGCGGTTGCTGCTCGGGGACTGGCAGCGTCAGGTCAGCGGGCGGTGGGCGGCTGCATCACATGCAGTTTCTTTTGGTGGTTCATTCCCCCTTCCCCCGCCCCACCCTGGGTTTTGCACCTCATTGTTTTCCTTTCCATTGCATCTTTTGTTGTTTTATTTTAATTATTAAACTGTTCTTATCCCAACCCACGAGCGTTACCCTTCTGATTCTCTCCCCCATCCCACCAGTGGGGGAGTGAGCAAGCGACTGTGTG
Organism: Phalacrocorax aristotelis; assembly: GCF_949628215.1. NCBI lineage: Eukaryota > Metazoa > Chordata > Aves > Suliformes > Phalacrocoracidae > Phalacrocorax > Phalacrocorax aristotelis. Next base: position 38,713,145 of record NC_134311.1, on the reverse strand, counting down.
GGGCTGAGCTGCCGGCTGAACCGTGACAGTCTCTATTGGTGCCCAATGTGGAGCTCGAGGGTTCAAGATAATAACAGCTGCTGGTCACAGCATCATGTTCTCATTTTTGCAGTTTTTGTCAAAGATTGATGTTGGTTTGTTTAGTCTGCTGTGTTCTGCTGTGATCAGTAATGTTTTGCCTACGAGATCTGTTATGCAGACACTGGTTTTCAGTTCTATCTGGTATTTCAGGTTTTTGCTGAAACCATTACTGTACTTTGGATACCACCTTGTTGAGGCGATTAGCAATTATACCTCCTCCTCTGAGAGATTCTGTATGGAGAAAATACAGAATGGTATCTTTGCAACTTTCTTCTATGATGTCTCTGCCTTTATTACAACAACCTTTTTGTATCTTGAACATCCTTGGACAGTTAAGTTATACTTATCGTTAGTTTTTGGGCATGTTGTTTTGGTTTTGACTAAGGTTAGAAAGCAACTTAAGAATACCACCCAGAGATCTGCCCCAAGGCTTGATAGTTACGAGTGGCAGGGCATGGGGGATAGCATGGGCAAATACCTAGGGCAGTGGGCACCCCCAGTGTTTTGGAGTTTCACCCCTGAACAAGTGCAGAATCCTGAAAAACTAGTAGAATATTTGGAGAAAGTATGTTGTTACGCTGGGAACTCCAGAGAGACACAAATAACTGCAACGTGCTGGGGCCTGGCCCATGCGTACCGAGCCCTGCTCAACAGTGTTCAGTGCCCCCAGGGGGAAGAGAATGTCTCTGGATTGAAAGGCAACGTGACAAACACTGCAGCCACTCAAACCCCCACGACAAACACTGCAGCCACTCAAACCCCCACGACAAGCACTGTGGCTAGTCAAACCCCCACGATAAGTACTGGATCTGACTCAGAGAATCAGCCCGTACCAGTATCAGTCGCCCCCATACACAAGAAGAAATATTGGAAGTGGATGTCAAGTCGTTTAGACAGGGATGATGAACAAGCAGGGCCATCATGAGGAGAGGAGGAAGAAGTCATAAATGAAACAGAGAGACCACCCAGCCCTGACCTTGAGTGAGTAGTGAGATATGTGTAAAGATTTCAGCCCTCGTATAGGTGCGCACATTGTCACCTGGCTGCTCCGATGCTGGGATAATGGGGCAGTAGCCTGGAGTTAGAGGGAAAAGAAGCCAAACAACTGGGATCCCTTTCTGGGGAAGGGGGCCTTGACAAAGCAATTGGAAAAAGAACACAAGCCCTCAGCAGCTGGAGGCGACTCCTGCCCAGAGTGAAGGAAAGGTATCCCTTTAAAGAAGATGTTACATATCACCCAGGAGAATGGACAACCATGGAGAAAGGTATCCAGTATCTAAAGAAATTAGCTGTGCTTGAGGTGATTTATGGTGACCTGGACCATCAACAGTCATCCAAAGATCCAGATGAAGCCAAGTGCATACGACCCATGTGGCAGAAGTTTGTACGGAGCGTACCATCCTCGTATGCAAATTCATTGGCAGTGATGTCCTTGAGAGGGGACGAGGCACCAATGGTGGTGGAGGTGAGCGATAGACTCTGGGATTACAAAGCAAATATCTCTTCCTCGCTAGTCTTTGCTGTGGAGAAACTATCCTGAGAGGTCCAGCAACTCAAAGAAGACGTGTCCTACTCCCCACTGGTACTGACCAGTATCTCGGCTGTTAGGAATAAGCATCATTTTGCTCAAAGGAGAGGATACACACCACAGGCCACCCTATGGTTTTACCTGTGTGACCACGGAGACTACATGAGGAGGTGGGATGGCAAGCCTACCCCGACCTTCAGCCCGACCCCGGGCTAGCTGGACTGTGTGGATCCGATGGCCTGGCACATCTGACCCACAGGAGTATAAAGCTTTACTGGACACTGGTGCGCAGTGAACCTTAATGCCATCAAACTATGTAGGGGCAGAACCCATCAACATTGCTGGAGTGACAGGGGGATCCCAAGAGCTAACTGTATTGGAGGCCGAAGTGAGCCTACCCAGGAATGAGTGGCAGAAGCACCCCATTGTGACTGGCCCAGAGGCTCCGTGCATCCTTGGCATAGACTGCCTCAGGAGAGGGTATTTCAAGGACCCAAAAGGGTACAGGTGGGCTTTTGGTGTAGCTGCCTTGGAGACGGAGGAAATTAAACAGCTGTCTACCTTGCCTGGCCTCTCAAAGGACCCTTCTGTTGTGGGGTTGCTGAAGGTCAAAGAACAACAGGTGCCAATCACCACCACAACAGTGCACCGGCGGCAATATTGCACCAACCGAGACTCCCCGATTCCCATCCATGAGCTCATTCATCAACTGAAGAGCCAAGGAGTGATCAGTAAGACCCACTCACCCTTTAACAGTCCCATATGGCCAGTGCGGAAATCTAACGGAGAGTGGAGGCTAACAGTAGACTATTGTGGCCTGAATGAAGTCACTCCACCACTGAGTGCTGCTGTGCCAGACATGCCAGAACTTCAATACGAACTGGAGTCCAAGGCAGCCAAGTGGTATGCCACAATTGATATCACTAATGCATTCTTCTCAATCCCTCTGGCAGCAGAGTGCGGGCCACAGTTTGCTTTCACTTGGAGGTGTGTCCAGCACACCTGGAATCGACTGCCCCAGGGGTGGAAACACAGCCCTACCATTTGCCATGGACTGATCCATAATGCACTGGAACAGGGAGAAGCTCCCGAACACCTTCAGTACATTGATGGCATCATCGTGTGGGGCAGCACAGCGGAAGAAGGTTTTGAGAAAGGGAAGAAAATAGCCCAAATCCTTCTGAAGGCTGGTTTTGCCATAAAACAAAGTGAAGTTAAGGGACCCGCACAAGAGATCCAGTTCTTAGGAATCAAATGGCAAGATGGACATCATCAGATCCCAATGGATGTGATCAACAAAATAGCAGCCATGTCTCCACCAAGTAGCCAAAAGGAAACAGACGCTTTTTAATGGGTTGTGGGTTTTGGGGGAATGCATATTCCAAACTACAGTCTGGCTGTAAGCCCTCTCTATCAAGTGACCTGGAAGAAGAATGATTTCAAATGGGGCCCTGAGCAACAACAAGCCTTTGAACAGATTAAACAGGAGATAGTTCATGCAGTAGCCCTTGGGCCAGTCCGGGCAGGACAAGATGTAAAAAATGTGCTCTACACCGCAGCCGGGGAGAATGGCCCTACCCGGAGCCTCTGGCAGAAAGCACATGGGGAGACCCGGGGTCGACCCCTAGGGTTTTGGAGTCGGGGATACAGAGGGTCCGAAGCCCGCTATACTCCAACTGAAAAAGAGATATTGGCAGCATATGAAGGGGTTTGAGCTGCTTCAGAAGTGGTTGGTACTGAAGCACAGCTGCTCCTGGCACCCCAACTGCCAGTGCTGGGCTGGATGTTCAAAGGAAACATCCCCTCTACACACCATGCAACTGATGCTACGTGGAGTAAATGGGTTGCACTGATCACCCAACGGGCTCGAGTAGGAAACCCCAGTCACCCAGGAATCTTGGAAGTGATTATGGACTGGCCAGAAGCCAAAGATTTTGGATTATCACGAGAGGAGGAGGTGACACGTGCTGAAGAAGCCCCACTGTATAACAAACTGCCAGAATATGAGAAGCAATATGTCCTGTTCACTGATGGGTCCTGTCGCCTCGTAGAAAAGCACCGGAGATGGAAGGCTGCTGTATGGAGTCCTACATGACACGCAGCAGAAACTGCTGAAGGAGGTGAATCGAGCCAGTTTGCAGAGGTAAAGGCCATCCAGCTGGCCTTAGACATCGCTGAACCGGAAAAGTGGCCAGTGCTCTATCTCTGTACTGACTCCTGGATGGTGGCAAATGCCCTGTGGAGTGGTTACAGCAGTGGAAGCAAAGCAACTGGCAGCGCAGAGGCAAACCCATCTGGGCTGTCACATTGTGGAAAGTTACTGCTGCCCGGGTAGAGAAACTGGTTGTAAAGGTACATCATGTGGATGCTCACGTCCCCAAGAGTCGGGCCACTGAAGGACATCGGAACAACCAGCAGGTAGATCAGGCTGCCAAGACTGAAGTGGCTGAGGTGGTTCTGGACTGACAACATAAGGGTGAACTATTTCTAGCTCGGTGGGCCCATGACACCTCAGGCCATCAAGGGAGAGATGCAACATAGAGGTGGGCTCATGATCGAGGGGTGGACTTGACCATGGATGTTATTGCACAGGCTATCCACGAATGTGAAATGTCCGCTGCAATCAAGCAAGCGAAGCAGGTAAAGCCTCTGTGGTACAGGTGCCTCAAGGGGATTTGATCTGGGGCAAAAACAGCCAATGAACTGAATGGCACAACACGAACTGCTATATCATATTGTGTCATCTCTGTGTTGTATCAATGATATCATAGTACGAGCTTCCCAATCCATGGAAGATGAACTGTGAAACAAGCCGTGCAGCAGTGATGGAACGATGACTGACTCGGTATGCAGCAACCCAGCGCCACACACACCATCTCTCCCACCTTGACAGACTGATACGACAGATGGAGCCCAGGGTCATGGACTGGGTGAACTCAATGGACATTTTTATGGACATTTTACAGGGAAGGTCCATGAAGTAAGGGAATGATGTCTGTGTATTATGTTAAAGGATGGGAAGGGGAGGGGTGGTGGTTGGTGAAGTTGTAGTGGATGGTATGGGACCTGGGCATGGTGTAAATGGTATGGAATAAGGGGTGGAGAGAAGCACCAAAAAAAGACTGTCACGGTTCAGCCGGCAGCTCAGCCCCACACAGTCGCTCGCTCACTCCCCCACTGGTGGGATGGGGGAGAGAATCAGAAGGGTAACGCTCGTGGGTTGGGATAAGAACAGTTTAATAATTAAAATAAAACAACAAAAGATGCAATGGAAAGGAAAACAATGAGGTGCAAAACCCAGGGTGGGGCGGGGGAAGGGGGAATGAACCACCAAAAGAAACTGCATGTGATGCAGCCGCCCACCGCCCGCTGACCTGACGCTGCCAGTCCCCGAGCAGCAACCGCCCCACCCCCCCACCCCACGCCAACGGCTGCCGTTAATGTACTGGTCATGGTGTCACATGGTATGGGATGAATGTGCCATTGGCCAGTCGGGGTCAGCTGCCCTGGCTGTGGCCCCGCCCCTCCCGGACCCCTGCCCACATTGCACGAAGCTGGAAAGGTCTGGAAAGGTCCGACCACCACAGGCACCACAGTGAAGAGAATTAACCCCTTCTCAGCAAAAACCAGCATGTTGATCAACAACTTGGAGTTAAAATGGGTAGTTTTACACCATTTGCAAGCAATTTTAGAGCAGACTCAACTTATACCTGTACCATCAGAAGAAAGAGACTGTTGAAGCCAAGTATTTAAAAGCAATATAGGAATTGAGTGAGGATGTTCGCAACTGCACTGACCTGCAAGGCCAATAAAAAGCGGATGCAATTCAGTAACACACAGTAGTGTTTTTTATTTCTTCTACCCCTACTTTATCATCATTAGTATGCCTCTTATGCTCTCCCCTCGACCTCACACTCAAAGAGTTGTTCACTAATCTTAGCCCAGAGGTGGTGAATAGTCCCAGAGGTTACACTCAGATGCCAACTCTTAAGCTGGTCAGTCATCTCAAATTCTAGGTAATCATCAACTGCAAACACACAGAGACAAGATGCTTGAAGAGTCTTTAATTCACTTATTACCTGTGCACAAGAGAAGTAACTACCCATAAAAACTCAAAAGATATACAGTATTTTTTACATGGTGGTTAAAAGTAATTAGAATATCACATGACCGTGAGTGAAAGTATTGTTTCCAATTACAAATCAGAGTACATATTAGAATCTCGGTGGAACAAGCCAAAAAGCCTCAGAAGCTATTCCAGAGCACAAGTCAGTGCCCCTTTAATTTGCACAATGATAGAGGTAATTTAGTTAATCTTTGTGAATACTGAGACAATGTTACAATGCGAGTTTCTGTACAGTTAGATGTAAAGAGATAACCAGAACTGTAATTCTAGTATATTTTAACTGAACTTGCTTAAGCATTTTTGCTGAGATGGTTACCAAAGATGCTGGAAGATTCTACACCAAAAACATGTCTTATGAATTCCCCCTCTCTCCCCGTTTTTTTGCGTTACTTATGATCTCATTCTATTGCAGTGTGTAAAGCTCTAGAAATGAGCTGCCTCCATTGTATATATTGTGTTTATACAAATTAAAGCAAAAAATGGTAGATTACTCAGGTGGTAAAATCTTACAGCATTTTGCTAGCAAAAAAAGTACATGCCAAAATCACAGTAAGCAGTATGGGTACCCACAGATTGTAGCTTCAATTAATTTGTTTTCTTTTCATTTATGTATTCTACATAAATTACTACTGAAGGCTAATGTTTAAGGAGTAAGCAAATTGGACAGTTGTAGGTCAGACAAAACCTGTTCACCCAACTGTGGAAGGTGACATCGTTTAAAAAAAAACAAAAAAAACATCACAAATGATGCAGAACAAAAGAAGTGTGATGCATGCAACGGATGCAACTGCATTGATTCCCACTGTTTGAAGAAAACTAATGCACTCCACCTTAAAATGTGTCAGACCAGTTTCAGTTGTAACAAGACAATCCCAAGAGTCAGAATGAAATAAAGCAAATATTTTAAGGATTTAAGAGCTGTTATCAAAAATAAATTAGATTTTTCAAGATAAAGAAACATTGCTATGAAGGCTGAGAGCCAAGGAGCCTTTCAATAGCTTCATTGATGTCACCTCCAGTTGCTATTAGAGCTTGTAAGTTTGCTTCATGGTTCAGAAACCCCATCGCACTCAGCTGCTCCAGTTGTTGCTGAAATCTAACTTCCGGATTTTCTAACTGCGAAGAACAAAATGTCAAGTTATAAAAGCATAACACATTTAGCAAAGTACAGTATTTAAACATAGGTAGTCCTGCACCACTCCCCGTCTTTAATAATTTCTGACATTTTTCAAGATCTTAAAACTATACTATGACATAAATTCAATTCACACTTGAATTACTCTTTGACAAGTCAGAGCAGCTTCAATTTTAAGAGTAAGAGTGTAAGAGTACTTACACATGCCATTCTTGAACTACAGGAAAAGCTGCTTGTTTGATAAAAAAATTAAAATTAAATTGCATAAATTCATGTCCTATGAACAGATTCTTAAACATACGCATATAGATTTTTTTAAATGGAACAAAGTTCAACCTAGCAATGACGAAGAGCAAGGAGTATGATGTCACTGTCAGCAATGGTGAATGTCACAGGCTTTTTTTACTTCCTTGACATAAAATTCACCTCTTTTTTAATGCTCCAAGTATTTGTTGACTAAAGTTACCAAAAGTCTAGTTGTTAGAAAGCTACAGTATAAGGCAAACTGTCACCTGTGCTTTATGGGATGACCCTGCTCACAAACTCACGGCAAAATTCTGCATGATTTCAGTGCTATGATCTTCAGTTCAGAGGCATTTTTGGATCAGAAGAATTATAGCAAAGTTATAGTCCCATACGAGCTACTGTAAAGAAAGTGAACCCTATCCCAGGAAAAACCAGTACAAATATGCTGGACTAGTACTGAGAAGTCACTTTTTGAAGTCAAGGGGTCGATTTAGATACCAACACAAAACTTGTGCAGCTATTGCTAATTTTGCTTTTGTTCTAATTCAACAGTTTCATACATCATGAAATCACTACCAGTATTTACAGTCTGCATGTGGTTTCCAAACCAATACAATGTAAAGATGTAATGTGAAATTTAAGAACTGCCCCCCACCTGCTTCTTCTAAGCAAAACTAAACAGAATGTTGACCAGTGGTTTAAGATTTGACAGCATAATAAGTCAAAATGGATGATAATATGGTTTCCTATAGTGACACCCACCCATGCTTTCTCATGGTGAGATAACAAGAGAAGTCTATCAGATCAGCAACCTGAACTAACTCACCCTGTGGCAACAGAGGAGGAAAAAGCAGGACCACCCCTTCCACCAGCAGCCTGCTATTACACTGCGTATGTACCACAGTGTAAAGGTGGTGTTTCACACAGCACTCATGAGAGTTAACAGCGTGTCTCCTTTAAATGCAGTCTTGCTCATCACCCTACAACTACTGGCAATGCTGCTTTGGTTGACCTCTGGAGCTCTCTGGAAACCCTTAATCCCACACAGTATTAACAAAATGCCTCTCTGGAAACTGATAGTCCCACTCAGTATGTTAACAGAATGCACTGCAGACTGGACTTGCAGGATGCCAGTGAAGCCACACAACAAGTCCATGCTCTAACTAACCAAAGCATGGCTATTTCAAAGTGTGGGAGAGAGACTTAGTTACAGCGAGAGTGTAACAGCAACACAGACAAAACCCACAGAGGTAATGGTGTTCAATATGCCTAAGCTTTTCTCTTGCCTCAGCCCACACTTCATTTGCGAGTGAACCTTAGCACCTCAATCTGCCTCAAGCTTTCCAAGTATTTCAGAAGTTCAAGGGTATGAAGATGAGTTTATAAAAAAAAAATCATCAACTGTTCAGAGGACACTTTTACTCAAATTTGATGTTTTCCAGCATTTACTTGCATGGCTGCAACACCACTTTTAACCCTCCTCTGCTCTCCTTTGACGAGAAGCATCCGGGGAGCTTTCCTCTCAACTATCAGCCTCCCTTCTAGCTGTTTATAATGAAAAAATAAAGTAAGAATTTAAAAAAAAAATCTAGAATATAGTGATATACTTTACCTGAGTATTTGCACCAGCAAGTGCCTGCAACATTTGCTGAACAAACTGCTGGTGACCAGGTTCAGCAGTTCCTGATACTGGACTTGTACTTTCACTGGGAACAGAACTAGGTACAGTGGACCCTATAGGAGCTCCAGTGCTTCCCAATCCACCTAATGCAGGATTAAATCTGCGGAAAAAGAAATATAGCACTTGAATAATAAATACTGGCTTGTCTATTCTCATTTGTTTAATTACTGAGTAAAAATCCTGTCAAAGAGGGAATGACAATTTAAGTAAAGTACTAAGACAAAGACCAGAGTCATCACTATTTAGAAGTGGATGGCAGGCAAAATGTGACAAATTCTAATACAAGTTTAGTTAAAAAGTAGAAGGGGCAGGAGGAGGAGTCTTTAATAAAAACTGCGTAAATCTCTACATGTAAGAAGTATGAACAACATAACACAAGAGAAAAGTTCTTGTCTAAATTGATAAGACTGATCCTTACCCTGGTATAAGCCCCGGTGCTTCTGCTGCCAGTGTCTGCAAACCCTGCTGTATCTGTAGCAAAGCCTGCATTGCTCTAGGGTTTGACATAGCTGATAAGGTGTCAGGATTCTGCATCTAAGAAAACAAGAGAAACTCTTAATCATATGCAGATGTTCAAAGTTAATCTTTATCACTAGATTTTTTTAGAGCCCAACATAATTTCAGAACTCGTTTTCCAACTTCGTATTTGAATATTTACAGGAAATCCTTCGGGTTTTTTTTAAACTTTCATAGGAGGTCATGAATGAACTCTCTAGATGTGGACAAAGTCTTTCAAATGAGAAGTACATTAGGAAAAGTATTTTTCATTACCTCTTCTAGCAGACTTCATCTTTCAAAGCCATAGGACTGTTATTAGTCCAACATCATTCTCCTGTATCATACTAGTGGTAAGCAACAACACTGAACACAATGAAACTTTACCAAGAGATACCTAAGAAAAAGTTCTGCAATAATTTTTTCTTCCTAGCTAAATTCAGACCACAGCAGTTTGAGCATGACTATTTTAGTATCTGTAGCACTAGAGAAATGCAAATATATGCACTGCAAAACGTAGTAGCAAGCAAATTCCCTGAGGTCCCTTCCAACCTGTGATTCTGATTCTGTGAAATGTGTAATATTCAAGGGCCCTCACTCTAGTGTGACTTCAGTTAAGAACTGGCTTTCACATCCACAGATAATTAAAAGGAATTTCTGAAATTAAATGTCCAGAAACATGACTGTTTCAGATACAAAAGCAAAACTAATGGCTTATGCTCACCTCTGCTTAGAGGTGCTGCAGGTAAGTGAAAAGTAATGTTTCACACACAAGTGACAGTCTTGGTAGATAGACCTACTTCAAAGAGCAGACAAGCTTATTAATCTTAGCAGCCTTCACTTGGCAACTAGACCAAATTCCTTCTCTGCAAAAACATTTTTGATTCACATAGAAATGCGCATATTATGGACAAACTTCCTCTGGCGCAAGGGAGAACTGCAGAATAGGACATGAAAACCTCTGGTCTGGAATATGGGTACATAATGAGACTTTAGCATGGCAAGTTGTTAATCTCTTGGACTATTATTTTCCTGACAGCTTAAAGTCAGAGAATAACTAAATATATAGCTGGCAAAGTTTACCTAAATTTTAAAGAGGGAAACATTTTGGGTTCTCCAAAGAAAGCTGCTGCATTTAATTTAAGAAAATATTTAAATCACAACTTACCGTCTGATATTTGCAGTTGTTTCACAGAAATGGTGGCCCAACAATTCTCAGAGCACTTAGGTGACCTGGATCATGTCTCTATTAATGTTATTAATTCCAGCTGTTAAGTAGCTGCAACTCTTGTTAAGAGTCATATAAAAGCTGGAGATGGAGCAGCTGACAGGTGAGTTTTCCTAGTTCTACTACTCAATTGCCCTTTATTGCAAAAACTGCCTTCCACTACGGAGAGGAACTTTCTATGGTTTCTGTCACCCGATCCCATAATACAAACACCAGTGGATAAGCAAGGAAGACTGAGCTGCAATATTGTCAACATTCTGTGAATACCCAGATATTTTTCCACTTCACTTTACCTGCTAATGCTGCTGATCATCTGACCTAACATAGTGAATACAACAGAGAAACTAGCTGTGCAAATAAACCCCAAGGTGATACTCATAGAAGGAGATACCCAGAGGAAACAGAAATTATTCCTACTGTGGCCTCATTAATTACCATTTATGCATAGATTTCAAAATATACATGAAGTGCTTGCTCTTCAAATACTGAGTCATCACAAGTGGTGGCATTACAAAACACTATAGCCCTTCATGTGGTTGAAACAATTTAAACAGTTTCTTCTGAACACTGAACTTGCTACTGTAATTCATGTATGTATTAATTACTTACAAAACTGCCTGTGTACAATCAGATCTCAGGAATGCACATCTACACTAATTTGCAAGGACTGCCTAACGATAGAACTCATGCATTGCATTAAGTTTTCAATTTCTAAAAAAGTCTTGCTTGCTCCTATTTAGGGAACACAGTACTACTACACACTGTGACAGCTAATATCAAGCATATACCTGCACTGCAGGCACAGTGTTACGAGGGGAAGATAGCAGTACAGCAGCCTTTACAGGCAAAAGGCTTCAGAACCCACTTCTTTTGAATTAGGTAATGACTTGGGTCTTTCAATGTATGCCGCAAGATCTCTTTACCCAAACACTTCAGGCAGGTCTGAAGAGGTATGAGAAAAGCATAGTGAAACTTTATTCTAGCAGTAGGTAAAGTACTGATCTTTTAATTTATGATACAAATCATGTCACAAGCTGGTGTTCTTTGGCTGATGTGTAGGAAGAAAAATTATTCCTTGCAAGCAAAGAAGCAAGAGCAAATCCAAGCAGCTGTGCTAGCCACAGACAAAAATATCCACTAAAAGTCAGGTTTAACTGATGAAGGGGACAGAGACATTAAGCCAGAATTTATTATCAAGGGGCAATCTAAGGTGGTGTCTAAAGCTAATACAAATATATTACAGAATCTAGCTTTTAGCCACAGACACACACTAGTTTACTAAAAATATTGCTCATTGACTTGCAGGCATGTTAACAGCTAGTATCTCATCTTACTTGCTGAAGGAAAATAGGAAGTTGCTGTCTCATTTGTTCCTGAAGTTGAGGATTTCCAGCAAATAAAGGATTATTCAACATCATCTATGGGGAAAAAATATTTCGCTTCAAAGATAAAGCAGTAAAAACCACAGGGGGTTTTAAGACAACAACTTACATGCCAATAGTCTATGAACACAACCTCACAGAATAATCATCATCTACTACTTTGGCTTAAACTTATTACAAACCACCAGCCAGAACATGTTGCAGGCAGGCATTATTTGTTGTTGTTGGTTTGGTTTTGTTGTTATTTTGGTATTATTTGGTTTTTGTTTCGATCTTTTAAGTGAATGAATTGCCAGATCCTTGCCAAGACAACCTCATTACAAGAAAATCCTTTTCTGCTCAGCCTCCACTACAGATCTAAATAATAATTTCCCTATAAACATCATCTGAAGTCAGGGATATTTTCCAAGTGAGTGTTTAACACAGAAAAGATATTTTTTAATCTCAGTTCAGGATTTGACTTTGGATATTACTTAAGTAAAATTTGAAAGCACTTCTATAATACCATTCATAAAACACCACCTGCACTTTTACAGTGAGCACAGGTCACAAAAGACAAGTTAAAACCAGAATAACAACTAGATATGGCATCAACTCCTCTCCTGTCATGTCTTTCCTCCCAAGCTAGTGGGGTATTTATTTACTGGCAGATCTACATTAATTTACAACCACAGTATTCGTTTTGTCTAACTCGTTCTTATGCTGGGTCAGAAGCTTAGTGCTGTACGTAACACACAAACTTACAAGTTATTTTAGAAGCATGAATAGTGTGATGTCCAACTACAAATTGAAGAAGCTCTCTGCAACAAATTCTTAAGTGTAGGTAGGTAGTAATTTCAGTGAGTTAGGCATTAACACTAAAAACTGGGCCATTTACCACAGACAATTGTTGAGATGTTTGCATAACTGAAAATTTCACTGTATCAGAGATGCAACTCTTTTTTTGTTTTTCTTCAATTCACACAATACATTACTACACCAAATGCATTTACCTGTACTGCCAGATCAGGATTTTGGCTTAATGACTGCATCATGCTTCTCATATAGGGTGCAGACAACATATTCTGCATAAGTTGCGGGTTTTCTGTTATTTGCTGTAATAAGCTCTGCATTCCTGGTGTGTTGAACATACCAGCTTAAAAAAAGTAAGAGGCCACTTTAGTAAACATCCTGACTATTATCACAGGAATTAGACTACATAAAACGAGGATATAAGCACTTGGTCTGTAAGAATTTAGGCTCTGAAATACACCTCAGTGTGGTTCTGCTTAGAGAGATGCATCTACCCTAGAAGTTAAGACAGAGGTTGTATCCCACAAGCAGTACCAAAGTACCCACATTATTAGCTGTTTTCACATTTGCCTCCAAAGAAGAATACTATTATTCATATAGAGATTCCCCACCTTTGTTATTTTAGGGCAATACACAAGTACTATTATCCAAGTTTACTCTTCATGTTTGTTTTACTACAGAGGACTTTCATACTAGTCCAATGTTCTATGAAAGTAAATAGCAATAAAAGCTTTGAACCAAAACCTCTTTCTAATGAAAGAATCATTTCAGCAAACTCCCAAGTATGTGAAATATATGTAACTGCAATCACATACATACCTCCTAGTCCAGGTCCCAAATTTGGTACAGTTGAGCCCTGTCCCGCACTGTCAGAGGTGCTGTTTCCAGCACTACTACTGCCACCGCTCTCACCACTGGTGCTGGTACCTGTTGTGGAAGCCTGTGAGCTGGACTGAGGAGCCCACGGATTTGGTAGAGGATCTCTATTTTCTGTACGAGATGGCTGACTGTCCCCTCCTGTTGGTGCATTGCTTACTAGAGAAGCAAACGGGTTACCTCCAAACTATAGAGGAAAGAAAGCAAACATGTATCATCTACTAAAGTAAACCACTTTTTAGTCTGCTATAAATAGCAAGTTACCTTTCCAAAATTACACATGAAGATAAATGTTGATGGCTCTTGATCAGTTATACTCACCATCCTACAGTAATTAACTGTAAATATTCTGAAAAGACACCAACATTGAAAGATACTAGCACCTCCAAAAAAATTAAATCACATTTCTTTTTGAAAGCAGTGTTGCGACTACACGGGTATTTTGATCACAGTAGAATTATAACTTGCATGCTGGTTTCCAACCTCAAAGTTGTTTTTTCTTCCCGTCTTGGGTTCGCAGCTGCTAAACACAGCATTAAAAAAATTTCCTGGACCTCAGAATTTTAGGGAAAAGAATGGAAGGAATTCAAATTTACATAATACAGAAATCCATTAACTTTAAAATAGCTTCTCAAACACACAAAGTGATATCTGTATTTCTTCAAGCTTAGAAAAGCATAGACTTTTTAAAGCTTTCCTCTCAAGAGTAAGAGGCCATGTATTGACTTCAAGTCTCAAGAAATCTTTTGTCAAGTATACATTTAGAAATGTACATTACCTACATGACTTTATTTTAAAAAAATTTACTTTCAGTGGCACTTGCAATCTTCTCTCACCTGTTCCTGTGCTGCATTCAACATTGGCTCCTGAATATCTGTGTACATACGTCGTAAGGCATTGTATCCACCTGGTATACTTTCTAGGTTGCTCAAGGCTCGGTCTTGGTTTCGCATCATTTCTTGCATCATTGCAGGGTTTCTAGCAAGTTCTAGTGTCTAGGGAAGTGGAACATTTAATCTGTATTAATAAGAAATCAGTTCTAAAGTGAAAACATCAGCATTTGGCAATAACTCAGTTACTACTGTATTATCCAGTTTGAAGTTATGGCTAAAGTCAAATCAAGATGTCAGATTAGTGGGAGTCAACTGAATTAGATATTTAGCCAGCATTCTACCACAATTGTCACTATGTTGGTCAGGTCAGGAAGCACTGGCTGAAGAGGAGAAAAATATTGAATGAACTATTTTCTTCTTTCTTGATCTTTTCAACACAATATACTCCTACCATTTCTAACATAGTTACAGCAGGCAGACTATAATATGAACTTTAAAATAAATACCTACATTTTCAGAAGTACCCATTTGTTTTTTGATATCTTCTGCCACACAATGTATCTTACATACTATCTAATTTTGAAAACACTCAGAAGTTAGATTAAATGAAAATGTGTGGTATTTTGGAGAATTACTACTTTTGGTAAACTCATCTATACAACAAAAGATTTCAAGTACACACAGGGACATCTAACTCTAACCTCAGAAGACATGATTACACAGCCTTCAGAGTCTTTCAAAACTATTCTGCAGGTTTTCTGAATTATCAGTCTATTTCAGACATTAACAACTAGAAATACAAATATCAGCTGCCTACAGCATCCTTTTATGGATTTTTTTAACAAGCCTAAATACTTAAAGAATGTTTAAGCACTTGACTAAGCATGTCCAATTCCTGCTCTGTTGTTCACAGTTACAGTATAATCAAAGGTCATGAACTTAGAGAGATCTACATACCTGTCTCATTATATCTGGATTATTCAGCATGTGACTGATTTCTGGATTTCTCTGTATCAGTTGCTGCATTTGAGGGTTAGCCATAATTAACTGCCTCATCAGCTCAGGATTTGAAAGCATGCTCTGAACAAATGGATTTTCCATTATTTGAACCATCATTTCTGGGTTGGACATAAGTTGCCGTTGCATCTGACTTTGCAACTCTGAGAAGTTTGATGTATTAAATCCCAGGCTACTCAGACCTGCCAAACCTCCAAGGCCACCTTTAAAAGGATGAAAAAAAATATAATTGAACTTTCAGCTTATAGTATACTTTTAACATACCCAGGTTCTTTCTAAATACAAAAATACTTGAAACATCCCACACTTCAAAATAGTGAAAAAGAATGGAAAGTCCATCTTTGCAAGGCTGTTAAGGAGTTATCCACCAAGAGTTTGCTTCTTTAAATAACAAGATATATAACTAAAAATCCAACAAACCGCCTCGGAAATACACACAACATTTAGGGCCCCAAAACTCAGACATCCCTTGCATCTTAGCTGTGGAAAATGAGAAGAAAAGCTGTTAGAATTTTAACAAGTTGTATGTCCCCCCACCCTGCAACACTTTCCAATGCATTTAAAATCATTGTTTATCTGTCTCCTCTTGGTTAGACTATAACCAAGAGAGATCTCCCAATATGACTCATATTCCCTATTCTAATTAAAAATAGAGCTCTTCTTACTAATGCACCAAGAACTAATTATGCTTTGAATTCCCCTCCTTTGCCAAGTCCAAACAAAAAGTTTCAGAAGGTACTAGTCAGTCTGAAGAACTGTTTACACCTAAGAAAGCAATTGCTTACTCTGGTTAGCTTTTCCAATTCTACTCCTACCCACCCCCTTAAAGCAAATGAGGTGAAAAAACAATGAACCAAAAACCCTATTGTGATTATGGAAATAGTGTTTTTAAGTCAACAGACTGCAACCTCTTTATTCATGAAAGAGAAGACTGATATCACTATCAGACTCGGAACCTGAGAAACACTGAATTGTTAAGTTTAGCAGCAATTTTGTTACTTTTGTTCCAGATCTTGGCTTCATGTTACAGGTCCAACTTCATCAATACTCTCCTCACAGCAATTCAGATGCACTTTTAAGGAGCACAAGGACACTGGAGGATTTTCATTACCCATAGTCCCAGAATATAACATCAGTGGCACCTTACTACTGAAGGAAAAACAGCACATATAAAATTAAGAAAACAACCGTCCTCTGATAACTTACTGATCAGAAACCTTCTACATCCAGTAACATAGATATTTGTAATAAGTTTTTTGCCTTTTTTTTTGTTTAAAGTTCTGTCTACGTTATAATAAAGCTTCAGGGACAGTTACCTGAATCCAAGTAAAGATACCCACCATGCTACCTAACAAATATTCTTACCCAAGCCAAAAGGGTTACTACTTGCTGAAGCTGCTGTTGAGGTACTACTGCTTGATGTTGATGTGGTAGCAGTACTCCCAGTGGCATTTCCTTGTTGACCTGGGTGCTCTTGTGATCTAAAAAAGCAAGTTTAAGAGTTGCAAGATTAATAAGTTAATTTAAATAATGCCATTAAATACAGGAATACCTTTTCATGTAACAGACAAGGAAAGTTCTCAAAGCAGGACAGAAAAGTAGACAAGCCTGAAAACTTGCAGTTCATAGTGCTTCTATGGAAGCTGGAGATATATACACTCAAGATAATGGTTTGAGTGTCAAGTCTGTAAGCCTCAAGACTGAAATTCCTGCCAAGTGCATATGATCTTTTATATCCACTTTGCTGTTATGTTTCCTCCTGTTACTTGTGAACGAATTACAGGTGTTGACTTCAAACTCTGTATTCAGAAATTCAATGCATCTGCACTGCCCATTGCTAATCACTCACTGCTACACTGACACTGTATAGGCCAGCTTACAAGATCATACTGGAAGCCTGCATCATTCTAGAAAATGTAGTGCTGTTATAAAATTACCTTTTTTTTCAACAAGGATTGTCTGGGATATATGAGGATTCCTATTTGAAAGTTACACGTCTAATATTGTTTAGAAGGGAAAGGATCATCCTCAAATCTAGTTTTGGAAAGAACTTTTGTTTATTCAGACATATGGCAGCAACAGTAGCAGCAGCAGTCAACAGAAAAGTAAATGGTATAGTGTACAGTGGTTTGGAGCAATCCAGTCTTGATACTCATGGCTAAAAATCAGCAACTGCCAGGCCACACTGGCAGGGTCTAAGTCTTGTCTTTTGGGTCAAGCATAAAATCCAGGTACCTTAGTAAAAAGAATGTTGAGGTGGTTCAGGGCTATGTTATACTTTCTCAAAGCTGAATTCCATTGTGCTGGGAATTCTTTTTAGCAGGTCTTAGGAGCATACTTTTAGTTTATTCAAGCAAAGCTAGTAGGTGAAAACCTTACTGCCTCATTTGAAAATAGGGTAGATACATGCAAAGGGTCTGTAATTTTTTGTTTGTACATCCCTGTCGGAGACATGATTAAAACATCCTGAACATAATGGTAATACTCCTCTAAAGTTATGCAAAAAGTGGGAGAGAACTGAGACAGACTGCAATGCTGACAGGACCAATGCAGGGACACCAAAAATTCCCCAAAAGCCATAAATGTGGCATTGCGCAAAGATGTTCCTTTGCCCAGAGGCAAAGTGCAAGAAGGTACAAGACCGGCACTGTTATTTCAGTGTGTATAGTAATTGTAGGTCCAACGTATGACCCTCTGAAGGTTCTGCAAGTTAAAAGCATCCTGCTATCACTACTCTTGAAGCCTCTCTGCCATACTCAAGACTGGAGGCAAAAAAAGGCAGAAGTCATTACAACAGCAGAACACAAGTTCAGATGCACGAAGCACAAAATTGCAGTATTAGCTACTACTGGGTATAAGATTGAGATGGCTATCAGCTCTACATTT
The DNA here is from genome assembly GCF_949628215.1 of Phalacrocorax aristotelis. Classification (NCBI taxonomy): domain Eukaryota; kingdom Metazoa; phylum Chordata; class Aves; order Suliformes; family Phalacrocoracidae; genus Phalacrocorax; species Phalacrocorax aristotelis. Next base: position 38,694,839 of record NC_134311.1, on the reverse strand, counting down.
CAGGATGGGGAGGCATAGGGGAAGGAAGTGAGACCTCTGCAAGTGCAGACAAAAGGGTTTTGACAGAGAGAGAACCCCAGGACAGACAAGACAGTCCTGCAAGAATGTAAGCTCCTCACACCAACACACCAGCAAGCAGGGTGAGGGTGCACAAGAAGCTGGGAGGGGACACGACTGGGACAGCTGACCCCAAATGACCAGAGAGATATTCCAGACCATGTGACATCATGCTCAGCATACAAAGCTGGGTGAAGAAGGAGGAAGCAAGGGAACGTTCAGACTGATGGTGTTTGTCTTCCCAAGAAGATAGAGCCCTGCTTTCCTGGAGATGGCTGAACACCTGCCTGCCAATGGAAAGTGGTGAATGAATTCCTTGTTTTGTTCGCTTGCATGTGGGGCTTTTCCTTTACATAAACTGTCTTCATTTTACCCACGAGTTTTCTCACTTTTACTCTTCTGATCCTCTCCCCCATCCCACTGAGGGGGAGTGAGCAAGTGGCTGTGTGGTGCTTGGTCACCAGCTGATGTTAAACCACAACAGTTAGTAATAGGCCTCTGTGACATGCTGAGGCCTGGAAAGGGAAATCTTTTGTCTCCTAAGTTCCATGCTCTTTCCTTCATCACCTGATCTCTTCCTATAGGAGAAGACCCTTACCACAAACAAGCCTTACATAGAACAGGAGAAAGACAACTTTCAGTCTAGAACACACACATTATTGACGAAGCAAGATATATATCCCTCAACAGAATCTTACCCAACTTGCTGTAAGTATTTTTTAGTTGAAGCTTTTATGTCTGGGCACTCCACAGGAAGTAATGTGCAGATGACATCATGCATGTGTTTTGTAGTTGGCGAACAGAGCTAAACCCAGTTCGCAGCCAGGGCAGAAGGAGTGTTCCCCAGGGCTCAGTTTTGGGGCCAGTCTTGTTTAACATCTTTATCAGTGATCTGGGTGAGGGGATTGAGTGTGACCCCAGTAATTTGCAGATGACACCAAATTGGGTAGGAGTGTTGATCTGCTCAATTGTAGAAAGGCTCTGCAGAGGGACCTGGACAGGCTGGATCGATGGGCTGAGGACAACTGTATGAGGTTTAACAAGGCCTAGTACTGGGGCCTGCACTTGGGTCACAACAACGCCATGCAACACTACAGACTTGGGGAGGAGTGGCTGGAAAGCTGCTCAGCAGAAAAGAACCTGGGGGTGCTGGTTGACAGCTGGTGGAACATGAGCCAGCAGTGTGCCCAGGTGGCCAAGAGCATCCTGGCTTGTATCAGGAATGGTGTGGCCAGCAGGAGTAGGGAAGTGATCGTGTCCCTGTACTCAGCACTGGTAAGGCTGCATCTCAAATAATGTGTTCAGTTTTGGGCCCCTCACTACAAGAAGGACATTGCCCTTTTCTTGACACACTCCAGCACTTCAACAAGCTGGTGAAGGGTCTGGAGAACAAGTCTTATGAGGATTGGCTGAGGCAGCTGGGGTTGTTTAGCCTGGAGGAGGCTGAAGGCAGACCTTATTGCTCTCTATAACTACCTGAAAGGAGGCTGCAGTGAGGGAAGTGTTGGTCTCTTCTCCCAAGTAACTAGTGAAAGGATGAGAGGAAACGGCCTCAAGTTGCATCAGGGGAGACTTTCATTGGGTATTAGGAAAAATATCTTTCCTGAAGGAGTGGTCTCAGGCATTGGAACAGGCTGCCCAGAGAAGTGGTGGAGTCACCATCCCTGGAGGTGTTCAGAAAAGGTGTAGACATGGCTCTTCAGGACATAGTTTAGGAGGCTTGGTGGTGTTGGGTTGATGGTTGGACTTGATGATCTTAGAGGTCTTTTCCAACCTTAATAATTCTATGATTCTATGAAATAGCTCAATTCATGTAACTTCTCATCATTTTAAAGTTTCCTCACCTATACAACAACAAAAACGATTTTAAAATTCAAGTCTTTCTGTTCCGTGAAATAAATTAGTTGCAGTAAAGCAGTTCTCAAAAATTTTCTTTCCTTGTTTTACCAAAACACTGAATAAGGATTCACTGGATGTTTTCACATGTGAAAAGACAAGCTGCACAACATATCTTTATGGACAGTAAGTGCTGCTATCTGAGGAGTACGGAGCCAAAACACAGCTAGTACTCAGCACTAAAACAAAAAAGAAATAACAGAAGAGACTTCCATTTTAGAAACATGACTCCAATTAAAATACAAGATAAACCCCCAAAAAAGCACTGTAATTTCAGACTGGCTTTCTACGCCAACTGTTGACTAAGGAGCTGATAAAAGTGATTTGGTCAAATCCAGGTTTGTCCAACAGAAAACTTAAGAACTAAGAATATTTCTACTTTTTCAAGGTAAACAGAAGATCACTCATTAGGAAGGTTACCTGTTTTGCGTTTTGATAACCAGGTGAACAGTGAGTCCATCATGAATTCCATGCTGAGTCAAAGTATCTTGATCTTTTAAAATTTTTCCAGCAAATATCAACACAAGCTGATCAATGTGGGACTTGAAACGCTTAGAGATTTCTTCCTTAAACTAAAGAAAAAAGTTAAGATTATACATTTATATAATTGAATACTGAACTATACTTTTTTTAATAAGGACAGGCTGTTTTGTTCACATTTAATGTATTACCCCACTTGCACTGCACATTTTTACACCATCTAGAAATTCTTTATTAAGTTCAATTTTTTTGTCCATAGAATGATGGGAAATAGTTGTGTGTTTTTTGTACAATAAGAACCAGAAGAGTTTCAGATCTAGATCACTAGTTCTATATCTACAAAAATCTGACTCCACTTAAAGACTACTGTGACTTCCATCAGGCATGCATCCATGACAAAGAGTATATACTAGTATACATACCACTTATAGATACACATATATATTCACACTGTAAAGTATGTATATAATGACATACTAGCAAGTATACACTAAGAGATATATACACACACACACGCACCACTGAAGGCACCCATTGCTGAAAGACTGAGGATGCAATGTCACAAGTAAAGTAAGTCTGTCCACACTTTTGCTGGAACTGCACAGTGAAGTATCCTCTCAGACACATTTTTACTGCCTTCCATGCGTCAAAACTAGCATTCGTTTCCACACAAGCAAAAGTTACCTATCAGGTAGCTCTGCTTTCTCATTCAGCTGATGACATATCTACATGAAATGAGACTGCAGCCCAGGGCATGGTGAATAGCCACATTCTTCACCTGACCAGGAAATCATGCCCTCATTAAAACAACTGAACATGGAAGCCCACTGTATACCTTCTTGCCCTCCTAGCCAATAATAACCAGGTTAAGCTTTGATTGAATTCTGACTGAGATTTATTATACTCTAGAAAAATGCTCTTACCAAGAGCAAAAAGTTCACAAAACTTAAAAGGAAAGATATTGAAGAACACCACTAAGGAATGACTTGATTGTAAGAAAGCCAGATAAATTTACTTAACAAGACTAGTCACTAGGCTCAGTATTTTTAAAGCCATCCTAGGCATTTAGAAATCCATTCAGAAGGTCAGCCTATTGAACATTTTAAAATTAAGTTGACCACACTACTTTAAAAAACACCCCAAACATCCTACGGAATTCTCACTCCATATAGGAAAAGATTCATTTTGCAATTAGTTATTAATAATTACATTTTATAACACGCAGGACTAAAAGTAAAATCCCACTGTATTACGCTTTGAAGGTTGAGTCTCTAATTGAAAGGTTTTATAGTATAGGAAGTGGAAAAAAAACCCAGATTAAAAAAAGACAGTCTGAGACACAACAAAGGTAAGAAATCTGTTTGGGCAGGAGGTTGCCCTTGGTTAGTGAAAAGTCTACTCACACAGCACAGGTTCCAGTTCTTGGGGAAACAACTTTTAATGCAGCCTTTGTACTGGCTATATTTAGACTAGCGTGTATTCCAGAAGGTCACCCAGTCCATTCCTTCCCAAAGTGGACTACCTACCTGAATTACTCCTGACATGTTTATCTAGTCTGTTCTAAGGCTCCCAGCAGCTTTTTCCAAAAAACCTATTCCATTATTTCACTATCTTATTTCTTCATTGTCCTGCCCACAATGGACAATGCAAGCAGACTGTTGTTCTCCTTAGAATAAAGGGTTGCAGCAAGACTAATCTTTCCTTGAGGGCCTTCTTCTAGTCTGATCATTCCCACCACTCTTTGGACTTTCAAAACTAATTACATTGTTTTGTAAGTGTGGGGCTCAAAACCGGCCAAAATATTCCACACCAGTTCTTATCTATACTTAGTGGAACAACAGGATGAACCCCACATTCTGAAAGCTATATTCGTATTTATAAGAAAAAGGGAGAAATCCATGTGGAAAAATGTGTAACACCACTGACTTTTTTTAACAGCTGTAAACTCTAGACCCTCTTCTGCAGACCAACTATTCAGGCAGTTGCTTCCAGATCTGCATTCTTCTGGTTAATTATTCTTAATACACATTCCAAAGTAACATAAAACCAGCAGAAATACTCACGATTTGGTACAAAGCTAATGCATAAGGACAAGGTCTACCATACTGTGCCAAACCAAAGAGCAATGCAATTTACCCAAACTTATTTATTATTGTATTTTCCACAATATGTTGTAACAGTGAGAACCACAACTTAATTCTTACTGGAAGGCTGATGCTGTAGTATAAACAATATTCATAGAGTAAGTCAAATTGGAAGGGATCCATATGGATCATAGAGTCCAACTCCCTGCTCTGTGCAGGGCTACCTAAAACTAAACGGTATCACTAGGAGCATCGTCCAGAGTTCAGGGAGGATCTGGATAGGCTTGGTGCCATTAGCACTTCCCTGGGGAGCCTGTTGCAGTGACCACCCACCCTCCCAGTGAAAAGCCTTTCCTAATGTCCAGTCTGAACTCTCCCTGAGGCAGCTCCATTCTATTTCCTCCTGCCCTATCACTGGTCACCAGAGAGATGAGACCAGCACCTCCCTCTTCATTGCCCACCTTGGGGAAGCTGTAGACTGCAATAAGGTCACCCCTCAGCCTTCTCCTCTACAAGCTGTGCAGACCAAGTGACCTCAGACATTCCTCAGAAGTCTTGCCCTTGAGACCTTTCACCATCTTGGTTGCCCTTCTCTGGACACACTCAGGTACCTTGATGTCCTTCTTATTACTTTACCTTAAACCAAGCCCTGTCGTGCATTTCTAGAAGCTGTTATTTACTCATAAGGTCAAGGAAACAAAACATTTATACAACATAACCGAACAGTACTTAATACTACCAGTATATGAGCATCAAACGCTATACATTTCCTTTTCCCTACTTGCATGTAATGTCATTTAGATGATCTGAAAAAGCAACTCTACAGGAAGACATGAATGCAACACCCAATATACCAAGACCCCCAAAATAACCTCTATAGCAACATACATGCATGATCCAAATGCACAGTAGATCTCTTTCCAGACAGAATAATAAAATTGTCAAGAATACTAAGCCAATTTTGGCTAACAGAGGCATATTAACATAAAAAGCCTAACAAGAAAAAACAACAACAAAGTCAGGTCTTTTCATCAGCTTCACTTGCATTCAGCACAACCTTGGGACTTCTGAAATCACAAGGTATAAGCAAGACCAAGCCCTCTGTTTGGCACTTCATTCACAGAAGACTGTCACATAAAACCCAGGTTACCGTGCAAGGTATTTTGCAAATGAGTCTGCTGTTTAGTGTTACTAGTCAAAAATACCACCAATAACAGATTAGGTTCGCAGACTTATTTTTTTGCTGAGGCAGGATGAGAATCACCCATACATTTCTAAAACAGAATCCCAAAACCATCATCAATACTTGTGGGTTTGTCTTCTTCTAATTATCAGGATCTAATGTGCTGCTTCTGAGGTGCCATGGTTTTAGCTGGGATAGAGTTAATTTTCCTCACTGCAGATGGCGTAGTGCTGTGCTTTGGACTTAGTATGAAAACAATGTTGATAACACACCGATGTTTTAGTTCTTGCTGGGCAGTGCTTGTACTAGTCAAGGACTTTTCTAGCTTCCCATGCTCTGCCGGGTACACAAGAAGGTGGGAGGGGAGGGGAGTACCGCTAGGAGAGCGGATCCAAACTGGCCAAAAGGATATTTTATCACAATAACATCATGCCCAGTATGTTAACAGGGGGGAGCCAGCTGGGTGCAGCTGGCTGGGTGCAGCAGGCTGCAATCGTGGCTTGGGGACTGGCAGTGTCGGTCAGCAGTCGTATCATTTGTAGTTTTGGTTTTTTCCCCCTTTTTTCCCCTTTTTCTTTTTATTATATTTTGTTGGGTTTTTTCTTTTGCTTTTGCTCTTCCAATTCTCTCCCCATCCCACAGGAGGGGGGAGAGTGAGTGAGCAGCTCTGTGGTGTTCAGTTGCCAACTGGGGCTGAACTACAACAGTCCTTTTTGGCGCCCAACATGGGGCTCAAAGGGCTTGAGATAATAACAGTTGCTGGTCACAGCATAGACTATTCTCAGGATTAGTTTGTCCTATCTGCACCATGCTCTTGTACTTGCTGTGTCTGTTAAAGATTGGTGCTGGTTTTTAGGGTCTGCTGTGCTCTGCAGTGATTAGAGATGTTTTCCCTGGCAGATTTGTTATTAAAACACTGGCCTTGAGTGTTACCGGTTATTTTGGTCTTGCATGAAAGCTTGTACCCAATGTCCAGTAACACCTCATAGAGACAACTGGCAATTGTATCTCCCCCTCTGAGAGGTTTTTTTATGGTGGAAATATAGAATGGCACCGTAGCTACCTTCTTCTATAATCACAGGCGAAAGGAAAGCCCTACTTGACATGGGTAAAGTTTAAAAAGGATTAAAAACTGAAATATCAAAATGCATCTGTTACCCTGCAGAAAAGTATCTGCCCGCAAGACACTTCACAGTATTTTTTCAAATAGGTATTCTTATTTTACTATATCTGCCCATAACTTATCAGAAAACACTTGCTAAGTACCACGGTTAGATAACTGATACTTTGGATTTACATTGAACTAAGCCAACTACCAGGACCGTCAATATACCTTCTCCTAAAGGTTTTCATTCTACCAAATAGCCATCTACCATTGCTCTAAAACAATTTTAATCAAGCTTCCAAACTGAGGAAAAAATAGCTTAAGAAACGTTAATAGTCGGAGTGTGTTGCAAGGCAGACTCTATAAAAAGTCACACAGATGTCTTTCAAGGCTGAGACACCAAACAATGGAAAACCTGATACTATAAACAATTCACATACTCAAGTGCCTTGCTGCCAACAGAAAGCTAATTCACGACCCTGGAAAAGACAGCAGGCAAAAGAAACAAGTTTTACTGAGCTGAAAAGTCAGCACTGTCGGGGTCAGCTAAAGTCAGCAGGCTTACAGGTACTCATCTTTACTCACCATGTATTCAGGAAGCCTTTGCACAGAGCAAGATCAGTATCACACCCAGTCAACGAAGCAAATATTTGGTCCTTCTCCTAATACTGTGCCAAACTGTTCTCAGCACAATCAAATAGGTTCCAGAGAAAGAGACAGATGGGTGGCACTTGCTACCAACTGAATCCCGGAGTAGCTTTCTACCTGAAGGCTATTTTCCATTCCAGCTCACATGCTCACTGTTCTAGCTTCACAACACAGGATCAGCAGTAACAAATCCTACGTTGCTGAAGTGTTCCAACATAGGGAAAAATCTTCCCTAGCTTGGGATGGTTGCAGACCTGATCTACATTAATGGAACAACATAAAATACACTTTGTGTAGCCCTAAATTTGGCCCTGATGACCCAAAATGTTTACCTAAAAATCTGCATTTTTATTCTGGAAGTACTCTGAAGTGACTGCAAACAAATAAACAAGTCAACTCACTAGGCCATAACATTAGCTACAAAAACATGCAACTGAATGGGTTTTATTTTGCTGTGTGAGTTTAGGGTTGCTTAGGGTGTTTTTCACCCTGAAAATATGGCAGGCATTGTAGACCCACCTACACCAACAGAACAAACCACTTGCTGATCCCAGATGCTTCTGAACAGATGTTCAACCTGCTTTTTATTTAAGATCAACCCATTTTCAAGGCTGGCTCTAGAAACATCACATCTACTGTTGATGCTTATTATAAACAACAGCTCATTTTTACAGTTTAAGAGAAACCACCAATACTAGTCACACTACAGGGAGAGTGCATTTTTTAGCACTACATATGACATTGTCTAGGACTCCAAGCACACAGGCAACCCACAGGGGTAATCTTACTTCACAGGAATCAAAATAGAACTGCAGATCTAATCCGTTAACAGCAGCTTCCAAGGGAGACAACATTCAGAGTTTAATATATCTGTGGACAACAAAGACATTTTAAGCAGCGTATTCTATTAATTACCTAAACTTACATGGGTGCTTTCAGAAAAAACTAGTTTTCTGGCTAGCTTGTATAACTACTTCAGTTTTTTAAGATAATTGCTTATTTGAAAACCTGGGAGCCCCTCTGGCACTCACATTTGAGACAATCCTGTTAAAGTCAAACAGATAACAAAATTCATGTCCTAAGTAAATCTGTTTATATAATTCCTGCAGTACCCAAACTAACTGCAGACTGCTTTTCAGGACAAATGTGATCCTCAGCTTAGTTCCAGCAGATGAATCTCTTTTTTAAAAAAAACAAAACCAAACCCCCAAACTTGCAAAGACTTTTACAAAAACTGCATTGACGCTGCTACAAATCTATGGTGAACAGAGAAGTGAAAAGCACCCCTTTCAGAATGAGATTGCTGGGAACACAGTGAACAACATTAAAAAGCAAACACAGTCATTTTACCTTTGGGAGAAATGCCTAGATTAAGCTTGCAGAAGAGAGTAGCTGATGGCATACAATGCTGCAGCTACCAAAAAACCAATGAAGACAAGAGAGTAGTCTCATCCGTCTGGCAGCTGGAGAGAAGACCTCGACGAAACTTATGTCTGGGATACTTATAAGCCAAACACTGACATAAAAAACACTGAATATAAAACAGAACTTCACCTTCTGGAGTACTTTAGCACAGCAATGTATACATACTTCACAAGCAGGAGACTCTTTAGCAGGCTTTACAGGGCCCCTACCTTACACTTTTATTACACTTTTTCTATGATTTGTAGCCTTCTAATCTTAAATAAATGAATCTCTAGACAATATTTGCATGGAAAACCTGCAAGAAAAACAGAAGAGTTACAGGAAATAGTGTCAATGATTGAATAGGTGTCACTGCTTCTTCTGAGCCAAAGGCACGGTGGGCCACAGGCTTCCACAAGGAAGCAAAAAAGACCCGAATAATTCAGAGTTATCTTACAGCGCAACCATGCTAAGTACCGTATCAATAACGAGCACATTTAAGTACAGTAAAAGGCACGCTTTATTTGTACCGCACATTTTACAAACACACTCTAAAGACAGACTTCCCTAAAACGAAGACAACTTTGCGTAACCCTCTCGCTGTTTTTAAAGGCAGTTTTGTATGAGGATAACTGCTGGCAAAACAGCGCTGCGACGCGGTGACCGCATACGTTCGCTATAGTCATGCCAGCCAGCCACCCTCCTACTTGGGGACTGAGTCAGCTCGACGGGGCAACTCGCAGTTAGAAAGCGAGCTACATCCTCCTCCCGGGCCGGCTCTCGGGACTGCGGCAGGGAGAAGCCAGGGAAAAGCGGGTGAAGCGGTAGGTTTCCTCACTCGCCGCGCCAGCCTCAGACGGCGGCCGTCCTCCCGCAGGCCTGGTGCCCGCCAGGCAGCGCCCGAGCAGCTCCACGCGGGCAGGAGCTGCTTTGTCACCGGGAAGGGACCTCGCCCTGCTCGGGGCAGCAACAGCGGGCCCGGGGCCGCCTCACCCGGCCCGGGGGCTCCCGCCGGCCGTCCCCGGACACCCCCAGCCCCTCACCTGCCGGATGCTGCTGGTTTCGGAGATGGCGAACTCCTCCTTTTCCTTGGGAGTCTTTACCGTCACTTTGATGATCCGCGGACCGGCCGATGCCCCGGGTGTGGGGGAATCCGGCGGGCTGCGACCCCCCGCGGGACCCTCCGCGCTCTCCGACATGGCGGGGAGCGAACGGAACGAGGGGTGCGGGGGAGAAAGGGTGATGAAGGAGGAGTGAGACCGAACTGACCTGCAGCACGGCGCAGCGCCCAGCCCGCACTACCCGCTCCTGCGCCGGCGGGCGGAAATATGTCCAGCTCCGGCGCGGCGCACGCTGATGACGTCGCGCGTCGGGGAAGTTACTAGAAAGGGGAGTTGCCTCTGAGGGAGGGGACGCGTCCGCCCCGTTTCCCCAGTGCGCCTGCGCCGGGGCGTGCCCGGCGCATGCGCACGCGCACTGGGGAAGGGGAGGGGTCTCTGGTGGGTAGCCCGCGCATGGGGCGTAGTCCTTACCTTTAAATAAAAATTGTACTTTCCCACAGTAGCCTGACTCACCAGGGAAGTCTAAAACGTTCTAAAACTCCTCCTAAAGCAATTTAAAACCTGCTTATGGATTTATAAAGCAGGAGTACCAAAGACTGAAGGCAATTCCCGGTTTTGCCACCCCTAGACCTTTTGTTTGTTGCAGATAAAAGTAATTTCAGGCATATTTAACCACTAATCCTTTCATTGGTCACACTTGTTCCTTTTCCACATTAGTCACAACCATATGAGGCGTTGAATTCTGTGGCAGCAGAGCACTTCGGCACATGCCAGAGCTTCGTCAACAGCAAAAAAATTTTGAGTTCTTAATCCTTCCTAGGCTGATGGGTTTTTAAACACTTACTTCTTTCCTCTTGTTCTCTTGGTTTTTTTTCTTTTCTTTCTCACTTCCTTCCCTCTGTGCTTTTATTTCCCCTTTCTGTAACCATCTGTGCTACTCTTTTTCATAAATTTCTGGTACTAAAGAGTGTAATTACTAATGTTTATCAGAGCAGCTTGATTTTTATGCCGCTCCATTTCCTGCACCCATGGTTATGGTATTTTCTGGAGAAGTTCAGCTTAATACCCAACTCTGAGTAGATATCTTCTGTTTGGTATTTTTTCTATACACAGTTATTAAAACCAATGCAAAGTCATCTAAATTGGCTTGAAGCAGACAAACGAACAAACTGAAAATGAATGTGCAGTGACCAGAGTGTATTTTGCATCAGAATTAAAATACTGGCTCAGGTCGAGTTGAACCAAATGAAGCAGGGTTTTGAAGCAGTTTGGCTAAACTCAATTTAAAGTTTTACCTGAAGTTAGTGACACAATTTTGAATTTAGACAAGGTCTCAAGTGGTCCAATGACAATAAACCTTACGTGCAAGATCTCCAAAGTTTTGCTATAACGTTCCGTTTATTTCTGAGTATGAAAACCAGAACAGAACACAAACACTTGTTATTTATTCCTGATGTATAAGGGAAAAGTATAGACTTCTATTTTCACATGACCTTAAAAAGATATTCTGTGTATTGTTTCCCAATCCTGATTTACCAGAACAAAGGTCAGGACTCTTGTTTTAGATACAGTTAAAGGGGTTAAATTAAAAAATTGGCATGTTGAAGCGTTAACTGGGTAGACAGCCATTATCTCCTGATGTGGATGTGGGGCTTACTGTGTGGATACTCTGCCTTTGGTAAGGGAAACCACAAGCACAATGCCTTGTTAGATCTGAACCAGAAGGCAACATCCTTTTCAGCTCATCAGTAATTCTAAGAAATCAAACGCTCTTGTCTTGTTTCCAGTGGGGTTTGCTTTACCCTTTGGAAGACATTAAAGATCTTCATAAAAGCAGCATTAGACAGGAATAGAGCCCCAAGCTTCTGAACTGTGACTGCTAGTTCTTAGCTAGAATCACACACACAGAAGTCTCAAAAAAAAAAAAAAAGTAATTGGTTTTATTACCCTGATCAGTTAACAGGTATTTTCCAATTGTACTCTACTCCCTAAGCCCTATCCCTTCTTATTTTTGTTGGTTTGATTTACAAAAGTCATATTTAAAGGTTTGTAGTTGAGTTTAACAGTATCCATCCCAGCAATTTTTTTCTCCAGCTCCACGCTGCACGCTTTGGTCTTTACAACAGCCTCTTGGTCTCCCTAATCTCTCTATTGGGGGGAGCTTTTCATTTCTTTGGCCAAAAACACCTCAGTTTCCCTCATTTAAGACTTGGGGGGGGGGCGTTGGGGGGGTTTCAGGTTTTTTTTCCAAAAAAAATCATTAGTGTTCCTACTTTCAGCATGGGAAACTTGTATCTGTGGTATTGCTGTAACCACTTACTCTAGAGGTAGTACAGAATCTATGCAGTCTAAACTCTTTCTAATGTTCAGTAAATAGGAGCCTTTTTCTCTTCCTTCTGTTTTTGTCTTTCTCACCTCACTTTTCTTTGGTTATGAGATTCTGATGATTTTTTATTTTTTAAATGAATTTTTTTTTAAAAAAGGTTTTATTCTGTTGCTACATATACAATTTACAGCTTACTTCAAAGCACCTAGGACAGATACAGAATACTGTTGAAGATTCATACACGAAGTCAGAAGGATGATGAAGCTGGCTATTGCCAAGTTCACTCACTGTCTAAAATGACTCACTGTGGGAAAGTAATAGCAAGACAATTGCTGAATTTTCAGAAGAAAGCACACTGGGAATATCCCACCCAAAACAGGTTGCAACAGCTATACAAAAAAGCTTTGTCTTTATGAACATTCAGTTATTAAAAATATAAAAGGAACTAAATATGAGAAAGTACAATTTTTTTTTCCCAAGAGTCATACAAAAATTTCGGACTAAGAGAGACATAGCAGAGAACAAATCAGGTGGTGGAAGAATTTCTGTGTCATTCATAGTGGACCAGCTAGTACACAAAGTGGCAAACAGGGAAAGGAGTTGTGTTGAACAGCGAGACCTGTATTCACCATTGTCCAAATTAGAAATGCGTGTTGTACTTCTTTAGCACTTAAAACCAGAATGTAGCTTTTTATGAGGACATTAACATGCACTTTTAGAATACAGCTTCTGTTTCATTTCAGTAGAATTCCTTATGTTGTTAATCAGCAAGCATCATACAAACTAATTTTCATTTATGACAAACTCAGTAGCACGAGAAAAAGCAAAGGTTAGTTCTCCAGTGTTCTCCAGTGGCAGTGGGGGAGCTCTTACTGGGGGAAGGGGAAGGGGCCTATTTCAAATAGGGACAAATGGGCAAATTAAAGCTTAGAGAAAGACAAATTTATAGGATAGCAGGTAGTCAATCTTTTGGATTTTGGCTTCTAGGCAGCTGAAGAAATAGAACTTTGAATTATTCTCTCTAAATATAATTTAGCTATATAATAGCACCATGAAACAGATTGATTAGATTTTGGGAAAAGATGTATAGGCTGGATTTCCTAATTCAAAGTTGCTTCCAAATACAAGAATGTTGGAAGAGAACTCACATCTTCAATTTATAGGCATCACTGAACTGAAATAGAAAAAAAGTCATGGTCTTGTTCTAGTAAGTACTTCCTGTAGGGCAGGAGGCAATGGAAAACATACCACCTTGCCAAATAAAGGGGTTTTAGTTTTTATCAGATTAGTAAGAACCCATATTACTTTGTTCCACCTAGTAGTTTTATCTGCCAGGATAAGATACTCTGGTTTCGTGAGGTCACAGGATTCACAGTTCTGAAAAATCAGTCCCATCCTGAGGACGCAGTATTGGGAAATTATTTTCAAAGAACTGGCCAGAACAAAACAAAATAAAACAAACAATCAAAAACCCAACCAAAAAAACCAAAGAAAAGGTAGGACAAACAGATCAGTGAAATTACGATAAGACCTCCAGCATTGTTATGAATTTTGAATAATTATGGGCTATCAGCTCCAATGCCTAGTTTCTTAGAAAAGTCTTATTCCACTGTTAGCAACTTCATGGTATTAGTTTTCAGAAGTCACTGCTAACTATAAAAGCATTACAGATTCATAGTACATTCATTGAGAAGTGCTTTTGTCCTGCTTTCCTCCCCTGCCTCCCAGTGAAGTGCTGTCTTCACGCATACTTTGCTTTGGAAATTGCTTAGTGCTACAGCGTGTTCAAAAAAAAAGACTCAGTTAAAAGTCTTCTGGTTTTAGATCTACAGGTATTTTGCTTGGTCTCCTCCTTAGTCTCTTCTCTGCTTCTTTCCTTCCAACTTCTGAGTTCTCTGCTGATTTCCCAGGTAACTGACAGATTTTCTAATCTGTTGCTAGTCAGCCAGCTCCTACTCGTACTGTTCTAATGTTTCACCTCAACAACCAGCCCAAAATAAGTAAGGTCTAAGGGTTTAGTACTACATTCAGTGCTGCACAAACAAATCTGCATTTTTATAGCTGTATTGCATTCACCAAGAGTTAACATGGGGCAAAATAAAATGTTTGAGCTTTGTCTCTTAGCACAAGAGGAATTCTTTACTACTAGGCAAGGTCTGAAGAATGACACAGGGCACTTTTCAAAGATGACAGGTAGGAAAGCTCTTTTTATGTGGCAGTTGAACATGTCAGCTTCTACACTTTGCAGCTGAAACCCATGTAGGTATGAAAAGGGTACAGATCATAGAATCATAAAATCACAAAATAAGGTCCCTTCCAACCCAAAGAACATTCAGTTCCAATCCTTATGCCATGTGCAGGGACATCTTTTGCTACACTAGGTTGCTCAAAGCCCCATCCAACCCAGCCTTGAATGCTTCCAGGGATGGGGCATCTACAACTTCTCTGAGCAACCTGTTCCCATGCCCACCACCCTCATAGTGAGGAATTCCTTCCTTATGTCCAATCTACTTCCATAGGCTGAGGGCTTGTGTTCCTTTTCCAATTGCTTTGTCAATGCCCCCTTCCCTAGAGGGGGAACCCAGTTGTTTGGTTTCCTTCCCCTCTGATTCCAGGCTGCTGGCCCTGTTACCCCAGCATCGGAGCAGCCAGGTGACAATGTGCTCACCGGAACAACGCCAAAATCTTTGCATATCTCGCAGCTCACTCAAGGATAGGGATCAGGGTAGTTTCTGTTTCTTGTACGAGTTTTTCCTCTTCCTCCTCCTCTCCTCGTGATGGCCCTGCTTCTTCATAATTTCTTTCTAAATGAGTTGACTTTGTCTTCCAGAATTTCTTCTGTCTATAGGGGCGACTGATACTGGCACGGGTTGGTCCTCTGCTTCAGCTGCAATGCTTGTGGGGGTTGGAGCAGCCACAGGGTCTGTCGTGGGGGTTTGAGAGGCCGTGGTGCTTGTCGGTTTTCTTGTCTTTGTCTTTTTAGATCCAGAGGCCGTCTCTTCCCCTTGGGGGTACTGAATAGTGTTAAACAGGGCTCAGTAGGCATGGGCCAGGCCCCAGCACATGGCAGTGATTTGTGTCTCTCTGGGATTGCCAGGGTGACAACATACTTTCCTCAAATATTCTACTAATTTTTCAGGATTCTGCACTTGTTCCCGGGTGAAGTCCCAGAACACTGGGGGTGCCCTCCGTCTTAGGCGTTTGCCCATACTGTCCGACATACCCTGCCACGCATAGCTATCGAGCCCTGGGGCAGGCCTCTGGATGATATTCTTAAATTGCTTATTAACCTTAGACAGAACTGAAACCATCTGCCAAAGCAATATCAACAGGTGTATCTTAACTACCCAAGGATGTTCAAGAGACTGAGAAGTTGTTATAATGAAGGAGGCGGCATTATAGAAGAAGGTAGCCAAGGTGCCATTCTGTATTTCCTCCATAAAAAAAACCTCTCAGAGGTGTTACTGGACTTGGGGTACCAGCTTTCATGCAAGACCAAAATAACCGGTAACACTCAAGGCCAGTGTTTTAATAACAAATCTGCCAGGGAAAACATCTCTAATCACTGCAGAGCACAGCAGACCCTAAAAACCAGCACCAATCTTTAACAGACACAGCAAGTACAAGAGCATGGTGCAGATAGGACAAACTAATCCTGAGAATAGTCTATGCTGTGACCAGCAACTGTTATTATCTCAAGCCCTTTGAGCCCCATGTTGGGCGCCAAAAAGGACTGTTGTAGTTCAGCCCCAGTTGGCAACTGAACACCACAGAGCTGCTCACTCACTCTCCCCCCTCCTGTGGGATGGGGAGAGAATTGGAAGAGCAAAAGCAAAAGAAAAAACCCAACAAAATATAATAAAAAGAAAAAGGGGAAAAAAGGGGGAAAAAACCAAAACTACAAATGATACGACTGCTGACCGACACTGCCAGTCCCCAAGCCACGATTGCAGCCTGCTGCACCCAGCCAGCTGCACCCAGCTGGCTCCCCCCTGTTAACATACTGGGCATGATGTTATTGTGATAAAATATCCTTTTGGCCAGTTTGGATCCGCTCTCCTAGCGGTACTCCCCTCCCCTCCCACCTTCTTGTGTACCCGGCAGAGCATGGGAAGCTAGAAAAGTCCTTGACTAGTACAAGCACTGCCCAGCAAGAACTAAAACATCGGTGTGTTATCAACATTGTTTTCATACTAAGTCCAAAGCACAGCACTACGCCATCTGCAGTGAGGAAAATTAACTCTATCCCAGCTAAAACCATGGCACCTCAGAAGCAGCACATTAGATCCTGATAATTAGAAGAAGACAAACCCACAAGTATTGATGATGGTTTTGGGATTCTGTTTTAGAAATGTATGGGTGATTCTCATCCTGCCTCAGCAAAAAAATAAGTCTGCGAACCTAATCTGTTATTGGTGGTATTTTTGACTAGTAACACTAAACAGCAGACTCATTTGCAAAATACCTTGCACGGTAACCTGGGTTTTATGTGACAGTCTTCTGTGAATGAAGTGCCAAACAGAGGGCTTGGTCTTGCTTATACCTTGTGATTTCAGAAGTCCCAAGGTTGTGCAGAATCACCTCCCTCAGTCTGCTGGCCACACTTTCTTTGAAGCAGCCTAGGATACAGTTGGCTTTCTGGGCTGCAGGCACACATTGCCAGCTCATGCCCTTTTCCATCCACCAGTATCCCAAAGTCCTTCTCTACAGGGCTGTTCTCAATCCCTTCATCCTCCAACCTGTACTAATAACGGGGTTTGCTCCAACCCAGCTGGAGGACCTTGCACATGGCCTTGTTGAACCTCATGATGCCCTGCAACTGCAAGACGCTTTTGCATGAGCTGTCCCATTTCCAGTTTTGACTTTGTGAAACTTTGACCATTTGCATACTAATGCATTTTAATCTTGATAGTCATTAGTCATCTTAATTAAGATCTTCTGTGAAAGCAAGAATTCAAACACAGAAATGCAAGAGTAAATTTTATTGAATGATGAAAAACTAATGGCATTACAATTAGTTTCAGCTCTGCTGGAATACTATTTTTCTAACTTTTCTGTAGCAGAAAGTGCAACAAATCAATTATTCAGACTGTTAAACAAACTAATAATTGTCAATTTCTCTTCAAAAACTGCATAGTTGAGCAGTTGTACAACAAATATATAGATTTCTGCAAAACCCTGAAGAAAGATATGATGTTTTTTTGCTTTGAATCTAATGGCAGAGGAGATCACCTACACTGGTCAGATTCTGAGCGCCTTTTCCCTTTTTTCCCACTCTGTAAGAAAGAATCAAAACAAATGTTTAGTTAATATACTAGACATGACACTTCATACCCACAATTCTCTTGTATATTAAAGTAGTATAAATTAACAAGAAAAATATCAGCAGTTAAGTTGCATACTTTTGTTAAATTATACAGCTATTATGGGACACAAAGTCTTCTGAACACAAAATACTGTTATATAAATTAAAACAGTCAATGCACTTATAGGATACATAACAGAGATGTTAACATCTAGGTATAAAGCCACACTGGTTTATTGCTTTTTTTTTGTTGTTTGTTTTTGTTGTGTTTGCTTCCTTGTTTTTAATCCATAGATTTTGGTTAGTTTCTTCTGAAAAGCATTCTTATGTTTCAAAGCAGTATTCCATAAAAAAAGTGGGCCTCATGTTATCAAAGACAATGCCACAAAAAGTAGTCATATAAGAAGGGTTGTCCTGGTCAGCCTGCACAATTACAGGAGAGAATAATAAAAGTAAAAACAATCCCTGCAAGGCAGATGAGACAGTTTTCCGACAAAGAAAACCAAACAAAAAGAAGCCCCCCACAAAAAAATCCCAATTACAAAAAAGGAAAAACCCAATGAGCCAAACAAAAAAAAAACCCAGGGTGCCTAATTAAGCAAGAAATAGAGCAAGATGTGAAAAGATAAAAGCATATTAGGATGGGGAGGGCGGTGGGAAAAAAGCAACAGAATAAATGATTTTGCAGTAATGACTAAGCATGCAAGACCATTTTTTAAAGTTTTTTTTACTGTTATTCTGTTAATGCTGTTTATTACAATTAACCACAACATAAATTAATCTTATTCAAAAATTTCTATTTACAGAGAAAAATACTTAACATTAGCAAAGGCATGGACAGGAGGGGAAAACAAAGACTGAAGTTGTAAGTCAGAACAGTGATGCGAATGACTGAATTTGACAAGGGATTTACTTTAGTTTCAGTTAGTGATATGAGCATTCAAGCTTGTCTGTAAGGGACTGAATAACCATATATATTTGTCAACTGCTGCAAGACAAGTTTGAGAAGCAACTTGCTCACTTGTGGTAAAGTGATAAAGGGAAAGAAGACAACACAAAGAAAGCAGATTATGTACAGAACCCCTTGTAATGCTAGCCAAAGAATTTGATGTAATAAAAATATTTTTTTCTTCAGAAAAATTGATTATGGCTTAGTGAGCCAGTTTTCACAAAACTATTGTATTCCAACACAAGCAATGTGTTGTAACTTGAAATAGGATAGCTTGCCACAGACTACATGGCTACCTTAGAAGTTTCCATTATAGAGTACAGACTCTCCTTGTAACCTATGCAAAAGGTCACTGTCAAAACAACCAACCAACCCACCAAAGCCAAACAAAACCCCCTCAAAATGTGTCAAGTCATGCACAAGTACAAATCCTGTTGGCACATACTGTCACTCTTCAAAGAGTCAGAATATTAATCAGCATACTATTTATGCAAAAGTTAACTGAAATTCACTAACATGGCTTGCATTAGCAGCCAAGTTGAATAAAACAGCGTATGCACAGTCAGCAAGACACTGATCTTATCACTCATATTTTGATACAACTTGCTGTGAATCTCCTACAAAGATTTGGCTAGAGATGGAACTAAGATACAGAACCAAAGAAGGCGGGGGGGGGGGGAAGCCATGAAGTCTACAGTTAGTCCAGTTGCACACAGACTTGGAAAGTACAAGTTGGTTGGTTTCTCCAAGTATGTTTATTGACGAGCATACTTCAAGAAGTTTTAAAGTACAAAACAGGAGGTAGACTTCAACTTGCCAAAGCTGTCCTTTAGTTTTACTATGTTTTTTTTCCCCCTACAATATGACCCATCAACTTTTTTTAAACTAGAAAAATTAGAGCTAATAGGTCAGTTCAGAGCACATTACCTCATGATAGTCTCAGCTACACCAAGAACAGGTAAACTTACAAATCCAGAAAACAACTACCTGGTATTTTGTTAATTCTGCTTGCAGTAGTTTCACTTTGGATCTTTCTTGCTCTAATGCAGCATGAAGTACAGTTACCTAAAGCATACAGAATAAGAATTCATAAGATATCCTTAATGCCTGTGAGGTTGGACAAACAGGTAATACTTGATGAGTTCAAGAGTGACTACCACTGTCATTGTGCATGAAAGTGCAAGTAAAGTATTCTTTAATGACTTATTTTCCAAGCAACATTTACTGGTTTATCTGTAGAATGATATAGAAGAGCTATGAAGTTAGACACTCTTCTGACAATTTAGATTCTGCATTAGTTTAGTCCATAAAACACAAGTTTATCTGTGTTCCATACTACAAAATCAGTTATTACATCACCTGCAAGAAATAGTACTGTGTTACATGAAAGCCATTTGGACAAGTCAAGGGCTTAGAATTGATAGCTGCTGCGGACCAAAAACTATGCATGAGAGTCTTCTGTGCTCTCTACGACAGTGACTTGCCAACTGACATGTCTTAAGTAATTTGTAGCCTACTTGTGTTCATAAACTTGAGACTAGAAATCAAAAGAAAAAAAAACAACCCACAGAAACAAAAACAACCCACCCAGGAAAGAAGCATCTTCTGAAGCACCTTTCCGAGCTTCCTAGCTTGGACTACCAGAGAACTATATTCCTAAAGTGCTGTTCAGGGCAAAATCATGTCAGCCATGAAGTCTGCTGTCTCTCCAGAAAGACCTCTAAGTGAGTCATACTGGAGATTTACAGAATACATGTCCCCTGACACACATAGTGCAGGGCTAAGGATGAAATGTAACATTTTGTGCGTCAAACAAGTTTTTGTTTCAGCTTCCTCCCTCCCCTGCCTCTATCACTGCCTTAAACAGCATCTTTGAAATGCCCATGAAATTTTACATTTAAAAATCCTTGCTTACCTGTACGGTCAATTCATTTTTGATAACTTGAGATTCATCAACCTGTAGGAGTATTTCTGCTTTGTCTTTCACTACAGACAAAGACAGACATAGCGTAAGGATCATTCTAGATCAAAGCCAACCATTAGCTACCACTGCCATTAGTAGCAGCTTGAAACGTTCTGGAGATTAAATCCCAACATTGCACTGCTTACCCCACACTTAACCCTGCAAGCAGCATGGACTGAGAGATACCCACTGTGAACAAAGTCCATCAGAAAACTGAGTATTGGCAATGAATGAAGATTTTGGGATCAGAAGTTTCACATATGAGCTCAGTCATAGCTCTGGAAACTTCTATTCACTCAGACAGAGATGTTTATTTAGCTACTGTCTGTGAAATATCTGTGGATAACTTGAAATTCTGAATATGAACAAAGATTTTTTTCTTGGAAAACTTCTTTAAGTTTTTATTTAAGGCTCAGTCCTGCCATGAACCTTCTTCTCCCCAAAATTCCAAACACTCAGTCTGTAGGGAAACACAAAATTCCTTGTTTTATAACATGTACTATTCCATGAAGAAAAAACCTTCAGAACTTCACCCCTTTCCTCTCAAGATAAAAATATTTCATCTTGGCTCAGACACTGACCTGAACTAATAAAATTCCAAATCAGAATTTGCAATGATCAATCACATTGTGAACATTTGAACTACATTAGACATAGTTTTTGTAAACATACTTTAGAGAAAAAAGAGCTTTTCTTAGCAGCTGAAAATTTAGCTTGGAGAAGAAACTACATGCAACAGCTAAACTAAGAAATTGAAAAGCAAAGACAATTCTGTAACAGAATTATTGTTGCTAGCATTATAGACTCAACTTCATCAAGCAAGATTAGGAATAGTAAAGGATACCTATGCATTACAAGTATTAAAGATAACAGATATATTTAAATATCCTAGCGTATATATAATTTTCCCCAAACTTTGACAACAAACTCTGAATCATAAAAACTTTGAATAGTAATATAACGAAAGAAAATTATCACACAGTTGCATGTATAATCCAGTGGTTTAGATATTTCTATTCATTGTGTGGCAAAAAACTGGCTTAGGTGTAGAATGATGTTTCCAAGACTTCAAAGCACAGCTTGCAAATATGCAAGAACTGAATGCTTTCCTCAAGTATGTCTAAACAGATATTATGATGAGATCAGTCCAGAACAGAGTTGTCACTAGCAAAAGAAAGTCTAACTCAAATAATCATTGTACCTAAACCCTAACTGAACAGTTTATATTTCAAAGAATTATGTCAACATGCAAATGATTATTAGATCATATAATAACAGAAATGCAGTACTGTGTGGTCCACCAGATTCTGTAGCTCACTGGAGTCCCTGCAAATTAATAGCTTCATAGTTCTTTATAATGGTCACTGAGCCAAGTTATTTTTAAAAAGCTGCTTTGGAAGCTCCTTCCATGTTTAAAAGAACTTGTAAGTTTCCTGATAAAAGTCTTTCTTACTTTCACCTTCTTGCATCATCTTCAGAAGCTGTGCATTTCTTGCTTTTACTTCCTTATACTTTGCCTGTATTAAAGAGATTGAATGAGTATGTTTTCAGAATCACAGAGTCACAGAATGGTAGGGGTTGGAAGGGACCTCTGGAGATCATCTTGTCCAACCCCCCCTGCTTCAGCAGGGGACACAGGAATGCGTCCAGGTGGGTTTTGAATGTCTCCAGGGAAGGAGACTCCACAGCCTCCCCGGGCAGCCTGTGCCCCTGCTCTGGCACCCTCACAGGAATGGAGTTTTCCCCTCATATTCAGGTGGAACTTCCTGTGTCCAACTTGTGCCCATTCCCCCTTGCCCTGTCATTGGGCACCACTGAAAAGAGCCTAGTCCCATTGTCCTGACACCCACCCTTTAGATATTTATAGGCATTGATGAAATCCCCCCATAGTCTTCTCTTCCCCAGGCTGAACAAACCCAAGTGTCTCAGCCTTTCCTCATAAGGGAGATGCTCCAGTCCCCTGACCATCTTGGTAGCTCTCCGCTAGACTTGCTCAAGCAGTTCCCTGTCCTTCTTAAACTGGGGAGCCCAAAACTGGACACAGCACTCCAAATGTGGCTTCACCTGGGCAGAGCAGAGGGGGAGGATAACCTCTCTTGACCTGCTGGCCACACTCCTTTTAATGCATCTCAGGATACCACTGGCCTTCTTGGCCACAACGGCACAGTGGTGGCTCATGGTACACCCTACTAAAAACAACTAAGAGTCAAACTTAAGAGGTTAAAATTAGGACTTCTGCGGAGAAACTAATCACGGAATCATTTAGGTTGGAGAAGACCTTTAAGATCATCTATGTCTTAATTAAACCACAGCCAAGGTAAGGAATATATGGCAGGAGAAGTGGATTAATAACAGAGTCAAGAGGCAAGCACAAGGCTTAGGGCAAGTTAACATAAAGTTATGTCAGTGCATTGATAGCACAGGTCCACGTGAAGTATATATATATTCCTGCTGCATCAAGGGCTTTGCAGCTTCTCCCCTGAAAATTTAGAACAATTATAATGCACTTTCTAGACACTGAGATAATATAGTTTGCCACATTACTTGGCAAGTAGGACAAGACTCCACTGTTCTACAGATTATTTTATTCAGCAGTTATTATATTACAGTTTCTTTCCTTTTCAACTCTTTACAGTTTACTACTGAAGAACCTATTTTTCCCTTTTTTCCAACCTATCTGACATCACCACTCTTTCTTCATGAGTTAATCTTTTCCTTAAGTGGCCACCAATGTCAGTTCTAGCCATGTATCTTACCTGTAAACTTGTTTTTCCTGTCACAAGTATCTCTACAAGAGCAGACTGTATATAAAGTCTTGTGAGAAGTTTAATTTCAGGCATACTTTTTTTGCAATAAAGAAGCTACTATCTTCCACTGAGTACCACACCAGTCTTTGAGAATCAATAATTAACTTGCATTTAAGCCAGGCCTTTCATGGCCATCTAAAGCTGTCTTAAGGTCTCTGGACAAGTTCATAACATTCAACAGCTGTATTATCATCATCCATCACCTCACCAGTATCCTTATGCATAGTGTTTATTCTGTCAAACGTGATCAAGTGCTCCCAGCCACGACCTGATTATCTCCACCTTACCATCAGATAGTGGTAAATATGGTTTTATACTTTAAAATGTCACCTGGGGATTTCAACTTCAGTACACAGTTAAAACAGCTGTTAACAAAGTTAATATCTTTTACTACAAGTAAAAGTTCTTTGAGGCACCAGAAAACTCTCAGTCTGTCAACCTGCTCAGTCTACTTTAAGCAATGAGTAAAAATAGTAATAAAATAATTTTATGCTGCTTTGCTGTATTTTGTTACAATTCCAGTTCTTCATGGAAATGTTACCCTTTTTGCTCTAGATGCTATCCAGACAATGCTTACATGGACTAAAAACAGGGAGACAGAGATATTTTCTCTAGCTACTCCAGTGTCTAGCAATACCATATAATTATTAATGAGCAAATATTTTTTTCCTGGTGTGTTTTTGCATATGCTGAATTTGATTTCCAATTTCACTTGTATGTAGTAGGAAAAGATAACAAAATACAGGACTCCATTCTTGTTACACTGCAGCTTTAAAGGAACTTCTCTTAAACCTGAAAAATATTCATGGATTTTTTTTTAACCACTTCAAATATTGGACTGAATCTACAAAAAAGATCCTAACAATATGTAGTTATTAAATGAAAAAAGCTGAGTACAATTTTAAAAAAAAGGTTGGACAAGACCTAAGAAAGTCCACTTCCTGTTCAAAGCAGAGCTAACTTCCAAGGCAGATCAGATTGTTCAAAATCTTGCCTAGTCTTAGATCACTTTTTTTTTTGACCATGAAAATAAGACTAGAAAACACATAGTGCCTGACATGCCAGATATGAAGTTTATTTCTGGATGCTTTGTCTTGGTTCTTTTTATTATTTTAGATGCTTTACTTACCAAGAAAGACCACTTTATGTGGTAGTGAAGGAATAATTTGCTTTGTAAATATGTAATCTGTGACCAGCCTGAAGCAGCTCTACAGATTGGTCAAGTTTTAATACTTTGTTTCAGATGTATAATAAAGTTTTATCTAGTATCTGAAGGTATCAGCTACGTACCTCCCACTGAGTTACTGTATTTTTCAGTTGCTCAATTTCTGCATCTTTTTTTTCAAGCTCCAGCTTTAGTTGTTCTGTTTTTCCATCTCTCAAAACACTCTCCTGTAAGGAAGAAAATATCACTGAATAGTTTAGTCATATCTGGTCAATACTTGGCAAAGGCAACTTACTTGTTTGTTAGAGAAGCGAGCTTTTAATAGAAAGAGTGCATAGATATCAAAAGTATAAGAAACAGTAAGAAATTTTGGCATTTTCTGTGGAGCAAAAATTATTTCAATCACAAGTGTTTCATGTGTAAAAAATTAAGTCATTTAAATACCTCTTCAGATAGCTAAAATATTAGTGTTGGGGGGATCTAATTCTTTAAGATTATCACACTTTTGATTTGTCCTTTCTTCTACTCAGGTGAACCCTTATCACTGAGTAAGCTTCACTGGGCAAAATTCTTCATTTCAGAATGACTGCTGTTTTACATGCCTGGTTGTGTTCATGAGATGTGCAGTTATTTGTTTCACTGCAAGCAGTGAGCTGGACTCTCCTTTTCTCTCTTTCAAGTATTCTCTGAACATCATCTTCCAGCCTGTTGAAAAATCCTCCATCATGCAACGATGACTGGGAAGAGTTCAGTTCCTGTCAAAAATAAGTACTATAACATATCTTCCTTTACCTATGAGTTAATATTGAGCTTAAAATCAACATATTTAAAAAATAGCTTAAGCATTACATCTAGATATTAAGGTTTATGTTGTTGGTACTGAGAACATTATGACTCCCACCTAGAGAATATGATACCAATTGAAAACCCTGGAAATGAATTAACAGTTAAGATTTAGCTGATGAGATTACACAAAAGCATGAAGATGGAATTTAATAATTCTGCACTGCAACTATACTAATTTATGTTTTCTTTCACTATTAACTATTCTTCCCTTTGAGAGTTTTAATATTTGTGACTGCACCACAACACAGCAGCATCACAGTACTTTATCTAATTTGCTTCTCCTTTTTGTACTACAATTTATATTTTTCAACATGCTTTTAGATCTGCAAGTTGCAGACTATCTGAAAACTAAAGCAAGAGGTAGTTCTAAGAAAGCCAATACTATGTTCAAGATCCAAGAACTGCAGACATACATCTCTTAAATCTGCGTCTGTAAAAGTTTTCCAGATGGAAATCAGTCAGTTTCAGAATGTGTAGTTGATTGCTGCTACAGAAAGTGCCAAAATAATTATCTTCTAAACATGAGTTATGTGCATTTTTTAAATTAAACTAGTTTGAATAAGACTCACCTCATGTTTTTTAGCAATGTTATCTAAAAAAAGCAGAAAAAAAAGACATCAATATGTTACTCAAAGCTTGTACAACTGGCACTAGAAACCAAGACTATAAACTATATTTTACATCAATCCCTGTATTTGCATCTTCTCGTAGGCCTTTCAGAGTACTTAATCAAAAGCAGCATCCAATTGTCATTTGCTTCAGTTAAAAGGGAAGGCAATGTCTTTGGTACAGACACTGAAGGAATGTATTGATCTGTTTCTTTTTAAGTCCATTTAGGCTTTTATAGCGTGTATCTCACTGTATACCTGAATGCCTTCCATGCCTTCCAGACTGCTGTGCTTTCAGTCTTTCTCTATTCAGATTATTTGGAAATAATGTGTGTAAATAAATATTGTAGATTTAGATAAAAATATCCTTAAAAAGAAAAACCTCAGAATACAGATTACTTTTCTACTATCTACCTTGATTTCTTCACTAAAATTCAAATCTCTGCTCTATAGACACAGATGAAGGAATTTTAAACATAGAAATAATGCATGTAATTAGTAGATTATACATTATTTCAGTATTTACTCATCTTAATAGAAGCCAGTATCATTAAGAAAGGCAAAAAATGACTTGCTGTTACCCAGGAAACAGAGAAACTCAGTTGCCTGAGGAGTGCAGAATTAGTAAACAAAAAACCCTCACTTAGATGGTTTAAGAAAAGTCACATTAAGAGTGTTTGAATCCACCACCCACCCCAGGGATACTACATGAAATTATGTTTTCCTTAACCTCTTCTTTTTTCCTGCTAATCTAGCTAGTCCATTATTATATAATGCACACTTAGCTTTTAGACTTGGTAGAACACACTAACCGCAACTCATATAGTATTTCTTTAAACACAGTATTAATGAACAGAGACAGAAGGGCATTTTGCTGTTAGCACACACACTATGAAAATTCCAAGTAGAACAGCTCATATGGTATGATAAGGCATACCTATATTACTGTCTGACTGAAAGTCTTTCAGAGACACAGTGAGAGGTTTGTCTTTTCCTTGCTGGTTCTTTTTCTCTCTCTTATTCACAGACTTTGACTGAGGTGAAGTATTTTCAACGTTTTCATATTCCTAGAAGAATAAAGTCCCACTGGTATAATTTTCAATACCCAAATATTTTTTCCTGAAGCTTTATAAAGTAAAAATAGTGATAACGTACTAAAGGAGATTTTAGCCTGAATAGCAATTTGCGGGCTTCAGATTGGTTTGAAGAGTGCAAGTCACATCAGCAATTCAGCATCGATTCTGTTCTCTGCATTAGAGCATTGCTCTTCACTAAACAGCAAATTAACTATCAGCCTAACACGTCCTCCATCACCTACATCAACTTTTATCCAGAAACCCATGAACTGCAAATACACAGTAGTCAAACACAGGAAGGCAAAGTACTACACAATGCAGGTTAGCACTTTCTTCAAACAAAAACTCTACTGTACCTTTTTTTTACTTTCAAAATATATGTACTGATTCAATAAAAGTCAGAGAGCTATTAGTGTGCAGCAATGCTCTACCAATGACCTTACTCCCACTGAAATCAGACAGCCTAGTACGTGACAGTGATTTGAACTGAAGTCCCGTCACCACACACATATACATTAACATTCTTAGCAAATTATCAATGTCCCATCTGTGAAAAATAATCTTAAATACTAATTAAATATATTAAGATTAAAAATAGTCTTAAATGCTAAATCGTCTTAAGAAAAAATCGTCACATAGAAAGCAAAGGAGAAAATGGAGTGCTTTTCTTTCCATAGAAACAAGATCCGTTCAGCGCACTTATGTACTGTATGTTTTGATTATATAGTAGGTATTTTAAATTATTTAGAGGTAGTTCTTTAAAAGCCTACAAACAGTGATATGCTACTACGTCTAAAGATTGTCTTCACTTTAAAAACTGATGTATCATACAGAGATATTTGCACAAAAGTGCATGTGCATTTTACATATTTTTATAACACTTTATTGGCTCCTGGTTTATTAGAAGTAAGAAGCAACTTCACATTAGAAATAAAAATTCCATCTAAGCATACTTTTTGAGAACAATTCTTAAGTGTTCCATAAGCTAATAAAATGTATAGAGCTTATTAGACTAAATACTTAAAATAGAGAAAAGATGTTAGGAAAAATGCAATGATTCAACCATAAGTAACACTTTAAGGCCTAAGGAGAAGTCAGTGTTTTGATTCTCTTACTGTTACATGTGCTTGATTTTTTGAGGAAGGTCAGGATCCCTTGTTGTGCTCGTAAGAAATCTCAGCACATTTATATGCCAGAAAATTGAAAAAGTAATTTTCCACCTTTACAGGCCAATTAAAAAAAAACAAACCACCCAATAGTATTATATATGGTTTCTTTCAAATCCAGTATTTCTCTGAACTCTTAAGCATCTGAAGAGTGTAAGCTAACAATTATATGAAGAAACGGTACTTTCAGGAGGGTTTTTTTGCTTTGTTTTTAAAATTCAAGCCTCAAACTTGTACAGGTTTTACATGAGGATGAGTCCTGTAAATACCTTTTTGTGCTCTTCGTATTCCAGTTTGCTTAGCAGCAATGCTTTTTCAAGATCAGCTTCAAACATCTCAGATGTCAGCTGAAGAAACAAAATTCACATATTTAATGTGACTAGGTTGTTGAAAAAAAACAGACAAAACCACTAAGACCACAGTAAAATTTCAGTTTCAATACCCATATCACTACAATTGCCAAAAAGCTAAGTTTCACTGATGCGACATATGGCATTATTAACAGCTAATAAACATTTTTGTACCGTAAGTATTAAAGTATCTCGCTTCAGGAAACTTTGTGATGAGGTAAGCATACAATAAGCTGTGCAAATCTTCATGTAATACAGCTACTGTCGTGATGATTTGTTTACGTGAGATTTCATTAACAATTTTTATTTCTAGTCTGAAACATGAAAACCAGAGTATGTTGAAGGATTACAGTGGCCATTGTAGACCACCAGAAAAGTCTAAGCACTCATCCATTGCACAGAAAAGACTAGGTTAAGCACGCTTTTTTTTTTTTAAAATAAGAGCAGAATTAACAAAACCTGAATTATTTCAAGATATGTTCTCTTTCATTTCTTAGAAAAGTAAGCATGTAAATCTTCTTGGGAAATGGAAAGAAAATTGAAGCTTTCTAGATATTAAGAAAAAGAATAGGAACAACAAAAGACGAATGAAAGATGGGATCTCTCTTTCTTCTGTTATAGGAAAATAGGAGAGTGCAGGGAAGTCCAGCTCCTGCTGCATGCAAGGTTGAAGGACTGAATTGAGAAAACTGGTACCAGCAACAGTCCAACAGAACCAAAATAAAAGATTTACCTAGAGGATATAGATGCTACAGTCAAGGTAGATCGTGGATAATCTAAATGTATAAACAGCTAATAACCTATGTTACTGCTTACAGCAAAGTTAACCAAGATTAAATTGTTCTTAATGCAAGACACTTGTTTCTTTGAAGTCTACTCTCTTAGGGAGTCACTACAATCCTTTCTGTGGTGGACTACCAAGCGGAAGCTTTGTTCTTCGTCATAGCTCTCTCCTTTTCATGCCCTTAACTGAAATATTAATTAGTAAAAATAATTACTTTAACCATCACTTTCTTGTTCTTTGAATTTCAAAATGAGGTCCTTTTCATTAATTCCAGAATAAACTACAATGGCTTTTAAAGTGAATACATGACTTAAGTGGTCTTAATGTACTTTTCTCAACTGGGCTGCATGACATACACTTGCTTTTTTATCTATAAGAACCATGTTCTAAAAAAAAAAAAAACCCAAACCCCTTACAAGTTCCCATATGCTTGACATAAGCCTATAAGTGATTTATTATATGGTGTAAAAGCACATGCATTTCTAGTTGTTTGCTCAACAATTCATATGATCAGTCTCACATAAGAAAGGCTTCTAGTTTTATCCACAGTTAAAGCAAACCTTTTTGAGTCGTTACTTGAAACACAGTAAAATAGTGCTCTGGGCATAAATTGCTACAAGATTTCAGACTTCAGGGTGTGTTATTCCTAGCTTTGCATTCGGTTTGTGGTTCATGCTTAGCACCAACTGATTGCACTGGACCTTAGAGGCAAGGTTTTTATATTACTGGAGAAAGGAAACTAGGATTTCATGCCTTTTGACTCTGAAGAATTCAAACTCTTGTCTCTCCTCTCACATAAGCAGGTGCCAATTGCAGTTTGAACCTTCCTGCCAATCAGTTTCTCCACCTCAGAGAGGAGATGCTTTTATTAAATCTTACAATATGGTCAGCCTGACTTTATGAAGAAAACACAGGGACAGCATAAGAATTCAAAGCACTAATGGACATTTAATACAACCTTGACTAAAAAAGATATTCTGTGAAATGAACCTTTCAAAACATTATCATAGATGTGGAATAATGCCATTTTGTTTCAGAGTTCTGCATTCTCAAGTCTGCTGAAGCAACTTTGCAGCTCATCCCGTCTTTCCCACAACAATTTAAAAAAAAAAAAAAATCACACTTTTCATAAGCTTCCAACACTTCTCATCTTCATCTCGAAAGAAGACCCTACCTCTTTGTCCTACTACAGGGACCCCCTGTCAGTTTTAACTACCATCTCCTGCTAATTTTAACGGTGGTGCTATTGTGGGCTTCAAGGCAGTTTAACTGATTCTTCCTTTAATGCATAATACACCAACATAAGCATTGCTTCTCTCTCTGTGTCCCTTTAATTTTTTTTCCTCTGTATCTGCCTTTAATACAACTTGTTCTTAAAAAGCTATAATAGACCCTATCAAGTTTATATTCCTAAAGGGGTGGTGATGCAATAAGCTGGTAACAGCCGATAAGGACTTTAACACCCTCCCTGTGGGCTGAGAAAAGCAGGACCTCACTGCTCAAAGGCTAAGGCACTTGACTTGGGTAAGGTAATCTCTGCGTATACACGTGTACATACCATGCAACACCCCCCAGTAAAAGTAAGGCAACTTCAGGAGGGTGGAATGGTAAAGACGTAAATACACCTGCATTCATGCTTTTGGCACAGCCACAGAAAGGGAAAGATAAGAGCCTGGAGCATCAACATCCCAAATTTTATTTCAAGTCATTTCACAATTAAACTACACAGAAGCTAGACAAGTGCCTGTCCCACTTCCTCTTGGGTTGTTTAGAGGATACAGCCAAATGGGCTATGTGTTGAACAAGCGTGAGGAAACACTACCTGTGGCCCTCAGTAATGTATTAGCCCTGAGTCCCTGTGCTCAGATTGACTAGACAAATTATTCTTCAGCAGATTTGCCTTTTCAGACCTACTCTAAAGCATACGCTTTTCTTCACTCATTACTACGCTCAGAGCACCAGGTCTCTAATACTTGTGCCTTGTGTCCGTAATCACATTTACCTTAAGATTGCAATTCTTTAAATAAGAGTTATTGATGGATTCATCAAATTACAGTCTTACAGAACATAACAATTCAACAGAAGTGATACACAAATGCTGTAATCTGTTCCTTCAGAAATTAACATTGAATGTATATGCTGAAATGTAACTGTCTGGGGCAGCGGGCAATAAGATTACAGACAATGGAACAAGTTATTACTGAAACTGTTGGTGTTAATATTAAACAGAAAAAATAAAGAATAGCTGTGGATATTGAAGGCTCATGGTTCTTTCTGTGACACTGGCCATTACTTCTTAATTTTTACTTCAGGGTCACAAGTGCTTTACTGCCTTGTTAGTAAGCTGCTGCAGGAATCAGTGGGAACTCACAGGCTTTTAGTAATTCTCCTTAAGAGCCTAAAAACTCATACACTATAATTAAACTAAATTCCTCAGCATTTCCACTTGTGTCCTTTTTTTCCCCTCATATAAGAAAAAAACAAGTTAATTCAATGCTGCCAGTGCTGTAATACATGGGACAGCATCTACAAACAGTGAAATAACGGTTTTAAAAGGAATCTTATTCATTATGCATGAGATGCACTCCATGTTATGTACTTTGAGCTATGGCAAGCATTTGGATTGTTGTTCTGAGGCAGGAATCACAAGTAGCAATTTCTTTTTCTTTTTTTGGGGGTAAAATTAAAAGTAAGTTTAAAGCAATTTGGGCAACTTTTTGGCACTTTGACATCTGAAACCAAATGCTTTAAACCATTTATGAACCAAAAAAGTTCCCTGTAAACCTCTGTGGTTGACTCAAAACCTGTAGTGTCAAAGTCATACCAGTAACTTCAAACAAAGTTTAATTATTGCATGTTTACAAAATCTCAACACTGCAATCTAACAGTGATCATGCCCGTGTCAACCATTTAGCTGAACATTTAGTATAGCAAAAGAGAAGTTAACACAGGATTTGTTGGAAAAATATTCAGTCCACACTCCATTCTTTATGTTCAGTCCACTGTGACCACAGAAAGCTGCTGAAAATGTAGGTGTGGTGCAGAACAGTCTATTCTTCAACCTCAAGCACTGTGACAGCATTTGGCTATTATTTTTTTTCCCTCATAAAAATGGGCAGAGATGTCTTTAGAGCTGTAACTACTGTATCTTACAGTTGTGGTAATTACTCTAAAGTTATTTTCAAAAAATAAAAGAATCCCAAGGTAACTTCACAGTCTAGATGTCAATTTGACTGAAATTAGTAAGAATTGATTGTTTATAACTAAGTTTACTTTGTCTGACCATTTCACCACCCAGTAATTAGACTATAAAATTCTTTCTACCTGAAATAATTGCTTTTTATCACAAAGAATAAAAGACCTGCAAGTACTGAGCAAAGTAAATCTATACCTTAAGAAGTAATACTGAAGTTAATTAGCTTTGGAAATTTTCAAGAGGATTATTATGTCATTACTCCATTGCTAGGACAATCATCTAGAAGCCTGCAAATTTAAGAACTTGGCTATACTCTATTTAAGGAGGCACCTATACCAAGGCATTAGCAACATACAAAACAATCAAGGACAGTATCCAAATGTCTTTTGTCAATATGGCTTTCTGTATCATGTCTTAATTAGAACCAGAAGCAGTTCAATACCATCTTTTTTTGTGAGAGTTAAGTTGAAAACTCCTCTGTAGAAGAAAATAACATCCCAGTAGATGCCAGCATAGAAGTCTGACAGCTTCATGAATCTAGTTGGTGTCACTTATTAGTAGCTTGCCTTGAAAAGGTTTGTGCAAAGTTAATACTCTGAGCAGCACCTTTAAGCATAACAAAACAGCCCAAACTATCATCTACATTGAATGAGTGCATAGCAGACAGTTATTTAAAAGGAATCTAGAAAAAAGTGTACCAAAACATTTCTTTAAGCTCCATCCAAAAAATGCACTAAAACAAATTCTCTTTGTCCATCTATGCTATTTTGGTCTAAAATAGCTGAAGTACTACAAACAATTCAGACATTCATATAATTTAGAACACCATAGAAGACTATCACTACACATTCTTCAGTATCAAAAAAGCAGTATTTTAAATGCTGAATTCAAGTCAAGAACCAAAAAGGCTAATTGTAACTCTAAGTACTCTTCCTAACTGACATCACAAGGAGAGCAAGCCAATACAATAGTATTTGTTGAAGGTGAGATTATTTTACTGTTTTGGATTACGTGCATTTCACTGTGTAATTGCTGTTTGTGATAGCTCTGGCAAGAAGAAACACAGTGAAAACATTATATTGGCCTTCATACAGGTACAGTCAGTCTTTGCTTTCTCTCTGTTGTATTCTTCAAGTGTTAATAAACCCTACTAACAATATGATTACCAAAAAGGTGTTCTAACATTAAAAACCCAGAGGCTCTTAGACTGATAGGAGTACCCTACAGTGTGCTGAAGGACAGTCAGCGCTCAATAGTTCAAGTGTTCTTTGTTACCTAGAAAGGAACTAGTTAATTCCATGCCCAACAGAACTTACCAAGCCTGGTTTCCTATGGATCTGTACTGCATATCCAGATATTGCTCCACCAAAACATCCCCAGCTTTGCTCCCACCACAGCATTACACCATCCTTCCACTGAAGTACTTCTACTTGTCCAAATGATAGAAATTCCTCTTACCATACTCCAGTATTCACAGTCCAGCTATGAGGTGTGTGAACAGCAGCATGTGCTGGCTCTAAACTCTGTTTGAGCGAAGATGTGGCCCGAATTTCCACGGAAACCTTTCCTTCTATCTGGCAATATTTTGTTGCTTCCTCTCTAGCCATCTCACTTGATCCATGAGACTTAACTTCAAGAAGAAATATATTTCAGGAAAGTCAAAGATAGCTAAATACAGTAAGCTGTACCTGCTCATCTTTTTGCCTCCATTCCTGCCAATTTTCTTCCTGAGAGTCCTCCTGCATTGCAGTATGCACCTTTTGTTTATGCTGAGATAGACAGCCTCCATGTGAGGATTTCTGAGGAATCTTTTTAAAAGCAAGGTTTCTGAGCTGAAAAACAAATATTTTTAACGTTAATCAGAATGTTGACAGGTAAACAGAAAAAGTCTTTACTAACAAAGGCATTCAGGCAAATGTGCAAATAGACATGCATGTGCTTTAGCTTACTCTGTACTTTGGCATACATTTTTGTTTAGTCCTTTATAGTATGCAGCATAACGTAAAAGTATGGAAAACTGGATCAGAAACACCACAGCCACATAACAATAAAAAATGAAAAAATATGTTTTGCTACCTGCAAGTACTTTCAACAGATCTGAAGAGGTAACTGTGCATGACAGATTTCATGTTGATCAGATATTATGGTGTCCTGACACCTGACCCAAATTAAATAATGCCAAAGAATAGGTGGTATTCACAGATTTGGCATTAGCAAACAGAGGAACTAGAGGTTCAGGAAGAAAGAGAACAACATAGACAGTCCTTACAGTTTCCCAACAATCTAAAGTTACTCACATTTTAAGAACCTGAAATAAAAATTATTTTTAAATCACTGTACCATATGGATACAACAGTGCCATCTTAAAAACACCTTACATAATTATAAAATTTGATAGTGAACAAGTAACCTGCACATTTGGCAGCTCAGAGAAACATTCACTGCTCAAGCTTAAACATTAAGTGACACTCTGGTCCTTGCTTGGAGTGAAAATAAAGGCACCAATACAATCTACTATCAATTTAGAGACAGGTATTTTCTTAACATAAAGGCTCCTGGAAGGGAGAAAGAAGCTATTATCAGATGAAAGATGAAACAAAGAGAAACAAAGGACAACACCAATGTTCTTCTTGATAGGTGTTTATCGAGTGTCATGATTCTTTCTTAAAATGGCAGCTTAAAGTTACTTAAAATCAGGCAATAATGCAGACACTTCAGAACTACTTCCCTTCCCCTCCAAACAGTCCCTTGACATACTGCTTTTTGCTTTGCTCCGTCTTTCTTGCTGCCTGTACCAGCACTAAAACCCTTACTTCCTTCTTCAGGTTACAGTGCTGGCAAGAACGCTGGTGTGAACCATTCCAATTTATAATTTCAGTGGAGTATAGTGACAAACTTAGTACACGCTGGGGTGAAGAAAATGAGTCAGCCCTTACTTGCCCCTCAGCCACAGGATCAAGTATCATTTCTGTGCAAATGAATTTCTGTAGGTATATACAACCCATAGGCATACACACATTGATGTGATGGTGTTGGAAGTTTGGATGCTGTTAAGGCAGGCATAAAGAAACATCAAGGTATGCTTACCGAAAACTTAATATGTATAAAAACAGCAAAGCAAAAAAAAAAAAAAAATCACTTCACTTAGCATTACTGCAACTACCAAAATTTCAAAGATTTTAAGGTTTAACGTATCATAAAACAAAAATAGATGGGTTTGGAAGTTTTATTTGTTTTACATACTTAAGTTGATGAGATGTATACAGTTTCAGGCAAAAAGATTATCTCAGATAAATTGTCAGACACAGAAATCTAGAATTCCAGTTCCCAGAATCTTGGAACAATTTTTTCAGTCTCGCTTTTTAATTTCCATTTCATCTGAGGCTTAATAATCCCGATGTCAGAAAAATCACTGTTCTCCACTCCACCAACCAATTCACAGAGAAAAAAAGGGCTCTGGATTTAATAGATTAGGGGGCTGGAGTGATGGATAAACCTGCAAATTACAGTTTAGCAAAACAGACTTTAGAGAAAGTAGGCAGGTCTAGCTATCTCCTAAAAAGAAAAAACCTTGAAATCACCTTTGAATTTTAGCATGCTGGCTGCCCAAGCAGGCAACTAGAACTGACTACCTACAAACCTCTGAAAACAAGGTGTTTCCTAGCAATCGCTTTTTAGAAAGGTCATTCCCTTCACCAGAATTAATTATTCAAGTGGTGCTGTCAAAAAAGTAAAACCTAGCGATTTATTCCCATTAAAAAATTTCACCTAATATAGTTGAATCCTACCTTTGTATAAAGAATTATTAATACAGCAGAGACAAAATGCAGTCTCTGCAACTAAGTAGCATTTGTTTCATAAAAAAGACAAAACAATGACTTCTCAGGGACAGCAAAAAATATTTATCAGATAACAGCCTTACCCACTACTGAAGATATAATCCTTTACCTCATTGGCCTCACTCTGCTGTTGTTCCTTCTTCTTTCTCCTTTTCTTTCTTTTTCTTTCATTTGTAGATGACCCCCTCCCTGAAGCCTGAGATTTACTGGCACCTTGGCCATGTCTTCCTTTTCCAGGCTCTGAATCAGTATCACTTTCAACTCGTAATAAAGCAAAACGAGATGCAGTCGTCGGAACTGAACTGATTACAGCAGATGCCATTGCCACATTGAAATTCTATTGAGCTGGCTTCTTTTTATTATTAGGTTTCCTAGGAAAGTAACACAGAAATAAGAATGAAAACAGTGTTTGACTGAACAATCACTAACTCATATCTGTTAGCTGCATGACTAATATAAAAAACCCCGAAATTCAGTATTATTTCTTTATTTTTACTAAGTTGTATTACCTTAAGTATTCTACAAAACAAGTTATTTTAGGCTAGTACATTTGTTCTGAGATTGTGTTTGATCAAAACACAAATCAAAGGCTTTAAAAGAAGTTAGCCTTCATGATCTGGAGGGGAAAAAACAACCTGTATCTTGGTTTTGATTTTTTTGTTTGGAACAATGTAGTGCTCCAAAACTGTTTCACATGCTAACCTTCAAGAGCGACAAACAGATTTGAGAAAGTAAGCAAGTAGTTATTATGCATATGCAGGCTCCAGTTTTAGGTAAACAGCTTTATTTCTTATTTTGCAAGTAGTAACATTTTGTTCCCAAGCCACTGGAGACTCAGCAAGCAGTTTTCCCCACAGGAAGGAGAGCCCAGCATTGTGGCTGGTACTGCTTCCAAATGTTAGGCTCACCTGTTTT
Source organism: Phalacrocorax aristotelis (assembly GCF_949628215.1). Taxonomy (NCBI): domain Eukaryota; kingdom Metazoa; phylum Chordata; class Aves; order Suliformes; family Phalacrocoracidae; genus Phalacrocorax; species Phalacrocorax aristotelis. Next base: position 38,657,626 of record NC_134311.1, on the reverse strand, counting down.
CACAGCACAACACAGAGGATGCGCTGGGGGTCAGCAGAACTGCAACACACACTTAAGCCTTCTGTTGCCCTCTGTAACTAACACCAATGCCTTTCCCCAAGACACAATTTCCAAGTACAAATCATTTAGCTACTGTAAAGTTGAATTTTTGGCACAGGAATATTTGGCTAATTGCAAATTTTCAATGCAAAGTTTAAAGAATTAGAAGACCAAAAGTGACGTTATTTCATCAGTGATTATGAATTTCATAAAAAACTGACACCTAGCTATGCTCATGCACTATGACAGAGAGGTGTAGTGAAGCAATACATACTTTTTTAAAGCGCTGTTTGAAAGGAATCCTTACAGTTTGAGAACTGTAAACACAGCAAGTTGAATGCCTGCTTAGATGGTCTACGAATATGTTGCTTGTTAACTACTATTACAGAAGAGCATGAAAAACTACAGAAATTTCAAGAGACTGTTTTATTGCTAAATTCCAGACCTTCTCAAGGACAAACTTGTACAAGTGCTCTACAGTTGCTCAGACATATCAACAGGAAGCAATGCTATGGTAAATGGTCACCATTGTGACCATTACCCAAAAGAATCATTAAAAAGGAAAATTACATTTCATTCTTATGTTCAAGGCAACATAAAAGCATTTGTGATGGCCAGCAAGTAGTAATTTTTTTTTTAAGTGTTCTATTCATTCCTAGGTCAGGCTTTTTTGTACATCATGTAAGCTTATATGAACAGATTATTTTGGAATTTGATACCAAATCAATAGATTATACCAAGTTGGTCCCATTTATGAAACATGTAATGTATTACATTAGCACCCCTGATACAGTGATTTGTAAGCACAAATTGCTTACTCTACTTCAAGTTCTGGGTAAACAAGGAGAAAGGTATTTAGGAAGTTAAATTGTGACATGACTGAAAAGAAAAAGTATCTTGTTAACTTCAGTCCCCTGAAGTGTGCTAAGTATTTTTTCAGAAACATGAGATCAGTCATGCCCCAAACAGCTTCAGTCTCATTTTAGACATGATGTAACAAAGATTGAGGTAATAAAAGTAGCACAGTCTTCTGGTGTTACCCTAACTTGAAATCCCTTTTGTAGCAGTTACTAGGATTTATCCACATGCTGAAGGTGAAATAGCTTTTGAAATACTTAAGTTTTAAAAGCTCTACTGTGAACTGTCCAATATGAGTTTAACAGAGATCTACAAGCTTATTTTGTTTGAGCCTCAGCAGCTTCCTGGCCTGTGTGCAGCTCTGCACTTGCACATGAGTTGCCCTGTAACTGGCAAGTGTTCAGGCACCTCTGAGAAGTGAGCAGTGCACCACAACTTAAGAAGCTCTAGTCTGAAGCTAGTTGTACACCTTTAGGCATCTGTGAAACAAACACATAGCTTTAAATGCGAAGTTTTACTATTTCAAGGAAAACATGCTGAAGCGCCCCAAGATACAACCCATTTCCTATTTAACCACTTTCATCATCAAGTAAACTGCTAATAAAAATGCAGATTTTAGAAAACTTTGAAAAGAGGCTATCATCAGGCTAAAGCTTCTTCCCACATACAATCTACTTGTTTCTACCACCAAAACACATATGTATAATAATCTACAATCAATCCGCATTCTTAGCAAACACCTGAAGTATCCACTGACTTCAGTAGTTGCCTGTAAACCTGAAACAACACTAAAATACACAGTATACATTTGTAAATGAAGAAATATGTCCACTCCCTGATGGCATTGCCCAACCTTCACACCTTCTCCACATCACATATTGATCTTTGCCCGTTTATACATTTACTACAGCATGCTCAATCTACTTATCAGCGCATTTACGGGAAGTTTTGCACAGGAGGTCCTCCCAGTAGACAAGCTCTCCCTATTTAAGTTGCTTTTGGTTTATTCTATCTGATCAAAAGCTATAAATCTGCATTAAACTGCTCTAAATCCTTAAAATTACTTAAGTCATCAGCTTGTCAGCAAATTTCACAATTAACTCTACAGCCAAAGAAACCCCAACCCTGGTTCAGAAATCTACCTGAGAGTTGCAGCACTGGCAGCAACAAACCCAAGGCAGGTAAAGGGCCTTGCACAATTTGAAATGGGAATAAGGTGAGTTACTGCTGCGCTTTGGAAAAAATAATGGTTTTAAAGGAGAACGTTGTTTTTTTTTTTAAATCTCAGGATTAAAATGTAAAAATGACAAGTCTGACTTTAGTTTGACCACAGGATGCTGACTGACAGCATAACCTCCCTCACTTTTCTTCCTCTAATCCACCCCGCCACCCCACCCCCCAAAAAAAAGTTAATTAGTTAAGCTTTAAAGTTAGGAAGTTTTATCTAACAAACTTTGAAACTTCACACTCAGTTCACTGTGCGTTACTAATGCAAAACAAAACAAAACAAAAAAAGATACTAGCGTTCTTAGATACCAATACATACTGGTAACCCTAAATAACCAGTGATCAGTAAATACTATGTCTCAATGACGACGTTTCGGCTTCTAACTAGTATCAGTATTTTTGCTGCATCTGCATTTTCTCCAGACCAACGTGCCGCTCTCCGAAGCGCGCCGCCGGACGCGGCGAGCCCCTTTCTGTGGGAGAAAAACCAACGGGCAGAAAAACCAGCTTTTTGGGGAGGCGCTCGCGTTCCCCTGGCGGGCAGGCACGGCCCCCCCGCCCGCGGGTCCCAGCCGGCGCCCGCCAGCCCCCGTTACCCACGGGTGAGCTCCGGGCAGGGCCGTTACAGGCAGGACGGCGCGCCGCAGGAGGCGGCCGCGCTACCTCGGGGCGGTCCGGGGAGAGCGGCGGCCAGTCCCCCGGCCCTCGGCTACACCCGCCCGGGCGCCGGAGACCCACCAGCTGCTCCCGGCGGCCGACACCTGCCGCCCCTCCCAGCCCACTCCGCCCCGCGCCGCCCTCCCGCCGGGAGGGACCCGCTGGGAGGCGCGGCCCCCGGGCGCCCTCCTGCCCCGCCGCCACAGGCCCGCGGCGCCCGCTTGCCCACGGCGGGCAGCGCAGGGCAGGGGCTCCGCGGAGGGGGGCGGCAGGTGGGAGCGGCCCGGCGGGACACTCACTCCGGCGGCAGCGGCTAGGGGAACGGCGCAGCGAGTCGAGCGGGGTGGCGGCCGGGCGGTTATAACGGGCGGGGGCAGGGGCGCGGCGGGTGGGTCGGCGTCCCTCAGCCCGCTGGTAGGCTGGGGGCAGGGCACCGGGGCGCGCGCTGCGCTCCGGGCGCTGCGTCACAGCGGCCTTACGGCTGCAGGCCGGCCGCCGGCGGCCGGTACGGGCTGCGGGCAGGACCAAAATAACTCCTGAGCGCGGGGCAGCCCGGCCGCCTCTCCTCGTCCCCCGGGGCGCCCACCCGCACTCTGCCGCCGCGGGAGAGCGGCCGCCGCCGGCGCCGGAGGCAAGCGGGGACGCGCCAAACCTCGGCGTCCCCCGCGGCGGAGCTGCGCTGCGTTTGTCGGTGCCCACCCGTCCGCCCGCACGCCCGCCCCCCCCCGCCCCGGGCCGCTGTGGTGGGTTGAGGGCGTACCCTGGCAAAACAAGTAGCCCCCTCCTGGGGGGGGGGGGGGCACGGCAGGAGTGCGGATGATGGGGAGAGCGGGCATGTGCCTGGATCCCCCTGGGAGTCTCGAAATACTCGCGGACCTATTGGACACCCTGTGCGGAGTGACCTGACCGGTGAGCGCGCGCGCCCTGACAACCAGGGCTGACGTACCGTTCATTGCAATAAAAGCAAATTCACGCTGGAAGCTTCAAATCAGCCGGGTTGAAAAGCACTTTGCCAGGATAAAAGGTCCCCCGCCTCCCACCCAGAGTTGGAGCTTGAGTACCTCTTAAATCTCACCTTTCAGTTACCGAGACCGAAACTTTGTTTCGGGGTAGGCGGGGTAAAACTGCCATTCACTTGTAGAAGCCAGATTTGCTGCTCAAAGGCGGTGCGGTATCTGCACAGGTCGGCGAACTTCTGCGGGCTGCGTGCGCGGGGTAACTCCGCCGCGAGCGCGCGGTGCTAAGCAGAGTCAGCAATGGAAAGGGCCGGGGTCTGTTACAGAAATGCCGCCATCACCGTGCTCAGACGGTCATAACAGAAAATTCAGATCACAAGAAAAATTTGTTTATATTTCACAGTTTCTAGCTAGACATCAGAACTGATACACGCATGGCTTTTTTTGCAGTTCATTTTAGCGGACATAGCAGGAGAAAGAGATGTTAATAAGTGCAATAGTGGCCTGGCGGATCACGGCAAATGAGCTCCGTATTGTTTTTACCCCCATGCCAATGAAGGCCGTAAATGCCAGTGAATAACATCAACGAAGTAAAACAGAGAGTGATAGCAAAAGCCTGTCTGATAAAGTGTTGGTTTTAATTAGCAGGAATAAGAGGAGCTACATGTTGTCTGAAAGAGGTAAAGCCATTTTATTTGCTAGCTCTATTAGAGTTACATAAATGAGAACGTAAGTCACTGTTCAGGTTTCTCTTCCCTGTATGACTGCCTCACTGGCCTCTCTCACTGCTTTGCTTATGTGAGGTCCCTCTCACAGTCAACAATTCTTCCACTTCTCCAAGGATCACAAACGTAGCTGATGTATTCATCTGGCTTGGCATTAGGTGTCATTAAAGTTATGTCTTGAAATGGGTATGTGTGGCATGCCAAATCTCATGTGTGAATGATTGCTCAAACCTGCAGTGCCACAGCTACAGAGACCTCAAGTACCAGCTGACATCTACTAGTGACTGAGCTGTACTCTCTTACATCTTCCCTTGCTTATTTTGCATCCATAAATAAGAGGTTTTTAATTTGTGGAGACTTCAAAAGGAGATGAATTTGTGTTTATTTGTAGGGTGGTATGAGGTGCATGATAATGCACAGTATTATCTTGAGAAGAAATGCCTTCAACAATTCCTTCACTTAATATGGAGATGTAGTAAAAAAATACACACTTGAAACTGTATTTACTTGTTGCTGTTTATTGCTTTTGGACTTGAAACATTAAGTGAATGATACATACACTAATACTCAACTTCGCATTAGTTAGGACTCAGTACTTCCATGACACTGAAAACAATCAAGCCCAATCCAAAAAATGATCAAGACAAACCTCAGTCCTTATCTCACAATTCAGCTGGACAACAGGTAATAATTAGGTGTAATTGTGAAAGATAATGTCACTTGACATGTTAAGTGGTCTATCTATCTTATTAGAATGAAATATTTTGCAGTCTACTCAGAAAATGTTAAAATGTGCCGCAAGACAATAGGTCCATTTATCATGCTGTAACAGCATCTTCATAATATGGACAGATTTGAGCTGGGCTTGCAGCATGCAAAAATGCAGTTCTTTTATACCTCTAGCCACACGTGCTATACACAAGACTTTGCCTAGACAACAGCAGAAAGCAAAAATTCCTTTCCTAAGTTCATGTAATAATCTAAGACAACATTTTCAAACACAACTGGCTGAAGTCCACCACTAAAATAAAACTAACGTTACTTTCAGCACTGCCACTTTTTATGTAGGAGAAAGTTACAGTTAGAAGAGTTCATCTCATTTAAATGCGGACATTCTGGTCTCTGCCTTCAAGTTTGTGCAGCTGTTAAACATACATTTCTTAGTGACCACTGTCCTCTTAGAAAAAAGATTTGCTTTTCATCCTGAATACATTACCAACAGCAGTATAGCAGTAACTTGAAGGATATTTGTAATCTTTGCTCTGAAGCAGATATTGAATCCAGAAGAATAATTTGTCTGTGACAGGACATGACTAATTAGTACAAATAAAATAATATATTGGTCTATCTGGCTTACTTAAAGGATGCTGAATTTGGTCCTCTGGTTTTTTTCCATTTTAGTAGTACAGAAATAAATATCACGCTTGGAGTTGCCAACTGCAATTCTTTAAAAGCCCAACAAACAAAACCAGAAAATTAAGTAACAAATTCTCTTAAGTTCATAAATAAGCCATAAAGAAGAAAAAAAAGTATTTTTATATTCCTTTTCAGGAACAAATTTATCTTTAGCTACCGACTTTGATCTTGAACATGGCTCGTATAAAATGTTTTTAGATAAAAAGCGCACAGAAGCCAGTCATTAGAAATAGTAGATGACAGACTGGCAACTAAATTTTCTAGCTATATATCCGAATAAATTAAATAGTTTATTGTTTCTGACCCAAGAAAGCAAATTACAATATCGCTCTAAGAAACCCTAGTTACACAAGTGCAGTGCGCTTCACAGTGCAATTTCTGAAAAAACATTTGTATTTTTTGAAGTTGGAAAAAACCCCAAACCAACATAACCATTTATTCAGTATTAAAAGGCCTTTGAATGAAGCTTCTTAGGTACTGTGCTAATTAAAATCCATCTCAGATTCACTGAAACTGTAAGTATAACACCTAACTACTTGATAGTGACAAATAAGAACTAAAGAACACTTATTTATCCATGGTTGCTACTTAACCAGACCATGAACAAAGAAACCTAATACAGTTGCTTTGGTAGCAACAGCTACTAAAAATGCAATGAAGAGTAACTATGTCTTAGTGACGCTAGACTTTTTGTCCATTTCGATAGAATCCGGAGCAATAAAACTAACACCAACTCCAAGGCTTGAACGTCTCAAAGATAATTCAGAGGGAGGAATATAACGTAGCTCTCGGCGTGATAGTTTTACTGGAGTTACTCCTTGAAACTGTGTTGCGGTTTCTCTTCTCTGGATAGCAGAAGGTAGCTGAGGATGAAATTTTGAAGGCAGAGCTTCATCCGTTCCTGTTTTGCCATCACTAGTGCTCGACAAACATTCTTTGTTGCACCCAAATTCTGAAACATTTTCTCCAAGGTTGTATGAATTCTGCTGTGCTCTTAAGATACTTGTTCTGTCTGTTTCTTTTATCTTCCCTGGTTGACTATTGGTTTCAGGGTTAAGCATCAACTTGAATTCTTCAGAAGCAACTTCTGCTTCATCTTGACTGGATACCTTGTCACCAGCACTGTTATCTAAAAAGAAATTTGTCAGGAGATAAATAGGCAAAAATTACAACTCCTCTGCGTGCCTGCCTTCAAGAAATATTAGTCAATATGGTTTTACAGCGTCAGTAACTTCTAGAATGAACTGGGTAAAAAAATTATCAGCACCTCACATTTTGTCCTTTCTGTTAAAAAGTTTGTCACCCAGAAGAACATCAGAGGTATTCGCTGTTGCTTTCCTCTGACTAGGTGCTGGCAATACAAGCCTCACCATTCTAACCTGTAATGTACTCTAGTAGGCAGTCTTAAAACAACTGAACCATGACAGTCAAAGATGAAATTGTCCATATATTCAGAAAGAGTGAGAAATTACACTTGGACAACACACAAAATACATTCTGCAATTTTGACTGTAATATACATGCAGGGCTTTTATTATTTTTGAAGTAATTGTAGAATCATAGAATCATTAAGGTTGGAAAAGACCCTTAAATCATTGAGTCTCAAGTCTGACCGCTAACCTATCACTGCCAAGTCCACCACTAAACCATACCCTCACGCACCACATCTACCCTTCTTTTAAATACCTCCGGGGATGGAGACTCCACCACCTCCCTGGGCAGCCTGTTCCAATGCCTGACAACCCTTTCGGTGAAGAAGTTTTTCCTAATGTCCAACCTAAACTTCCCCTGGCGCACTTTGAGGCTGTTTCCTCTCATCCTATTGCTTGTTACTAGGGAGAAGAGTCCAGCCCCCACCTCGCTACAACCTCCTTTCAGGTAGTTGTAGAGAGTGAAATGAATGTGTTGGCACATTATCCTGCCTAGAGGGCAAGGGCTGAGCCTTAATTCACTGTGGGAGCAGCAGGTATGTGATCAGCATCTATGTGTTAGGAAGGCACAGCACTGCCCGAGTGGAAAGAAACAGAAGCATCTGTTGGGAGGAAGAAGCAGCCGTGCTGAGCCTTAAGGAGAAATACAGGGCCTGGAAGGCTGTACTGTGCATGTGAGGTGCTGGTGGTAGGGTCAAGAGGTGTGAGACAGGCAAAATAGTGACAGAAATTGAACCACCTTTTCTCCTCCACCCAAATAGCTCTATTGTAGGATTAGATTCTGGCAAGTAGGACATGGAACAATCAAAAACTTATAGTAGCAGTTGGTTGTTACTTTCTTTTTTGCAGTGTTTTTTTTTTTTGTGTCAAAGCACAGAATCACAGTGGAAAGCCCTTTTTTTTTTTTTACAAGTGTATAAATCCTCTCTTTTAGCCTTAGTAACTAACTAAAGTAAGTTGGTAACTGAAAGTATGGAACTCTTTACTGACAATCTCCCAGTAACTAACTATTATGAAATAAAGTGCTGGGAGCAGTCTGTCAAAGCATGGAATATGATAAAGCTGTTAGTTACAATGTCATTCAGACCCCTTCAAATAGTAAAATTTCTTTTACTTAACCACAACAGTTTGAGGTTGCAGATGCTGAAATTATGTTAGAATCCAGAGAAAACAGAACAACAGTTTAAACCACTGGTATATTACTGCTACAGCTACAAATCAATGTTGTCTCTCCTTTGAAACTGGGGGAGAGGAGTAATATATTCCTGGAGAACTGTTAGTTCAGTAAAAACATTATTTTTATGTCTATCTGATATACTTCTGTGTGTTCTCCACCCTTCAAATGGTCTATTGACAAACTGTATAAATATTTTAAGATACTATACTTACATTTAGTGGATGCCAATAATTGATGGGATGACTCTCCAAAGAGGCCCTTCAGTTTCTTCTTCAGCTCTCTGCTGGTTTTCTTATAGAAAAAGAGGTCTTTTTCCAATTGCTGAACTTTTACTTCATACCCTTTCAATGTTTCTGCAATACCTTCACTGTCTTGTTCTAGGACAAGTAAAACTAGTTTAAGAACCAAATATCTCTGCGCCAAAAATCAAGATGCCCACCTAGGCAGAATAGGTCTTGTGTCTCACTGATGCTTCGCTTGCAGTCTGTACGTTATAACTAGGTGTGAAACAGGACCAGAAAGGCCATGCCAACCCCGCTTGTCAGTTTTAATAGGAATATTTAGAAGGTCAAGATCAGCAGGACCGGTATCTTTCAACTTTCCAGTATCAGCAAATTCAGTGTGAAAATACAACAATTCTGATACCACTTTAAAGAAATACTCAATTTCTGTTCATACAGACACCATGTGCCTGTTCCTCAGCATCCTACACAACATCAGAATTAGTAACAGCCAAAATATATTTCTGAACCTTATCCTTTTTTTTTCAGTTGTAATATAGTATTCCTCGGTAGGTACTGAAGACAATACTTGCTGTACAATCCCCACCCCCTCAAGAATCAAATACCTTTGAAATGATGCAGTATTAACTGTAGTTTTTTCTCATGTTCTTTGTGTTGTAGGGTCAGCTGCCTGTCACACTGCAACTTGATGTGTTCAAGTGCAGATTCTAATTCACGTATTATGTTTTCCTGGTCTATGACCTTCATTTCCTGTTCTTCAATCTGCAGCTGTAATTTATGTTCAGACTCTCGTAGGCCAACAATCTAAGAAAGAAATACACTTCTTTTGATTTATCAAACCATTTTCATAAAAGCTTTTACCCTTCTGCTTAATAGATTAAAGATTGCAAAAGCAATGGTCTCTGTAAGTCGTAAGTTAATATTAGAGTTGCCTGCCACTACAAGTTCACACTTTAAAAATGAGCTCTGTACATTTTGAACACATGGGCTAGTGGACCTTTTTTAATACCCTGTGCAGAATTTAAACTGAAACAACAGTGTTCTCCTAATTCTAGAAAACTTCCAACTTGCATCCCACAGCTTGTTCACCAAATCACCCAAGGTTCATCCGAGGTCACAAAGACACACCATGTCCTAATGTATTTCATTTTTATGTTTCCAGATGTCAATATGATTCTTCACTATTTGGCTGTACACACTTTTTGCAGTGTATGCAAAAAGAGTTATACTGGATTTAGAAGAAAAATAGGAATACTAGCCTGAGGTTTCTGAAGCCTGCAGTTGAGAAGAATTTCAATATGACACCACTATTTAAATATGTTGCTGCTCCAAAAGCTGGCAACACAGAGCAGTGGAAATTTCCAGATTGGCAGAACCTTTTAGGCTAATGACCTCAAAACAAGATATACGAAATTAACACACAAGTATCTTATTTAGGTTAATGTAAAAATTAGAAGTATCTGAATTAACAGCAGATGTATGTAACCTGAAGAGATTTTCACCAAAAGCTCATTAAATTTCTTTTTATTTCTTGACACCATTTCATGTCATTATCTAGAAGAGTAACAGATAATAGGATAAAATATTATTCATTGGCCAAAACAAACCTTGTTGAAATATTTAAAGAGGATGGCTCTGAGCTCTGCAGCAGACAGGGAAACTAGTTTTCCAATTACATTATTCTCACTCTGTGAAAGAATCTGAGAAGATGACCTAATCAGCTGCTGGCGATCCTGAATACTTTCATTCTTGTAATCAATAGCAGCCTCCAGGGCTTCAATTCCTTCTTCCAGCTGGAAAAGTACATGTTCTTCCTACAGAGAAACATGAGCGAGATCTTTAAAAAAATGTAGAATAAATCATTCTATACATAAGACATTCTTAAAATTCATTCCCAAGACTGAAACTAAACTTAAGGGCAAGATAAACTAATGCAGTACAGAGAATGGAATGGGGGAGGGGGGGCGGAAAGGCAGAGCATCTACCTCATATCTAGAACATTTGTATTTTTCTGCCATAGTACCCCTTCCACGATACAGAGGTTGGTCAAATTGCTCATCACAAAAAAAGATATCACGTTTCCTTTTTTATCCTTGTCTCATCCTCCCCACAGTTTGACTTCTTTTTTTTTTTTTTTTTGGTTGTGCTAGTTTTCTGTTGGGTTAATGACTTAATCAGGTCAGTAAGGAGTTTGGTGACCATGACTTGTATAGGGAAGTGGCCAAAATGCATGGCCTGAAGCACTGTAGAAGATACTGAGCAGTGAGGCAAGTAGGGTTATTTCTGGCACATTATCACCTGAGCCACATGCCCATACTGCTTCTCCAGACCTATAAATATTCTGTGCATTTTATATGAATTTATTATATTTTCAACTTGAATATACTGATCAACTCAAGTGTGGACCATCCAGGTAACATGACTTATTTTCACTGTAAAAATATGGAGGTCTTCAGGTGAAGCTTGCTTTTTCACAAACTCCTATGAAAAGAATCAAGAGGCACCACTGTGTAAGTACATTGCCTTGTTCTATGTCCTAACATTGAACTAACTGCCTATGATTAACTGATGAACTTCTTGTTCCCTTATTTCTGATTATATGATCCTCAGGCCAGTGGAGTTTGTCAAGGCACTAGCTGAATTAAGTACCTCTGAACATAAACTTTGTTCACTGTTATGTAAGTAGTGCTATCATAGCAGTATTTCAACACTGCTATTTAAAAAAGCACCCAACCTCAGTTCCTTGGTTCTAGTTTATCCAATACTTGGACACATTTTAGGTTCTAACTAGAATGCTTTATTATACATTACATGAAATCTATATCTCAGAAGTGCTTACTTACTTCAGTTGACAACACTTTACCATCTTTCAGTTTCTCATCCACACTATTTCTTCTTCTGAGCAGCTGATCCCTTTCTGTCTGGAGAATCTGAATTTTTTCCAAAATGTCTGTCTTATCTTCAGTGGTGCTGCCCTGAAGCTGCATACCTTTATCACACAGTTCCTGGTCCAGCATACTTAAGCGAGTAGACAATTTCATACTATCTTTATTTAAAGCCTAAAAAAAACCCACAGCAACCATAGATATCGAAATGAGATACTCCTTCCAGTAAGAAAAATGTAGGTGAGACTGTCACATTCTGCAGTGAAAGACTTGCCTGCTTCTTGCAATGGGACCCGATTTATTTTGAGTAGACAGCTACCATATAATTTACTGTTTACTCAAAAGATGGAAGAAAACAAAAACACTCAACGTGCAGTTTTCTACATACTAAAAATTAGAGGGGCTAGTCATTATAAGTGACAATGCTACTTCAATTTCTATTCACTTTTGCTACTGAAAAATAGATAACGCGAAATTTTTCCCTGTCATGTTTAGTTTGCAAAAGGACTGAGTCATTGTGTATATGCAATAACACAACTCCACAGTTCAGATTTTTTAGTTTTGTTTTGTTGTTGGAATATTGGGGAGAAAAAGTTAATAATAGTTATTATTCTGTGCTATTCACATTTTAAATGTTGATTTGCTCAAGCTACACAATACCTTCATGGCAGTGGTAGAGACTCAGGTCACATGGCCTGAGCCTCTTCTGCTACCTATATGCCTCCCCCCGCAAACTCTTTCAGTCAGCACTATAACTGTGGTGAGTTTCACAGTTTTTCTTAAATCACCTGGCTAGATCTCAGTTTCTTGATTTCCAGGTGGCTTTTCTCTTGCAATAGTGCTTCTTTTTTGGCTACAATGGCTTCTCTTTTCTTTAAATCTTCTTCTAGTTCTGCTAACTGTTGGTGCTGTTGGAGAATTCTTTCCATTTCTTCATCCAGCCATTTCTTCTGTTCTTCTAATTTCTAAAGTTTAGAGATCCAGAGAACATTAACCAGGACTTTTTGGGTCAGAATTTTATGACTGTAGTTTCTCTTTTTTAGAATAACTGATAAAACTGTAGAAGAAATTGACATCTCTAATATTAACATTAATTCTGCAACTTAATCTTGACTCAAAATATTACAGAAATTGGACTGACTTGAAAAGAGGCTCAGCAATGTTACATTGCTACATCTTGTATAAACAAATTTGTATCAGATGCCTTTAATGAAATGTATTCTGTTTCTAAGAACAGTGTCATAAATAGGTATCTTCTATAAAATCACAGGAACTAGGTTTGGAAGGTACCACAGGAATTCAGCTAGTCCATCTCATTGCCTTGTAGTTACCCAAGACCAACTATTTGTGGAAAAACACGAAGTGACAAGAAATTACAATGCTGACAGAAAGACAGACAGTAAATGACAGCTCTGATCCTGCTAGCACAGTCCATTATAAACTTATTCTGAAGCCACAGTTTATCAGTGGATATATTCCTGGTAAGACTAAAAAGTTGCCTTCATTTACCTTTTAAAATTTCTTTTACCTTTAAAGACCTTGAGCAACTCATTAAACTCTCATATTCCAATGCCCACATCTGGCACTGCTGCATACAACACCTACTTTTCTAACACTGTTAGGAACAACCAAAACCACAGACCTCTGTCATATATACCAGAGGGGAAAAACAAAGAAACAAACAAACCATGGAATGTTTACAACAGAGCTCGTAAGGGTCACCCTCAAACCTACCAGACAACCAAACCTGCTAAATTCTCAGGTATCTGAATCAGCATCTTTGACAAAACACAGAAAGAAGAGACATCAGAGCCTCTCCTTTCCTTCATTCAAACAGAGTACAAAAGCTGATAGACTATACTCCCAATTTTTGCTACAGCAAAAAAGAAGACAAAACTATCAGTGAATACTCTTCTTCCAAGCACTTTACAAAGATGAGTATGGATGAAGAAAGATTTTTCTTGAGGGCCCACACAGATTCAGAATATATTAGCTACCTGTAGCTTCTGTGAAGTTCCCACTGAGTTATTTTTCTTCTTTTTAAATGCAGCAATCTCTTTATCCTTAAGTTTAAGGATCTTCTGTTGTTGCTCCATCTTCAGTTGAAGTTCCTATAAATAAACAAAAAACACCATTCTTCCTGCCTCAGTCAGTCTGTTTTTAAAAGGCATTTAATGCCAGAGTCCACACAAGTATATAATCTAAAATAGTGACCCTAGATTTACATGTAAAATTGCAATTCAGGACTAGACATCACATAATAAAACAAACAAACAAATAAAAAAGCTGAAGAGAAAGTCAAACTGAAGATTTCTGTGAAAATGTTTATAGACAATTTCTTCAGTGCATTTGCCAATAAAGTAATTACTTAAAACTACAGAAAGCCTGGCAGTATAGTTTATTGTCTGTGGAGAAGTAGAGGCAAAACTGGCTCATGTCATTCGCTGTCATAAAGCAATAGGAAGGACCCTACTTTAATTTGCTGCTGGTCCCGCTGAATCTCTGCTTCTAGGTGCTTCTTTTTTTCAGTCTCCTCACACAGTCTCTTCTGTAGCTGGGTCTGCTGATGCTTCATCTGAGCCACGTTCTGCTCAAGCTCTGTTGCTCGTCTCTCACTTTGGTTAGATAATGAAGCCAGATTCTTAGTGTCTTGCTGCTTCTTCTGTAAGGCCTGAATATTCATGGCAAATTTCAGCTTAATAGCAGGAAAACTTAACACTAAAATGTGACTCAGCTTCATTCTTTATTTCACTGAATTCTTAGAGACAGCAAGACTTACTAACTTCTGCCCAAACAATCGCTCACTATTTCTGTGGTTTCTGAGCTACCTGGTAAAATCCACACAGGCAGAATTAGTCTCATGAAAGCAACATGAAAAGGTAAAGATACAGTTAATGCCTGGCAATACAATGCAAATAGTAAAATCTAACAGAAATCACAGCTCTGGAAAATGTGCAGAGGCATATGGTGCCAGAATGCGGGTCCTGAGCTCAAGTCAATAAACCAGCTACCTCTTTCTGGTCAGTACTTTTTTGACCCATCAGTCTAAAACAAAGAGGCACAGAGCACCTAGGCAGGCCTTACACAGAATTTAAACTTCAGTATAGCAGAACTTATAAGTAGAAGGTCAATGCCAAACAGATATGCCTGTATTGGGCCTGGTCTTGCAAACCATCACAGTGTTTTGCTTAGAGCTGGAATTTATATAGTGTTTTCATAAAACATCGATTTTATTTACAGCAGGTAATAAACTTGTAATAGTCTCCTTGTGTAGGTTCTCTTACAGTATTACACACAACGGTGTATGAGCATCTCGTATCACCCACTTCTTTCTTCATTTCTCATCTACCAAGAAAATACTGTACCTATCTAACCACATAAAAGTTAAATTGCATTCTGAGTATAATAGTGTTAAGTTTCTCATTAGCTACTTCAATCCAACCAGCTTCCAATGCATAAAACTAGTGAGAGTTTTACAAGCAGAGTGTTAAAGTTCAAAGGTGATAGTGAGACAGAGATTTGCAGATCCCAATGGTCAGATCAGAAATACCTGCACTTTCAGCTTAGCTGCATCCATTTTCTTCCGGAACTCTTTTTGTAACTTGGCTTTCTCAGGAATGTCTCTCAGCTCCTTACTCTCCAGCTCCTGAAGCCGCTTTTGCGTTTCAGCCAATTCCATTTTGGCCTGCTCAGATTCTTGCTCCAGTTTAGTTATCTTCAAAGAATATTGCCTGCTTACAGACTGAGCATCCTTACCTTAAAGACACCATACCCAAATAGTTTAAAAACAGCCGGATAATCCATTGAAATGGAATACTTAATTCAGTAGTTGGATCATTACTTACTTCGTTCTGGCTAAACCAATAATTTCTGAGACATTTTGCAACCCATATCCTTTAGGGTTGCATACATACAGTTCCTTCCTAACTCTTAAATAGAGATAAAGGAAGGAGTCTTAAATCTGAATTCTTCATGAGTCACCTGATGTCACCAAATAAAGTGCCTCCTAACTGCAAAATAAGTGACATTCTTCTGTCCACTGTAGTCTTTACCAATATGGCTCTCCTGTATTTAATAAATTTCGCTTTTGCCAGAAGAATATGCCATTTATTTATTTATTTATTACTCAACTTTCAGCTTAATAATCTGTAAGCAACTTTGGATTCTGTTTCCACTCTCTGAATTGCCCTGTTTGGGCGATCTTTCCCGAAGTACGATTTCTGGGGGCACCGAATCTCTCACAGTGACAGATGACAACCTCAACAGACAGTATGTGCAGGAGAAGAGTGTGATTGAAGGGGTTGAGCAGAGTTCCTTACTGTCATCATACGGCTAGTTTCTAGCAGCTGTATATATACCAGGACAGATGTAGGAGTATAGGCTAAGAGGGACACTGATCTTTTTCCCTATCCACGTCTGACTCCTGCTTCTCTACTGCAGTGCTGGGAATACTTACATTCCCAGCACAGTGATGTATCTTCTCTCCTATCCCAGACACCATGTGACAAATACATGTCCACAAAGAGATCGGTAGCACTGAGCATACATGAAAAATTACACTATTGGTGGATAAAAGCAGTAATCAGCAGAGCACAAAAAATATTTAACAAATGCATCTGTGTATTGTAGCAGAGTAGGCTGTAATCAAAACGTACAGCCTTACATGTAACCATAGCAAGTACTTAACGAAAATTATGAATCCTTAAGTTATTAAAAGTATTCTTGCACAAGATAATTACATACAAATTAAGACATACAGAACTTCAGAAGTTTTATTAGAATGAACTAAAAAATTAGAATATTTATTAGAATGAACTTCTTCATTCTAATTCTCCCTGCAGTAGCCAGTTACCTGTTCTTACTAATTCCTTAATAAGTTCCTCTTTCATTTTGATATTAAGTGCAAGTTCTCTCATTTTTTGCTCGGCCTCAGTGAGTCTCAACTCTGAATTCTTTAACTTCTGCATGTTAAAAACATGACTTCTCTGGAGGCTGTCAATCTCTTCACCTTGAAAGAAAACAAAGCAATATGGAGATAAAAAAGTCTGAAATACACTGTATATCAAAAAGATAGTGCTCTGGAACATTGTGTATGTGGAGTTCTTCCATATGAATTAAAAGAATCAAAAGGAGATAATAGTGCAAAGAGTCTTTTACCCTGCCATGTGTCTAAACAGGTAAAGAAAGGATGGCATGCGCTAGCATTTGAAGACCCTAAGTGGGAGGAAGAATATTCCTGAAACCATTTCAGTCAATCTCTGATAACATAATAGCATCTATTTTCTTTCATCGAAGCTGCACTAAATATTTATATCTAAACAGCTTTTTGGTGTGTGAAGTGCTTTCTGGCTAACAAGTATGACTTAAACATTAAGGTCATATCAGTGATATCAGTTTCAGAAAGAGGAAGATGATCTCAAAACCCTATGTTTTGAGATATAACCAAAACCCCATTTGTATCAAATACATGTATTTAGCTGAGAAAAATAATTACATGTGCTAAAAACATTATGCATATTCTGATACTGTAATAAGATTTGCACTCATGACTTCTATTTTACCTGTGGTTGTGTCTGTTTGTAGCACAGATTTGTTGCATAAATGAGACTTGTCTGCTTGACGCTTCATGTCGCTTAGATCAGGAAGAAAGCACAGAGAAGCCTGTTTTCGTGTCCATGTTCGGTTCATGGAATGCCTAAGGAAGAATGAAAAACGTGCTACATTCCAAACGCACACGGATTTTTTTCCTTAAGCTTCATGCAAAGTACATAATCTTAACAGAAAAGAATCCCAAGTTCACATAAGCATATCTACCTTCTTTCCCATCTGCTCCCCACCCTACCTTGGTCTTCACGGTAGATTCTGGCCCCAAAACAAGGATTATGCAATCTTTATTAAATCAAAAACCTATGTTTATTAAACTTATTTTGTAATATGCCCAGTTGATCCCATAAGTTTACTGTAAATAACATCACAAATGGTCTCATATTATGGCAGGATTAGGCAATAATACTACCTTTGCTATACATTTGTCACAAAGTTAAAGAATAACAAAACATTACTTAAATGAGGTTTTCCTTTTGCTGCCTGTATTTTCTTCTTCCTCATCACTCTGATCAGAGAGGTAGCAGTGAAGGACTTTATCCTGATCTTCTATGTTGCTCAGTATCACCTGGCTGCGAGCACGGAATTCTGCCATTACCCTGGCCAGAGAGAAGGCAGGAGGGCTAGTATATACCTGTAAAAAGCATACAAAAAAAGTGCTGAGTTAAAACACTTGCAACAATTCAGCAGTTCGTTACTGATATTTTTTAAGTCTGTCATCACCTGAGTTTTCAAACAAAATTAGAGAGGTTTTCTATAATAACTGTGAAGACCTTTGTAACAAAAGATTTTATGAGAGCTTAGAGCACTTGTTCCAAATGTGGAAGACGGCACTGTTAGCAACTCATTATCCAAGATATTCAAATTATCAGTAAGAATAATAATTCATTTTTGATAATGCTTCATATGTGAACCTGCTAAAACCCCAGAAAAGGCTAGAGCTTTAACACTTGTGGTAATTTTAAGCCTGACCATTTTGGACAATTGTGGCATAGCATGTATTGCAAGACAATAAAAAGTAATTTTTCAGAGTCCACTGGGAAGCTAAACAGCATCTGAGAAAGCTGCCATAATTTGTTGTGACAAGTCTAATTATTGAACTATAACCATTACAAAGTAAAGGAAAAAAAAAGTAACCTTTGGGTAAACCTTACCTTTCGGGTCTCTGTCCCTGAAGGTGGATGAAGGGAGTGTACCAGACTTTTTGTGAGTGGGACGCTGTATGGCCTCCTTGCAGGTGCCACAACAGCTGGTCCATTTCCACAAGCACTTGAGAAGTCCGAAGTTTTCACGTCTGTAAAACTCTGTAATTTTTCTTTTAGCTGATCAATAAGCATTTGCTGTTCCACCATTTTCTCATTCTCACGGGGGAAAAAAAAACAAAGCAAGACTGTTGCTGATCATGAGATCTGTATCATATTTACCATTTCTAAAAAGGTTATGAATCTTGTAAATCACACACTGACCCTATATTCTTCTGCAGTGCATGTGCAAATTCTGCAACAAATTCAAAGTTCTATGACATATCATTAACCTAACACACACCCCCAACTCCAATACATTTTAGACTCATTTTTGTCCAGAAAGACCTGTCCCAAGTAAGTTATGTTAGTTTATCGAGCCATCTTGTGAGAAGTAGATGACATACTTACCATCCTGTGCTTGCTTTATATGTGTGTTTATGGAGAAATAAAATGGGAATTCAACAAAAATGTTCAAATGAAATACATGGTCTGGGTCTAATTAATTAAATATATATATAGGCTTCCTCTTCTTCTTTGAGCAGTTCCACTTCAAAGATTATTTGTATTAATAAACATAAACATGTATGTGATCCCAGGATCCCTTGTACAGGCTACTACTTTTTCTTTTACCCAGCCTCAACTTTGCTGGTAGTGCTAGTTTGGAGAACTTATTTATCTGCTTCTTCTACAGAAGAAGCTTACTTATCTGCTTCTTCTGTACATTGTTCAAAACTACTTATCTTACCGAAACTGATTCATCCATAGGGCCAAGATTATATCCATTTTCAACTGCCTCTATTCCATTCACTTCTTTTCAAAGTACCTTTAAAATCTGGCCTAATAACAACAGGAAAGTTGAAGAATAGCTAGTGAAGTCAACCAAAAGCATTCTATGAAGGATATTTTGCATTCTCATTCTTTGAATAATACATTTTTATTCATTCTTTATATCTTGTTTTCTTAGACTGCAAGTGCCTTCCAAAGTCACATAGACACTGCCTTACAAAATGATATTTTGTTGGAATACAATACATAATATTCCTGTGTCACAGGAAATAGAAAATACATATTAATACCATGTTTGTTATGGTTTGTCAAGCAGTAAAGGCCAGATGATCCACCTTGAAGCTATTATTTAATCATTTTAAGACTCTTTGTCCAGATACCCTTGTACATACAACCTCACAGTGCATAAATTACATAAATACATATTTGTTATGTACATATGTACATATGTACACATTACGTAAATACATATGTGCATAAACATTTAATATCTATCTAGTACATGCTACTTTTAAAGTTCTTATTCTCTCATATATCACTAAATTACATATTCCTGTAAATACAACTTACAATATTTGACAGAAGTGTTTGCTTTTCATTATTCTTCTTATTTTATATATTTTTAAATAGAAGTGGTAGTTTAGGGGATTAAGTACCAACATGGTGCCTGAGAGCTCTCCAGCTTCTCTCCTGTCTCTGATACTAAAACAATCATGATCCTTTACCTACACTGTGACTGCTTCTGTTCATTACCTCTACCTTGTGTCCTCCAGAGTTTATATAAGCATTGTCTCCGTGTAATAAGTTGACACTATGCTGTACAGGTTTTTTTTTAAAAAAAATCAATCTAGCCAGAGGTGACAGAACAGAAAGGAAGTGACAGAGGGAAGAAAAAGATGATGACTAATATACTTACCTTTCATTCATTGACTCTCCCCAAGCCACCAGCAAAGAAAAGGAAAAAGGAGAAAAGTAGTATAAGGAGAAGAGTACTTGCTAGCCATGCTTATTTTTTTCTCTTTTAAAAAGTCAGATGATAATTTCTGTATCATCCACGTGACAGGCAACGCCAGGAAAATATTAACTATTCTATTTATGGTTTCCTGGATCTTGAAATGTTATACACTTACTACCCATCATAATTCCATCAGCAAGCACAAGATATAGAGAAGGAAGGAGGCAAGCAATGTTTCCACTGTGTCACTCAGTTTTCTCTAACAGTAAATGGTCAGAAAATTAGGATGAAATTCTGTCTTTTAAGGTCAAAAGGGAACAATACTCTAATTCTTAATAAACCTATAATAAAATATGTTTCTACGCAGCCTTTCAATTACAGCATTCTATAGGATCTTTACAGTCTTTTTTAGATTGTATAGCATCTTTCAAGGCCTTTCAAATCATAATTGATTAATCATCCTGAAACTACTTAACAGTAATACACACCTGGGGAGAGGGGTGCATGTTATGCTTTAGAAAGCATGGAAAGGGTGAATGATTGACCTCATTTAATACAGGAAGGCTGTGGCACAGCTAGGCTGATACACAAACTTCAGGAATCACACTGTCGTGCTTCATCCGCTAGATGAACTCAACTCATTAAGTGATACAGCTCTAATTCAAACAAAATGCCCATACAATTGACAAGTAGTTATGTCCAAAAAAATCATTGAGGGACCTGTCTTGAAATAATGAAGGTATTTATACAGAGGAACGATGGTTCAATACAGATATATGTAATGTATACCAGAGGAAAAATACCTGTAATCTATGTGTTTCTTGAGCCTCCCTTAAAGATTCCAGTTGTTCTTCATTTTCCTGTAGTAATGTCTTTATCTGATTCTGCAGTATCTGCAGTTCATGATCCTTCTGGCTAAATACTTCTTCATCCATAACTAGAGCTTGCTAGGTAATAAAAGAAAAGTTGAGCTGGGCAAAAGGGGACGTTATTATTCTTACAGTTGGAAAAAGAAAAAAAAAAACACAACCCAAACCTCATTTGTTGTTAAAAGATGTGATCAGAACTACAAAGTTTTGAGGTATGTATGGCAAACTGTCCAAGTGGTTATCTGGTTTCTACCAGCTACTTTTTCACTTCTGCTTCATCTCTGGATTTTTTTCCAAAGGGAATAATGTACCCATAACCAAAGCTACTTTATTGAAGCAGATACCTAAATCCAATTACTCTCTTTAGGGTGCTGTAAGATGTAGCCACATGATCTCAGCATTAACCATAAGATTAATACACTTCTCAAATGAGAAAATAAGGACAGGTCCCCTCATTCTGCAACTCGGATAACAGCCTAAAGACTAAAGAAACCTTAAGCATGCTTCTTCAGATGTTCTTGTGCTACAACTTGTCATGTGGGACTCCACACAGCAGTTTTCTACCTCCGGTGGTTTCCTACAATGTAACAGGACCCATCAGTAAACAGAGAACATTGTTTCTCATTTTGTGGTAATTCATTATGTAGTGGGGCCTCTTCAGCGTGAGTCACTTCCTCAGGCAATGCTCCATAGTCGCTGCTTTCTGGCCAGCCCATGATCTCTTCCAGGATTCCAGAGCATTTGGAGTTCTCCATTCAGGCCCATGGTGTGATTAGTGCTACCCACTTACTCCACATAGCATTGGGTGCATGCTGGGTAGAGTGGATGTTTCCTTTGAACATCCAATGCACTACAGACAATTGCACTGTCAAGGGAAGCTGAGCTTCAGTATGAAGCTCCCCCTTCATAGGCTGCTAGTGTCTCCTTTTCAGTTGGGGTTTTTGTGGGCCTTGGATCCTCTATACCCAAAGCTCCAACACCCTAGAGGTCAACCTCGGATCTCTCCAGCGGCTCCAGCTGAGACTATGCTCCCTGGCAGCAGTGTAATGCACATATCTCACATTTGGTCCTGCCTGGACTGGCCCAAGTACCACTGTGGAGAGCAACATCTTGTTTAATAAAAACACCATGAGAAAAATGCAGCTTTGGCCTGTTTGCTGAAACGACCAAGGATGATGGATCAAGGAAAGGGCACGTACAAAACAACCTCTGCATGTTCCAGTGGTTTGAAAACAACAGGTGGCTGGCTAAATTCCGGAGATAAGGAGCTGAAAAACAAGTGTCAAGCGTCTGCCAGAAGGAACAGAAAATATAAGCATTGAGCTATACTGGGAACAGGAATCAGGTGCTGATGGGGGAGTAAAGGGGCCTCCCCTTTACTGAAATGCTAAATATAATTAAAGAATTTTATAATAAAGTGATTCTGTGCCTATACCCTATGGAGTCCATGTCCGTCATACACCACGGGCCACCACATGAACAATTTCCTGACTGATCTGTTCAAATGCTTGTTGTTGCCTGGGGACCCAGTTGAAATACTTCTTTCAGGTCACTTAATAGAGAGGACTTACAAGTTGACTATAACCTGGAATATGCATTCTCCAGAATTCCACAATACCTAGGAAAGCCTGGGTTTCCTTTTTGTTAACTTATGTGGACATGGCTGTCATCTTATTGATCACATCTGCTAGGATGTGATGACACCCATTTTGCCATTTTATTCCCCAAAACTAAATTTCTCATAAAGGTCCTTTGATCTTGTTTTGTTTTATGGTAAAACCAGCTTTCAGAAGAATCTGGATTTTCTTTTCCCTTTCACAAGGACTTCCAGAGCTGTGTTGCCCCACAGAGTGATGCCATCAATGACATCTGTTTAATCTTCTCTGAACCTGCAACGGATACGTCAAAGGCCCAATGGTAACTCTGGATCCCTGAAGTACCCTCTTTTGAGAGTGTCTGTGGCAAGGATATACGGGCCTCTAGACTGGTGACAATAGGATGCTTCTGCCACTTGCTTCCTGTTAGGCTCACCTCAGCTTCTAACACAGACAATAACTGTCACTCCAGAAATCCAGATATGTTAGGCCTTCTTGTATCCCAATAGGATTAGGGTAACTATGCACCAGTGTCCACCAAAACCAAAGTAAATCCAATTGTCTCTTTCCTCCACTTGGCCGGAGGGAGGGTCCTCCTATTCCCAACCAGAGCATTCATTACCTGACTCCTGTAATTGCAAACCAGGGTTCTTTACACCATGAGAGGAGCCCTTGTCTCTGTTGCCCAGGCTATGCTACAAGGGCTATTCACAGGTGTGGTCCTATTACAAACCAGCATGGTCCCATGGTAGGAGGCATGGGGTTCAAACCCACGTGGACCTAAGTCCATTGGATCAGTATCAGAAAAAGGAGGGGGGTCCTGAGCCCATCTACTGCATCTCAAGAATCACTTGATGGCAACTGGAGCAGTAATCTTCCTGGAAGGACCCTTTTTAACCACTGCTTTTTCCCACAATTCATGTACACAGACTTCTAGGACCAAGGTGGGTGCACAATCCCACTTCCTCATATCCCCTGCACAGTCACACAGCTAGAACCACAGGGTGGCATGTGGTGTGTGCCCATCACTCCCTCTCGTTTGAGCAAAGAAAGGCTGACTTGTGGTGGCTGAGATGCTGGCCTACAGGGGCAAGGAGTGAGAGATTATCCACATTCTCTTTGAGTTGCTGGACCTTGTGGAACAGTTTTCCCACAGCTGAGATGCAAGCCCGTAGCAGGGAGGGCAAACAGAGAGTCTTTTCGAATAGCCAAAGCTGGCAGACCCATCTATACAACGTTAGTGCCTCAGTGCCAGCCCAATCCACCATTACTAGGTTGCTGGCGCATGACATCAGTGCACTCTGTACAGGCTTCTGCCACACAGACCATGTGCACTGTATGTCATTCAGATCTTTGGGAGCCTGATTATTGCCCACATCACTGTAGACCACCTCCACCACTGCTAATTCCCTCAGACACTGGATACCTTCATTGTGGTAGTCCACTTGCCTCACTGGATTATTGTGTCTTCCTTAAGAGGGTACCTTGTCTTCATGCATAATAAGAGCCACCTCTGGAGGCTGTGGGTGGCTGCCCCTCTTCTGATCCCTCTGTCAATCCCACAGTCCCTAGGAATGGATCCCAGCGCTGTCCTTCTCTACCTTCTAGTTCTGGACAGTTAGCCCCGCTATCGCAGCACTGCAGCAATCAGGTGGCAATTCACTCATCTTGCTGACCGACAAAATCTTTCTGCCTATCTTGCACCTTGGTCAGGGATAGGGACTGGGTAGTTTCTGCCTCTTATGATTTCTATCTCTTTCCTCCCCATCCTGCTGCAGAATAGGCTGCCTCTTCTCATTCTTCCTCTATTCCCCTCTCAGGAGGAGCTGCTGCTTCTCTTACTGAGTTGACCTCTGATTCCACTGTTTCTTCTTGACTACAGGAGCAACTATTACAGCTGAGGGTTTGGTCTCTGGTTTAGCATCTGTCTGTGTGGTCTCAGAGCAAGAGACCTCAGTGCCTGTTTGTGGGCTCTTAGATCAGGACACCCTCTTGCATCTCTGTGGGCACTGGACAGTGTCTTGATAGGCATGGGCCAGGTCCCAACACAGAAGTCGCTGTGCTTCACCTTGCATCTTTCACATGATGTATTAGTTTCATGGGTTTATGAGCCTGTCCAGGCATGAAATCCCAAGCTTTCAGAGGCAGTAATGGCCCTGCACACCTGCCCAGCTCCTCCCATACACCGTACCACCCCAGGGATCAATTGCCTTAAAGCATGTGCCCATGTGGCATCCCCAATTAGTTGTTTAACCTTTCGAGCAATAATCAAAATCAGGATGACAACACACACCGGTATAAACAGTCTGATTACACGAGGGTATTGAAGGAACTGAGAAGCCATTACCTCAAGGCTATAAAAACATATCCTGGATGAAGGAAGGGATAGGTGCCATACTTTCCTCTCTCCACAAACTGTCTCTCAGATGAGAAAAGGCAGAAAGTATAGTTGCTAGTTTTGTCCATGAGGTGGTTTTTGGGGTGCTGGGACACCAGTGATGTCAAACCCAAATACCACATTAGGCTGAAGGCCAGTGGTTTTATCATAGCTCTCCCAATCAAAGGAAAAAAAAGTGATAAACAACACACTAACCTGCAAAATCTGAAAACATTCATTAATGGTTCTTGGATTCTGTTGTACAGCAAGAAGGGAATCAAGCATCGGCGAACTTGAGGGAACACATAAGTCAGCACCCCAAGTAAATATGCCACCATCATGATCTGCTAACAGCTGCTCAAAAAACAACTTATCTAAACAGGTATAACAGCTAGAAGTTTAATCTAGCACACTCTAACCAAATCCAGATCTGTTATTATCTCGAAAGCCTTGATGCCCATGTTGGGCCCCAAAAGACTGCTGTGGGTTAACCCTAGTAGGCAGCTAAGCACACTCCCTCACTTTTTTCCCACAACCCCGTGGGATTGGTGGGGGAAAGAGCAAAGAAAAGGTAAAAGCAAGAAAACTTGTGTGTCGAGATAGAAATTGTTCAGTAAGTAAAGGTGAAGTGGAAGAACACAGAAAGAAAAGAAAACAAAACAAATGAGGCAAAGGCAATCACTCACCACCTTCCAGGCCAGTTCCCAGACAAAATATGGCTAACCTCCCGAAACCTCCTCCTCTCCCTTTTAATTGCTGAGCATGATGTTATATGGCATGAAATATCCCTTTGGTTAGTTCGGGACATCTGCTTGGTTATGTGTGTGTGTCCCCAACCTTTTGTGCACCCCCCAATCCATTCACTGCGGGGCAGACGCAGAAACGGAGAAGGCCTGATGCTGTGCAAACACTGTTCAGCAAGACCTAAAGCGTTAGTGTCTATCAGCATTGTACTGGCCACAAATCTAAACCACAGCATCCTACAAACTGCTATCTCTATCCCAGCCAGACCTCTATCCTAGCCAGACCTAGTACATTAGCATAGCTAAAACCAGAAATCTAACAAATAAAACTGCTCAGCCTCATAGAATCATCTTGAAACTGACTAGCCAAAATACAAAATTACTTTACTTATCCCTGTCATGATTAAGATGATTGTCTATTCAATCACCCATTAAAATAAAGCTATCCCAGGGATTAGACATTATGCAAGACTGTGAATTAACTATAAATTGTCAAATTAAGTACAGGTAAGTGTAACAGTTTTATATCTTTTGAAATGGAATGCAAGTTTTAGCAGACTGCTCTTTCACATAGTTAGTTAAATAATCAACTTATAATTAAATACCTGGCATTTCTTTAGTTCCCTCTTTAGCTGAAGAATTGTGATGTGATGTGGCTCTTGGCTGGTCCCCATCCCTGTGGCAGTTTCCTGCTGCAAGGTGAGAGCTTCCTTCCTTACCTCCTGTACCATAGTGATCCAGCTCTGTAACCTGTCCCGCTGACTTCTTTTTAAGCCAACATCGTCATTCAAATCAACCAGAAAAGGGAAGGCTTCATCTACGCAATTTCTGTAACTGAAACATTGAACCTGTAGCCGGGTGAGCTGGTCCTCAAGTGAACTGATGCGAGTTCTTTCTTGATTTAAATCATGTGAACACTGGTTACTGACTTGTTGGTTCTGCAAAGCTTCTCGAAGCAATCTGATTTCAAGTTCCATTTCATCAATCCGGTCTTGATCAGGGTTGTAATTTACAACTGGTTTGTTTCTAATGTTTTTGGCTCTGTTGGCATATTTGAGGGAATTTAAAGATTCATCAAAGTCTGACGAGGATGGACTTATACATGTTATCATGACAGTCTTGGCATTTCCTCCAAGGGAGTCTTTCAGAATACGAGTGATTTTAGCATCCCTGTATGGAATATGTACGCTTTTCCTTTTTGGGTCTCCCAGGGCACTGATGACGTTTCCCAAGGCCAACAGACCACTGTTGATCTGAATTGATTCTTTGAAGCGTTCACCAGTATTTCCAGTCTTTGTCACCCTCTCTGATCCTGCCAAATCCACAAAATGAAACTTTGAAGCAATCATCTGGACTGATTTCCAAGATGAACCCTGTGCAGCATCAGTATTTTTCTGAGACTCTGCAGACTGTTTTTGACAAATACTGATGGTAAAAATGGCGTGAGATCGACTAGAGTGCTCGTTCATTTGTGTTGTGCCTGTGTGACGAGCTGCATTGCCACTTTCCAACAGGCTTATCACTTCATCTGCACATTCTACTTGGAATTCCTTAGCACCGACAATCACTTAAAACACCAAACCAAAGAAAGCAAGAATAATTCAATTAATTCTAAATATTTCAGCAAACTCTTACAGCAATTAGGAATAGCCAAACTATAAACACAAATCAGAGAAATATATAAGCCTGCATTATTATGATGTCATAGCATATAGCTATAGAAAAAGAAGACATCGATATGTGAATGTGAGGTACAACACATCTGAAACCTGCATATATTTAATGTATGGGTGTATTGTGTCACAGCATTTGAAACAGTATCTTAAACACAATACACAGCTTTACTCCTTTGCATATTGCCATCTGCAGTTTGCAGTCTAGTACCATCCACAAAAAGTATAACAAAGTCAGCTCAGAGGATATTTCGCCAGTTTAAAAAAAAAAAGACTAAAAATAAAAAAGTTTGTAGTAGAAATTATTCCTAGCCTATGGTAAGAACAGAATTTCTATTCTATACAGCTCAGGTAGTTGGGCCTTTTGGAGAAGTGTCTATTGGTAATCTAATGATGTGGAAGTGTACTTTTACCAAGTACTCCTACCAAGCATATTTTTTGTTTTAATGAAGGATGGAAAATGCCCTAGCACACACATTCAACAGAAGCTGACTCAAACTGTACTGAAGAAGACAAATAGTTTAAAATATATTGTGAGGTCTTTATGAGGCAATGATATTGTCTGCAAGATTTATGCTAAATTAGTGCCTTCTTCCAGAAAACCATGCCTGCTCAGTGCAACGGTATACTAATATTAGAGCAAACATAACAACTACAATATAAACAATAAAGAAAAAAACACCCCAAAACAGATTATACAGTTTCAGAATAAAATATATCTGCAGTGGATTTTTCTAGCATTTTCATGTAGTGAGCAGGAAAACTACAGGATAAGTGTTAATTTCAAAGCCTCCAAAAATATCAGATACTACTCTTAATGAAATGTTATCATCTTCTCATTTCATAGTGAAAGGGAGGCAGATCTTTACAGTATAAGCAGCTTAACTATTATAATTTTGAAGGGACCAGCAAAGGTTTAACCTTAAACCTTAACTTATAACCTTACTTATTCAAGCAAATAATCACACACTATTGTGTTTCTAGACAAATTTTGCAGAAATAATAACTGTATTTCTACTTTATCACTTGTTGCCATTTCTGATGGAACATCTGCTCTGTTCACAGGCATCTAAAATCAAACCTGCTGCAAATCAGCTAAACTGAATATACATTCTGAAAACGTAACTTTTTTATAGTATTAGTAATGATTAAGATCTTTCAAGAGAAGGCAAGAATAACTTGGGAACACAACTGAAACCACACACACCAAATTTTAGAGCTGAAATCCTACCTGTGTTTCCCTTTTCATCTTCTCGGATATGCAATTCTTTCACAGAGGTCTCCAACTCCAATAAATCTCGAAGTTCTTCCTTGTAAACCTCTATATAAGATACTTTCACGTGGAAGTCAATGTTATGGTTTTCAGAAATATGCTGAAATAATTCCTGAATAGCCCGTGGGATTATGCCCTTTTCATCCTCTGCAACTGATGCTAAAATATAAGCAAAGACGTCACAGAAATTTGCAGTCATTCTACTGCATAAATTACAAAGACTGAAGACTGAGGCAACTCTGTGATATTTGCTACTCAATGTACTAAGGAGTCTGAACAGCTCAGTGTTCTGAGGGAGTTTTGTAAATATTCGTTTTTCTGGGATTCAGAATATTTGTTTGCATTCATTAATAGGATTCACAGTTAAGTTCCAAATCATGTAATATTATAGTTATGAAAGTTATGAAAAATATGGAGTTTCCTTAAATCTGTACTCCTCAGAGTATAGATTTCTTCTCTAATCCTTCTCATTATGCTTGGCAGCGACATCGCAAGGGTTTGAGATACTATAAATTTCACTTAAATACAGCAAAGACCATTAGTAACTTGGTGAGACAAGACTTATGACCAACATTGACAGTAATTTCCTATTTTTTCAAAGTAGAAATGGAACACTGATGCCAATCTCATTTTTTATTCCCTTTTAGTATTCAGCACAGGACAATGCTTCCATAAATAGCATTCTTAATTCAAGAATATGGAAACTAACTGTTTGTCTATAAGGGGATACCAAGAATCTCTTTTACCAAAAAAATAGTTGCTCACATCTAACTATAAATTTACTAAATATAAAACAAAAATTCTGAGCTATGAACAGCCTTATATTGTGACATCCACTACCTAATAGATTTGGCTAGCAATGGTACTTATAAAAACATTAAATAAGTACTACTAGAGAAAAGACAAGTGAAATTATAACAGTAAGCAGAATTAAGAGGCCAACTGTATGACGTTTAACAAGGCCAAGTGCTGAGTCCTGCACTTGTGTCACAACAACCCCATGCAACGCTACAGGCTTGGGGAGGAGTGGCTGGAAAGCTGCTCAGCAGAGAAGGACCGGGGGGGGGGGGTTGGTTGACAGCCGGCTGAACGTGAACCAGCAGCGTGCCCAGGTGGCCAAGAAGGCCAACAGCATGCTGGCTTGTATCAGGAATATTGTGGCCGGCACGAGTAGGGCAGTGATCGTGCCCCTGTACTCGGCAGTGGTGAGGCCGCACCTCGAATACTGTGTTCAGTTTTGGGCCCCTCACTACAAGAAGGATATTGAGGTGCTGGAGCGTGTCCAGAGAAGGGCAATGAAGCTGGTGAAGGGTCTGGAGAGCAGGTCTTATGAGGAGCAGCTGAGGCAGCTGGGGGTGTTTAGTCTGGAGAGAGGAGGCTGATCACTCTCTACAACTATTTGAAAGGAGGTTGTAGTGAGGTAGGTGTTGGTCTCTTCTCCCAACATACTAGTGATAGGATGAGAGGAAACGGCCTCGAGTTGTGCCAGGGGAGATTTAGGTTGGATATTAGGAAAAATTTCCTGAAGGAGGGGTGAAGCATTGGTTCAGGCTGCCCAGAGAGGTGGTTGAGTCACCATCCCTGGAGGTGTTTAAAAGATGTGTACACATGGTGCTTAGGGGCATGGTTTAGTGATGGATTTGGTGATGCTAGTTAACAGCTGGACTCAATGATCTCAAGGATCTTTTCCAACCTATATGCTTCTATGATTCTACTATTCTAAACAAAAGGAAGATTTTAATACCTACCAAGAGATTTAGAATAATCTACTTATATCCATTTGGAAGACTTAAATCATAAATTTCTACAATGTCATAGAAATGTCTCTCAAAAAAAAACCAGCAAAGAATGAGCAAGCAAACAATTAATTGCCTAATGCAGACATCTTCAAGGTAAGATCAATGTAGCAAGAATCTCCAGAACACTGCATTTCAGGAAGAAATTCTAATTTAAGTTGCATGTTAAAATAGGAATGAGAAAGAGCACTTTATAAATTGCTTTTTCTTAGGTATTTTTGGTATAGTCTAATTTATGGATAATTTGTTTTTAGAAAAGTTTAATTATCACATAAACCTTGGAAGCATTTTTTACAATACCTTTTTTCATTAGCCTTTAAAAATTCTGCAGCATCATCTGCTATGTATTAAGTATTTAACTTGCACAAACACATTGTTCAACAGTTTAAAAAAACTCCAAACTTTCTATAACCTACCAATGTGGCCACCTCCGATGGTATAAGTCTTCCCAGAACCTGTCTGTCCATATGCAAACACTGTAGCATTGTATCCCTCAGTCAAAGACACTAAAAGAGGCTTAATGCAAACAGCATAAACTTCTTCTTGGGTTGAGTTTTTGCCAAATACAAAGTCAAAAGTGAAGACACGGTCTTTCCCAATGATAATTTGTTGTGTATTTGGGACTAATCTCACACACACTTGATGGTTATGAAGTACTTCTTTGGAAAGCAGAGGTCTGATTCGAACTGCAACTTTAACTGGGATCTCCTCCATGACAGACTCCATCCCTGCGCTCCCCCGCAGTATTCACTCAGTTAACAAGAAATCTGTTACCGCTCCTGTGTTCACCTCATCCGCAGTTGTCTGCAACTAAGAAAAAGTTTTCTGCATTACATAATACATAAGAATCAATTTCCTGCTAATGCAGAAAGTCCACATTTCCTAAAGAATAAATAAGCACCATTACACCCTTGAAAAGTACCTGACAGAAAAGCAGCTGTACTCGTAACTGATAAATCAATTAATAAATACATTTTGCCTCTATTAATTTCCAAGCTAGCAGACTTAACCTTAAGTTGCCCGGTTGCACAGGCAACATAAACCAGTCAAACAAAACCTTTTTCTCCAAAAGTTATATGTATAGACACACGTGTCTTAAAACCTTCTTCCACTTACAAAGCGTCATGCATTTTAACTCAACAAGAACAGAGAAACCAGTTGTGTTGCCTACAAAGGAGGTGTGTGATTTTAAATGTATCTAATTACTACACATAAAGCATTCCTCTGGTTTTAATCTGTATGTTTAAGCACACATTTAATTATTTTTTATTAATTATATATTTTAACAACCATGGCTGCTAATACTACTCCATGGTTATTCCTTCTTACAACATAAGCACTGTACAGCAGCACAACTGTAAATAGCAGGGAATGGCCTTTCTTTGCAGCTGTCATTCAAAAATCACCACAGATACCAAATGCTGCTGGATCCTAGCATATGGGGTGTTTTATATTTGGCTGGTTGGGTTTTTTTGCTAATTCTAAGAATCATTGCAGTGCAAGGGAAAGTTTGCTGAACGTCCACACATTGCCTTTAAGAAAGCTGTGTTACCAAACTGGCAGAACTCATCAGCTAAGCCCCCAAAATTCAAGTTTGTTGAAAACAAGCAGCTTTAAACTGTTGTCCTTTGGTTGCAAAGAAAAGAGTTTTGGCGTTTCATTTTATTCCATTTAGTTTGAGAACTCAGCCATACAGAGTCGAGAAACTATCTTCAGTTGAAAAAAAAAAACCCAAAGCCCCATTTTATTAACAGAAGTAAAACAAACAAGCGAAGCACGAGACCGAAATCACACTCGCATCATAAAGGACATGGCGATCAGAAACAACTACATAAACAACTATATAAACTTACTAACTACAGATTCAAAACACATTTTGATCGATTTCTGGCTTTGTTTATCCAGGTACACTACTTTTTTCCCCTAGCAAGTGCTGTTTTAAAGTGCTGACACTCCCACCTCCCTTTTAAATGAATAAAATGAAACCAAGTCACGGGGGCGGGGGAAAGAGCGGGAAATCCTATTCACGACTTCCTAAAAGACCGCGGGAGCACGAAATAGGTGCACGCCAATGCCGCACGACGGTGCGGTGCCGGCACTGCGCGTGCCCTCGCCGCGGGAACTCTGCCGGCGGGGCGCGTGCAGGGCGGGACGGTGCGTTTTACGTGCCCCGCCGCGCGCCTGTCACTCCAAACCTGAAAGGAGCCGGGACGGGGATCGCGCCGGGGGCTCGGGAGCGCCCCGGGCCGCGGAATCCAGGCGTCGGGGCTGACGGCGCCGCCCGGCCCCGCTGCGGCTGCGGCTCCGCCGGGCCGGCCCCCGCCTCCCAGGTACCGCACCGCGGCGCCAGGCCCGGGCGGAGGCAGGCACAGAGAGGGCGGCGGGCGCCCGGGGCGGTGGGGTAGGCAGGGCCTGGCAGAGAGAGAGGCGGCGGCCCGTTGTTTACGGTGCCTCGCTAGGCAACGGCGGCAACGTCCGGCGGCGCCGACCTCCGGGAGAGGGATGCGCCGCCCGGTGCCCACAGCGCCCCCTAGCGGCTGGAGGACAGGGTGGGGCCTCCCCCTGCTGCCCGAGGCGGAGACTCCCCATCAGAGACGGGGGAGGTGGGCACCGTGCCACTGATCGCACTACACGGCTTTTTTAGGGGCGGCAACCGTTCAGCCCTCGCCAAGCGCGGCCGCTGAGGGTCAGGTGTTTCACAGAATGGTAGGGGTTGGAAGGGACCTCTGGAGATCGTCTTGTGCAACCCCCCTGCTTCAGCAGGCACACCCAGAGCAGGGGGCACAGGAACGCATCCGGGCGGGTTTTGAATGTCTCCAGAGAAGGAGACTCCACAGCCTCCCTGGGCAGCCTGTGCCCCTGCTCTGGCACCCTCACGGGAAAGGAGTTTTCCCCTCATACTCAGGTGGAACTTCCTGTGTTCCAACTTGTGCCCATTCCCCCTTGTCCTGTCATTGGGCACCACTGAAAAGAGCCTGGCCCCTTCCTCTTGACACCCACCCTTTAGATATTTATAAGCATTGATGAAATCCCCCCCTCAGTCTTCTCTTCTCCAGGCTGAACAAACCCAGGTCTCTCAGCCCTTCCTCATAAGGGAGATGCTCCAGCCCCCTGATCATCTTGGTAGCTCTCCGCTAGACTTGCTCAAGCAGTTCCCTGTCCTTCTTAGACTGGGGAGCCCAGAACCAGACGCAGTATTCCAGATGTGGCTTCACTAGGGCAGAGCAGAGGGGGAGGATAACCTCCCCTCGACCTGCTGGCTACGCTCCTTTTAATGCACCCAAGGATAGCATTGGCTTTCGTGGCCACAAAGGCACAGTGCTGGTTCAGGGTCAGCTTCCTGTCCATCAGTGCTCCCAAGTCCTTCTCAGCAGAGCTGCTTTCCAGCAGGTACTGTACTGGTGCATGTACTGCTGCATGGGGTTGTTCCTCCCCAGGCAGAGGATCTTGCACTTGCTCTTGTTGAATTTCACGAGGTTCCCCTCAGCCCAGCTCTCCAGCCTGTCCGGGTCTCGCTGAATGGCAGCACAGCCTTCTGGTGTATCAGGCGCTCCTCCCAGCTTGGTATCATCAGTGAACTTGCTGAGGGTGTGCTCTGCCCTCCATCCAGGTCATTGACAAATAGGTTGAACAGGACTGGACCCAGCACAGACCCCTGGGGGACACCGCTAGTTACGGACCTCTGGCCTGACTCTGTCCTGTTGATCACAGACCTCTGAGGCACCCAGCTCTCTGTCTACCTCACTGTCCACTCATCCAACCCACATGTCCTTAGCTTACCCACAAGGATGTTATGGGAGACAGTATCAAAAGCCTTACTGAAGTCAAGGTAAACAACAACCACGGCTCTCCCTTCATCTACCCGGCCAGTCATACCATTATAGAAGGCTATCAGGTTGGTCAAGCGTGATGTCCCCTTGGTGAATCCATCTTGACTACTCCTGATAACCTTCTTTTCCTGCGCATGCCGGGAAGCGACCTCCGGGATGAACTGCTCCATTGCGTTTCCGGGGATGGAGGTGAGGCTGACTAGCCTAGAGTTCCCCGGGTCTTCCTTGCCCTTTTTGAAGACTGGAGTGACATTGGCTACCCTCCAGTCCTCAGGCACCTCTCCTATTCTCCACGACCTTTCAAAGATGATGGAGAGTGGCTTAGCAACAACATCCGCCAGCTCCGTCAGCACTTGTGGGTGCGTCCCATCGGGGCCCGTGGATTTGTGAGGATCCAGTTTGCCTAGGTGACCTCTAACCCAACCCTCCTCAACCAAGGGGAAGTCCTCCTTCCTCCAGATTTGCTCTCTCACCTCTGGGGGCTGGGGTGCCTGAGGGCCAGCCTTAGCAGTGAAGACTGAAGCACAGAAGGCATTCAGTAACTCTGCCTTCTCTGCATCCTGCGTCACCAGGGCCCCCACCTTGTTCAGCAGCAGGCCCACAATGTCCCCAGGCTTCCTTTTACTGCTGATGTATTTGAAGAAGCTGATGTATTTGAAGAAGCCCTTCTTTTTATCCTTGACACCCCTTTGCTGAACACAAGCAACAGACACAAGCAGCAGAGGCTTGGCAAGGTACCTGCCTGGGGGGCTTAGATACATGCAGAGAGGTCCCTATGTACATACATGTGTGTGCAAATACATGTACGAACACAAACACAGAACTCAAAGCAGGAGTAATAAATGCCAAATCAAGGTGAATTGTCCAGCAAAGTTTACACTTTTAATTCCAGTCATAGTGAGCAAAAGACTCTGATTTTGAAAAGCAAGCTATTGATACATCATCACAAAATGAGCATTTGAATTAGCCAGTTCCAAACTAGTATACGACAAAATGAAATTCAAAAGATAATTCATCAGAAAAATTGGTATCAGACTGGCCTTAGTAATATATACACCGTACTCGGTGAAATGGAATATCTTTCATCTCTTCCCTATGATCTCTGGCATAGTCCCAAAGATAATAATCGAGTAAAACCGCATTGATCTTTTCACGCATGTCATGACCCTTCTTCTCATAGAGCTCCAGCAGGTGCTTACAAATCAATGCACAACACCAAATAGAACAGCCACGGATCTCCACCTCCTCTTTATCTCCAGACTGGAAAATTGTTCCTGCGGGACACAAGAGACAGCAATACAATTACATTCAAGAGAGTGAAGCCCCAGGATGGTCTGAATTTCCTTCCCGCCTCCCTCCCCCCCCCCAAACATGTGTTCTATTCTAGGACTGCATTTTTCATGATTTGCATTACAACTGCTAGCAGTGTTGCTACACATTTTCTAATGATTGCTTTACCATATGCACTGGTAAGTTTACCTCCCCCTCAATTACAACAACATCCTGTATACTGAGAGTGGTTTAAGAAAAGAACAGGTATTTGGGTTATGCCACACTATATTTCTTTGATTGTGGAATCAAAAAGGCAAGTCAAACAATTTCTAGAGACTATATTTTCTGACATGCTAACTCTAAGATAAAAAAAATTTAAGAAAAAGAAACGAAAACTGTCACCCCAAAAAAAACCCCAAACCAAAACACCCATCAGAAGACCAAAAAACTATAAAGATATAAGGGGACCTATTTGTTTGAATGACTTGATTGGGTATGTCCTTATTAGGATTCACGGAAAAGAAACTGTCTACATGAACTATTTTATAAATATATAGGGATATATATACACACACACAGAGCCATTCTATTAAGATCCATGGACGACTGCCTTCATCCTTTTATCTTGCTGTGTAATTTTAAAATTGCATAATAGCAGTCCCAGCTCTAGATAGATACAGTCCTTTTACAGTGGAAAAGGGATTGGTTTATGTTTTTATTCTTTAAGATAGAATTTAGTAACTGGAAGTTACTGGAAGATGGAACCATGCTTAAAAACAAGACTAGTCTTATGCAATTAACTTCATTTAAAGCAATCTTTTTTTTTTTAATGGATGCTTACCTTGCTTGCCACTAGCAATTCAGTCCAGATAAAGAGGAAATCTCATGCTTTTATGTTGTCATTGAACTAATGAATAAATCATTGCTTCTTTTATCTAAACTTCAAAAAAATCACAGCCATACTTCCGCTGCAAAGTGTTTTCAGCAACAGCAGCCCTTCAGAAACTTGGAGATCAACTGGCTTAAAGTCTCTTTAACCCTTCACTTACCAATATTTAATCCAATGAACAGTTAGATCTTTATAAAAATGTAACCTTAAGATCTCATTTGAGATCATTAGATCCTTCCTGTTACCTCATCACTACATAAGAAGCCCTTGTTCCCTGGAGAAAAAAAAATACACATAACCCTTACATGGACAAAACATTACATTTTAAAAGCAGCTTTCATCTACAATGTCAAGAGTAATCTTACATTACTTGGTACTAGTAAAGAAGCAACAAACCTTCACGTAGTTTCTTCATTAGTTCTTCAGAATACTTCATTGCTTTTAAGTGAACAAGAACTTGAGGAATTCTGTAGTCAGCAAATATTGTCAGACTAGAAATGTCATCGAAAGAGCCATCTCCTTTGCCTTCTAATACACTCCATGTATCAGCCACCAGTATCTGGGCCCGTTTATAGAAAGATACTTTTTTTTTCTGAAGAAATAAATTTACAGATTATGTAAGTGCCTGAAACATCAATAAATACAGCAAATGACAGGTACAGAGAGAGGCAGGTAAGAGTTACATTGCTTTATGAGACCTAAACTATCATTTGGTAAAGCAAACGTATTAGTTAACTAAAACAGAATAAAAGTGCAACACTCAAACTCTAAACAATATCGAACCCCAAACACATATCATATGGAATGCTCATAAACAAACTGAAATAAAAGAAAAACATAGAAGACACTGCAGTGGAATAAAAATCGGATCTCAAAACACATCAATGTTGGTTTACTTCCACTTGGCAAACACTGTAGTTGGGGGTTCAGCAAACATTAATTCTTTCACAAACTCTGGAGTTGATCCAACCTTTTATTTCAAGGAGAGAAGGTTTTCACTCTATGATAAACACAACATGTGGATGTAAATCTGCATCTTTAAGAAAAAAAGGTATTAGTGGGTTATGATTTTTTTTTTCCTTTACAGCTTGATGATATTTTCGACTTTTGACAACGTGCTGAACAACAATATGTAACTGGAATGGTTAATCTGAAATACAAACAGGTGGGCATTCGATTTATTTCCAGTTTTATTCTTCTACCCTTCACATCACCACGATTTATAAATGGCATTTTTTAAGCTAATTTAATTTTATTTACTGCCAAGATGCCACTATTCCTGAGAGTGAAGCATATTTTTGTCATTAAATGCTATTTTCCAAATACATTGAGAACAAGATGTCCAACTACATTTCACAGAACAACTTCTGCAAACATCCCAAAAACTACTACTTTCCCTGTGCTTCATTCCATACTTGCAGAACATACACAATTTTGTATGTTAAATAAAACATCACCTGAAATGTTACAACAGGAAGTAAAAAATTAACAGATCAAATCCCATCACAGCTCCTGCTGCCCCAAAGCTAATGGAAACCAAGGACAACGCTCTTTCATAGCTTTAAGATTTTTCTGACCTGTTCACCTTCAGCACCACACCATTCTGCAAGAGCAGAGGAAGGGGCAATTCAAATGGAACTTTTAGTCTCATGCTGCAATTTAATTGGTAAGAAAGATACTGTCTGGGACTTGCCACTGAGCAGATGAATTTATAATTTAATTGTTTCAATTATTGTTAATTTTTATACTGCACAGAGCTTCTAAAGTTTATGTAAAATTCTCCATATGAAAAAGACTATTAAGCATTTCTAGTAAATTTTCCAACCCTTCTTGTCAACAGAAGGAAAGCATTAGGTAGATGATACTGTGCCTCAGGGATAGTATAATTTGTCCAAAAATTGAACTTTTACCAGATGGCAATACAACTAGACTTTTCACCGCGCCCACCCCTCCCCTTCCCCCCCCACCCCCACAACACCCTCACTTTCCAGGAGAAGCTACCACATATAGGGACACTTGTGTCTTCTCTAATACCTACTGACATTAAAAGAAACAAGGTGCATTGTGTTTGCAAAAAGCAAAATGTGATAGCACAGCTAGGAAAAAAAAACCAAAGAATAGGAGGATCATGACAATTTTATAGCCTCGGTCCTGGGTGATGGGAAATAAGAGATAACTACATGTAACATCAATGACTGGAAGCTCAGAAAGGACTCCACGGTGTATGTTAGAACACGAAAAACCTGATAGGCGAGTATTATACAGTCTAGTATTTAAACTTCTGTCAGGATTCAAATTCAGCACAGCATCTAAATATGAACTATCCACCCAAGGACAAAAAGCCTTTAGGAATTTTTGTTTTGGTTTGCAATTCATTTTTCAGAAGCAAAAGAACACAGGCAACTTCTACAACTATATTCAGAGATGTGTAATTATGAAAAAATATTTTGTGTATGTGTTTGGAAAAACATATAACCAAAGAATTGTATTAATTTTAGAAGTTCTAGAAGGTCATAACGTAGGACGGCTGTAGTAGTCTGTGCCAGTATGATTCTACTGCAGAATTTATTTTATAATCCTATTATTTCTATTATGGAGAGTTACTGAAAAACACTGTTTTGCTCTTGGATCTCTCACCATCTTTTCAGTTCCCTCCTAAGCCTTTATTGAATGCAAAGCCTTACCTCTTGTGAGATCTCAACCTGCTGCAACAGAAATTATGCTGATACTGTGATCTATACGACCATGCATCAGGTGCTAACACTGATTTTTTTTTTTTTTAAGTAGGGTGTAAACTTGGTCTACATCATTTCACCCGCCTTCAAAATACACCTCTTGCTTAGTGAAAGCAGAAAACCAGCTTCCATATTCATGCAATAGGCTTTACTACTATGTCAGTACTTATGGTCTGGGATCATTTTTGGAACATGTTTTCATTCTGTAGTCTGCTGCTGCTGCTTTTAGGGAGGCTTGGTTTATAAAGCACTCAGCATCATCTCATGAAAGACATTATGTCAGTGAATACAGTCACTATAAAGATAAGAAAATACTCTATCACTTTACTTGGTAAAATATTTCCTTTTTGATCATAAAAATAATCCAAAAATTACTTTATATGTAAAAATCCCAAT
The DNA here is from genome assembly GCF_949628215.1 of Phalacrocorax aristotelis. Taxonomy (NCBI): domain Eukaryota; kingdom Metazoa; phylum Chordata; class Aves; order Suliformes; family Phalacrocoracidae; genus Phalacrocorax; species Phalacrocorax aristotelis. The sequence goes on along the minus strand of NC_134311.1, from coordinate 38,617,977 downwards.
TAATTAAATTAGTAGCTTCAAAGATTATTCAGTAAGAACCCGATTTTTCTTGTAAACATATCTTACCTCATATCAGGAGACAAAGGAAGATAAAATCATGCCACCTACTGAAGGGGAGATTTAAGTGAAAAATGCAATAGGTTCAAAATTCCAGTGATTTGTGTTGCAGGGATATACCTTGAAAAGACTGCACAGGCTACTAGTATAGGCTACACTATCACTACAACAGTCTTTTGGACATAATGATATAACAGCCAAATACTACTGCAGATGGAACTGAGCACAGGAGCAGCTACATATGACACTGATGCTAAATAATGATCATGCGTGTATAGGCAAAACCAGAGACTTGGAAAATACCCCAGTCTCTCTTTTTCTTCCCATCAGTTTCTTTCAGGAAAACGGCTCCAAAAAGCTTCAGTATCCTGTCAACCCTACCAAAAGCATGGGCTAATTCTGGTCTGTAGTCATTCATGCAATGCCTACTGAATCAACAAGAGTTAGCATGGATTCCCAATAGTTGCACATTTTCACAATTCTACCAGAGTTTCAATTCCTTTATCAGCTGCAGAGATCCTCAAGGTAAAAGAAGAAAGGGGCCAGGAGCAACCGCGGGAGATTTAAACAGCCCTAGGGAGCACTAGTGACCAGGAGCGCTAAGAACAGGGGATGGCACATCAGCCAGGGCACCGTGTGGCAGTTTGCGCAGGAAGGGCACTGCACCCTGCTCGTAGGCCCACAGCCCAGGGAAGTGTTCTAGGTCTCTGCCAAAATGGTGGGCACTCGCCCCAGAGCTAAAACCAGGGTTCCTACGGAAAAAGCCCCAGAGATGTCTGATGCACCCACCCAGACAGAAATGATAAGGAAGAGGCTTCAGTACAGGCGGTAGGTTGCAGCGAGTGCCCAGACCCTTCTCCTTATGAAAAGGTAAGTACTTGCACAAGGTGTGCATGGGTCGATGACCTGTTGCGTCAGGTGGCTGCGTTGCAGGAAACAGTTAAAAGGCTGCAGAGTATTAGTGGACCAGAGGTGGAAATAGGTGGTTTCAGAACCACATTCCTGTGGCAGACACCTCTGAGAATGAGGTACCCTGGATCCTGGGACCCCTTCAACCCACAAAAGGAGGGTGCTGCTTCAGTCCATAGCCTCCAGCATCACTACCAACAACAGATAAGAAGCTTTAACAGCTGTAGACACTCATGACCAAGGTCTGCGAGGTGCAACTGTACTGGCAGCACAGAGTGGATACTGTAAAGAAAAGAGACGAGTGCTCATAGCAGGTGACTCTGTTAAAAGGCACTGAGGCACCCATCTGCCCACCTGACTGGGAGTCACAAGAGGTTTGCTCCCTCCAGGTGCTAAAATCTGAGACACTGCTGAGAGGATTCCACAACCTGTCAAGAGCACAGATTACTATCCGCTGTTACTCTTCCATGTGGGCACAAATGATGCTCTAGGCCAGAGCCTGGGCAGAACCAAGGAAGGCTATAAAGCCCTGAAGAAGCAACTGAAAAATATTGGTGCCCAAGTCATCTTCTCCTCCATTTTACCGTTCAGAGAAAAATGGGCAGCAGTAATAGATGAATAATGCAAGTCAGCTCTTGACTACGTGTCTAGTGCTGTCGTGAGAGTTTTGGCATTTAAGGCAACAGGACTTTCCCCAGCAATCATAGCCTGTTAGGAAGGGATGGAATCCACCTGTCTACAAGGGGCAAGGGAATCTTTGGCAGCAGTCTGGCCAGCTTGGTCTCAGGGGTGGGGTCTAAAGTGGAAATGCTAGAGTCATCACATCCAACAGGAATATAAGCCAGGCCAAAGACAAAACTGGTATGCTGTTAAAGCAACATGGTAAGGCACACGATATCCAGGAAGTTCCTGCAGAGCATTGAGGACAAGTTTTTTACACAGGTGGTGGAACAGCCAGCAAGGAAGGACCTTATACTAACAAAGAAGGGCTGAGTAAATATGTGAGGGATGGGGGTAGCCTTGGCTGCAGTGACCACTAACTGGTGGAGTTCAGGATCCTATGTGGTAGCAGCAGAGCAACACATCAGATTACAAACCTGGACTTCAGGAGAGCCAACTCTGGCCTCTTCACACCTGCTTGGAGGAGTCCCACGGGTTAGGGCTCTAGAAGGCACAGATAACAAGAAGGGCTTCTTCAAATACATCAGCTTCTTCAAATACATCAGCAGTAAAAGGAAGCCTGGGGACATTGTGGGCCTGCTGCTGAACAAGGTGGGGGCCCTGGTGACGCAGGATGCAGAGAAGGCAGAGTTACTGAATGCCTTCTGTGCTTCAGTCTTCACTGCTAAGGCTGGCCCTCAGGCACCCCAGCCCCCAGAGGTGAGAGAGCAAATCTGGAGGAAGGAGGACTTCCCCTTGGTTGAGGAGGGTTGGGTTAGAGGTCACCTAGGCAAACTGGATCCTCACAAATCCACGGGCCCCGATGGGACGCACCCACAAGTGCTGACGGAGCTGGCGGATGTTGTTGCTAAGCCACTCTCCATCATCTTTGAAAGGTCGTGGAGAATAGGAGAGGTGCCTGAGGACTGGAGGGTAGCCAATGTCACTCCAGTCTTCAAAAAGGGCAAGGAAGACCCGGGGAACTCTAGGCTAGTCAGCCTCACCTCCATCCCCGGAAACGCAATGGAGCAGTTCATCCCGGAGGTCGCTTCCCGGCATGCGCAGGAAAAGAAGGTTATCAGGAGTAGTCAAGATGGATTCACCAAGGGGACATCACGCTTGACCAACCTGATAGCCTTCTATAATGGTATGACTGGCCGGGTAGATGAAGGGAGAGCCGTGGTTGTTGTTTACCTTGACTTCAGTAAGGCTTTTGATACTGTCTCCCATAACATCCTTGTGGGTAAGCTAAGGACATGTGGGTTGGATGAGTGGACAGTGAGGTAGACAGAGAGCTGGGTGCCTCAGAGGTCTGTGATCAACAGGACAGAGTCAGGCCGGAGGTCCGTAACTAGCGGTGTCCCCCAGGGGTCTGTGCTGGGTCCAGTCCTGTTCAACCTATTTGTCAATGACCTGGATGGAGGGCAGAGCACACCCTCAGCAAGTTCACTGATGATACCAAGCTGGGAGGAGTGCCTGATACACCAGAAGGCTGTGCCGCCATTCAGCGAGACCCGGACAGGCTGGAGAGCTGGGCTGAGGGGAACCTCGTGAAATTCAACAAGAGCAAGTGCAAGATCCTCTGCCTGGGGAGGAACAACCCCATGCAGCAGTACATGCACCAGTACAGTACCTGCTGGAAAGCAGCTCTGCTGAGAAGGACTTGGGAGCACTGATGGACAGGAAGCTGACCCTGAACCAGCACTGTGCCTTTGTGGCCACGAAAGCCAATGCTATCCTTGGGTGCATTAAAAGGAGCGTAGCCAGCAGGTCGAGGGGAGGTTATCCTCCCCCTCTGCTCTGCCCTAGTGAAGCCACATCTGGAATACTGCGTCTGGTTCTGGGCTCCCCAGTCTAAGAAGGACAGGGAACTGCTTGAGCAAGTCTAGCGGAGAGCTACCAAGATGATCAGGGGGCTGGAGCATCTCCCTTATGAGGAAGGGCTGAGAGACCTGGGTTTGTTCAGCCTGGAGAAGAGAAGACTGAGGGGGGGATTTCATCAATGCTTATAAATATCTAAAGGGTGGGTGTCAAGAGGAAGGGGCCAGGCTCTTTTCAGTGGTGCCCAATGACAGGACAAGGGGGAATGGGCACAAGTTGGAACACAGGAAGTTCCACCTGAGTATGAGGGGAAAACTCCTTTCCCGTGAGGGTGCCAGAGCAGGGGCACAGGCTGCCCAGGGAGGCTGTGGAGTCTCCTTCTCTGGAGACATTCAAAACCCGCCCGGATGCGTTCCTGTGCCCCCTGCTCTGGGTGTGCCTGCTGAAGCAGGGGGGTTGGACAAGACGATCTCCAGAGGTCCCTTCCAACCCCTACCATTCTGTGATTCTGTGAAAGAGGGAGAGATGGTCGGGAGCAATTCGAGGGGTGGGGGGAAAGTGGAGGGGGAAAAAAGATTATAATTTTTCAGGCAGAAATTATGTCAAATATTATGGATTTTTAAGGAGTCATGATCTAATTGGACACATGGAGTATATGAAAATAAATTACAACAAAGTGATGGAGACAGAGACAGCATATGAAAAAAATGTCTCTCCTCTGTGGAAAAAAGGTGACTCTTGCCATTAGAAATACATTCCTGACTATTTAATTACCTAAGGCAATCAGGTTTCTTCTACTGTTAATAGATTCCATTATTTTGTTTTCAAAGGTTTAGATTAATTTTTGAGGTTTGACAGAGTTTAGACTGACAGAGAAATAAAATCCCAATAATTTTGCCCCAGCTTAACAAAAAAGTATACTGTGGTCCAAAAGTATTTTTTAAAAAGCCTGCTATCCTACCTGTATGAGTCATAACAATCTACATAATTAAGATCAACTGTTTCAAAGTCTGATTCTCCTTTCATTATACAGACAAATACCTTTACTTTGAGTTGATGGGGCAAAAATACTAAAATAATAGTGATTTTCCTTATTTCCCTTGAATTTTATTTTTGAAAACACTGAGTTCCGTAGAAGTGTTTCTGTTCGCCTTCCATCTCCTGGATTACAGACCCCAACAATTCAGAAATATTGGATCAGTTCTGAACTGACTATCCTCTCAGAAAAACTTATATTGACAACCTAAGAGCTATCTTTTAAAGTCAAAGTCAGTAAGGAGTAAATGCTTATTTTAAGAAATTCAACATTAGAACTAGCTTACCTGAAACACAGCTTCATCTCTGTATGAAGGAAAATTTTCCAGTACTAGATATAGTAGTTTCTGAGCACTTCTCTCACTCATTTTAACACAGGTGAGGAAAGATCCTCCGAATCTCTCTAACAGAACTGTTCCGCTTTCATTCAGCACTCGATGTCTTTCTTCAATCAAAGGCATGGGCACTTCAGTGTCAGAGCGAAATACATGCCTAACTTGTTGAAGCGTCATGGTGGCAAAATACGATGAACTGGTAATAGGTATTCCTTCAGAAAATTAAAAATAAGATGTTTAGGCTATCATATCCTAAGGCATAATGCAGTGGCCGGCTACAGACGAGGGCACTTACACACTAAGATCTAAACAGTCCATGAACTCTGAAAATCAACTGAGCGTCCAGTGATAACTGCACTCACACACTGCTTAAAATCGAATTTGTGCCTGCACACACTGCTTCCTTCTGCAGATAACAACTTCCGATGTGCAACCCTTCTTACATTTTATACATCATTTTTCCCGGCTGCTTAGCCTTTGAGTGTGGTGTTTATGTAGCACGCAGGCAAATATAGTTAGTCAGCGTAGGCCTGTTTTCCCTTAGCTCCTGATCACATCGTGCATTTATAAAAAGTATCTTAACACAAACCTTCCTTTAGTTTACAAACAAATATGTAGGAAATTATTTCAAACTTCTACCTCTACCTACAAACAGATTCCCCCCCCCCCCCCCCCCCCCCCAATAACAGCAACAAGAGTGGGCGCTAAAATACTGGTTGTGGAGACATATGGGTTTTCAGGCTTACTGGAGCCGCTTCGGTACTAGGTTGGTCCAGAGGATTCTCAGTGTAAGCCTCGTTTTGTCATTTGTCACAGAAATAGGTGACTGATCTTAAAGAAAACACGTGAAATAACCGAAGCCCTGAACAGCTGACTACAGACACCGCTCAGAAGTCTTTTTAATGGAATAGAGATGTCCCATGACCCAACTAGAGCCGCAAGTTACACATTTTCTGTGAGGGTATGATTGCTAAAGCGCGTCCAGTTACCTCCCCCGAGCTCCACGGGGCAGCCCGCACAGGCAGATGTACTAAAAGGGCGAGGAAAGCTTCGCAGAAACGCTTCCCGTTCCGGGGGTAGCGCCTTCATTTCACACTCGTGGCTCGGTTTCCAACCCCCAGCCCGGCCCCGCTCCCCTCGGCGCTCACTGACCGTCGTCCAGGGCCCTGTTGACGGCGGCGCAGAGGGACCAGTAGCCGCTGTAGGTTTTCCCCTTGTAGGTCACCAGGTACTTGTGGTCCTCCCGCTCGGACCAGAAGGAGAAGTTGAGCGAGTCCACCAGGAAGACCCAGTCCACCGCCTCCGCGCTGGCGGCCCGCGGGTTCAGCTCGTGGAGGCTCTTCCACCCCGCCAGCCCGAACTCTGCCGCTGAGGCTCTGTCGAACAAACTCTCCGCCACCCGCCGCGCCCCCTCCTCGTCCACCCAAACATCTTCGCTGTTCCCGGCTATAAACCGGGCGGACTCCAGGGGGGACGGGAACACCTCCATACTCAACCGCCTCTCTCTGGGGGCAGGAAACACGCACTCTTTTGAGGCCGGCCCCTCCCGCGCCCCGCCCCGGCCCGGCCCAGCCCAGCCCTCTCTCAGCGCAGCGGCAGGAGCAGCAGCCGCATCCGCCACCGCCGCCCTCCCGCGCTGCTCCGCGGCGCGGTTCCCGCTGACCGCCCCGCCTTGCTCAAAACGCGGCCCCAAAGCCCGCCGTGGGCCGGTGATCCGCGGCCCGCCTCCGCTCGGGCGTGGAGGAAGGGCCGGGACCTCCCACTCGCGGGCGCAGAGGGGGGGCAGCCTGGAAAGCGGGCCGGGCGGCTTTCGGGGGCAGGAGGGGAGGCCCGAGGAACGCCGCGCCGACCCCCCGGGGGCCCTGCGAACACTGCGGCCGGTCTGCGATTCTAGAACGCCCCCAGCTCCCGCCGAGCCGCGCAGGGCACGTGCTCAGCGCCCGCCCCGGCGGGCCTTCCCCCACCTCGCGTCCCGCCCCCCCCGGCCGCGCGCCTCCATAGGCGCGTGAAGCCGCCGAGCCGCCCCCCGCCCGAAAAGCGAGGAGCAGCCTCCTTGTGAGGCGGGTTGGTGGTAGCGGTGCCCAGGTCAGCCTCGCGGCTCCTTGCCCTCCCCGTTGAAGTGTCAGAGTAGCTCTTTACTAGGTCAGGAATTACCTCACGCCATTACAAAAAGGCAAAGTGAATCCCTGCCCCTGCCAAAGGTGGGGGTGGAAAAAAAAAACCCCAACACTCAACCAAACCATAAAGGAACCCCCTCTTAGTCTGGACCCATCATATCCATACAAGCAACTCCTGCATTTTCAAATTTGTTTTTATTCAGGAAGTGGATTAGAACTTGTAAACTATAAATACAAATGCCAAGGTATTACATGATATATCCAGAGGCTTTATATTTTTTTAATTTCTCACAAATAATTCCTATGAAATTCAACATACAACAGGGAAACCAAACAAGTTTAAGTTTTGCGTACAATGAAAAACAGTTACAGAGTTAGATACCATCGATTTGCCAATTTATAGGAACGTCTACCTCATACAAATAAAAGCTCAGAAAACAACTATAGGTCATTCAGTAATGGTACAGCAACTGTCATTTCTAACAGAGTTATCTGCATTAAGCAAGCTGTCTAAAACCAGGTGTACTTTACCACTGTTTACTCAGTGACACCAAAGTTTTTTAAATATTTTATTTATATACTGTCACCAATATATGTGCTGCAGAGGGCCAAACACTTGCAAAAATGTCAAGTTTTACACAACATTTGCATGAATGTTTTTGCATTTTTTCCCAAACAGCAAAGCAGAGTCATTGTGGAAACAATTTAGTTCGTTAAAAAACCCTACCTAATTCCATCTATGTCAAAGCAGAAGATCAAGCTTAACAGGACCTTTCATTTATGCATTGTCTTGGGGGAGGGGGGGAACAGGTGTATCCATTTTGATACTACCTTATGTATATCTGAAGAAAAATGACCACCAAGAATAGGTTCATTGAATTTATTTGAAAATCATTCGTTCCCTGAAAAAGAGCATTACATTCTGCACACTGCTCTTAAAGGATGCCAAGGACACATGGACTAGCCGTATTCTCTCCCCTTGAAAAACAGTGTAGGTCAAGCGAGGTGTTCACAACAATTACAGAAAAACATTACAATTTCCCACCACCAACGAACAAAAATAAAATTCACTCTCTCTGCTGCTGCTTCAAAATTTCAGTGTTAGCCTCATGCGCCTTTCCCCCCCACCCAAGTATTTGTAAGGTACTAAAACATTACATCTGGTGGACAGCAAAGATTCCACTACACCTCAAATGCAGAACACCTATGAAGCAGAGGAATGTTGGCTTTTTAAACAGAAGCAGATTTAAAAAAAAAAAAAAAAAAAGGGTGCAGGACTCCTTCAGTTCTTCACTAGTCTTAGAAAAACTTTCCAGAATACTGCTTCACACTATAAAAAAGAAAAAATAATCTTGCATTAGAATCCTTCAACATCTGCATACTGCTTCACACTATAAAAGAAAAAGAAAAAAGCATGTATTAGAATGATGGACCATACATCTTACATCAACATTCACAATGACATTCTTAGAGCAGATTAAATTACAAATTCCTAAGACATTTAAAAATAAATAATTTTAAAATATTAATGGCTAATAATTATAGGTGTATCAATGTATTAGGCATATTTAAATATTAGTGATCTAAAGCCAAATATTTGTGTTAAAACATTAAAATCTGCTATGAGAGCCAACGTGTTAGTAAAGCAAACCTAAGCAAATTAAACCTGAAGCTGTTAGTATTTGGCAGAAAAGACAAAGTAATGTCAGCAAGGTGTGAAATGCTGCATAACAGCACCAAATCGGTTTCAACTTGTCCTGTAGAGGCATGATCTGTGCCATATGGCAGACTGTGATTTGTTGTCAATTTAGTTATCTAAAAACAACAAAATCACTAGTCTTCCACACAGAACTAGACCAACATCCACTGATATCTTCTATATTTTCTACAGGCTCTATATAATTTATTACAAGTAGTTTTTTTGCAGCAGTTTTCACCAGAGAAATGAGAGGACTGCTTGGTTAAGGCATCTTCCAGCAAGATTAGTTTTGAGGGTGTCTTCGTTATAATTAGAATAGAAAAAAGAAGAGAATCAAGGCAGAACTACCACTGAAGAAGTTAGGTTCAAGTAGTTACAACCTGCCTTCTAAAAACTCTACCACAGAGAAGAACAGCTTTAGAATGTACAAGTCAGGTTAAAATTGACAGTAGGGACAACATTACACTTCAACTTGCCTGTTCTGCAGTAAATACTGTGCATTTTGTATCTGGTCCTGTGTTCCCGTAATAGTTATTATCCGATCTTCTGAGCCTTCTAATGGTTCATCAATTTTGATTGAAGCTCCTGACTCATGACGTATTTGTTTGATTCTCTGGCCTCCCTTTCCAATAATAGATCCTGCCAACTAGGGGAGAAAGCAAACATTCATTTCCTGACACAACTTTCTCTCTAAAAACAGCTACAGAAATCACAGCAGTGTTTGAGTAGCTTCCATAAGCTTAGTTTTTAGAGCTCCAACAGAAGCTTACTTCTTTACAGCCTGAAAACATCCCCTGCAATATTAATTGTATGAACACAGGTGGGATAAAACTGGGAGAACTAGCTGCTCATTTGCAAAAAACACACGACCTACTCAATATTAACAATTAATACAATTCTTTTTTATGTCTATAAAGTGAAGACAAAACAAACACCCGAAGAATTGACTTCTGGTGATTCAGAAAAACAACGTTAGAAGTCCTTATCAAGCACTCTAAATATTTCTGATTTACTTATCTAGTGTGAGACAAGGCTATGACATTTTTTTTTCTTAAGAGAAAACACAAGCTGAAAGCAAGTCAACTTTACTTACATCTTTGGGAATTGTTACTTGTGTTGTGATGATGGGTCCACCAAGGTCTCCATAGGAACCACGCCCCCCTGCGTAAGAATAGTCTGATTTAAACGTATGCATCAAGCCCTTCAATAACTACATAATGAAGTACATGTAAAGAGTCTATATAAAGACTTACCATATCCAGAACCACCCTCAAACTGTAAGAGAAAGAAAAAACCACACCTTAAAACAGTGAATAGCCGTACTTCATTAACGTATTTTTATCTTAAGTATCATATTGTTAACTCCTAACCTATTTGATGCAAAAACCTCAACCCCCAACTTTGCTATAAATTCAGCAGTGTTGTGCCATCAAAGGCATCCTGAGTTGGAGGGCAGACCGAGAAACAAAAGGGTGGGTGGGGGAAAATCTCATCAACCTCTTAACCTGCCCTGTCAAAACCTCTAGGAGCAAGCCATGAAGTGGCATAAAGCATCCAGCCATACCTGTTTACCAAGCAGTCTCACTAACTCAGCTGCTGGTAGACAGCTCTTGATGCTGACATACTCCTGCCCCTTGGTCTAAACTAACATTCAAATGAAAAGATCAAAGGACAGCCTTATTAATGCTACTAATACAGTTCAGGAAAATACTCCAGCCTCCAGTTTTAGCACAAAATGTTTACCTGGTGACTGTCAATTGTCCTACTTTATCTACATCTTCAGGGAAAAAAAACCCAAAGCTCTAAAAGTAGCTCTATAACTTGTCTCTCGATTCCAACTGCATCTTTGTACGTTGGAACAGATTTCTCATGACATGAGTTACTCCTGTTAAAGTCACCATATACCAAATCCAAATCACTGCAATGAGCATTCCTGGCCTCTTTTTTGTTTTTATTATTTGTAGACCAGTATTTGACATCAAGTGCTTCATTTCCTTTAATGACTTCCAGGTGCACAGGACCCCATTTTTATACTTTCCTATAGAAGCAGAGAATAAATACGCACGCTTCTCCAGAATTCAGCTTCTGGGAGAGTCCTGGGGTGGCCTCTGTGAGAAGAAGCCAGGGGCTGCCCCTGTTCCGGACAAAGCCAGTCAGTTCTAGCCAACACCAATATAGACCCAGTGCTGCTTAAAGCCGAGATCATCGGCAAAGCTGGTGGCACATCTCTGGTAACATTTAAGAAAGTGTAAAACACCACCAGCGTGCACCGGCTGTGGTTGTGAGAGATGAGCAAGGGGGGAAAAAAGCTAGAGAAACAACCCTGCAGACACCACAGTGAAGGAGGGGGAAGAGGTGCTCCAGACACTGTAACAGAGATTCTCCTGCAGCCCATGGAGAGAACCAGTCTGGAGCTGATACCCGTACTGTGGCCTGTGGAGGATCCTATGCCAGGAGCAGGCAGACAGGCCATGAAGGAAGCTGTGGCCTGCGGAGAGCACAGGCAGGTGCAAGCGCCTGGCAGGACATGTGGCCTGTAGGTGGGGAGATCCACACTGGAGCGGTCTGTTCCTGAAGGACTGTGCCCCAGGAAGACAACCCAGGTTGGACCAAGTTCTTGGAAGAACTGCAGTCCATTGGAAGCACCCACATTAGGACAGTTTATTAACTACTGTGTCCCATGAGAAGGACACCACACTGGAGCAGGGGAACAGTGTGAGGAGGAAGAAACAGAGACAAAGTATGATGAACTGACTGCAACTCACCATTCCCCATCCCCCTGTACCACTCATGGCAGGGGAAGTAGAACAGTAGGGAATGAAGGAGTGAAGTTGAGCCTGGGAAGAAGTGAAGGGTGGGGGAAAGGTGGTTTTAGTCTTCCTCTTTTTTTCTCACCATGCTGCTCTATATTTAAGTGGCAATAAATTAATCTTCCCCAAGTCAACTCTGTTTTGCCCATGATGGTAATTAGTAAGCGTCTCCCTGTCTTCATCTGAGTCACAAGCTTTTCCACCTTGTTTTCTCCTCTCATCCTGCTGAGGAGGAGTGAGAGAGCAGCTGGGTGGGCACATGGCAGCCAACCAAGTTCAACCAACCACAACTACTTCTCCCAAAATACTATTTACCAGCCACCTTTTTAGACAGCCAAAATGGAAGCTACTCAGACCAAAGAGCTGAGCTTATCCTGTCTCTACACAGCCTATACTGTGTAACCATGTTACTTAGCAATACAGATTGTAATACAACCTAACAGAGCTTGTAGTGGAGTCCAAAATACAATGGAATGAAGGACTCTGTTTAAGGCTATTCAGAGGCTGATCAGAGCAGCATACTCCATACACACAGACATATTTGTGTTGATATTTGCCACAGGATCCCTTTTTCCACTAATCTGTTTTAAAGAACAATCCTTTCCTTGATCAATTCTGCCTCCCCAGACCATAGGACAGCAAATGAACTTGACAGCAGATGAGTTGAGTAATTACATTTGCTGTGTTATGTAAGCTAAGAACGATCCTTTAATATTTGGCAGCACTTTGCCATCTTCTAGACAGCATGAACACCTGACAAAGCCCATAACTTCCCTTTCCAAAACCTATTTGATCAAATGGTATATTTTCAAATACATTGCTAAGTAAAGCATAATTTATCCACAAGTACAGGTAAGAAGCTACTTTCAATATTTGCTGTTTGAAATATGAAGAATATTATGAAGTGAATACAAAATATATATCCTAAATGCATGCATCTACAGCGCATCAGTTATGGAAAAAGCTACTATTTACAGCATGAAAAAGGAGTGTAAAGGAGGCAGAAAGAGGCACAGAAAAGCTCCTCTCTTCTGGCTATGCTGCTGCATACTTCCACATTTCTATTAACTACCTGCTGGCACAGGAGATACTATTAAGTCAAACTGCTAATAAACTCTGAGTCAGGAGGACAGCTTTATGATTTTCAATAGGTGCAAGTTACCACTCAAGATCAAGAAATTCCCATTATCACTTAACTTGTTCAACAGAAGAGTTTTCAAAAAAAAGGCTGAGCACACTCACCAGCTCTGGTGGCTGCATGTCATCACAGGCATCCACATGACACTGCATCATCTTCCAGACACAACATAATAGGAAAAAGAGAGGAAAGAAATCTAAATTAAGGCCATGTTATGCAGACTTATGGCTAGCTTGGGAAGAAACACATACTGGTACAGAGAAACATTTATATTACAACAAAGACTTAAACTATGTGATTTAGACCACTTTTAAGATTCTGTGTCTTTCAATTTCACTTTGGGGGAACTGCAAGTGGTTACACTCACTTATGCCTACTTATGTGGTGTAAATAGATTTTTTCCTCTAACAAAGAAGGTCAGAAAGCTAATGGCAGAGCAAAGCTTAAACAAGCTTTTCTTTTAGATGGCCTTCAAGTGCCATGCGTTAGAAAAATCTTTTATTTCTGCTATGCATTAGAAAAAGAAGGCTTAGTAAGGTTGAAACAAGTAACTGTCAGTGATTGTATTTATGCCAACAGCAGGTCAAGCAGGAAGGGCACTGCTTCTCATGTTCTACCAACTCATTTCCATATATCTCATATAGCCAAATAACTAGGCTAACAATCTACTGCTGCCTAACTGTATTAGAAATCTAATAATGTTTAAAACCTGTGATACGTAGCATTTCTTTTTTTCAGAATTCTACAGTTTCAGCAATTGATGTTTGTGCACTCTAGAAACAGCTTCTCACCCAGGATATCTTAACATATAAAACAATATTCTACGGCACAGACTTATTTGTAGTAGTGACTACTGGTACTAGAATAGAAACCAGATGACACACTGGCTGGCTAAAGGAAAGAGCTTAACTTTTACATCTAATGAAAGAGAATGTATGTGGTCCTAACTCATGTTATTTTTTTATAATAATCTTCCCTCTTTAACAGTGACCAAGGACAGTGAAATTTCGTTACTTTCTTCCGCATCTGCATGGATAAATAGAATTATATATTCTTGCTTTACTGATTTTTTACATGCTTGTTAACGTCACATCTCTAACATGAAGAATGTTTTGTATTTTAAGTGTATATGCCTTTGTTCAAGTGTTCATACAGCAAAACGCACGTATGTACACATATGTAAGTTAGAAAAGATCAATAACTAGGAAGCACTTGAAGGGGCAAAGCACATTAGAAGTCTGGGATACTGGACTCTGAAGAGACAGTCCATTTAACAGGAGCCATTCTGATTTAAGTCTCTATTAACTGAGATTTTAAAGTGTTTGGTACTTAGAAAATTTTTAGTACCTCATCAGTTAGTTAAAGAAGAGGTGAGGGGATAAAATGACTTTATATGCTTGTCCACTTTATTTTCCACCCCTCTCACTGGTAGCTGTGTGTGTTTATGTATCCGAAAGACCTCTGAGGATGAGGGTGTTAAAGAAATACATTCAGGTTTTCTTCACAGGCATTTCTTTTGGATTAGTTACACACTGAAATATGTAGCTCTTAACAGAGAAACAATGTAAGACTGTCCTTCAGGAAGAAGCTTCAGACCACAGATTATAAACCATATGAACTCTTACCAGCAGTGCATAGTTAAACTACAACGGTAAGCCAAGCTAACAGACAAGTATCTCATGAAGTGGGTGACTCTGCATAGGCAAGGGGAATTAACCTATCTTTTAAAATTGAAATGGGTTTTTCTCATCTCGGCATTTACAAGGCTGTCACTACTGTCGTATCTCTGGAATTCCAGAAAATTCATAGTTCAGCATCCAATTTTAAAGGTCCTGAACTACTCAGTCTTTCTGCCTTTAGTGGAAAAGAGAACTGGCAAAAAAACAAACCCAAACAAACAAAAACTAAAACACACCCCCAAAAAAACCCCAACCAATACATTCAACATTATACGACTGAGATGTTCATCTGAGAAAAGCATCTGTTCTTGCCTTTTACTGCAACTGTGTAAAATGGAATTTATGTGGAGGACTACTACTGCTCTCTCAGAGCAGCCTTTCCCATGCATTACCTAGTTCACAAACCACGATGACATTGGTTTACTCTATTTTACATATTTTGCTAGAGAATGGTTTCTGTATGAAACAAGGGTACCCTAAGATGACCTTACATCTCTGGCATGACACAACCCACATGAAGACTTCCTATGTGCTTATACAATTTAGGATACTAGGATCATGGTTAACTAAAACCAGAGCAGTCAACAAAAGCTATTTAATTTCTGTTTGAGCAGTCCTCATTTTAACCAGGCTATGAAACTTGGTCATAAAGGAGCCAAAGCCATGAGCAGCTTTCACTGTGAACAGGAAAAATTGCTTTTTGGAATTAGAAACATGAACAGAGATGATTCTACTTACTTGTAGAAACTCATGTTGGAAAGCAAAGGTAAACCTGACAGAAGTCAGGCTAAGCAGTGGCCAAAATGGATTTTCTGTTCTAGCTGGAATGGAATAAAAGTAGACCACACTACTGCCCAAGAGTTAAACTAAGTAAGACTGTGCTCAACCAGATACCCAAAGAAGGGCAAGTTGCTCAGTTTATATGCTCTAGCACTGGCTTCATTAGCTGCAAATATAAGAACACAAAAACTGAGCTTTGAACACATGTAAATACAAATAAGGAATCTTGGAAGTATACTTCAATTCTTCCAGTTTAAGAGGTACAGTTACCATGGGTAACACACTTTTATAACTGCGTGCAAATCCTTCCTTTTACTATTTCTACTAAGTACATGACATTCTTGCAATATACACTTCCAGTAACTCTTACTCCCAAGAAGGAAGAAACATGTAAATCCCATTTAGGGAGCCCATGTCACTGCTGTTCTCCGCTCCTTCCTCTTCCACTGATTTTAAGTGGGGGACACGCTTGTCTCACCTGTCATCTTAAAGGTGGCAAACAAACCCAGAGGAGAAAAGATGACTGATACTATAGGTATTTACCTCCCAGACACATATGATTTCTCTTCCCGGGGAAGAGGACTCTAGCGCAACAGCAGATGTCTGCTGGAAGTTGCATTTCAGAATATAATGTGGAAGAATATCTTTAAGCCTTTTCTTAAGCTTCCATAGAAGAAAATTTTTTTTTCTTCAGCAAGTATTAGAATTAATATGGTTTCATGTACCTAATTTAATTTAGTATTCAACTTAGCAGCGGTCCTTGCTCCAAAACATTTAGAATTATAGTGCATTTTTTGCACAGAGAAACCAGCAAATAGGCAATTCTTTAAAGATCAAACACTTTCCAGATCAACTAGAGCTCTTCATAGATACTATTCTATAACCTGTATTACTCTATCTGTACTCATATTTTCCAACAGTAGCATTAAGAATGCTTTTATTAAAAGAATTTAAGAGAAAGTTGTCTGATGTGTTTTCTTTATCTGAAAAGCCTACCAATTCCTATTTCTGTCACCCTGATTAAAAAAAATCTAAGACAGTCAGTGCAAAAAAACCTGCAGGGTAGAGCACGGTCAAACTTCCCGTATCATTTTTAATGGCAGGGAGGAAAGAAGGAAAACAGATCATGTCTCAGATACCACTTACACACAAAACACTCCTCCCACAGGAGGGGACCATTTGTACGGACAGCACATTTTGGTTGTTATCATCAGAAAACCATGCATGTACCACACTTAGGTGCTTCTGTTCAGCAGCAGTATCTTTTAACAGTCAGCATGCTAAGTGTGCTTACAAAACAGAAGAAGGCAAATTTCGAACTCATACCATGCCATCATAACGGTCTCCTGGTCTGCCCCTTCGGTCATAGGACATAAGATCTCTAAAATGAAAAAAGCAGCAGCACGTGAATTGCATTATAAAATAGTTTCTGATTGAATTTAAATTTTCACACTTGTGGTTCACATGCAACTTAATTTCACATTACTCTAGCCAAGCAGTGAATGACTTAGAAGTTTCAGAACTACTGACTATAGCCCTGGGAGATTACTACAGTGCAGCAAATAATTAAATTCCAGTACATTTTGAAATAATCTGGTTTAATACACTCAGTCCTGCATAATCACTACCAACATGAAGGGCAGGAAAAACACTGGAAAGCCGAACATGATTCAGAAGACTGTACACAATGTGAGTTTTGTATAATTTATTTATGCAACAACTCACCCGCCACGAGGAGGTGGTGGAGGAGGAAGAGGAAGGTTACGAGCTCTGCTGCCACCTCTACCACCACGACCTGGTGGAGGTGGTGGAGGTCCTCTGCGAGGGCTCATATCATCATAATCTCTTCTCGATGGAGGCATTGGTCGTCCACCACGACCAGGGGGCATTCGATCAAAACCTCCTCTTCCACGCATCGGAAAGCCTACTGGACGTCCCCTTCTATCATCAAACATCATTGTGAAGCCACCATAGTCATAAGTTTCATCATAGAAATTGGGATCGTAAGGCTGGGCCCGTCCTTTAATTGGAGACTAAAACAAAGAACCCCCCCCAACCCAATCAGGACTATTACAATTGGCATATTTAATTAAATAAATACATTTAACAAACAAATATGAATTTATGCATTTGGAACATGTTCTCAATTTCATAACGCTAGTAAGAAAGGAGGAGATGGTGATGTGTTTCCTGTGAACTTAACTATGATAGAGAAACTGCTGTTACTTATCAATAACATAAACCAAACAAATTTTGTCTTGCTTCCTCTTCGATTCTTGCATCTTATTAAGATATGCAAATAATGAATAAAGGCCCACTAGCATCAAAAACTGCTTCCCTCCCCCATAAGGTGCACCCCAATTCTAGAAAACAGAAAGCTTCCAAAGGTGGTAACAGTCATTTTGTTACTAGGGAAGTAGGAGGCACTGAATCCAAAATAGAAACTGAAAGAAACCGTTTTTCACCCAGATGATCCCCAACATTCATGAATGCCAACGAAAGAATAAGTTTAATAAACATTACCTCAGAGATAAGATCCAAGATAATTTTGATACATTCAACAACTCTATCAGGTTTTCCACCAATAAGCACCACTCTGTCAGTAGAATGAGGACAACACTCTTGGAAGAGCTTAATGGTGGTCTGAGTGTTCTGTTGAAGAAAAAAGAAATCCAGGATTGTCCAATACAAGTACTTTAAACTTTATAAACTCATTAGAACATTTTTAAGAAACAATCCAAAACACAGTTAAATTCCCAGCTATTTTAAGTGCATGCTTGCTTCTGAGTTCTCACAGCAAATTTAAGTGGTTTTTTTTGTTTGGTTTTGGTGTTTTTTTTAAATCTGTGCCAATATAGTTCCATTTCCTCCTCTTTCAATTATCTTGTCTACACCATTATTTAGTTAAATACTAGCAAAAGGACCACCTATCCATTGCAAGTTTGCGGGTTATACTAACCAGGACACAGGAAAACATGCTTTGAATGCAGGACAGTGATATTGCTAGGGTTATGTCTAGTTATCTTGCCTTTCTTAACTGTGCAAACAGGTATCAGCTTGTACCTGAACTGATCTGAAATTGCCTCTAACAAAGGACAGAAAACAGGTGTTTTCCATTCACAGAGACCCTTAGCTTATTAAAACCTCATTCCTTCACTGAAAAAATACAGTCTTCTAGAAAGTAGATTTTAAAAAATACAGTAATAAAGCCCTTTTAGAGTAATATTCAGACATCCCTTGAATTATCACTGTAAGTTTGTGCAGATACATTTACTCTAACCCATTTTGCACGTCCAACCACACAAATTAATCTAGTCTATGCAGCAGTTCATTCTAGGAGTGGAAAGTGCCATTTTAGTAGAGGGGGAAAAAAATCCTTTCTTTAAAAAGATTACTGTACCACAAATATTGCTCAGAAGCTTGACTATAAGTCCTGTAGGCTTTATAACCAACAACTTTACTTCTGAGGGTTTGCAAGAAAAGTTGCAACTCACAGATCAACCTCAAAGCATTGGAATCATGTATGCAGTATGTTCTGAAGGAATTACTGCACAGAAGATACATTTGCCCCTTACGAACACAAACACTGAAGTTGTTTATTGAACAAAACCCAAATCTCAGACCAACAGGAAACAAGTACCTCTCTGAGTTCTTTAATTTTAGCACCCTTGACACCAATAATTCCTCCTGCCAAACTCTGATGAATAAGAAGTCTTAATTCACAGTCGAAGTCACTGCCTTTGTAGTGTTGATACTGTAAGACAGACGCATATAAGGAAAAGAATAAAATATTATTCTTTACATGAAAGTATGTTAACAAAAATTTAAAATATTTGGGGTTTTAGTAGGTTTTTTCCTCCAAACACAATGGTATGACTTCATTTCTTGCTGAAATGTAATCCTCTATCTCCTTTGATGGGATCACAACTATCTGAGCACCTCACCTCAATATAAACTGATGCCAAATCAGTTTGCCTTGTTTATTACATTACATTGCATAACCTTCTACAAAGATTTAAGAATATAACAAACAGTGCAACATTCTTACTTACAAAGTCAATGCAGGATACAAGTTACAACTGCTTCAAAATTGGGACGAAACAAGTCAGGAGGCAAGTATTTGGAAAGGGGGAGGCTGTTCAAAATGTTAAATTTAACGAGTGACTGACTCTGTCCTCTACCAAAAAAAAAGCCAACATATAGCTCGACAGCTATAACCCTTCTTTAAAATGCTTTCATTATTTATTTTCTGATTTCCTGTATTTAAAAAGCAGCAAATCATCTAGAACCATCTAACTTCAAAAGCTGATCTTTTACCTCTAGAAAGAAACAAACATTAAGAGACATACCTCTTCTAAAGTAGGGATAATCTTCTTCAAGATTTCTCCAATTGTCTCGATGTCTGCGCTTATACTCAAGATGCTGTTGGAGGCCATAACGCCAGACGATATGGAGAAGGTGGAAAAGAAGAAGTAAAGTTTTTCATCATCTTACATAAAATTCTAAAGAGATTTACTACACAGAAGAGCTTACAATAAATATTCCCCATTTAAAGTAAACCTCTTTGCTCAATTTACAACACATGCATCTTTGTTTATGCCCAATATATATGCATGATAAATTTAAGATTAGGTAGGTCTTGCAGAGAGAGAGAAAGAAAGACAGAATGGGCTTTTGGAAGGGCTCAGATTAAGTGGGCAAGAAATTGACGCAGAACTGAAAGCAGAAGTGAATATTCGTGTTCCCCGCCACCACTAATTTAGGACACCCTCGCTATTACATTGGTAAAACTGGCACACCTTCTCATAGAAGAAGTGGGGATATGCAAGTGGTGAACATCATATCTGGAGTAAGTTTATGAGACCAGTTAGAAATCAGATTACTAATGGGCTCTCCAAGAAAACAAATACAAATGCAAGACAAAAAAAAGACAAAACAAATGAGAAGTGAAGGGAAGTGAACCAGAGTTAGCATTTCATCAGAAATAATTATGAACAGGTAATGTTGAAGGGAGCAAGGCGGGCCACAAAGACAGAGCGAGAGACTATTTTGAAACAATTTGATTTACAATGCAGCAAATATGCAACACTTGAAGCTGTGCTCCTTCCATTGAAATAAAATTAGTGGATTGTTTGGGTGGGCAACTCACGTAAAAGTTCAGTGACAAAAAGACTTAATGGGGAAAATAAGACAGAAAACTTGAAAAAAACAATACACCGTCTATAAGGGGATACTATTTAATTATATCAAAGGCAGGTAATAAAATACATTTCTCTCTTTCTAATCAGGCAGTGAGGCATAAACTGTTGGGACATACCGCTCGGGGCCACTGCTGTCTGGGACTGAAACACTGGCATTGTACTGCATTGGTCATTGGCGTTCGTGGATGTTGGCATTGGGCATGGGTATTCAATCGGAAGTTGTCAAGTATGGTACCCGTTTGGCAACGAGCACATTTTTGGGCATAGCCAACCAGGGTTTTCACATGGGCGTTCAGGGGCGGATGGGCCAACGTCATGGTGGGCAACGCAGGGGCAAGTCGATCCAGTACATGGGCAACGGAGATATATGGCCAAAAAAACAAGGAGAGGGAAAAGGGGGAAAAGCAATAAATTTTAATTTAATACAAACTATACTCATTACTCTCAATTAATGAAACAAGCTTAAGTTGTTCTGAAGACTAACACAATAACGGATTGCTACACCGACTGTGGCTTAACAGTATGGACCTTAAAAATGAGTCACTTGATCTGACTAAACTACTTTTTACTTTTAACATAGTAGCAGGCTGGCTCATGAGGGTAGACACAAAACCTGTCGAGACTGATATTAGTAGAACTTCGGGCAAATCGGGAAAGTTAGTTTTCCAGACCAATGTAAATTATCTGGACTTTGGTGACGTATTTATTTACTGGAAAAAAAAACCCAAAAGGAAAAAAACACCCTAAAAAAACCAACTAGATGCCAAAGTTAGTGAGCATATGTATGATTCCTGACCACTTCAACTTAAACCTCCATTCTAGTTGCGGTAGTTTATGAACTTAGTTGGAACTGATTTGTAATGATATATTGCCAAATCTTGTGTTGAACAGCGCCTTGATCAGAAAAACTGTTGAAATTGTAGCTGATGTTAAGTACAGGAGTGTAAACAAAAGGAATTTAAGAAGCACTGCCAAGTTTTATAAATACACAACATTAAGGCTAAGCATGTGTCTAATCACAAGAGTCAACCCACTGTAAGATGTAGATAGGCAAGTAAGTCATGACCATTTAAAAATGCTTCCAAGTAACAGAAGAGTGTTCTTTTACTGTTTTATACTCATATTTAAATCAAGCAACCTTAACAATTAATGCTTTTGTGCTTCATGTGCAAGCTGTTATAGAACAGATGGGTCATTCTGTTTTGTTTGCTTCTTTAAAGGAAGTTAAAGAATTCCACTATCACTGGGTTAAGCCAGCCACCTGGAGTGGTTTCAGTAGTACTATAATTGAGTCACACATATGGGAAATGGTACAATTAAGGGTTTTAAGCTTTGTCAATATTTCTAATTAGGATGTTAATTCACTTGAAGTGTGTAATTTAGTGGAATCCTATTCAAAAGCGAAGAGATTTAGAATAAACCTCTTCCGCCACATGAGTCAAGCTGGGTTTTAATTACAGCAGAAATTGAAGAACCAAGTTACCTACTCTAACAATCACTACATATGGCTTGTAACTACACTGTTGATGTCTAGAGTTGAATTGCTCCCATTTCTAGAAATGCACGCAATCAAGCTTTCGAGGTAGTGCTCTGAAAGAATTGGTGTTAGATTAGTTCAAACTCATATATACTCACGTCTGTACGAAGTGCCTTAATATTTTTGCCACCTTTTCCAATCACTGCTCCAGCATTCTGGAAAATAGTTTTCAGAAGTTATGTTACGCCAAGACTGCACAGACTATGTTTTTGAACGCAAGATCAAGAATGGTAGATCTATTTTTGCATTACCATTACCCTGTTAGCCTAGGAGGTGGGGGCAGGCAGGCACTGCTTTTCAAAGACTTAAATCAAATTGAAACAAACTGGTATAGTTTGTCCATGGTAAAAATGACCAACAGCTTTTGCCACTGACCTTTGGAAAGATACGGATATTCAGTTTTGCAACTAATACTTAAATTCCAAATAGGAAGTTTCTAGGCAATTCTGCCTGGTTAAAGCAATCTCAGAGACTATAGCTCTCAAAAAATACACTGTATGAACATAAAGTTTGTCAATGGTTTCCCTAATTTATTTGATCAACTTTTGTTTTCCTAGTTTTGATGGGGTGGGGTGTGTAGTTTTGTTTGGGTTTTTTGGGAGGGGAAAGTTGTTTTTCAAGGAATATATTTGCAAATTCCATTTTTGCAAGCCAAACATTTCTCGATAATTTCAAGTGCTTATTTTGTTATCTGTTACTTGGGCTGCCTTCTCAGAGCAGTCTATTTGGAAAAAGGTTAAAGCCGACGTTAACAGCCAACAACTTCAAGTTTCTATCATCAACAGGAATAAACTGGCAGGTAGTCCAGAACAGTAACTGCAAAACTATATTTTTACCAGGTTATTTCAAGGATTACATGCAAAAGCATTGCTTTTACTACACAGATCATACATTAGCATGCAAAACACTTTACAGTACCCCACGTAACTTGACAATTGGTCAGAAATACCACCCATGGTTAAGGGAACATTCCCCCAAGCCAACACAAAAGACTGAAACACTTTAGAAAGGACAAATCATCTGTACAACTGGAAACACCACAGGAAATTCACACATAGCAATTTTACTTGTAACTATTTACATTTCTCAACGAAACCACTGCAATTTGTGATGCATTATTCCCATATTTCTTCCTGTTGATATATTTGAATAAGTTTAATATATCTGTTTGGGCGTATTACTAAAATCCTAAGCAAGTTCTTGTCTCGCCCCTCATATTTAATTTACAATCACTAGCTGATCATTCGTTTCTAAACGGCTTCCTTTCCAGAGACTAACAGTCATTTCCCTCAAAATAACAACCTTTCACTCAAATATAAGAACACCTTACAATTTCTATTCTTTTTTTTTCAGAAAGTACATCTTTTAAAAATAACTGTATTAGTCTGTAGGGACTTACCCTTTAAAAGAACCACTGAAGATAATTCCATCACAATCCACTTTTACTCCCATTCACCCACATCTTAAATTATTCCGGATAAGGTATCTCGAATTAAATAAAGTACATACTCTTTCTAAACATATATCCCAACATACACTTGGTCACTACTGTCATGAGCCAATGCTATAAGCAAAACCAGTAAAATGAAAAAGCATACTTTGCTCTGAAGCAGGATGCGCAACTCAACCATCTCATCCGTGTTGCGAGATCTTTTGAAGGCCTGCTCTTCCTCCATATCTTCTGCAGGACGTTTGCCTGTAGAGAGGTCCATAGGGGGGAAACACAAACACTTATTTAACTTTCTAAGTCATAATAAGCTAGAACACTTGCCAAATTTATGCTCTGTATTCTTAACACATTCTCTCCTATTAGCACAACGCTAATTACTGATGCCTACTCTGAGCAGCCATAGCACGGAAACAGGTCCTTACTTAACAGCTTCCATGTCAATTAACTACTGAAAATCCATTTTTAAAAAAATCTAAGAACTGTGGTTTAAATGAGAATGTTGCACACAGCCAGTGAGAAATTCATGACACGCTGTTTGATGTGGTGCAGCATCACCCACACAGTATTTACTTATAATTTACAATCAGGAAAAATCTTTTCGGCAAAAAGCTCAAATGTAGTTTGTCCAGCACAGAAATACTGGTAGAATAGCAGTAAAGTAGCACTTCAAACGCTGTTTGGAAAAAACTGGCATGAATTAAAAACACTAATGCCCTAGCTTCCTCACTAATGATGTCCAAGAATTTTTTCATGAAGCTCTTTACAGGTATTTCACCCAAGTTTACTGCATGTAAAAACTGCGATAAACAGAATGCAATTAATGGATATGCCTCATAGTATTTTTATATATTTACGCTCTCCACAAGTAATGAATATTTAACCCTGAAATATTTTCAAATCTTTAGTCATAACTGTCAACCACCTACCTCATGTCTAAAACATCCCAACAGAAAGATTATGCATTTATGCTTCAAAAGCATATGTAATGATACAGTCTAATTAAAAATGAAAATATTTAATGCAGAATGCAAAAGTACTGCAGATACAAACATCTGATATAGTTAAAGCATTACAAAGTATCCAGAAACCCTGAAATTTAAGGAGTTTATTTTCTAAAGAGAAATACTCCTTTAAAAAATTTACCATTTGTCTCTGTGTTTGTAAAGGTCTCTTCCTGTTGTTCAGTCTCCATCTCCTTTTCTTCTTAGACAGGCAGGCAAAACCTGTTGAAGAAAAAAGAAGTTGGTACATCTAGTTTGTGAAATGGCAAACTGTAGATCGTACTAAAGAGAAAAAGCAAAAAGAAATGCCTGCTTCTAGAACTTACCACTATTATATATCCTTGCAGAGAACAACTCAAGTATCCTGGGCGGGATCAAAATCCAACAGCCTATTGCTTCAATAGCCTATAAAAACAGCATATATCAATCGTGACTTTGCTCACTTACAGCTCCAATTCTCACTACAGCCAAAACACAGAGGTTTGACCTGAGTTTTTGCTGCAAAGTTTCTTTTTAAAAGAGAAAGTATACCCAGGCCAAAACCACCCCTAAAGGTACATAGGACATAAGTCTGTAAACTCACAGATAAACAATTACTGTCTGAATTATAGCTTTTGGGCACATGGTAGTTTTAAATAACCATATTTACTGAAAATTATTTTCAGATCTTTAAAGCGAACACGCATCCAGCTCCTATTTTCAGGATGTTATAGGACACATGCCTTGAATTTACTTTTTAAGGACGCTACATAATGATCTACTCCTGTTGTTTAGTTCTAAACAATTTAAACTAAAAAAAGTCCTATTATGGTAATTGTCAGCATTAGTTTTATAAATTCTCTAGCAACATACTAGCAGACATTTTCGCATGCGTTCTACTCAAGGATGAACAAGAGACAAATTAGAACTTCTAGCCCCACTGAAAAAAAGCTTTCAGAAACGTCACCCTGCATAGTTATGTATAATCCTCTGCACCCACACAACCAAGAACGTCAAAAGCAGCTGAACTTCACTATGATTTTCTGAAATAGGTATCTTATTTGTGACCTGCTTTTGTTAAGTTAATCTCGGAATACTAGTAAGTCACATTAGAGTGAAGTCTGGACAAAAGAAATAATTTTGCAACTTATTCTCTTCAGAAGCATGCTTCTACAGACAACACAGCCAAACAATCATATCTGCCCCCTTGGATTTTATTTTTTCCACTGCCTCAACAAAGAGCCACTCATGGCAATATCCATGAAGGAGAGAAAAAAACCGCGGTGCGTTTAACTTTTTTAGCCATACTCTCAGCCAGCTCTTAATGTGTAACTGATGCCCTGTGTATACAGGCTAACAGCAGGCACTGCCTTCCCAACACACGCTGGTTTTCCCAGGCACTTAAAGCTAGCTAACGGGCACACGCAGGTTTAATGATACAGAAATCCCAGCCAGAGACTGCCAACACGCTGTTACGTGGGGGAGAGTTGGGAAGGGCCGGGTGCGTTTTTTACGCAGTTTAAACAGCCCTTTCGGACCCCGGCTACTCCACTGCCAACTACGCCAAGAATTTCAGGGCTGCGAGGAGCGAACTGCAATATGCTGCCCCAAGCTTATTTTCCCCTAGTCGCGCCTATTTACCCGCCTTGCCAGGCCTCCCCCAGGTGACCTCAGTCACCGCGCTCCGCTGGGAAAATGGAGTTCGCGGGATTCGCCCGGTGAACGCCATGTTTTTATAACCACCCGAGGGATAAAGCAGCCGCGAAAGGCGGGAGGCGGCACCAGCCACCACGAGCATAAGAGCTAGGAACCTCCGGCCCCGCTCCCTCTGGGGCCCCGCAGCAGCGGCTCCTCCCCGCGGGGCCCGGCTGGCCCCCGGTGCCCGCCCGCCCTCCGCGCCCCTTCCCTCCCGGCGGGGCGGGGGAGCAGAGGCGTTACATAACCCCCACCGCCCCGGCTTCGCCTCGCCTCCCCGCCGGCGACCAGCAGAAATGGCGGCCGCTGTAATGGCGCCTGCCCGCTGCTAGGCGGAGCCCGGAGCGGAAAAGCCGCCGCCACCACCACGCGGCCGCGGGGAGATTTACCCCCTCAGCCCAGGGAGACACAAAGGAGACGACCCGCGGGCCAAGCGCCGGCGCAGCCGGCGGAACGGGGCAGCCCCGCAGCCCGAGGGGGTCCCCGCCGCCGCCCCCGAAAGCAGCCTCCCGCCGTGGCCGAGAGCGCCATTCCCTCCGCCCGCCATCATTCCCGACAACTCGCCCCGGGCACAGAGTTATCAAGGGCGGGCGCAGGAAGGCGGCGGCGGCAGCCGTTTCCCCGCCCTCACAGCGCAACCCGCTAGGGCTGCCGGCCGCCCCCGCACCGCCGGGAGCCACGGTGGCCGGGCCACCGGGCGCAGGGACAGCGCCCGCACCGCTCGCCTTTCTCTCGGGCCGGGCGGGACCCCCGAACTGCCCCCAGCCGCCCTAGGGGCTGTCCTCAGCACCGGTTCCTCCAAGCAGCTCCCGGCCCATTCCGCCACACTCCCTGCCGAAGTGCGCGGCGGCCCCGAGGAACGGCGGCCGCCGGGGGCTGAGGCCCCGCCGCAGGGGACGCGCGGGCCTCTCGCACCGCTGTGTCACGCAGCAACGCCCGGAGGGGCACAGCCTGGCCCGTGTACCAGCGTGTCCTGTCCCCGTCGTCCCCCCCCCCCACAGCGCCCCCTCCTCGCCGCGGGCTGTGCGTACCTGCGCTCGCCGCCAGCCCCACCGCGTACAGGAGAAAAAAGCGAGCACCCCCACCGCCAACGCGCACGGCCGCTAGCGCCGCCACTCGATTGGCCCCGCCGCTTCTCCCCTGCGCGGCACCGCCGACGCCTCATTGGGTAAGGCCGCTGCCCATCAGGGCGCTGAGGCGGCAGCCCCCGCTCCGCCCCGCCCTCCGTGAGCGCCAGGCCGGGTAGGCCCGGCCAGCGGGAAGAGGACGGCGCTGCCCGCCCCGCACCGGCGCCCCACGGCCGATCGGTACCCTCACCTGCCCCTTGGGAGCCGCGGTGGACGGGTTGTAGGGTGGCAAAGAAGAGCGAGAGCGACTTCGGCCGAGGGAACAGAAAATGGCGTCTGTGAAACCCCCCGCCTTGTGCTCGCTGTCCGTCGCCGAGTGGGGTGTGGGAGGCAGGGCTCTCGCGATGCTTAAAAGCGCGCGCGACGCGCGCCTCCTATTGGCTGCTGAGGCGCGCGGGGTTTTTTGGGGGCCACGAGAGGAGCGCGGCCGCGCCCTCCTGATCCTTCCGATCCTGGTGCGGTGGATCGGGGTCGCCCCGCCGGTAAGTGCGGGTGAGGGTGAGGGGTCGGCCCATCCGAGGGGCTGCGGTGTGCGGCCTCCCCTCCCCTGCCCTCCCTTAGCGGCCGGCGGGGGCGGCAGGCTGGCGCTACGCTTGGGCTACGGAGCTGTCTTGTGAGTGGGGTAACTCTGGGGAGAGCACGGTGGCAGGGCGGGTTTTCTTCGCTGCAAGTTATAGCAGCAGAAAAACCCCAAACCTGGTGTTTCTTCACTACTACAGTGTTTCTTGTTGTGTGGCGCTCGGTAGGGAGGTTGAGCTCCTTGGTCATTCTTTCTAAGGCTTTAAGGGGTGAAACGTGATCCGGGCACAGTTAGGCAGCCCAATATGTCTTTGATGTATTTATCAATGACCTGGATGCAGGAGCTGAATGCACCATTAGCAAGTTTGCTGGTGATGCCAAACTGGGAGGTGCTGTTGACTCTCTTGAGGGGCAAGGGGCCTTGCAGAGTGATCTAGATAGATTGAAGCAATGAACAATCATCAATGGCATGAAATTTAACCACTGCAAATGCCGGATTCTGCACCTAGCATGGAGTAACACTGGGCACAAGTATGAACTGAGAGACAAATGCTGGAGAGCAGCCCTGCAGGAAGGGGTCTGGGGGTGCTGGTTGACAGCAGGCTCGGTATGAGTCAGCAGCGTGCCCTGGCAGCACAGAGGGCAAGCCACAACCTGGGGTGTATCAAGCACAACAGAGTCAAAAAAAGGTGATTATCCTGTGGTACTCAGCATTGGTACAGCCTCACCTTGAATACTGTGTGCAGTTCTGGGCCCCACAATTTGAGAAGGATGTGAAGGTCCTTGACTGTGTCCAGAGGAGGGCAACAAAGCTGGTGACAGGGCTGGAAGGCATGTCCTGTGAGGAGAGGCTGAGGACTCTGGGCTTGTCTAGTTTGGAGAAAAGGAGGCTGAGGGGTGACCTCACTGCTCCCCACAGCTTCCTGAGGAGGGAAGTGGAGAGGGAGGTGCTGATCTCTCCTGCCTGGGATCCAGCGACAGGCTGTATGGGAATGGTCCAAAGCTGCACCAGGGGATGTGTAGACTGGAAGCATTAGGAAGCATTTCTTTACCAAGAAGGTGGTCAAACACTGGAACAGGGTTCCTAGAGAGGTGGCCGATGCCCCATGGCTGTCAGTGTTTAAGAGGCAATTTGGACAATGCCCTTAGTAACATGCTCTAACTTCCGGCCAGCCCTAAATTGGCCAGGCAGTTGGACTAGATGATTGTTGTAGGTCCCTTCCAGCTGAACTATTCTATTCTGTTCTGTTCTATTCATGCATAACTACTTCCTAAACTAGCAAGAAGCTAGAGCTTATTAACCACTGCTCTTCCTGAGATGATGACTGCCAAGATTTAGTGCGATTGCAGCCAAACCCTGGACTGGGTCTCTAGATAACAATGATGTTTCAGGCTACTTTTCTGTTGTTGGGTACAAAGCTTTCATCCAATTGCCATGTAAAAGTCACCCTTGTGATAAAAGGGCAGATAAATCCCAGTGTGCTTCTGTTGAAGGTGGGGTCTCTTACCTCAACAGTGCTGACAATATGGGTGAATAACTTTTCAGGTCAATTTCTGAAGTAAACTGGTTATTAACAGCAGCACCCACAGAAATAAAACCAAAACAAATAGAGGACATGTATAGAACAACCTAATTCTGGTTTTGGGTTTTTTTCATCCATTTGCTTTCCACACATAACAAAAGGATTTCAGTTGTATGTTTATAATTAAATCAACAGAAAAGGAGAATTCACCAAGCAGGATTGCATGTGGAAGTCTCCATACTTTCCTGATACTCCATAAATGAGTGAAGTTTACATACTTTTTCTGCTGATTGAGACCTTAAGTATTGGAAATGCATGTCTATTTTTAGTATCTGTAGAAATGTTTTTAATTTGAATTGCCTCTATGTTGTCACTCTTAGAGTAGCAAAACTTTCAACTGAGAGCAAATTCTGTGTAACACAAGCAAGAGAATTGTTGTAACTTTAGCTGTTGTCAGAAGAGTAACTGTCTTTTTGGGTTTTGTTCTAGGGAATTCACTCTCTTAACTTAAAAGAATATGTCTACATCTAACATTGCAGCAAGAGTGGAAACCTGGCTTTCATCGACATGGCATGTTAAAGTTCCTTTGACATGGCTGGAAGCATGTATTAGTTGGATCCAGGAAGAAAATACTGGTAGTAATTTAAGTCAAGCTCAGATTAACAGGCAGGTATTTGAGCAATGGCTTCTTACGGATCTAAGAGATTTGGAATATCCCATTTTGCCTGACTGTATCTTAGATGCTCCCAAAGGAGAGTTGTCAGGCTTCTACTCCATACAGATTGATTCACTGGTTGATGTTAGCCAGCCAGCATATTCCCAGTTGCAGAAGCTGAGAGGGAAAAATACTGTAAATGAGGAAGTGACAGCCAGTACTCAGGCATTCCAGAAGCCCTGGGAAGCAAAGCCTACTCGAATGCTGATGCTGCAACTAACTGATGGGATACATCAAATTCAGGGCATGGAGTACCAACCAGTGTCTGTCCTCCACAGTAATCTTCCTCCTGGAACAAAAATCACTGTACAGGGTAATATTGCATATCGTCTTGGAGTCCTTCTTCTTAAACCAGAAAATGTGAAACTGTTGGGGGGTGAAGTGGATGCTCTTCTGGGGGAGTATTCTCAGGGAAGAGTCCTTGCTAGATTAATTGGAGGAACTGAAAGCCCTAATTCTGCTGGACAAGCTGGTCATGACCAAATTGTTTCAAGGCCTGTGGATGAATTAGAACAAAGTCTAGGCCCTTTGGATGAAGAGCTTTTAGCCAGTCTTGATGAAAATAATGAATTTACTTTAAACAACGCAGCATCTTTAGAAAGTGGATACTGCAGTAGGAGCAAAAATTTTAGTACAGCCTCAGGTTCACTGACTGCACACAATGGAAATGTTTTGCTGCAGGAATCTGGAAGTCTTTTGCTTCATTCAGATGAACAAGTTTCACCTCCCATAGAATATGGTGATGACTTTTTAAATGACTTTCCTGTAGAAGATGACTTTCTTCTGGAAGAAGAGATGGAAAGAGAGCTGGAAGAAGTGCTGCCAGTGGTCATGAATGGAAACATAGGTTTAATTACTGAGAGACTTCCACACCCATCTAGAAGCTGCTGCAATTCATCTTTAAATGGCACTTGTGAAAAAGTTGCTGTAAGTAAAAGAGATAAGCCTTTAGAAGCTACCAGCAAGCAAAAAACTTTCAGAAGAACCATATTTGATGGAGATAGAAATAGTATGAGTAGCTTTTCACAGCAGAATACCATCCATCAGACCTGCAGTTCTGCAGATATTTCATTGGAAAATCCTCCTGAAGAAAGGCAGAATGATACAGACCTAGATGAGAGCAGATGTAAATCCCAGCACACTTCTGGCAACAGGCTCTTAAATGATTATCCTGTATTTTTCTCAAAAACTGATCCAGAAGCAGATCAGAAGGGGCGTGATTTGCAGGTGTTGCCCTGCACAGCAGCAGAGGCGCACATGGATTTAGATTCTCCACCTTTTACATATATTTCCCTTCTCCTTGCAAAAAAAACAGAAACTGTTACAATTCTGAAAGTTAAGTGTTTTCTTGTTACTCTTACTGGAAGCCTCACAAGCAGCAACGGCTCCTGGAGTATAAAGGCAAAAATTTCTGATGGTTCAGCTTATCTTGAGGTAGATTTTGCTGATGATATTCTAACAAGTTTGCTTGGCTTTTCAGTGCCTGAAATGAATAGGCTGAAAAAGGATCCAGCTTCACATCTGAAGCTTAAGGATGGTTTAGAGAAATGTCAAAAACAACTGATAGATCTCTGTTGTTTGATGACTATAGAGTTTAATCCACTTCAGTCTAAAGCCACTGTATTAATTCTCCAGGATGCTGATGCAAGGCATCTAGAACAATTGAAGAAACGTTTGTACAAATAATGTGTGCAAACTTGCACACTGTGTATTAGAAAACATTTAAGTCAGATTTGCCATGAACGACTGTTGAAAGTTAAATTTTAAAGCTAAGTGGTATGTCTTTTATCAGGAAAAGTAATGGAAAAGTGAGAGGAGGAGATGACCTGTTGGAGCAAAATTAGCAGTTTGTTTTTTACGGTGACAGTACTGAAATAAGCCTTCAAATATTTCTGTCTTGATTTAAAATACTCATGTATCATTTTCATTCTGCAAAATCCTCCATGTCGTTGACAGGTGACCTGGAGCAGCAGAATTTGTCAGCAAATGGAAAACAATGAACAAACCGTCTTGTTATTTTACTTTTTCAGGAATTATTTACGTCATTTGTAAAAAGTAGCTATAGGAGGCTATCAGCCTTTGCTTGGAGGAAAGCAGTTGAGTAAACTTAAATAAAGAATTATTGTTTAAATGCAGTCTCTTCTGACTATGCCAACCTGAAAACTCAAATACATATTCAGTGTAGTAGAACCTGAAGGGTAGAGAAATGAAAGATTTTCTTCTAAATGTTCAGATGTGGGGAGAAGAAACCCCCAACCCTATACACAAATGAGATAAAAAGCTGTATATTTTAAAAAATAAATCAAAAATAGCACCAAGTATTTTTAAATCTTTTATTAACAGAGAAGAATTTTTATAATATATGGGGAGTCTATTTTTGTCATGTTGATGTTAATCATTGCTAATAGTTTTGAACCCACAGGCAACCTTATTCATTAACTCTTATGATCATTTGTCTAACCTTTTCACAGTGTAGTCGAATACTTGTGCTACAAACCTGTTGTATATGTGTATTTAATGTTGGTCGTAATTTTTGTTGTTGTTTTTTTTAATTTCTCCTTTTAGAACATAAAAATAAATATATTGAAGTTTAACTAAAAACTTTGATGGAAACTGTTTAGTCACTTTAAAAGAAAAATATGCACATTGCTGAGTGTATAGAGTATCAGAAATGGTTTGATTGGGGGTTTTGTTCTTTTCCTTCTTCCCATCCTTTTCCCTTCTCTTTTGTTTTTCTTTGAAATTAGAAGAAGTAAAATTCTGTCGGGGTAGACGACCAACAACAGGAGAATCCTGGGCAGTGTTGACAGCGTTTGCAAAGAATATAAAATTGGTAGGCAGGAGAGAGGTTTTTCAGTTGGATTGTCAGAATCTTCTTTTGAGAGGCTTTTCTCTCTCGGAACAATGTCTGTTGAACCAGTAGGAATTGCTGGGAGAGACTGTGTGTATTGCCCTACTGCCCTGTCCCCAGCTGAGTGAGAAGCATCCTTTGAGACTCCAAGTGACCTAAGGAAAACTGGAGGTAATTTGCTCAGTAAGGTAAAAATGGAGGAGCAGGAATCTTGTGCTCTTTTAGGCTTCGTTTTATGCAGTTTAGAAATGCATAAATTCCTGTGCCCTTTTCATTCCTCTCCTCCCCTTTCCTTCCCCATTCTGAAGAGAACCTGAGCAAACCATAACCCTGTGCGTCATCTTTTGGTTTATTTTCTGAGGCTGTTGCGAATTGTACCTCATTTAGAATGGTAACAGAAAAAGCTTTTTCATGTGTGGAACCTATATTGCTGGGTCTTTAGTTACAGTTTCAGAAAAAGTTGCTGCTTAGTATGAAACTGACCAAGCTTCATCTCACATAATCCCTGTAAAGGGTAATACAGCTGACTGTAAACCTTTAGTGCAGTTTTACAGAAACATTTATGATGAGTTACGGAAACTTCCTTTGAAGTTTTGGCCTTACCATGTAAAAGGATAGGAGTCCTTAAAGTTCAAGCTGAACAAATAAGCCACCGATTTTATTCTACTTGTGCAAAGCCAGAGAAATGTCATTTAAAGCATGAGATCAAATTAAGTGTTGTCTTTGTTTCAGCTGATGAAGTCGCACCTGCCCTTTTTCTGCATTTGTATTAAGGTTTAGTCATCTCTGCTAAGGAGTTCATGCATCTTCTGTCCTCTTCCCCCCCAGCTGCCTTAAAGACACAGTTATTTGCCTGAATTTTCCTTCTCCCCCTCCTCCTTGTGGTCCTTGTCTTCATTTACAGGATGTTCTTCCTGGAAGGCAACTCCTGAGCCTGTTCTACAGTGCAAGCAAGAAGGCAACTGTCAGTACTGCGAACTCTTTAGAGCTTGACTGGCTCTGTAGGTATTTCAGTGCAATTTTCTGGCATAAAATGATTCCAGATCTGTTTAAGCTTTTGGAATTAATGAAAAGTATTGCATAGTTTTTCAGACAAGAAAAAGGAAGGAAATAAAGTAGTTTTGTGAAAGCATGCTTAGTTAGGAGCAATATGTCAAACATAAAATGGCATATGTGGCTCTGTGTACCAGTCAAGTCATTGTTTCAGTCTTATTGGCTCTCAGAACCAACTTCTCTATTACTAGTCTTAATGCTATTGTGCTGCGTGTATGTGGTGTGTGTGTATATTGCCTGATTGTGCCAAGCAGTGGCACATGTCACAGTCCTCCAGGTAATCAGACTTGGTACAGATTGAATTCCGAGAACAGGCTGCAGCCCCAGCCGACCACAGGAGTGACCTGAAGCAGAGGTATGGCCACTCTCCTGCTGGGGAGTGCAACAGAATTCCTGTATGAGCTGCTGAAGGCGATTGTCGTAGCAGCTGCTCTCATGGCTTTCATGTAGCCTTCTAGCAGAATGCAGTTCATGATCTTTCTGTCCTCTCTTCTCCATGCTATTTTACAAACTCACTTTTTTTCTAGTGTTCTTTCAGCTGCTAAGGAGACTTCTGTACCTGCAGTATATCTGACTGTGCAGTTTCAGAAGCTGTATTCTTTAGGAATGTTTTCATATTAATGTGAAAAATAAACCGCATTTTTTCATTGCTGATCACAATAGAATATTCCAACTAATTCAGTTTTAAAGTACAAAACCTACAATGTTCTCATACAATGGCTTGGATATTGTAATACTAATGACAAAAGCTTGCTCTTCCTGCCTTTCTTAGAGTTATTAAAGAAAATGAAAACAATAAATTGGCTATGCTGGTACCAGGAACCTGCATCAGAATATCCCATGTAAAAGCTCTGTCACTAAGGCAAGGGAGTAGAAAAAAAATAAAGTTTTCAGGAACTTTGCTGCTCCCTACTTCCTTTAAAGGTGTTCACTGTCAAACTGTAGAACAAGGCAGTGGCTGGACTGAAGAATGTGGCAGGTATCCAAACAGGCTGGCAAGAACAGCTTGAGGACTAGCGTAATCCTACTGGATACTAGTTTTGTCACAACAATGCATGTCATTATAACCCAGAAACTTCCTTCTTGTTGAATTAAGGCAGTGTCCGAAGGAAGCAACATCTAGTTTGAAATAATGTAATTTTAAAGTATCAGTTAGGAATATTAAAGGATTTCATGAAGGATGTGCTGTACTGCTCCAGTACTGTCACTTTACACCAAAAGATAGATTATATTGGTAGGAGAAATATTCATGGTAGCTGAGTATGGAACGTGATTAGATAGAACAATAAATGTAACATTTGGTTTTAAATATAAAACCCTAAATAATTATATTTCTTAATCCCTTGGTATAATAATGTCAAGTATTTCTCTTTAGAACAAAAAGGCAGTAACATAAGTTTTTTGTTATAGGGAGGGAAAAGTGATTTATAGTACAGTACTGTGAAGTTCTCTGGAGGCAAGCAAACTTAAATGTATTTACTTGGGGCGAAAGGGGAAAAAGGACTGTAAAATGTAAATAGTACCACTCATTTCAGATCCAGTTCTCTGCATTATGGTCCTAGAAGGAGCAGAATGCCAACAAATGAGAGGTTAACAGCAGCCTGACATTGCACCCCTTTTGAATTCAAAGAAGAGGTAGAAGTTTCCTATAAATCAGCTTCTCCATCGTCAGAAGTATGTGTAGCATACGTTTGTATCAGCGTGCCATTTTTTTAATCTTTTATGTCCTTAAGGATTTTGCTCCTATTTACACTGGGTTTTCTAACAGGGCAAAATTACAGTGTGTTGCTGTCAGAATTTGTCCTGCTTCTGATTCTTAGTGTTCTCTTAAGGCTGAATAAACCCTGTTCTCTCATCCTCTCCAGGGATGGCATGTGCTACACCTCCCTGACCACCTTGGCAGCTGTCTGCTGGTCACCTGCTTCACTATGTTAGTGGCTTTCTTGTGCTAGAGAGCTCTAAATAGGACACAGCACTCCACATGCAGTCACACAGTGCTGAAAGCAGAAGGTGGCTGGCTTTCCTGGACCTGCTTGCTTCTCTGATAGAGCCTCGTATGTGGCTGGTTGTCACCACCGCAAAGTCACACTGCTGACTTAGGTTCAGCCTGACCACCAGGACATACAGGCCTATTCTGTAAGGCTTTGTAACTAGTTGGCCCCCAACCCGCGCTGTTGCGTGGGGTTATTTCTGCTGAGAGGAAGGACTTTGCATTTGCCTTTGTTGAACTTAAGGAGGTTTCTATCAGTCCATGTGTCCAGCCCCTATGGCACTGGTTCTCTAGCACTGACTGCTTGCTTCCCTTTTCTTCCCCCTGCCCCTCCCTGCCATGTCTGGTAACTTCTCCCCAGCTTGCCCCATATACACAGTCATAAACATTTCCCTAGAGGGAATCAGGTTGGGCAGACACGATTTGCCATTGGTAGACCCATGCCGGCTGTTCCCAGTCACCATCCCCTTCATGTGCCTAGGTATGGATTCAGAGAGGATCTGCTCTAACCTCTAGGACTGAGCTCAGACTGCTCACTCGGTAGTTCCCTGGATCCTCCTTCCTGAAGATGGGTGTGACACTTGCCTTTTCCAGCCACCAAGAACCTCCTGATTGCCGTAAGCTTTGCAATACCGTAGAGAGTGGCCTTGTGGTGCCATGAGCAAGCGCCCTCAGCAGCACCCTGTCTGGTCCCATGGAGTGTTTTATGTGTCTGTAGGGTGAAGTAGTCTGTTTCCACCAGCAGGTACTGGTACATATGATCCTCACTTGGACTCTGTGAAGTACCATTTAAAATGCTAGTTATTAGAGCTAACACTTTCGGATAAAGGCAAGGCCATGCAGGTGGCATAATCTCTCTGGTACCAAGTGGGAGATGCCCACCAGCTCCTCTGGCACCATGTGTGTCCTGAGCTTGTCCTGCGGCCAAGGGCTTTGCACAGCCCATCACAGCCTAACGCCGCCTGAAGCCCACACTGCACCTGCTCAGGTTAACCACGATGTGGGTCACCGGCTCCTCAGGGTGTAATGGTCTTCTGGTCAGGATTGCTGTGCTCCCTCCGCTGTCCCCTGACGTGGGTTATACTACCTTTCTGCAGATCCTGTTGTAGATTCGGGGAAATGTGCGGCCAGAAAGCAGACCTTAACCAGGGAAAACCAAGGTGAAAAAAGAATTTAATCTTTCCCATGTCCTTTGTCAGTAGGTCCCCTCTCTCACTGAGCTCCATTTGCCTCAGTCTTTCTTCTGCTCCTGATGAACGTACAGAAGCCTTGTTTGCTGCCCTTCTCATCCCTGTATGCTTGGCCTGTGTCCCTATATTCTTTCTGAAATTCCCTCTGTGTACTTCCTTTTTCACATGTCAGCTCAGTCAGGAGTTGCCTGCTGAGCCATGCTGGCTTCCTGCCACACCAGCGTGATTGTCTGCACTGTCCAGTGTTTGCGTGCTTCAAAGAGGTTTTCCGGAAAAGCAACCCACTGCGCTGCGCCTTTCTGCTTACATAGGCAGTCTCCTGTTGGATCCAAGCAGATCCCTAAATAAGCTGCAGTCAGATCTCCTGAAGCTCAGAGATGTGTTATTTAACTTGCTCACTTTACTGAGCATTTAAACTAACACAACGTCAAGACTGCTGCAGCCAGGAACACCCTCAACCCTTCCATCTTTAGGTATTTCTTGTTCACTAGTGGCAGGTCCTGCAGAGCTTTTCCTGTCATCCGCTCATGGATCACCTACTTCTTTTGGTATCTGTATTGCCTGTGTAAGCTGTAAGTTTTTCAGGGGAAGGACTGTATGATAGTTTCATATTGTACTACAAGTCACAGCTAATGCTGGCTTTAAAATAGTTTAATACCTTTTACTGTGTTGGCAGAGTGGACGGTGGAAGAACATAACTTTTTTGATTAGGCAATACTACTTAGAAGGCAATGGCAATATACAGCCTATTGTTTTGTGGCAGATGAATACCAAAAAATCTAACGTTTACACTATTTTCAAGGACAAAACTGTCATTGATTCCAACAAGGTTCCATTAATGTGAAAAAGGGCAAAATGCACACTTCCCAAATACCATGTGTATCGATAGTACAGCCTGGTAGTACAGAATGACCCAGAGAAGTGAACAGAGTAGGATGAACTGAGGGGGACATTCATAGAAGGATTTTACAGATAGAGGGCTGTCAGGGCAAGGGTATTTCCCTGTTTCCTGAGGGAGCTCTCACAAGCTCATTGCGGCAAAGGAAAACAAATTTGCCTCAATGCTGTGGCTACTCAAAGAGCAGTAGGAATTTCGATCCAAGTGGCTTTTCAGCTCTGTTAAGAACCATATGTGTAGATGGAGGTGGGAGCTGGGAGACATTCAGTTCTTAGTGCTTCTTACTAGCTAAATCAGTATTTCCCTGCCCAGTGATTTAGCCCTTTTATAGAAGCACTTAACTCCTTGCACAGACTGCATGGAGAGCCTACACAGTTAACTTGGCTGATACAGTTAGCCCTGATGTCTTAAGCAACTTTTTTGTGTTTGCATTCTTGGTAGTTTTGAATTTTGTTCTTGTGTGAAAGCAGCCTTTGCTATCAAGTGGGGGGGTGGGGGTGGGAAAGCAGATTATTATTTCTGCATAAAGGGTCAAGGGCTTTCTTTAATGATGTTGATAATTATAGGACAAGTATGAGGCAATGGTAGCATTTACTGCAGCACATGAAGGTCTGATCTCACTTCTAAAGCACTGGCAGAATCACAACCTTCTCAAAGCATTCTTTTGGATTAAAAAAGTCTTAAAACACTGAGGTGAAAATATGCATATGTTCAAAGAATGTGTGACAGAAAAGAGTGTGATTTATGATAATTAAAAGGAAATGTTTTGTTCCTCTAAGCATTTAGGAAATAAATGTAATTACAAGCTAAATATCCACAACTGAGTTTTCTGCATTTAGGTCAGTTTCTTTTAATACTTACAATTACAATAAAATCATCATGTAATAGATGTGTACTCTATATAAAATATGGGCAAGCATTATTGCTATTAAACCACAAATCTGGCATTTATTTTAAAGAAAAACAGACTTAGCAGCCCCAGCGCTGCTGGCTACCTAAGCACATGCTTAGGTAATTTACCCCCTGGTACCAGCTATTAGTGTAATTGCCCTCATACAGTTTCTCCAAACTAGAAAATGCCATTTCATAGAAAGTGTAAATAAGGATCTACTTTTTATTTAAACATGCAAATAATCATTCAATAGATGATACATTTTTGTGAAAACACATGCGTACTGCCTGGAACCTTTTACTTACAAGTCAGTTACTCAAATGCAAATATTGAGGAAAAATACCCTTAGGCTGCCAAGACTATGCTGCCAAGCGTATGTGCAGCAAGGGCCTATATAAAATAAATTATATACTACTTTAAAATACATGTTAAGTATGCAAGAACACTGAAATAAGTTTTGCTTTTTGTCTCACAAGTGGTCATATACAAAGCTGACAGGCATCAGCTGTTAAATACTGTAATGTGATCACATTTGATAGTGCAGGCAAAACCAAAATAGGAGAAAAGCAGATGTCTTACAGGGTCTGTTGCTATTCATGAAACAACATGAGGTTGGTGCAACATGATGTTTTTAATAACTACATTAGCTTTTATTTGTGACCTTCTTGTTTCCTAGTACTAGTGTTGTAGAACATAATTATAATCTTTTAATATAAAATAAGGGAGAACGGTGTGAAATAATCCCCCATCTCCAGCAAAATACCGCATCTACTGTCTCTAGTATTGGTGATAGTAGGTGACCACTCATGAGACCCAAAAAAAAAAAAAAAATAGAAGAAAAAAATCTTGTGCTCTTCTGTCAGGTAATACCTGTTAGGTGAATATTTTTTTCCAATTGCATTTAAAACTCCTGATTCAGTGTTCATTCTTCCTTTTCTGCTGTTTGAAAAACGGAACAGGGAATTAGTTTGACCTAATGATATCTTTGTAGCGGCCTTTATAATAACCAGTAAATTAGGCTCTGGGTACATGTGCAAAAATTAAAAAGTTAAATAATTGAGAATAGGCACAGCTAAGTTCTATTTATTCATATATAAGTAGAGCTGATCAGTCTGCATAGACAGAAGCAAATGTAAAAAATCCAGTATGGCTATGTATTTATCCATTTTTAATATATTTTTCTAATGGTGGTTTATTCTTGTGACACAGAATGTGATATACTTCAACAGTATACTATATGTTGATGGAACTCTTACAAAACCACTGTCTTGTAGGTAGGAATTAAATATTGTAGCTTCTGCTGCCGCTTCTTTGTAAAGGGAAGCTTTCTTTAAGGAAGTTTTTTTCAGCTGCAGATACATGAAAATGTGTGATAAGAAAAAATATTAATATTTTTATAATCTTAAATGGATTTAAATGTGCAGCTCGACATTATTTGTGAAGACTCATTATTTTGTGAAATGAATATGTTTGAATCTGTAAATCCAATATTATGTCTTCAGTGTAATTTAATACTTCAGATCTTCCTGAGAAATACATTCAGTTTGTTCTTATTGTATTATACCAAGGATTTAAAATTTTTAAGAAAAGCATTCAGTGGTGGAAGTAAGCAAACCAAATTTTTATCATGACAGAGGCATGTTCTAATATTTTGTCAGCTAAGATTTTGTGTTGGTCTG
This sequence comes from Phalacrocorax aristotelis, assembly GCF_949628215.1. Classification (NCBI taxonomy): domain Eukaryota; kingdom Metazoa; phylum Chordata; class Aves; order Suliformes; family Phalacrocoracidae; genus Phalacrocorax; species Phalacrocorax aristotelis. Next base: position 38,577,637 of record NC_134311.1, on the reverse strand, counting down.
ATATTGAGAAATTGTGTGTCTGCATTTCTGACTTCATCTTGGGAGCGTAAGAGATTGTTAGAAGAAGAGAATTTGTTAGTGGAAAATAAGGGGTGATTGATGACAAGGTCAGATATCTTAAAGGAAGTGTAATTTAGCAAGATGTTTCCTTTCTTAAGTAGAGAAAAAAGGCAAAAGATTAAATAAAACAACATTAAAAAAAGACACATAATTTGTTAGTTTTAATTTAATTTGATTTCTGTAGAAAAATAAATTTAAACTAAGGTTGCTGTTCTAGGTAACGAAGCAGAGTTCCTTACACTTATAGTGTATTTGATGTTGTACTAGTGGTGTGCACAGAGCAATCAGTAGCAAAATTTTTATTGGGCGCTCTCATAGCAGAACTCATCTACAAGAAGTGCTCCTTAATATTTCCCATAGTACTTACAAACTGTGTGTGTCAAAACTTAAAGCTGCTGTGGGTTTTTTTGACTGTACTGTCTCATCCAGGATATTGTTGGAAAAAAACTTGGATGTTTATTCTATGGAAGAAGCCTGCAAACCATTCAGATGTCTGGGATAACCTGTTGCCTTTCAGGCATGGAAAGTGAATTTTTCTGGGTTTTATGGGGGGCAGGTTCAGTGCAACTAAATTACTTGTGATACAATTGACACAGACTGACAATCGTTGGACACTGTGCTATTGGTATAAAGATGCATAAGGTGGTATAATTTGTGCCAGTTTGGAGAAGCTGTGTAATAACCCCAGTTAATAAAATAGCATCCATGTTGCACCTTAAGATTTGGGTGGAATTTGGCTGACTGCAAAAAACTAAGGAGCTGATCCCGTCACATGGTAGTTCTGCATTTAATTTAGATCTATATGAACCACCTGACCATTAAAAGAAGCTATTATTACACCTTTCCTGCCCCTGTTTTCATGCTTACACACCATCTTCTTTGTGCTAGAATAAAAACTATCAAAAACATCACAGTAATGCTGCTGGGTTAAAAATTCTCTTTAGCTGCTGGGTTCGATTTTAGCTTGAATCAGTTCCCTGAGGTACAAAGGAGGAAATGGTGCAGGGGTGAAAAGAAGCAGGGGGAGGGTCACAGAGAGCTGCATATGCTGGTTTAATGCGTGTGAAACCGCAGCCACAGCGACAGTTCTGTTGGTGGATTGCAACAAGCATCCTCTGGAACCAGCAGGAGGAAAATCGGATTAAAATATAGGAAGAGGCCAAGTAAAGAACAGGAGGGAAGGAAACTAAGAAGTTGAGCTCTGAATATCACAATGAGAAAAAGCTTACTGTATCCTCTGTTTTCTTCCATAAATCAAACAATGGCTTTGTTGGGACCAGTAAAGAATAATAAGCAAAGAAGAAGGCAAAAAAAGGGAAATTCAAAGCTGTTTGGGATGTTGAAAAAGAGTAAGTGATTGCAGAAAGCCAAATTTGACTGCAGGAGAAGTTAAAATGAAAAACATACAAGTTTATGTTTTTCAACATATTTATCAGTTACATGCTGATTAAAGATACCAGTGAAGATACACAAAATAATTGGAAGAAATTGCTTAATTTGAGGGGCTTCAGTATCTAAACTGTGTTTACTGTTGGAATTTTCCTAGTCAAAAGAGGAAGGAAGGCACAGCGAATCATTGTTTTCTCATAAGGGTTCCATTGAACTTTCATTTCTTATGTCTGGAAGCGTCGAAATATAAACTGTACTTCTGTGAATGAGTGCACAAATAATGTCTGGATAATAATCATGTCTTTATCACTCTGAAAGGTAATAACATATTACCATATTCTTTAAAAAGCTTTGCATGATGGTGGTAACTTCATTTTTCATGGTAGAATTTGGGAGGGTATGCAATGCAGGTGCTACTCAAGCAAAAGGAATTGTAGGTTTAGGGGTTCTTTTCCCCAGAGGGAAAAAAAAGTACTGTGTCTCAGCATATTTTGACCCAATTCTACCCCATCCTGTTGACTTACTGCACTAAATTGAAAGCAGAGAGTACAGGGCCAGTTGTAGCAGTTTGCCATTGATTAGGAGCACAGCTTTCTTCCAGGTACTATTATCCCAATTCGTGTAAGTTGCATAAGTAAAGAACGAACTGGTTCTATTTGATCAGCTCCTTAAGCCATTAGAAGACAGACAACCATGCTGAATCTTGTAGCATTATTTACAACTGCAAAGGCGGGGAGGGAAGGATGCTCAATGCTGAGTTTTCCCCTGATGCTTTTTAAATGATGCATTTATCTGTTCTTTATTTCTCTAAGTATCTTCTCCAGCTGTGCAGTTATAATTCAGCAGTATCATGTACTGTCACTTCTGCATTAGTAAATACCTAGGACCTGCTGAGTAATTATGAAATAACCTCATAATGAAATGCAGCAAAGGGTTCTAATTAAATTTTAAAGTTGCTTAACAACTATTCTACTTTAAATGAGAATTTTCCACCCATGTGTCCTAATGAGTTCTCAGAATACATTACTAAAAATATATAAATGATATGGTGAACACAAAATGTGATTTTCAACAACTCCAGTGTGTAGAAAACCATTTGTAATCAAAATAAATAAACTCACACACAAGAATTCAGTTATAAACTTATGTTGGAATACTAGGGCAACTACATGAAATCTTTAATAAATTTTTTTTAATAAACAAAAATACAGGAAGTCTGTAAAGGTTGACAGCAACAGCCCATGTAATTCAGTATTTTGTCCCTGAAAATGCCTAGTACTAGGTACCAAGGGTAGCATGGCTAGCATATAGTGCTACCTCCCTGGTTCTTTCAACAGTCTCAGACTTGTGGACCCCTTCAGCCAGAGGTTGTACCGCTGCACTTAACAGTTCCTGGTAGGATTTAAGAAAATGTAATAATTGGACTAGACCTACAGCAGAAGGTTTGGTGAATAACAAATGTTGGCCAAAAATATGATTCTTGTGTACTGTCTCTGAATCAGGGACTGAAAAACTTATATCTAAAGAACAAATATTTTGTCAATGTAAGATGTATCCCTAGTTTGCTGTCATTGCTATCCCTTTCTTTTACAACACAGGCCTTATCCAGGATAATCTGTTTGAAAAAATCTGATATGTTCACAGTCACTAACAGAAGTACAGTTAATGCTGTAATCCCCATATCAGTAAAATTTCTTAAACCTTAAAAACAACCCACAAAAACCCCAACTACAAACAAAAAGCTCTACACAAGTTAATCTGTGTAAACATGGAAACTAACTAATTTAAAACACTAACTGAACATTTATAAGTAGTGGTAGATTAATCATCATAATACTAATTAATAATTGTTTGGAATTCATAGCAATGTTACATGAAATGGTAAATATAGTATTCTTTTGAAAGATCTTTTTGAGAATTGTTAACTTCAGTGAAGGTATAGCCATTCTAAAGAAAATCTTCCTTAGGTTAGAGAAGTAAATACACAGAACTAGTTATATTGCTAAGAACAAGTATCTCAACCACACAGAAGACTTACCAATAATTTAGTCCTCTTTTTCAGTTTCTCACTTTCCTTCTGTGTATACCACTTATACTTTTTTCTCCTATTCTTTGTTTTGTTTACTTGAACTGTAAGTTCATTAGGATTTGTACTATTGTTTTTTTAGTTACTTATTTGTTAACTAAATGGTCTAATATAGTTGGTCCTGCTCTCATGGCACTCGAGGTGATCTCCCCCATAACCTTCCCTGGCACTGCGGTCAGGCTGACAGGCCTGTAGTACCCCAGATCCTCCTTCCTGCTCTTCTTGTAGTTGGGCATCACATTTGCTAACCTCCACTCAACTGGTACCACCCCGGCTAGCCAAGGCTGCTGATAAAGGTTTGAAAGCGGCTTGGTGAGCACTTTCACCAGCTCCCTCAGTACTCTTGGGTGGGTCCCATCTGGCCCCATGGACTTGTGTCTGTCTAAGTGGTGTAACAGGTCGCTAATCATCACCCCTTGGATTATGGGGGCTTCATTCTGCTCCCCATCTCTGTCTTCCAACTCAGCGAGCTGAGTACCCCAGGCAATTTATTGTTGCCTTTTCAGATACAGGAAATGAAGTAGAATTGTTCAGAAAAACCTGGTTTTCTGCCATGTGATTTAAAATCCAGAAGACAGTTGAAGCTACTAATTTCAGAAGATGGAGATTATCAGAATGTGGCACTGTTCCATCACAAGCCTTCCTTGTTCCAGGCTTTTGAGTGATGAACAATGGGAAAGCAATAGTGCAATTAGGGATGGGATTTCTGCTCCAAGACTCATGAGACTGGCATAACTATTTTTTTATCTTACATCTCAGAAATATTGAAGTTTTTTTGCTTACTTCCTGATAGTTGAGCCTGCGGATTCATAATCTCAAACCTTCCTCCATATACACTTCCCTCCAAAGTCAAGTGTTATGGTTTTCATATGATTTCAGGTAATCATGTATGAGCTGGAATGGAGGCAGCACTGTCATCTCACTCTACGTCCTATATTTGTAGATACTCTATTAATAAAGTAGGGTGTCTGATAGTAACCACTTTACACAGACAATCCCTCTCTTTAGAGGCTTTCTGTTTTAACTGTACTGCATGTTGTGTGCTGCGTGACAAAACTGAAATGACTGACTAGGGCTTTCCCCATAGATGCCATCACTGGCGGCCAGCAGCAACCTGGCGCTTAGCACACCTGCTAAGAGAAAAGGAGTTCTTCCTGCCCTGCAGACCTCCATGTCTGAGAAAGCAAATGCAGGGAAAACGACTGGGTTTTCAGAAGACAGACAGTAAGTGAAAGGGAGAGGCTAGAGGAAGCAAAAGCATGAAAGATGCAGCAAATCATATTTTTGTAAGGGGTTGTCCAGGGGCAGAGGACAGTCCTGAGTTTCTTAGAACCTGGACAGAAGAACAGGAAGGCAAAGCTGGAGATACATGTAAAAAGGAGGCAAGAGTTGGGTAAATAGACAAAAAGGAAATTTGGGTATGTGAAGGCGTGCAGAGGTAAAAGGGCAGGAGAGCTAAGGTGAGAAACTTGAACAGACGTGGGAAAGGGTCTCAGCATGAACTGTAAGGTGATGGTAGATGGGCAGAAGCTGAAAGCTGGGACACTGGAAACTTGCAGAGCTGGGAAAAAGGAAGCTTGATGGTGTGACAGAAAGGGACAGGCAGCCAGGCTGGGGGTATACTGCCTGTGACTACAGAGGTAAGAGAGATGGGATCATATGCACTAGTATTTCTAAAACATTTGTCAAGCCACTGCCAAAATAGTATTTTTTCCATCATCCTCCTCTCAGAAATTACTTATCTATTTCTGTTAAAATTTCTCTGGGTTTAACCTGGGGTAGGAATCTGGGACGATGCTTGAATGTTTTAAATACGATTCAAAACAACCTTGGCAAATGGGGCATATAGTTTAAAAACAACCAACAATGAAATCGAGTCAGAACAAGTACAAGGTATTACACTTGAAGAGGAGCAAATTAAGCTTGAAGACGGCTCAAATTAAGTGTGGGCAGTAACTGGTTAGGGAGCAGGTCTTCAGGAAGGGGGTTATTGGATGTAGCAGACCTCAGCCTCTTGTGACTGTGAAAAGGACAGATGTCAAAAGAGAAATATGAAAAGCATTAAAATGTGAAATGTGCATGTGCTAGGCTAACCTCAGCGGGCAGCTGAGCCCCAAGCAGCTGCTTCTTCCCTCCCCACCAGTGGGGTGGGGGAGAGAATCGAAGGGTAAAAGAGAAAACCTGTGGTTGAGATAACATTTTAGTAAGTTAAGCAAAAGCTGTGCATGCAAGCAAAGCAAACCAAGGAATGCATTCACTCCTTCCCATGGGCAGGCATGTGTTCAGCCATCTCCAGGACAGCAGGGCACCAACATGAGTAATGGTTACTTGGGAAGACAGATGTTGTAACACCAAACATCCCCCCTTCCTCCTTCTTTCCCCCAGCTTTAATTGCTGAGCACTATGCCATGTGGCAGGGGATATCCCACTGGTCATTTGGGATCAGCTGTCCCAGCTGTGTCCCCTCCCAACCTGTTGTGCACCACCAGCCTGCTCGGTGGTGGGGCAGTGTGAGAAAGGAAAAGATCCTGACGCTGCCTAGCAACTGCTTTGCAATAACTAGAACATCCCTCTGTTACATACAGTGGTTTGTTCACAAATCCAAAACAGGGGGCTGTGAACAAAATTAACTGCATCCCAACCAAAACCAATGAAGTAGCTCTGTGGTCAGCACTGCTAAATCTGTGCAGGTTTACCCTGTGCAGATTGAGGAACTATGCTTCAGGGAAGGTGTGAACCAAACGGGAAAAGTCCAGAAAAGCAGCAAGAATAGTCATTGGTAGAGAAAAAATGTGGTGAGGATGGGTTGAAAGAAATCAAGTTGTTTACCTGAAATAAGATGGGAGCGAGGAATGGGAAAACATGATAATCTTCAAATACAGATAAGATTTTTACATAAGATTATTACAGGGAAAGAAATCAATCTGTTCTCCGTGTGCGCAATAGAACAAGAAGTAACAGGTTTAAATTACTGCAGAAAAGATTCAGATTAGATAGGATGGAAATACTCTTAAAGATACTATATGCAAAGATCTCAAATAAATCTGTTATGAACCTGGGGAGGTGGTGGGCTCCATGGCCGGGAGGCCTTTAGAAACGGGTTAGACCAGATTGATTGGGAAAGCCTTGAGCTTTGAGTTTGGAGCTACAAAACAGAGGTAGGTCCCTTCAAATGTATTTTCTTATTACTATAAAATTATAAGCAGCTGTAACATTTTTTAGGATTAAAATACAGAGTCCTTTTCTGTTGAACAGTTCCAATGCTTGAGATAGATATTCCTAAAGCTGTCCCAGGGTTGGATGCAGGTATACCTAGAAAAAGTGGGCTTACCTAAAAGGCTTGTTTTTATCCTGACAAAAGAGGACTATGACATACAAATGTGCCAAATTTGCTTATCCACAGCTGTATAGTTTCTACATCCACCACTTGGAATCATCAATGTAGTTTTGCCAGTGGCATCCTATTTATACTAGGGACTTCTGCTGGCACAACTACTATCACTCAGCAATCATATCACTTCACATATAGCAGGCATCTCTGATAATAACTGGGTTTATTTGGGTAGTTTTAACTTTAGGAATGCAACCTGTTCAATATATTAGCAAGAAATGGTAAAGAAGATATGGTTACTGCAACAGAAAGGGAAACTTCCCTGATATCCAGGACTGAATCCATGAAGAAGCTAACTGCTGATGACTGCCTCCGGTACTAGAAAAATGGAAGTTTTCCAGTTTTCAGAGCCACAGTCTGATCTTAAAACACTATTTATCTTATTTTGCAAAAGTTGCCTATTTAGTAAATTGTTTCAGAAAATCAGTAGGTAAAATGCTTATATTATCCACACTGTGCAAGTGTGAAACTTCATTTGTGAGAATTCCTTTTGCACCTTAAAAGCAAAGTTTGTTCTTGCTTAAGATTTTTACATTAATGCTAAGTAAATATGCTTGCCTGCTTCTCTTCGCAATTTTACTGATATAAATCTGTTTTAAATCTAACAGAGACAGTGAAATTATGCTGCCACAACAGTGTTTGGGAAAAAAAAAAATCTGTAAACATTTCAGGACACAACTTCCCCTACTCAATTTCAAACGTTTGCTAGGAAGGGTCTCAGGAAAGAGCAAAAGAGAAGAGCCTTTAGAAGAAATTCATGGGCAGAATTTTATACCCATCTTGTCCAGATGCCACTTCACTAATACAGGGTGGAGCCCAACCCACAGCTGTGCTTCCAAGTGACTTGTAGGTGTTGGCTGAAACAGCCTTTGCTAATTCAATTCCTGCTATTCAATTAGGACATCATAGCCCATTTTTCACTTGTTCCTTGGTTTCCCTGGAGCAGGTCATGAGCTGTTAGCAGTTTGGAGAAGTCATATTCTTTTGAAGATTGAGTTACTTAGCTCATTTTATGTAAGTCTTCAGTAAATCCCATATCTGTAGTGGGATTACCAGCGCATGCAGCAGGCAGACCATGACTACTGACCCTTCTTCAAGATGCTAATTATTTTAAAAGCATTATGCCCTGTCTTTATCAGTATGTACAATATGTTCATTAAAATGTGCCTTTGTAAAAATATATTTACTAACTACTTTCTAACATCCCAACCAGGTCATTGTGAGGCCCGTTTTAAAACCCAGGTGCTGCTGAAAACCAGCAAATACTACAAAACAGATGTATCCATGCTAGTCTTGCTGTTAAGGTATCTAAATAGTACATTCAAATCAGTATTTAGACAAGTAGCAGATATTTAACATTTGTTTTGAATTGCTGTGGTTAATGTTAGTACAGCCTTCAGAAAGTGGCAGGTTTCCCTAATAATGTTTTAAAGTGGAGCATTAAGCAACAGGAGTGTTGTTAGCTGTATTAATGTGTTACAAGTAGCACTGCTGTCATTAAAAAAAATAACCTGGCATTACCAGTTCTTCTATTTTTCTCTGCACAGATCATTTGTATGCCGCAGCAAAAACTGTAACAGTTTTTCAGATTTTGGTGACCTTTGTGTGCATAATGCAGAATTAGAGCAGTTATTCCTGAATAATTCCCTTAATTTAGTCTTGCTAGAACATAGAAATACTTCGTGGTAACAGTGTCACAACACCTCACACTTACTTAATAGATAGCATCCGAAGATCAGAAAACACTGTATAAAATTATTTCGGTCTATTAGGAAACTCTCTATAACCTGACATTGTCAATGATGTTGTTTGCTTTTATTCTAAAATAATGAAGAATACTTTCTTCAAACATGTTTGCATTTTCTTTCTAGGTATTTATGAAAAATAAAATTTAAAACATGTTCTTATTTCAGTAAAGCATCTTAGAAGCATTGCACAGAACACACTTCTGCTCCCAGGGTTGTTTTTATTTATGTTGTTCTTTTAATGTAGTTCCAGCAGTTAATAGAAATGGTCCCTAGACAAGACACCTGGAACATAAAGTTAATTATTCTGTGTACTCTGATTTGCTATAATGGGTGGAGCTAAGTATATGCTTTTTTCCCCTCCAACAACAATATATTACCTATTTTCATGTGAACAGTATTAAAAAAAATCCTCTCTGATTTAAATAGGAGTCTGCCCATTTCCTGTTAAAAAAAACCCCAAACAATTCTTAAAACAAATTTTTCAGTAACTGGGACAACCACAGAGTAAGTAGTCAGAAGAGAATAGTCATTAGATTCTTGTGCCAAAGGAAATAGAGGAAATGTTCTTATCTACCCCTGAAGATGGGAATTTATTAGACCTTTTTGCAAATAATTTGGTTTTACAATACATTACCAGGAATTAGTGAGGTTGGTTATGTCCCTAATTATGTTTTTTTTAAAAATGTCCTTAGTCCACTTTGAAAAATTTTGAAGAGGACCTTTATTATGGTTACAAAATTGTATAAAAGAGCATTGCACTCTTAAAATGAGGGTCACAGGTGGAATGTAGCAAGGCTATTATGAAAGGTAATGGAAAAATCCGCTACTTGTATTCGCTGCTTAAATGACATGATTGGCTAAATGGATTTCTCTACTTCCTAGGAGTGTGCTTCTACATTAGTCTAGCAGCAATTAGAGAGAAGAGGTTGCTCTGCAAATTGGCTCCGTGAACCATGTAGTTCATCTTTTTATTGTGTAAAACATAAAAAATTGCTCCTAATCAATCCACTTCAACTTTCAGTCTAAAAATTATTTATCATCCCTTTCAGCCTAGAGCACTTCTAAAATGTTTTCCTGAAATTAACTAAAAGGAGGTAGTATTTGTATCAGTAAGCAGATTATGGTTATGTGAGGTAAATCTTACTGTGGTAGCAGCAAAGAGACTGTATTATTACCAAGGAGTTCTTAACAAATTGATTAATGCTTTTAGAATAATTAGTCCACATTTCAGATGTAACAGTGGTCTCTTATTCAACAAATAAATGGTGAATCGCTTGATGACAGTAACACTGAAATAGCTCATTTTTTGAAAAAGAAAATAAATTATTTTGAACTTTCCTGGTTGACAGATAACAAGTCACTTACTAAATACAGGTTCTTTTTAGCTTTTGTCTCCTCTGAGACCTACAGTGTAACTTCTGCTTTTGTGGACAGTAATATTTTGGATTGGTTTAATGATAGTCATTAGTTCCCACAACTTGACAGGATCATTGTGTTCAGGTAAAAGGACTGGGAGTCAAGAGATACAATTTCCATGGCAGGCTACTATTTTGACAGTGAGAAATTATTTAAGTGCTGTGCTGTATTTTCTGTAGTATGTAGGTATGATGTTCATGGCTGGAGTACTGCAAGGCTTAATTAATTACAGTTGAGATCCTCTGATGAAATAGGCACTAAGAAGTACTGTTGTCTGCATGAATATTTTGAGTCCAGTTTTGTAATCCTCTGGAAAATAATAAAACTATTAGAGTCGGTGAAAGATGAGAATTCAATTTCATTATAACAGCCAAGCTTTTTGAGTTTGTTTCTGTTCTGCATTGAAATAAAAGCTGAACTCTTAAAGCATTTGCACAAGCAGAATTGCATTGAAATATCCGTTTCTGGATAAAATGTTCAGATTTTCAATGTCATCCTCTCTCATCTGGAATGACAGTCTGAGCTGGGATGCTATAAAAGCTTCCCAACAAGAACTCTGTAGAGCTAAGTTAGTGTCTTTCATACATTTCAGCTTGGACAATCATGATATTTTCACAAAAAAATGTGTTTTCAAAATGTTGCTACTGGATATACTGATTTAAATATTTCCTGACCAGCTATATCCTACTTGTGATGTACCTGCACACATTCCCAAAGAAGTTATGATACAAGGTTATTCAACTGTGGCTTCCGTATACGTTTTTATTTTTGCTGAAAGCAGCGGCACTGCCAATAAATCACATTCAGAATGTCATAATGTTCCTATTGGTATGCAGTAATAATATTTGAAAGTTGAAAGTCCATTAAGATAGGTAGATGTCTTCTGTAATTGTTTAAGAAGTAAATTAATGCAATCATTCTGTACAGAGTGTGTGAAAATTTCTCCTGTGGACTTTAATGCCTGCAGCAGACTATTGCTCCTGGCACCAGAGAGCTGAGCCGTGAGCAAGTGAACAGGTTCCATTCTGACTCATAGATGGATACAGGCAACCAAATTCACATTCGAGTTGCAGGGTTTGCTTGGTGAACAACATGCAAGTAAAGAAAAAAAAATCCAAATTCCTAACTTCCAGGTTGAATTTTTAAGGCTAAAAGAGTTAGACTGGAAGCCTCTTGGACTCAATCAAAAAGAAAGTTTGTGCTGGAAATTTTGTAGGGCAAATTTCTGATTAGAATGGAACTTTATGGTGTGTTAATCTTTTTAGGTGAAGATGTCCCAGAACAACAGCAGAGATTTCTATATCCTTCCAAACTCATCTTCAAGGCCAGTGAAAGTAGAGTCTAATCTGTGAAGACCTTATATCTAATATTGGTAAAAGTTGCCATTAGCGCACAGTTATTGCAGGTTTTCCAAAGATTGTCTGTGGTCAGAGGATGTGTCTGTCTGGTTCTCCAGAATGCTGGGAGAAGGAATGTGGGCTGAGCAGTCAATCATGTTACAGAAAAATTCTTATAGTGGTCACTTGTTTTATCACACAGCCTCCAAGTTTGGGTCTCAAACATCAGATGAGAAATGCTGTTCATTGCCCATTTATGAATACACCTGCAGCTCCAGATAGAACGCTATATTGCTTATGTGTGTGGGAGGGATTTTTCAGAAATATTTGGAAAATGTTAGTGTTTATGAGTGCAGATAAGGGGTTGGCTAGACCTGAAACAGAATCTGGAATGTAAACAATAAGGTGATACTAGCATTACTTGCACTAGGGTGGAAGACTACAGGTCTACTTTGTATTGGACCTGCTTATTATAAGCTAGCCCAGGAAAAGCAAGTAGGTAGGTAGAAGAAAATAGGGCTTAGTACCAGTATTACAGGAGCTTTGAAGAATATTACTACACCTTTTGAAACTCCTGTTAAATAGGGATGTAGAGTCAGCTTAGCTGCCACCACATTTATCAGCATGGAAGTGTGGATTTCTGTGCATAAAACCAGGAAGGTATATAGGTGTATAAATCTTTATATAAATACAGATGTTTATATTATTCCATTTGTTCCAGAGAAACAGGAGAGTTAATAAATTGAATTATTTATTGTTTGTTGACTTGCAACTATCAACTTCTAGGAAGGGTGACATGTTTTGTTTCTTGGACACCTTGGCCACAACCGTAGGTTAATATCACCTTGTAAAGAAAATCAACAGCTTTTTACCATGCACTTCAACATACTGGGCCTGAAACCAAGATATGTCCCACGTAGCTTCCACTCAGAAGTGGCTGCAGATGTGATTCTGTGACTGCATCTGCTTCCCAAACCCCAAAACTAATTAGGGCTTGGCTAGAGACTAAAGCTTATAGGGGCTGGCAGTTGAACAGCAGCCATGTTCTTCTAGTCTTCCACACTGGTCTCACAGGCAAACGTGTAGGAGAGCTTGTCAGATCTACATCTTACTAGGAGTCCCTGAAAAAATAGGAGTCAGAAAGGATTGTATTTTCCAGTATCTCTCTCTCATATGCAGAGAAGAGGAAGAGCACATTGGTGAATCTACCCATAGGAAATTAATTCTCCAAATAATTCAGTCAACAGACTTTTCTGACAAAAGGTCTAGAATTTCCTGTGAGCTACTCTTAGTCTCAAGAGAAGATGAATAATTCAGCTGGGCATCAGGCAGCAAAAGTGTCTGGCAGGTCTGTGACAAAGAATTCAGATTCTGATTAAATTTATTCATCCTTCAAGGTCTTGCTATGCTTTTTTTTACCAGTATGGGCCCAGGAGGAATTCACTAACTAATCAGAGCTGCTGTTGCCTTGTGGAAGTGAAGCAAACTGAGGGGGGACAACATGGCACCAAGAGTTGGGTTTCAGACAAGGTGTTGAGATTGCTTGTAAACACCAGAAATTTAGCTAACAGGAGTGGAAAACTACAGTGGTCAAAATATGACCTTTTCATTTGTCTGTGCAAATTGTTAGAATAAATAAGGCATCAAAATCTTCCTCTATGGTGAGATCCTCAATGTGGGGCTAGGTACATAGGTTGCAGGTGCAGGACACGTACCAGAGGTAACGCCAGACTGAATGACTGCTGTGAGAAGACACCTTAATGGTTGGCAGCAGGAAATAGCCTTGCAGGAAAAGGCTATTCTGCCCAAGCCACCTGGTGGCAGATAGTGTTGGAAATATTGGATACTGTATTCGTGGGAAAAGTCTGAAATACCATGACTAGGAAGATAAGAGGCAGAATATCCTTTACCATCAACACGTTTCACTGAGTTGCAGTTGAATTTTTGTGAAATATTTTGGTATTTGGAACTGACTGTCCCCTGCTTTGATGTTCTGACAGTTTACTTGAGCTACAGCGGGTAAAACGTGTCAGAGGCCTGGACTCAGACAGAGCTCCAGGGGCAGGAGGCAGGTCCCTGTGGCCAGGGCTGCAGGCTGTCCCAGGGCTGGGGCAGTTGGAGGCATTGTGCTGACAAGATCTTCACAGAGGCTCTGCAGGAAGCCCAACTGCCCTCAAGGAGAGACAGGCAGACTGTGGCTGGCCATGGGGCACATAGAGACTCCTGCGAGGGTTGAATGCTGGAAGCTTGTGAATTCTGGCCGCAAGAGGACAGCTGCTGCTCCACCTGCAGATCTGCAGCTGCACAGTAGACATAGAGCCCTGATAGTAGGTGAGGGGCAGAAAGCCCCATCTGGAGAAGCATCAGAGCCCTAATCCTGTAGGAGCACTGGAAGGAATCAGTAATAGTGGGTGACTCCAGAGGCCCACATCTGCTAACCTGATGTGCTGTCTAGGGAGGTTTGCTGTTTGTGGGGAACTTGGAGTTGGGAATCTGTGGCTTACCCAGCCCTTGCACTATCCTTCCCTGCTACTCAGCTGTGTAGGCTCCAGTGATAGGGCCAAGATATATCGAGGGTGATGGCATGGCTCTGGAGGTGAGGGTCAAGGGCATGATAGCCCAGGTTGGGTCTCATCTGGCCTGCTGGTTTAGCAGAAAGGCTTGGAAGGGAGCTGATGGATTCTGCAGGTCAACATGAACCAATGAATACATCATTGCACAGGAGGTATAGCAGGTGTCATGGACAGGAATTTAGCTTTTATCACCAAAGGATCCAATCTGTGGATTGAGGACTGCTAGGAAGAGATGGGATCCACTTAGTAAAACAGACGAAGAGCATCTTTGTCAACAGGCTGACCAAATGGTTGAGGAGAGTTTTAAACTAGGAATGATGGAAAAAGGAGGTAGCAACCCACAGTTCAGTGAGGAGATGTTGGATCAAGAAGAAAAGAAACCTCAGAAACAGTAAAATGGAATGAAGAGACAGGCATCTCAAGTGTGTCAGTATATACGCACACAGCCTGAGAGACAAGTAGGAGGGACTAGTGCACCATGTGCAGTCACACAGCTCGGACATTACTGGGATCTCTCAGAGGAGGTGGGATGGATCCCAGGACTGGAGTGCTGTGGTGGGCATACTCAAGCCCTTCAGGAAGCACACACAGGGCAGGGAGGAGGGGGATGCTCTCTATGCAAAGGACCAGTCAGATGTGTGGGACAGACGGCAGGTGGGGGAGAGCTAGTGGGCCCGGGTCAGAGGAGAGGCCAGTAAAACTGACAACGTAGTGGGAATATGTTACAGACCAGCCAGCCTGGCTGAGGAAGTGGGTGAAGCCATCTTTAAACAAGACAAGGAGATCCCTGTGTCACAGACTCCGCGTCTTCTGGGGGGCTTTAACATGCCTGACAACTTCTGGAAGGGCAGTTTGGCAGGACACAAACAATCAAAATTTCTGAGGATTGTCAGGTACTGGATGGGCCAAGCAAGGGTGACACACAGCTGGATTTGCTGTTCACTAACAAGGAGGCACTGGTTGGGCATGTGGTAATCAATGGCAACCCCAGCAACAGTGACCATGAAATAGTGGTTTTTAAGATCCCAAGAGCAGTGAGGAAGGAGAGCAGCAGAGCACAGATCCTGGAATTAAGAGGAACAGATTTCGGCTTATTCAGAAACACAAGAGCAGACCACCCTAAACTCAGGATATCAAGTAAATATATTGGGAGATCAGCTTGGATAAATGGGGAACTCATAGCACAGCCCATTTCAGAATAGCAATGTACAGGAGAGGTAAGGAGGGCAAGGCTACAAAGGAAGAATTTAAGAAATGTTGCCTTTGAAGGAGGGATGTTATCAGGAAAGCGAAAGCTCAGATAGAGTTGAGACATGGAAGAAATGTCAGGGACAGCAGGAAGAGCTTCTGCCATGACATTGGCAGTAAAAGACTGAACAAGGAAAATGTGAAACTGCTGCTGACAGATGGGTTGGGGGTGATTTAGTGATGGTGTTCACAGGTAAGGCTGAATTACTTGTGGCCTTCCTTGTCTCACTAGCAAGGTCTGAAAGGCCTCTGTGCTCAGTGACAGGGTTCAAGGAAGAGAGGGGCTCTCCAGGGGATGAGGATTGAGTAAGGAATTGCTTGTGAGACATCAACCCACACAAGTCCCTGGGGCCCAGTGGCCTGCACTGAAGGGTGCTGAAGGAAGTGTCCAAATTCCTTGAAAGGCTGCCCTCTGTCACCTTCAAAAGGTCATGGAGATGGGGAAAGATCTCTGCAAACAAAGAAATAAAAATGCTGCAAAATACGCCCATATTCAAAAAAGGCCAAAAGTCAGCCTGGGGAGCTACAAGGGATTACCCTCAGTTTGGTTCCTGAAAAAGTCACAGATTCTTCTTACAGCCCATTTCTGAGCCAGTGAAGGTAAAGAAAGCTGTGAACAGTCAGCATATATTTTCTAAGGATATATCATGCCTGATCAACCTGGCTGCCTTTGGAAACAAAATGATTGGATTTGTGGACCGGGGGAGAACAGTGGATGCCACTTATCTTTATCAAGGCTCTTAGCGCTGTTGTCCACAATAGTCCTGTTAGGACATTATGGTGGACAATCAGATGGATTAAAAAATAGCTGAATGATTGATAGTAGTTAACAAATCTTACTCTGCCCAGAGGCTGGTAGTAAGTGGGGTACAGCAGAGGTCTGTCCTGGGACCTTCCTGTTTAACAACTTTATCAACGAGTGGGGGAGGGGGTGATGGATACTTTTGTCCATCATCACTTTTATCCATTTGGTGTATGCCACCAGACTGGGGGCAACCAGTTGATACACTTGAGAAAGGAGCTGCCATCCAGAGGGACCTAGGTAGGCTGCAGGAACACATTGACAGAAACGTGATGAAATTCAACAGGGACAAGTGCTGAGTCCTGGGAAGGCTAAGACCCTGGAAATGACACAAACCTGGCAATGGCAGAGAAGCACTGTGTAGATAGTCTGGGGCATCTCATGGGCAGGGAGCTGAGCAGGTGCAATATGTGTGTGTGGGCTGCAGCAAGGGCCAGCACCCTTCTGCGCTGTGTGAACAGGCACAGGGCCAGGAGTTTGAAGGGGGTGATTATCCCTCACTACTCCACATTTGTTAGCCCATATCTAGACGCTACAGTGAGTTTTGGGCCCCCTGTACAGAAAAGATATTGATAAACTGGTGAGAGTTCAGCAGAGGGCCACCAAGACAGTTGGAGGCTGGAGCACAGGCCCTGTGACAAGGCTGCAGGATGGGTGCTAGAGGAATGGCTTGCCAGGCACCTAACAGCAGCTCTCCAGTACCTATGGGAAGGTCACTGAGAAAATGAAGCCAGATTCTTCACAGTGGTCCATGACAGGAAGTTGGGGGACAAGCTCAACAAACAAAATTTGAAACAAGAAACGTTCATATAATGAGGATATCATAAGAAATATTTTCCACATGAGGAGAAGCACAGAGTTAGCAGGTGCCTGAAAGTGATCGTGCCATCTCTAGTCTTCCCTGATAAAGACTTCAGCAGTCTTGTATTGATATCCCTAAGAAAACGGAATTTTTGGAACTGTCGGCTAAAGAGATAACAATGAATTATGCGAGCCTGGCAAAACAGAAGCTCAGGGCCAGAGACAGAAATGGAGAGAGACAGGGAACACCTCTTTCATGACTATATCCTTGAGGAGATATCTTGAGGAGAACTGAGAGATGGATTAAAGCAAACATCCCACCTCAGAAGCAGCTGAGAACTGGGTGATAAAGTGTGTAGTCAAGGAAAACAACTAATTGGAATGTGGATGAGAACTAAAACAAAGTGCCCAGTAGGGGGACTATCCTTGTAGTAATACTGAAAATCAGGCCCATAGTCCAGGAACCACCACCTGCTCTAGTAAATCCCTTAATCTATGAGCATGCACAGTAAATTAAAGTGAGCTGTACTGTTACATTGAAGCAAGAAAAAATTAACCAATTATTAGCTGAGGCATGTGAATATTAGCTGTGATTGACGTATTTAACTGTATAAATGCCTTGTAGTTTCTTGGTACAGGGGCCAGCTTTGTGGGTTACTACCTAGCACCAAACTTTGCACAAAAATGACTTGGAAAAAATACCTCTGCTCTGTGTGTATTTTGGTGTTTTGCACACCGGGCAAATGAACATGATTTTCTGGATATGATGTCAAACCTGATCCTGCTTTGAGTAGAAGCCTGGACTAGAGACCTTGGTCCCTTCCAACCTAGATTATCCTATGATCTTGAAAAACCAAAAATTTGCCAAGCCCCGTTCCTGAAAAGCCAATGACACTATCTGTGCAATATCCAGTCTCCTTTTCCCTCTATGTTTATTTGCAGTTCTTACAAGACATCGGGTTTTTTACGCAGGAAGATGCCAAACCATTTGTGAGCTTTGTATCTTCTGATGCATTTCTTTTTGTTTTGGGGGTTGCTCAGATACATGAAAGGAATTCCATTTACAGAGAGATACTAGACTGCAATTCTGGCACATGTGTTGCAGACTTCTGTTGTTAAGTGCTTGGCTTGCACAAGGATACTACAAAACAGTTATGAAAAAAGAAATACATTAAAATTTATAATTTAATTACTGTGCACTTTTTGAGGAGCAAACCTTCTGAATGTCATTGTGAGGGCAGAGTCTTTTGAAATCATGATAAAAAAGAATTTGGAAATAAGACCTTAAGTATTGAAGAGGGAGACTGTAGCTACAATAGATGAAATGTTAGTGCACATAATAGTAAAGTATTTCCTTCTACAGAAGCATGCTGTTTACATAATCAAGAAAATATATATTTTCAACAATTTACTTGGTACTTGAAAGGCAAGAATTGCTATGGCAACACTGAAACAAACAACAAGGAACTGCAAACAGATGAATCACAACATTATATGCAAGACAAAGAGTCAAATCTTTTCCAAATTGAGCTAGCTTTAAATTATAGCAAACATTTTAATGAGGCATTTCTTAATTGTTTCATACTGTATGATAGGCAACGGAAGTAAGTAGAAGAAGGAACTGTGCTTCTTATACAATGTTTCAGCAAAACGCATTTTAAGGATAATTGCATCAAACTACCCATCCCAACATCCCCCCACCCTTCTTAGTGGAATGAAGAGTCTGTGTTATCTTCCAGAGCACTTGGTCTATGTAGTTTAATCTCTTCCTATATCAGTGGCTGAAATTTCTTACCAAAACTAAAATATTTCTTAAGTACAAAGAGGTACCAGTGGGCCTCATGACAGTGGTTTGTAAATCTCAGAGCCTTTCCAAACTGGATATACGGATTTTCCAGTGCTAAAGGTGTCACATATCAAAACATGCCAAGTCACTATCTTAGTGGTAAAAACACAACTTCATCTTTAATTTGTAAGTAACATTTGACAATTTTTGTTCCTCAATATAGAGGTGGGTAAGCTCCATTTATCTCTTTTTTTTTTTGCCAACTAATATAGGCAAGCCAGGGATGTTATTATAAACAACAAACACTTTTTATTTCACAGTCTTATAGCCTGAGTAGGTGCATAAGGGTTGAGACTGGGAACAGAAAAGCCTCAGTTCTGTTCACAGTTTTGTCACTGATTTGATACTCTACTTTTAAGTTTCCTCCTGTAATCACTGATCTTCTCCTCTAACACAGTTATAAAACCTTATTCTTCTGTCCATGTTACTATCAGATTAAAAAGAAATCGCTGAAAATTAAACATGCATTATTTGTGGCACTGCAACATTTATACAATTGAACTTGTACTTTGTTATAAATGCCCTGGACACTGGCAGACAGATGTGCTACCATATAGTTATACTAGTTTTCTGAATCTAGTCTGTCTGCTAGAGTACAGATTAATACAGTTTTATGGAGCACATATAATCTAGAGTTCTAATTTAGAGTTCTAAGTACCTTCTTAAATGAGTGGAGCATCCTTAACTTACTTCGGTGGAAGCAGGCAATGCTTACTATACAGCAGGCCTGGTAGTAAAGAGAGTGACATTCTTTCAAGCCTCATTAGATGAAGAATGGGCAAAAAATAATAGAATAGGAAGTACATTTGTGTAGAATGTTGGGAGTGTAAGATTTCTCTTAGAACAGGATACACCTGGAGAACACACCTCAGATAGAAAAAAAGCCAGACAGAGTTGGTAACAAATCAAGAAGAAATTCTTAATCCAAGATGAAAAGCTGAAAAGCATTAAGACTCAGAAGAAAAGAAAAATCTCACAATATAATGTAAGGACTGAAGGAAAACGAGAATGAAAGAGCCTAGCAGAACAACATTAGCAATACTAATTGTAGGTGGAGAAGTCAAGGCCTCTCAGGGGAGGGATTCTGTAAATGGGAACACCTGCTTTGAAAAGCCAGTTGTAAAATAAGTATGCAATAAGGTGGAAGAGTCATCTATAGGTGATTAACAGCATGGCAGAAAAGGCTGGTCTCCACTTTGCTTTTGTAGGTAGCAGAAACCCACTCTGTTTTTTTTCTGCTGGATATAGTTTGTTCTTCACCAGCAACACCTTCAAAATCTACTTTTCTGATTATTACTTTGGCTTTGCAGTATTCTCACATCATTGTGACATCACCCTAGATGGTGGCCGAATTGCTCTAGTTGCTGATGGAGAAATTTGGGATCACATGGTGCCAGTTACTTTGTTGACTTTCCCTCCCTCCCCCCTCCCCTTAGAAGAATAGCCAGGCAACCTGCAAACATTATTGCTGAGAGCCATCTTTTGCCCTTCTAGGACCCCTTAAACTCACCATTGCCCAGAATGTACTCAGGAGAACCAGTAAGAATGAAACACCTCCTTGCCTGGCCTGAACCTCCCACAAAAAATACCATTCAGTAAACTTTGAAAATTTTATTTTGCAGAAGTCAAGTTGTATATGATTTCTGGTTACATAATGGTATAAGTCTGGCTCAGACCCTTCTCTCCATCTTTTACTAAAAAGCCATGCTGGGTAGCCTGCTGTTCTCTTCCTGTTGGCAGATTCAGCCTTGTTAAGCAGTTGGACTAGATGATCGCTGTAAGTCCCTTCCAACTGAAGTAGTCTATTCTAGTCTGTTTTCGTCCTTTTCTTCTCTGCTTAAGCAATCTGTATACCCCAATAAACTTCCAGCTGACTCTACATGCACCTACACTTATTTAAATACTGATGTTTAGCCTCCAGCACTGATGGCTTTTCACAAAGTCAAAGAGAAGAGAAGCTACTACATTTTTCTCTCAGTCCCTATCCCTTGAGGTTCCCTATATTCAGCACTAATAGGGAAGGAGACATCTGCTCTTGAATTAACACCAAATATAATTAACAAGAGAACATCTAAAGCCTTACTAGCCCTACAAATTTTTTTAAGTTATGGAATGTCATGTCATCTTAACACAGAGCTTCTATCTTATTAGATAACACTAGAAGATTAAAACCTCTTTGTAAAATATTGACATGGTGTTTAGCAAGCAAGGAATGCATATACGTATTAATGAAGTAATAGTCAAGATAAGGTTAACAAGGTTTACATAGTGACTAGTATATGAAAGTGAATTCTGTAGTTGCTTTAAAAAGATAGAGTACTGTTCTTCTTATTGCCCCAAAAGAGAAAACTTCTTTTGGAACATACTTCACATACTATTTCTGGTAAACCTTTACAGCATCTCTAGTGAGATATTTTCAAGGATTCTAGAAAGCCCTGCATTCACATTTAGGAAATGTTCAGTCCTATGGTATGGGATTTTTTTGTTGTTTCAAGACAATGCTGAAAAGGCCCAATCTTAGAAGATTTAATCTTTCAGATATCACTTTGAAGTGGAATGTATTCAGCAAATAGATGCACTACCTTCCAGCCTGCAGCTACCCATCTTGCTTTTGTATGGTCCTAGCAGGTGCATACCCAGTCTTGACCTAAATGCCCAGACACTAATGTAATACACATGACCACAAGCAGATGTGAGGAGTTTAAAGAGTAGTTAAAAGGCAGTATTATTAACTTTGCAGAGGCTGGAACACAAGTGTTTCTGTTTTCTTCCTGGCTTGTAGGATCATCAGAACTCACAGTAAATGGATGTCTATTGACTTGCACAGGATTGTTGTTCAAGAGGACTTTCAGGACAACCACACCTGTTTATCCAAGAGCGGCATTTGGTACACTTAGCCATATCTAAAGCAGCATGCTTATTAAATGACCAATCCAAAGCAAATGTCTTCATGTGCCTTTCCTCAGACGAATTTGAAGCTAAGCACCCAGCAAGCATGTTTAGGGTTAGGAGAACAGTGGCTGCAAACTTGCATCTCAGACTATAGCAAATTTATTAATATATTAAGTTTTCAAGTGTCTTCAGACTATATTTATTTTTAATGTCTGTATCCTGAAGAGGTATTTCACAGAACTAACCCTCATTAGTCTTATTTTGTCTCCTTGGGCCACATGAACGGCCTCTTACTCTGTTCATGTTTGTGTCCTGTAATTCTTTTCACCTGTAGAGATATAGTTTCACTATAGAAGTGGTATCATTTTCCCCAGTTCTAACGCTGCTTTGAGATGCAGCAATGTACTTCTTCCATCGACACAAGCATCTGCAAATAAAAGTTGGGATAGTACTTGTGGAAGAACTAATATCAGTCAGGGAATATCAATCTATAAGACCATTTGAATACTGAAGCATTCTTAAACATATATTAGCTCCAGGTGCTCTGTAGAACAGATGTTAATAAAAAGGGTTTATTAAAAACTTATTGTCTCATGAACTTGCATTGATACTAAAGCCATAAAAATGACAATGCATATACATTTGAGATGTGACTTTCATGGCTAATAAAACTTCACATATTTATATTAGTTATTTTATCCTAGCATTAAACCAGCAGACAAAATAATCTGTACACATCAAATACAACTGTATGTCTAAAGACAGCAGCTTTTCTACTTGTTCTTTAAAAGACAGCATTGAGTTTTTCAAAGCCTGGTCCAAAAAACATTTTACCTGGTAAAAAAGGAAGACCTGCTTATGCTGAGCTGTGGGCTCCTGCAGTCTGGCGAGGCACTGACATTGATTCCTGCCCTTCCTTATGGCATTGCTGTGTCTGGCTGCCAGGCTTTGCACATCCTATAGATCCCATAAGCAGGCTAGAGTGTGAGGCAGGAACAGGAAAGGAAAGCAAAAACATGCTTTCTCCTGTGAGATGGTGGTATAAATGAGCTGCTATGTTGCTGAGTCTTAGTCAGTACGTTTTATGAGTTGGAATAGCACCAAGGCCTCTCTTGCCTTCTAACGATCAGTGCCCTTTAACCACAAACTCAGAACAACAAATCTCAGCAGACTACCGAAGTCAGCTGAAATATCCTCTGGTGTGAAAATGTCTGCAGGTTGCACTGAAAGACTCCAGCCTATTTTCTCACACTGTCATTTTAAGAGATGCTTATTATGCAGAACATTTTGTGCCTTAATGTTTTGTGGTTGACTATTTCTTGTTTAGTAACACATCGAACAGTTTGGACTTTATGTGGACTGCACTATAAATGAGTGAGTCTGGTTTTGTATTTATAACATATTCCTTAACATGTCTTTCTTTTTTCTTCCTCCTAAGTCCTTAATAAGCCTTTCTTTTTTTCTGTCTTCTCTGCCCATTCCCTCTAGAAAAGCATTCTGGATTACTTTGATATATACATTGATCTAAAAGATCAATGCTCTTGATAAATATACTACTTGGTATCTGAGGGTCATGTTGCTTTCAGTATAAACCATCAAAGAAATTCATTCAGTGCCGAGAAAAACATACCCCTCTATGCATTGAAGAAGAATAATCTACAACCTTATTCATAAATTTTCCTTTATTCCGTGAAGACTAGTCAAAGTTAAAATGAATATTTTCACCTGTGTCTTTTGTTTAACTTGCAGTCTTAGCTGTGAATTTCTGGGTATACAAAAGGCTGTTTTAAACAGATATTCTCTTTGCCTTTATTTTGTTCAGCATTTCTTTTTTATAAGATACCATTGACTGGCAAGCCTGCTGTATCCATATGTTTCTTTGAAATTTGTAGCTTACACATCTGGGGACCGAAGACATGGAACCAATCAACAGCCAGCAGAGGTCAAACAAACATTAACAAGCTTTCCTACCTGTGATTTACAGAAGAGTTTTTTTTAAATTATACTTGAAACCCAACTTGATTCAGCTCTACTGAATAATATCAGCTAGCAAGACAACATGTTCTCTGTCTGTCTATCCCCAACTGCAGTGTTACACCTACTTGACCTATCTTATTGTTCTCCTGTTATTTTGTAGACTTGAAATAGACTGACCTTTCACAATTCTCATTAGTCTTTTTTCAAGTCTACACGGAAGCCTCATACAAATGATACTTTAAGAAAATGCATGTAATCCATAACCTTTAGAGTTAACATTTAAATCTGTATTTCTTAATATTAGGTAAAATTATTTTTGTTTCACATTTTTATCTCCTCTAAAAGGGTGAAACTGGTGTGCTCTCCGGTGCCTGTTGGAAATTAACATTAATACTGATGGGAAGCAAACAGCCGTCTCACCTTCCCCATGCCAGGTGTTCACTAATTGTAAAACTGAATAATGGATAATAACACATCCTAGTGTATTTATCAATCCACATATCTTTTTACAATGCAAAAGAGGTAATTTGAGACTCTTCGTAGGTTTTTTCAGCTTTTACTATTCATTAACAAGGAGCTGCCTGTAAAGGCTGCTGAGCGAAAAGGAGGCCACATTACCTGGAAAAAATAATGGAGTGCAACACCACATGAAATAGTAATTAGGTTTGACCAAGGCCAGGATACAGTTGCTATAATCAGTATCACTTAGAATTAATTTCACACTTACAAAAGGATATGAGGTGAGATTGATTTAATGGAGACCAAACTACCCTTTTTCCCATGAACTCCAAACCTTTGAAAGAAGAGGGGGAAAAAACCCAGAGAGATGATCACTATATTACTAGCACCAGAGTTAGCAGCCTTGTCCCCTTAAAAAAAGAAATGCGTTGCCATTTTAATGAGCTCTGAGGGAACAATAATAGGATAATTATCTTCTGAACGCACAGACCACTGTATTACCCTCTAGTTTTTTGAGGCTAAAAACAAGGTTAAAACACTAAAAATACTTTTTTTAATCCCTTCAGAAACTTCACAGAGAAACAAGAATAATATCTGTGGAAAATGGCATCCTCAGTCTTAAAGAACTACTGTGCAGTGGTACAATAAACAAAGAAGGGAGGGAGTTTAGTGTGAAAGCGCTTGACAGGCAGTTAAGCCTGTAAACTAGCTCTCCGTCACTGATGACTTTGCATTACTTCTGGTCCTTGATTTTCCACTGGAATAATTAAATAAAAATCCTGTTTTTCAGTAGTGAAAACCAGCTGTCCAGCAATATCCTAGAGTAAATGTTGTGAATATTTTTTTAAATTCCTAATTGGAAACAGTAAATTTTTAAAATTGCTGGTGGAAGGCTAAGGGAAGTTTGAGAGAGAGATATGAAAATAAAATGTGTTTTAGTTTTAAGCTGTGGAACCATTATATCAAGTGCTATGTTACACCTGGCATCTGTTTGTCTCTTTTCTTTCTCTGTTTCAGTCTCCCTGCCAAGGGACTGCTAATAAATAGATTTAACCTGTGCCATCTGTTGTTATACTATAGACCCATCCACAGCAGCCTCCTGTTTACTATAGCATTACATTTAATCAATTTTCCTTCGCCAATGACATTTAAAAAATACACATGTCCAGGTGAACCAGACAATTTCAAATCACTGTTAAGATGCAAAGAGCACCTCCTCATGCATATGTTACACCACATTCTCTTTCATTAACTGGATCTAGTTTGTCTTGGAGTACATCTTAGCTGTATTTCTTTAAGGCAGGCTATTTATTAATGTACCTTGCTGGAAAGGGCAGGGAAAGCCCTATATGGTTATATTGTATAGCTGATTAAGTAATTAAAGGTTTGATCCTTACGTGTTGCTTCTTTTGTTGTCTTCCATGATTAGATTTCTTCCTTGCTTTTCAGCATTTGTATTTGCTAGGGGCAAAATACTGCCGCCACTGCAGTTCATGACAAAATAATATTCACTTCGATGAAAAGAGAAACTTGTAGTATTAAAGTTTCATTTGTTGAGTAGAATACTAGATTCTAGTTCTGTCATCATCTTTCTGTCCTCATTGTAGGAGCAGGAACTCTGTAGATAGCAGTTTTTAAAGGTGATATACAACACTGAAAATGCATCTCTCTTGCTGTCATATGCACAGGGGTTACTTACAAATGAATGAATACATATTTTTTTCTTTTCCAAAGCTTTTAGAGCTATAATTGCCTGTGTGAGGAAACACAGCTATGTTCTTGTCTGGCAATAAGATGAAATACTGCAAATAAATCACTTAGGATAGGTGTTGCCATTATGACATGAAACAGTTTTAGGTCATTGTAACAATAAGTGCTGCAAGTTTCAAAACTGGTGGGTTTTCAATCCTGCTATTAAAATAATCTATTTAGTGTGGTCAATGGCTTCAAACCTGGGTGTCTGGAGAGTGCTTAAATCTTTGGGTTTTTTTTAAAGAAACTAAGTAAAGTAAACTGAGTTTAAGAAGTCCCAAGTATGCACAGGTATTGTATCAGTGAACTGAAGAATAGCTGCAAGTACTATGTGCTATTAAACAGACAAAATCAAGGCATGGGGCAACAAACACTCTTTTCCCCACCTTTGTAATGAAAACCCTTTGAAGAAGTGATGCTTCCTAACTCTTGCTCATTTCAGGGATGAAAACTGACCATAAAGAGATTTGGCAAAGGATCTTGAAAGCAGGTGGTCAGAATGAGTAATTACCTTATGTAACAGCAGATTTTGCCATGGTATTTCTGAGCTCATGAAGTGCAGAGGTTAGTGAGGTTTGATGTTACTTAACTGCTGAATAATGAGCTTTTTTTATGTAAAATGTAGGCTCCTCTTAAAGAAGTTGCTGTTCTTCAGATACTTGGAGAATAACACTTCCAAAGGCAATGGTATCGGTTTAATGTGACAGCTTGTACTTAAGGCCTGCATATTAAAATGTAAATTGATATTTAAAGCCATACCCAAAAATGGAGTTACAACAGTAAATATTGGTTTAAATTGAAACTTCTACATATTATTTTCCCTTAATTTTCATTTTTCAATGTCTCCGTGTCCTGGCTAGCATCTAAAATCAGTTATCTTAAGAGTGACGTTATAAGACTTGACCTTCCTTTCCATTTCTTGTCCTTTTACTTGATACTGCACCATGAAGGAAACATTTATTTACTTATTTATGGATATTTTTTACTGGTAAGTTGTGACTTTACAAAGATCAAAATATTGCACAAACTTAAAAAGTTTAATCTCCCAATCTTTGAATTTTAAGAAGTGTAAATATAGTAAGCTAAGAACTATCAAGACTGCAGCATGTAAAAAAAATAATGAAACGCAGACAGACTAGATCACTGAAATTACCATAGTATTGTTATAATTTTAATGTTTGAATTTTAGCAGCATTTAGAGAGTCATGGAATTACATTTTTAGGCACTTTTTAAACAAAGGGAGAGACAGATCCTCTTTGTAAGCATCTAATAGTCTCAGTCCCCTGTTCTGAAAATTACTGCTTACAGGCACTTTTCCCTTGTACCAAATAGGATTCCTTGCCAGCACAAATCTAAGGGCTAGATGATACAAAGATTTGGAAAATGTAGAGCTATGTTTATATATTCCCAGCAGCAACAGATGAAGGAGGTCCCCAGTGCCTTTAGTATTTCCGAAAATCTTGTTTGATTCTTAAATAACTCAGCCCACAGACAAGTCACTTTCCTTCAACTGTCTTAGGGTGACATCCACCTTTCCTCTAATCCTATGTGATCAGTTTTGTTCACAGAATAACCTGGTCATTCTTTTCCTTCCCTGCTAAGTTTTTCCCCTAATGCTTTTAGAAAAATGAAGGATGATCCCTAATACATTTTCTAAATACGGTCTGAAGGCATTATTATTTTAATAGACAAGTGGACAGTAATTGTACTGGTGTTCAAACCATGACCATTTTCTCCAGTTTTCTTTATCTAAAAAAAAAAATACCCTAAGGCCTATACTGAAGGCTAACAGTCTGTGAGGTATAACTAAACTGAAGATGTTGATTTCCAAGGATCACCTCCTCCAAGAACATGTAGGAATTAAAGCACAGATGGCAGAAGGCCTACACAGGTGAACAAAGAGTTCATTACAAAACTCAGGCATATAAAGGAAACATTCAAGAGGTGAAAACAGCATCAGGTAACTCAGGATGAACAGAGAAACACTGCCTGAATGGAATGTGGTTAAGAAAGCCAAAACCCACCTGGACTTGAATCTGGTGTAGGATTCAACTCCAGATCTGGAGCACCTGCGAGTGCTGAGGGAGCTGGCAGATGTTCTTGCTGAGCCACTCTCCAAAATCTTTGAAAGGTTGTGGAGGACAGGAGAGGTGCCCGAGGAATGGAGGACAGCAAATATCACTCCAATCTTCAAAAAGGGCAAGAAGGAGGACTTGGGGAACTCTAGGCCAGTCAGCCTCACCTCTGTCCCTGGAAAGGTGCTGGAGCAGTTCATCCTGGAGGTCATCTCCAGGCATGTAGAGGAAAAGAAGGTCATCAGAAGAAGTCACATGGATTCACCAAGGGAATATCATGCTTGACCAACCTGATAGCCTTCTATGATGGTGTGACTGGCTGGGTTGATGAAGGGAGAGCAGTGGATGTTGTCTATCTTGCCTTCAGTAAGGCATTCGACACTGTCTCCCATAACATTCTCATAGACAAGCTGAGGAAGTGTGGGTTGGATGAGTGGACAGTGAGGTGGACAGTGAACTGGCTCAACAACAGAACTCAGAGGGCCGTGATCAACAGGGCAGAGTCTGGTTGGAGGCCCGTAACTAGTGGTGTTCCCCAGGGGTCTGTGCTGGGTCCAGCCCTGTTCAACATATTCATCAGTGACCTGGATGATGGGACAGAGCGCATCCTCAGCAAGTTTGCTCATGGTACCAAGCTGGGAGGAGTACCTGATACACCAGAAGGCTGTGCTGCCATTCAGCGAGACCTGGACAAGCTGGAGAGCTGGGCTGAGGGGAACCTCATGAAATTCAGCAAGAGCAAGTGCAAGGTCCTGCACCTGGGGAAGAATAACCCCATGCACCAGTACAAGTTGGGGGCTGAACTACTAAAAAGTGGCTCTGTTGAGAAGGACCTGGGAGTGCTGGTGGACAACAAGCTGACCATGAGCCAACAATGTGCCCTTGTGGCCACGAAAGCCAATGCTATCCTTGGGTGCATTAAAAGGAGTGTGGCCAACAGATCAAGAGAGGTTATCCTCCCCCTCTGCTCTGCCCTGGTGAGACCACATTTGGAGTGCTGTGTCCAGTTTTGGGCTCCCCAGTCTAAGAAGGACAGGGAACTGCTTGAGCAAGTCCAGCAGAGAGCTACCAGGATGATCAGGGCACTGGAGCATCTCCCTTATGAGGAAAGGCTGAGAGACTTGGGTTTGTTCAGCCTGGAGAAGAGAAGACTCAGGGGTGGATTTCATCAATGCCTATAAATATCTAAAGGGTGGGTGTCAGGACGATGGGACTAGGTTCTTTTCAGTGGTGGCCAATTACGGGCCAATGGGGAATGGGCTCAAGTTGGACACAGGAGGTCCCACCTTAATATGAGAAAAAACTCCTTTCCCGTGAGGGTGCCAGAGCAGTGGCACAGGCTGCCCGCGGAGGTTGTGAAGTCTCCTTCCCTGGAGACATTCAAAACCCGCCTGGATGCATTCCTGTGCCACTTGCTCTATGTGTGCCTGCTGAAGCAGGGGGGTTGGACAAGACGATCTCCAGAGGTCCCTTCTAACCCCTACCGTTCTGTGTTTCTGTGATTCTGATGCGAAGGGCAACAAGAAGCATTTCTGTGGGTATACCACCAGCACAAGGAAGACAAGGGAAAAATGTGGGCCAGCTGCTTTGCCCTGGTCTTTAGTGGTAGGACCTGGGCCTGTCTGCAGGACTCCCAGGCCCCTAAGACCTGTGAGAAAGTCTGGAACAAGGAATACTTACCCATGGTGGAGGAGCATCAGGTTAAGGAGTATTTAAACAAACTAGACACGTGCAAGCCCATGAGACCTAATGGGCTGCACCCACAAGTGCTGTGAGAGCTGGCAGATGTTATTGTGAGGCCATTCTTGATTATCTTTGAAAGGTTGTGGCAAATGGAAGAGGTTCCTGAAGACTGGAAGAAGGTAAATGTCACTCCTGTCTTCAGCAAGGGCAAGAAGGACGAGAGTACTACAGGACAGTCAGCCTCACCTCAGTCCCTAGAAAGGTGATGGAGGAACTAACCCTGGAAATAATTTCTACATGTATGAAGGACAAGAAGGTGACGGGGAGTAGTCAGCATGGATTTGTGAAGGGCAAGTCATGCCTGATCAACTTGATGTCCTGTTGCCCAGCAACAGGACAGTGGGCACAAATTTAAATATAGAAAGTTCCAATTAAATGGAAGAAAATGCCTTTTTTTACTCGAAGGGTAGTCAACACTGGTACAGGTTGCTGAGAAAGGTTGTAGCATTTTCATACCTGGCAACATTCGAAGTGCAGCTGGACGGAAGTCCTGGGCAACCTGCTCTACGTGATCCTTTTAGTAGGGGGTTGGACTGGACAGTCTCTAAAGGTGCCTGCCATCCTCAACTATGCTGTGATTATGTGTCATGTGAGGGCTATATACCCCTCACAACAAAACCTGTATTCAGACCAGCACTGAGAAGAAGCAACAGTTATGGTCATTGATGATTCACTCCTGTGTGGAACAGAAGCACCTGTTTGCAGACTGGACTCTCTTTTCAGGGAATTTTGCTGCCTCCCTGGGGCCCAAATTGGGGACATCACCACAAGACTGAAAAGCCTAGTACAACCTTCAGACTACTATCCATTCCTGCACTTTCATGCGGGTACAAATGATGTTGCAACAAAATGCCTGATGTCAATCAAAAGAGATTTCAGAGCCCTGGGAAAAATGCTAAAAAATTTGGGAGCACAGATAGTGTTTTCCTTAATCCTCCCAATAATGGGGGAAGACTGAAAGAAACAGGCAAACCCAGGATATCAATACCTGGCTCCAGGACAGATGCCTCTGCCAAAACTTTGGATTTTTAAACCATGGAAGAGTCCTTGAGACAAGGTATGTTTGGGCCTCATGGGATCCACCGTCCTGATGGGGAAAATGAGTCTTTGGGTGTGAACTGGCAGGACTGATTGAGAGAGCTTTAATGTGAACTGATTGGGAAGCAGGATACCAACAGGATTGCATCAGGTAAGCAGGAGTTGGCACTGCATCACCTGAGTGTGGCAATGGTAGTGGGAACATTTACACTGCTTCTGGGAGCACGGAGAGTTCAGGAGCATATCTGAAATGCTTGTACACCAGTGCACACAGCGTGAAAAACAAACAGGATGAACTGGAAGTGTTGGTCAGCTCCCAGAGCTATGATATCCTTGGTATTAGTGAGACGTGGGGGAATGAGTCCCATGATTGGAGTGCTGGGATGGAGTGCTACAGGCTGTTCGGGAGAGATAGGCAGGACAGGTGAGGTGGAGGTCGCACTATATGTAAGGGAGAGGTTTGACTGCAGAGCCTTTACAGTTAGTGATGATGTGGTTGAGAGCCTCTGGGTGAGTATATTAGTAGCACGGGGGCGTCTAAAGAAAACATTGGACTAATACTTGTTGAAGATGGTCATCTGACTAATAGGGATGAAGAACAAGCAGGGGCATTCAATGCCATTTTTTGCCTAGGTCTTTAACAGTACAGATAGACTCTGGGCTGTCCAGTCCCCTCGGTTGGAGGATCACGACTGCAAGAGCTGTGACTTTCCATTTGTGGACACTGAAATTGTAAGCAATAAACTGTATCAGCTGAGTGTTCACAAGGCTGTGGGGCCTGACAGGATTCATCCCAGAGTTCTGAAGGACCTTGTGGATATTATGATAGGACCCCTCTTGATCATCTGTCAGAGGTCTTGGGAGTCTGGTGAGGTTCCTGCTGACTGGAAGCTAGCCAATGTTATCCAAATCTACAAAAAGAGTGTGAGGGAAGACCCAGGGAACTACAGACCTGTTAGTCTAACCTCAGTTCCTGAAAAAAATCTGTAGAAGCTTATACTGGGTACTGTTGAAGAGCATTTAAAGAATAATGTAATTGTCCCAGTCACCATAGGTTCACAAAAGGAACCTGTTTGACTTATTTGGTATCCCTCTATGATAAGGTCACCTGCCTAGTGGATGAAGGGGAGGTGGTGGATGTAGTTTTTCTGGATTTTATTAAGGCTTCTGATACTGTTCCTTACAGCATCCTCTGTACAAGTTCTCCAACTGTGGGATAAGCAGGTTTGTGGTGCACTGGGTGAAGAGCTGGTTGAATGGTAGCGCTCAAGGGGTTGTAGTGAATGGGACTACACCTGGCTGGTGACCAGTCACCAGCAGTGTTCCTCAGGGCTCTATTCTAGGGCCAGTTCTGGCCAACATATTTATCAATGACCTGGATGCAGGAGCTGAATGCACCATTAGCAAGTTTGCTGGTGATGCCAAACTGGGAGGTGCTGTTGACTCTCTTGAGGGGCAAGGGGCCTTGCAGAGGGATCTAGATAGATTGAAGCAATGAACAATCATCAATGGCATGAAATTTAACCACTGCAAATGCCGGATTCTGCACCTAGCATGGAGTAACACTGGGCACAAGTATGAACTGGGAGACAAATGCTGGAGAGCAGCCCTGCAGGAAGGGATCTGGGGGTGCTGGTTGACAGCAGGCTCGGTATGAGTCAGCAGCGTGCCCTGGCAGCACAGAGGGCAAGCCACAACCTGGGGTGCATCAAGCACAACAGAGTCAAAAAAAGGTGATTATCCTGTGGTACTCAGCATTGGTACAGCCTCACCTTGAATACTGTGTGCAGTTCTGGGCCCCACAATTTGAGAAGGATGTGAAGGTCCTTGACTGTGTCCAGAGGAGGGCAACAAAGCTGGTGACAGGGCTGGAAGGCATGTCCTGTGAGGAGAGGCTGAGGACTCTGGGCTTGTCTAGTTTGGAGAAAAGGAGGCTGAGGGGTGACCTCACTGCTCCCCACAGCTTCCTGAGGAGGGAAGTGGAGAGGGAGGTGCTGATCTCTCCTGCCTGGGATCCAGCGACAGGCTGTATGGGAATGGTCCAAAGCTGCACCAGGGGATGTGTAGACTGGAAGCATTAGGAAGCATTTCTTTACCAAGAAGGTGGTCAAACACTGGAACAGGGTTCCTAGAGAGGTGGCCAATGCCCCATGGCTGTCAGTGTTTAAGAGGCAATTTGGACAATGCCCTTAGTAACATGCTCTAACTTCCGGCCAGCCCTAAATTGGCCAGGCAGTTGGACTAGATGATTGTTGTAGGTCCCTTCCAGCTGAACTATTCTATTCTATTCTATTCTATTCTATTCTATTCTATTCTATTCTATTCTATTCTATTGTGCAAGCAGATTTTATCTCCTGTAAAATTAGCAAATCACATTCTCTAAAGCAGCTATTGACCTGTGCCCTCAAGTTTCAAACTAAAGCACATTTTCTGACTCACTCATCAGTCTTCAAATTTGTATCTACAACACTGGTGTACTCTTATTGCACTAGTTTGCTGTAGGCCTGAGGACCTGATATAACAGTACTTACCTTACAGGAAACCTCCTCTTCTTGGAAGACAGAATCCAACACACTCATATTTAGCTTAGTCTTGGGCTGCTTTCTTCCATCCTATCATGCCCGAATGGTGCCAGCTGGAGAGGAATCTTAATGGTAGCTCTGAACTCTGTTTTCCAGCTTGTAGCTTCAAAATAGCACCTCAGCAGGTGCTATGTCAGAACAGCATTTCTCATCGCTGTTTTGGGAAGAATTTTGCCATTATTTCTTGCACATGCAAATGCAAACCTTCTAAAAAAGAGCATTGTTAATGTTGTCACTTGGGGATTTCAGACCAACAGATCTCAGTTCAGAAGAAAAGTTGGTGCTTAATCATCTGAACTGCCTGAACTAGAAATGACTGCTGAGCTGTTTTCCCCCTTCCTCTGGCATCTTCTAAAACAAAAATGGCCTAAATGAAAGCTAGGAAAGTAAGAGAGTCCATAATAATGCAGAAGACAGAATCCCTTTCAGGTCCCTTTTTCTCAGGCTGTACTCGCTTCAATATTAAGAATACCCAGCATTTAAACATGCTACTAAACATGAAGATCTATTACTGCATACTTTTGAAAGGGTCCAGATTTACTGAGTCAAAGACTGCCCCCAAATACAACTGCCTGTAGAAATATCTAAACATTGCTCTCTGCGCTATTTTTTTCACCCTTTTGCTAGCATCCAGTAGAGTGAGGATATGACACATCTAGGATCTTTGTTAGCAAGGTAATTTGTTACACTCACAAATGTTTACATGTGGAAGAAGTGGGTAGATTAGGCACTTGGTGATGAGATGCAGAACTGTTCACCTCCCTGTCTGTGCACTGAATTCAGTCCAGGCTGTCTGGAGATGAAGCTGTTGGTGGCTAGCTAATGGAAAAGACTGAGGCAGTTTTATTTCAGTTCCTAATAACAAATACCCCTTTAGAAGTAAAAAGCCACGATCTCCAGAGCTGTTGTTGGCTAACCTAAGAGTTGTTCTGCAACTGCATGGGAGGTGGGGTAAGGTGAGAGTGAGCTGGTGCAGGGATCTTTCTGAATCTCAGTAAGAAAGGCCCAACAAGAGACTTAATAAGATAACTGCTTTAATAAGACAGAATAAGAAAAGGAATATAGGTAGTGAGTAACATTTTACATCCCCTCAGATGCTGGGCACCCCATGTTTGTGAAGCACCAGGCTCTCCCTGGTGGATTTTCCCACGGCGTGCTGCGCAGAGCAGATCCTGTCCGTGGGGAGAAACTCTCCATTTCAGTCATTCAAGGTCATG
Organism: Phalacrocorax aristotelis; assembly: GCF_949628215.1. NCBI lineage: Eukaryota > Metazoa > Chordata > Aves > Suliformes > Phalacrocoracidae > Phalacrocorax > Phalacrocorax aristotelis. Next base: position 38,543,204 of record NC_134311.1, on the reverse strand, counting down.
TATAATTCTTTACAAGAAAACAGCTCTGTTTCTAAAGGACCATCCCATGACAACTCCTTGCTTTTCTGTTAGACAAGGGCAAGGCCAGGCAGGAGGTGTAATCGTGATGCCAAGCAGGAGCTGCCTGCAGGCTCCTTCAGCACCATGCATGGGTTGTGTCCATCCTGAGGCCGAGGGAGGCGTGTGGCACGGCATAGCACACAGCATGGGACAGCACATGGCATGGCATGGCATGGCGTGGCCTGAGGGACATGCTGGTTGTGCAGCACCTGCCCGGGCTAGATGTGCTGTAGGTCACTGGCTCCTGTGCAATATGCTCCTGGTGGGGATCAATGCAAAAGCCAAAAAAGCTTGCAGCACAAGCATAAACTGTCCCCTGCAAAGATGCACTGGCTTCATAATGTGCATGTTACATGCTTCTTTTCTGCCTCATTCGTGGCCCTGAAATCTGACAGTCTGTCATGTTTTGCAAGCACTACATCTACTATAAAAAAAATTTGTTTATTCTGTGAAAGCTCTTCTGAAAATGATACAGAAAAGCAGTGCATTTTTTGTTTAGCCAGGAAATCTTTTCCCTAGGAGCGCAGAGCTTTAAACAAACCTAAAAATAGCTGTTTAGATTTTTGGGTGGAGGGGGACTTAGGTGATTTGTCCTCAATTCTACTTGTTTTTTAAAGAAGATCTTTAATGCACACTTATTTCAGTAGGTAATTTATCCGTATAATTTATCTGGAAACAGGTTTTCATAATTGCCAGAGTTAGCAGTTCCTGTATTTCAGTATTCAAAGTTCTGGGAATAATAATAAAATTACTTAGTTGCATTGTGGATCCTGTCTTTCCTGCTGTTATCAAGCCTTCCCTGACGTGTAAATGTTATTGATATGACAGAACAACTCTCAGTTTTTAATTCCAAAGCTATATCACAACCCTGTTAGACACTCTGAAACACAAAGACAAGTCCTGAAGCAGAAGAGAAGGGTTCTGTTGCTGTTTCAATTAACAAAGATGAATCTACTAAACGTTGTCAGCAATAAACATGAGGCTTTTTTATTTCAGATAAAACTCTAATTAATTTCTAATTATGGGTCATGCTGGAAGACATTTCCATATCTCTTAGAGGTAACATATATTTTTGTTAACTAAAAGAAATTAAAACCAAGCTGGTTGCGTATCTTGTGCTTGAATTCATAAGAGTAAAATGGAATTCTTAGTATGTTCCAGGAACAATTTATATGTTAGGTAAAAGGCATAGCAGACTTTTTAATTCTTCCAGACACACTAGTGGTAATAAAGTAAGCATGTTGTAATTAAATAACAAATTGTGCATTTAAAGGCCTTACTTAAGGAAATAAGTTGTTGTATTATTCACCTTCTAAAGCAATCTGTTTTATAAAAAATAATTGGGAATAGTCAATGTCAAAATTGTCTGCTGCAATACAGTGCGGCAGCTTTGGGTTTCTAAAGGTTTTGGGTGTTTTTTCTCTTATTTCAGAGGATGTGCTGCATCCCTGCTGCATTGTACCTTGAGGCCCAACAGTCCATATGCATAGGGTGATTTGCAGGGACATCATAGGCATGTCCTGCGAGTGAAGGTAAGGACGGAGAAGGTCGGCCTGCTCTCTATGCCAAAGAGACTCAACAATCCTCGCAGAGAGTAGGGAGGAGAGGAAAATGTCAGTTACACAGAGTTGGTCTAACAAGGTACTATGTGGCCTCATTTTCCAACAACTTCACAGGAATATACACGTTAAGGTGGCATTGTGCCACTCACTGCTGGGCACAGCCAATTTTCTAGGTCACTCGTGCCACAGTGGAGCCAATTAGGGTAGTTCACTGGGATAATACTAGATTTCCCGCCAGGCAAGAAATATGAGGTCTGTGGCAGAACTGTTGCATCAGAGATTTCCTTTATTATACCTTGTAATTCTTAGGAGTCACATTCTGTGAAGAACATGTTTCTTTCTTGCACAAGTAAAACTGTAAGTTTTACAACAGCTAAAGGAAATGTAACAAGAACCCCCTTCTTCTCCCTTCATACACTCCTGCTGTGAGCATGCCCCTCTCCCTGGGACACAGTGCAGACCCTCAGCCTTGACAAGCCTTCCACTTCCCAGTTAGTCCCTGTGCCTGAGTGGGTCTTCATCCTCAGTCCTACCCATGGCTGCCCCTTCTCCCATGATCAGCTGCAGCTAGGAGACAAGCTCTTGCTCTTTGGTACCCACCATTGCATCCTGTTCTCCTGCCACCAGGACTCCTGCTGATGATAATCCCTGCTTGCCATGGACTTGCATGATCTCTGTCCTCCTGTGTCTCACACCAAAAGAAACAGTCCAGAATCAGATGTCAGTTGTTGAGGACAGCTTTTGCTACAGATTTTGCTCCATGTGATGCCTTCCGTGGTGGCTGTTAAGTCACCCTGGATCATTTTCATAGCAGAATCACACGGGGATGGCATCTTTTCATATCTATTAATTATCTTGAAAGGATAGGTCCCAGGCATCTTTAAGGTCACTCTCAGTTATCCCCACGTTTAATTGAAAGAGTCACAAGGAGATCTCAAGAGTCTTGATTACCAGCCAAAAGCCTTCATAGGCTCTTTGGAGAAGAAAGGGGCTGAGCTCTCAAATGTTGCTGAGCTACACCACACACCCTTATTTGTAAAAAATTGGCTTAGAGGTCACAACAGGGAAAGGCATCAGGAAACGTATACTCTAGAAGGTTTTGCAAGAGCCAACTGGCAACATTTGGTGTCGTATGCTTCAATACACTTGGTTGCCACTGTATTATTACCATTTCCTTTTGCATCAGTGCAATAAGATGTGCTGCATACTCTAAACAAAACTACTATGCTAGAATTAATATTTCCCACTTCTTTCCTATGCTACAGTCCTGCTACAGATTGCATAGAGGAAATATACAACTATCAAAACATAACAGTAGTTAAAAAAAAACCTTTAGAGGTATTAGACTTATAAACTCTTTGAATTCTTTGAAAAATGCTCTTTGCTAGAATTCTCAAAGCTTTCCTAAATATTAAGTAAACTATACAAGGTTGTATGAATCCCATTTAAAAGATGGCCAACAGTGATTCAGAAAAAAATTCAGGAGCCTGCTGTAGACCCCTACTCCAAAATGATTTCTGAACTCATTAGCTGCTGGGGTAGATAAAGACTCTTCCAATAACTGTTATAAGTCTTGTCCAAACTCTTAACATGATTTAGGAAATCATAAAGTTCTGCTTTAATTTTAGCAGAAGAGTAATTTATTAAGCCTTAAGTAATTTCAGTGAACCATGAGGAATAGTCTTGAGTTAAAGCTAATCTTTTTCTTGTCTTTCTTTTTCACAGAGTGCAAAAATTCCAGGGTTGGATTTGTACCTATTACAAGCTAAACAACAATAAGACAGTTTGTCATTAGAGTGTACTTACTTAACTTCAATGCCTTCAAAAAAGCGAAACATGTCTAAATTTCATAATAGAGAAACAGCAGCTTTGTGCCTTCTGGCATCAGTGCATAAAAACTGTATGAATGTGCCTCCAATGTACTATCATCATCTGCAGGTATTTTTTGTCTGTCTTTATAAAGAAGAGACATTAAGAGCCTATGAATTATTGCATCTTCAGATGAACTTATCACCTCCTTTTATTTGAATGTGTAATACAATTTAAATTAACTAATTTAAATTGATTTGTATTTGGGTGAGTATATTGTATATAGGTAACTACTCAGATATTTCTATAAAAATCACTGATTGCCTTAATCATATTTCTCCACTTAATAGTGATTGATTGGCAGGCTGTTAGTCAATACCCTAAGAGTATGGGAACCATCTTGTCTTTTAGCAGTGTAGGCCACACTCCTTTCACACAGCCTGGCTTGAAACGCCAAACAAATAAGAAAATACAGACAAACTGATGCTGCTACACCACTGTCCCTGGGTATCACTCCTTCAGATCAGAAGGGGTTTCCAAAGCATTGCTTCACCCTCTTCATGTCCTGCCATTTACATACACTAAAGCCCAGTGGTCAAACACCTAACAGAACCTCTACCTCTGCAACACCCTGGCTCTTTACATTTTTCTTCTTTCAGTGGTCATGATAGAACCTTGATTTTATCTAAACCAATTTCCTTTATGAGCATCTTCAATCTTAAAAAAAACCTCATCAAATTACAAAAGTCCTCCCACCAGCAGCTTTGTTTAATTCCATCAAGCCTGGATCTCATGTATCTGCTGGGAGGTTTGATTTCCTCAGACTTGCTTCCAGTTGGCTGGACATACAGCAAGGTTTAATATTATTCAGTTACTAGCTGTGCATGAAGATGAAGTTGCAGAACACAATATTTAAATAAAGATAGTGCTCAGAAAAATAAAACAAGGTTTCTGTTTGTAGACTAAATGCAAACTAATCCATTACTGAGGATAAGGAGGCTTTGGCTGAAGCAAGGCAAGACGACTGATTGTAAAAGAGCATGCTATAGTCCCTGAGATAGATACTTGATGATGAACTTCAGAGAGAGAAATCGCGGAGAACTCACACTTACAGAGGTTTCTTTCTTTCTCCTCTCCACTCTAAAGAGCAAAGGAAACAAATTGGTGCCATTTTCATTTGGGAGATTTACCTTGTTTTACCCAGTCAAATTTCTTTTTTGAATTTTAGAACCAAAAGAAAAGACAAGCTAGTTTAATCTGGTAGAGTTTAAACAGTTCTGAGGTATGGATCAGCTCAAAAGCTGAAGTGGCTAATCGTTGAAGAAAGATACAAGTACAGGGTAGCCCAACAGCTACAATGCAGCAACTTCACTGTTTTGCTTGGGGCTGAGCCTCACTGAGTTTCTGTTGTGGTGAACAAGCGATTGCTGACGTTTACTAACATAAATCTTTTCAAACAAAAGGGTTTTTTTGGGAAATTGTACTATCTTTATACTCAGGAAACTTGGGAGCTGGTAGAAATGCACTTCATACACCAAAGGCCTGAAACTCGAACTCTCTTTTGTGCCAACTGCTCTTATGTCATGGCAAGTATTTCTGAATATAGCAGCATTTATAATGTGCCTTTGCCTTGCCCATTTGCAATCTATTCCCATCAATACCTGCCACCTGTATAGATTGCACAATTAATATTTTAGAAAGAAAATTTACTTATGAGTTTAATCCCTCGGTAGCAAATATTAATTAGGCACTTAAATTATTGCTTTAAAACATCCTTTGTGATATGGAAGGCATGTTTTTCTGTCAGCTGCTCAATATTTATTTTAAGCATATTAAACCACCTCAGGAATATTCAGTGCACGAAAACCTTTTTATGTTTGAGTGGATTAAATTTACAAGTCCAAATTAATGCTATAAATTACATTTACATAATTCATTCTCCACAAAGGGGGATTTGTTTTGCCTGTGTAGCTGTTAATATATGCAACTGAAGATGAAAACACAACACACTATTGTTGCCCACATCACTAATTTGGACTAAGCAGAGTTTATAGACCATTTCAGCCCTTTCTTGTTTGGTTGCTGGATCTTTCTTTCAGTAGCTGTGTTTCACAATTAAGCAGCATGTACATGTGTTCCCAAATAAAAAGGGTCTTGCTAAGTAAACTCAAACAGGCCTTGCTTTGGTTCTTAGGAACATAATAATGTTTTAAAAGCTATTATTAGTATTTTGCTTATTAGCATAAATAGGAAAAGGCAACTGGGGAGAAGCAAAGTAATTGAACAGAAGGTTAGGCACTAATGTCTTTCCTTGCTGATTTGAAACATCTGCAAGAAAAGCTAAGCTGAGATGAAATACTACTTAAAACTAGGCTTTGATTTAAAAAGACAAAAAGTTTTACAAAGTTAACCAAGGTACCTAGCCATTCAGCTATATTTGAAATTAATGGAAGTTATGTGACTAAATCCCTCTGCCATTTTGAAGCCCCAAATCGCATTGTAATTTCCAACACCTGAAACCACTTATACATTTGGCATGGTTAAGGTTAGCAATTTGTTTTGCAAAATCGAACACCCTTATTTGATGACCTGATCTTAAGTAAGTGATTTGTGTTCGTTTATATTTACTCAAGAAATGAGACTCCCCCTTTTTCCTGTCACCTACTGTTAACTTTTAAATAAACAGAAACATTGAAATTACCCTCTCCTTTATGCCTTTAACATGTTTGTTTGTTAATTAAGAAAACAAACCAAACGAAAAAGTGCCCCCAAACCCCTACCTGGCAGTCAGATAAAATAATTGAAGCCCAGGAGTTATTTGGGTGAATCTGAAAGCAATATTTAAGCTGGGCCATATTTTTGTCCCTTTGTTGACCTCTGCCTCTTTCAACACAACATATGTACACAAATACAATAATTTGAATAGAAAGTTTTGCCATCCTCTTACAAATTTATGTCCTGTTAACTCACACAGACACGTAAATCAAACTATTGCTTAAGATCTATGTAGTCAAAAGTTCTTGAACTGTAATTATTATTATTATTTATTACCCCAGCACCCATTTCCAGAGCTTGAATTCTCCTGTATTGCATTGCTTCGATGACTCAACAGGTTTTACTATTAGTGCCATCTCACTACCTGTAATTTCAGATTTCATTCCAAAAACTCCCCAAATTACCCCCACCACTAAAATGAACACAATTTTCTATAACAATATAATAAAAGAAAACAAAATTAGACTAACTCACTACTAGTGTTGCTATATCCACTTTCAAATGAGTAAGTGAGCTGAAACTGCCACACACATCAGGGTATGAGCTAAATGAGTATCCCCTGTGGATCACCAGTCTGACCAGTGAGAAGTACAGTGAGGATATGGGTTAGTACCTTGACACAAGTATTTCCATCATGGAATGCCCTTCCACTACACCTCAAGAGTCACTGTGGCCCTTCCTTGCTACCATACTGATCCACCAGTCCCCATGGGAAAGTATTACCATGTTCCAGCACGCTTCCACCCGCGACTGTGTTCTTCTCTAGTTTTTGTCTTGCTTGAAAAACAGCCATGGGGATGAAATTGATAGAGTGTGCTGACATTGGCAGCTTGGGGAAAAGAAACTAGATGAATTTACAGCCTAGAGCTTTGTAGAGAATGTTCAGGAAAGGCTGCCTTAAGTCAGAGTCTACCGCCTCCAAGGAACGACATGGTGCTTTCTGAATCTGGAGGAACCATTATCAGAAGAAGAACATAGCTTTTTAATATTTTTGAGCTGAGCAGGATCTGCTGAGGGTTCGTTCAGTGCACTCCTACAGCTCACCCTCTGTGGTACTGTTAGTAGCCCTAAGCGAGCATGCTAGGGATTTTGCTGCGCGAGGGCTCCGTCTTGTGGCTACTGAAGCAGGACTTGTGCCAGCAGGTCTACGCTGCTAGCCGTTTCCCTTAGCCACGGAAAGGGTGATGGCAATTTGCCTTTCAAATACGGACCATGGCTTCAGCTACGGAAACCCAGTCAAGAAAATACATTGCTGGAGATTATCAACCACACCAACAGTACTGCGTCTGGCCGGGATAGAGTTAATATTCTCATAGCAGCCTGTGCAGTGGTGTGGTTTAAGTTTGTAGCCAAAACAATGCTGATACACTGATGTTCTAGCTGTGGTTGAGCAGTGTTTGCACAGTGCCCAGGCCTCCTCTGTTTTTCCTTCTGCTGCCCCGGTGGGGAGGCTGGCGGTGGTCCAGTAGCTGGGAGGGGACACAACCAGCCAGATAAGCCAAACTAACCAGACAGATATTCCACATCATATAATGTCATGCTCAGCAATGGAACAGAGAGGAGAGGGTTAGGGTGTTTTGTTCAAGAACTGGCTGGGTATCAGTTTAACCCATGGAGGTGGTGAGCAATTGCTTTTGCATCACTTGTTTTGTTCCATTTTGTTTCTTTCTTCTTCCACTTCTCTTTCACTTATTGAAAATTTTTACCTAGACCCATGAGGTTTTTTGCTTTTACTCTCCCTTTGCTCCTCCCCCATCCCACTGGGGGTGAAGGGGAGGAAGAAGTGAGCGAGCAGCCATGTGGCACTTAGCTGCCTGCCAGGGTTAACCCACATGATAATTTAGTGAATCACACTAATGTATGATATTAAACGGCTGAAATTTCTCTGTTATTACTGACCTGAGTGCAAAACTAACAGCATGAGTTATGACAAATAAAAACTTTAAACTGTCTGACATTATTCACCTTGAGTGAATGTATTTAAATCCTGCTTTTTCTGTTAATTACACAGAAGTTGTCAGGTTTTGATCATAAATAGTTGCAATATGAGTGTAGGAGAGTGGCATGTTATTTTCAAAGACTTTAATGATGTTGATTACAATAATTTTCAAATAATGACTACGGGGGAGTCAAGGTACTTCTTCTCTAAGGGTTTTCTCCGGCAATGGAAAGGACCAAGAGCTCATTACTGTTGCACAGAGCTGTGTGGAGGTTCCTAACCTGAGAGCAGACCTGGGAGCTGTAGACTTTAAAGTCAAGTGGAGTGTCCTCACTGCACAGTCAAGTCAGGATTTTTTCTACTTCAATTTGACCATGCAGGTCAGCCTAACCCAGTTGTGAGCAGCAAGCCCTTGCTGGCACAGTGGTAGCTGGTGTTTGTCACCCTGACCTAGAGGCAGACATGTCCTGATGCCTTAATAAACTCAGAGGGTCTGTGATTCCTCCACACTGATTCATAAAAGAGCATGTTTCTTCTTTGGGCATGAAATGGGTGGCACTGGAGACCTACCCACAGGTGTCTGGCACCAGCTGCAACCTCACTGCAAAGTGAACAACTTAGAAAGCTGAGCCCTAAACCCGGCCCAGGGTTTAGCATCTAGCCTAGGTAGCAAGCTAGCACATCTTGAGAGTCACAGTGAGGCTGGGTGAGGTTTTAGCTGGTGAACAGGAAGAATATTTATGTCAACCCTGTAGTAAATGCCCAATTTATAGTAAAAGTATGTGCAGGTATGCTATCTTGTAGGAAGTTTTGCTACTGTTCAGGCAAAGAGAAGTGAACTTGGAAAGTACATCTAGGTCAAGAAGTGTGAAGCATTGTTGGCCCATTTTGTTGATGTCTGATACTGGGGAAAGTGCAAACAAGGGGCTAACATACAGCACAAAATATTCCAGCATGTAGTAGTCCCTCATAAGAACGATTTGTAAGGTCCTTTTCTTTCACTCCTGTCTTGAAGGACAGTTTGACTCCTATTGGAGCTGTTCAAGCCCTTATTTAGAAAGCTGTAAATAATAAGCACACCCTTTACATTTTTAGAGCTTAAAAAGAACCTATTGGACAAAAACTGGCTACCACCAAATCATGTTTTTGTACAACTTGTGCTATCTCTTAAACTGCACAGAAAATACAGGCTGCACTCTGAATTCAGTTGTCTGATCCCCTGTGTCCTGCTGATGTTTTCGCTCTCTTTCTCTGTGCTAGAATATCAGATGGCTCCCACTCTCAGCAAAACTGCTGGCTGTCAGCCATTTGGAATAGACAGCCACAACATGCAAAGAGAGGCTTGCCTGGCTTTTTATTAAATGGATTTCACTGGACAAAGAGTGATCAAAAGCTGGAATCTTCCTGGGCAGTGGAGTATTTTAAAGAGGTAACTTCCCCCTTTTTTAGGGGTGGAATGCTATTTGTTTAATAATCCCTAGTTTTCTAAGTTCCACTTCAATTTGCTAGTTTATTAAACAGAGCTCCCCCTGCACCATGATTGCATCAAAATGTCTATACTTCAGCCAGAATGCTCGCCCTGGTTGACAAGTGAACACACACACAGAGGACAAGCTATCAGTCTTAGAGTTCTCATAACGCAGCATGAACAATGTTAGTATTGTTTCTGGAGGCTGTTTAGAGTAGTATATGAAAGAGCAGAAAATTAGTATAAACACTGTACCCTCAGGAAATAATTTCAGATTTACTTTTTGATCTGTGTGAAGGGCATTCCACAGCCTTGCTGCAGGAGCACGTGAGTATCAAAAGCAAGTAAGCTCACCAGGAAAAAACGAGTTCAGCATAAGGGCTGAAGAAATTCTTGCCCAAGAAACCTCAGCTACACAAGTTGATGCACAGTTTGTGTTAGGGTGAAGCAAAAATATTTGAGTGTAAAGGTGTGGATTTCCTGAATCTCATCACCAAGTTCAGCTCATTTTGAACATGAATGTTCAAAAGCAATGCAAATGAGTTAACATGTCACTAGTAGACCTATTTCGTGATGCAATCACTCACATTCTCAAGGACATTTCTTTCCTTTCATTTGCCCTACATAGGGCTGACATTGCTCTTCAACTACTCTCTATTTCACATCTGTGAAATTATCCAGGATAAAGGAATCTGACCATGGAAATATAAATGGCTTAAGCTGGATCTCCCAAGTCTCTCAGCCCCTCAAAAAAAGCACTTTTGTTTTTGGGATCTGTAGGCCCAGCTATTCATACTTTCAGCAGCTGTTTTCAAATCAAGAAGTTAAACTAAAAGAGGAAAAAAAGGTTTTTTTTTCTCCCCTCCCCTATTTTTTTTTAACCATGCCATTTTATGATCAATGGATCAGCTCTTATGTGAGAGCTTACAATGAAATCTTGCAATTCCACATAACACAGTGAATCAAAATAATCTTTGGACCTCAAGTAGCTGATTAGGAGTGTCAAGTAACTTAAAGTTCCAGCTAAAGAAAATAAGCTAAAGGAGCAGAACATCGGAAAACAATACATGATATTGCATTAGGATACTACAGACATAATGAGGAAGGTTTAATTAAACAATTTTACTGAAATAATATTGTTCTAACAAATGGCAAGCTTTATTTCTACAACTGTTTTCCCTTACTCTGCTACTGCTGAACAATAACCCTGATCCAAAACCCTCAGGTCCTGTGAATCCAATGCTGGCAACCCCTTCTCCCCATAATTCCTACCAACTAACTTCTTTAGCCACCTTCTTAGGTGTTATGCATGGACTATGGACAGCCATGTCAGCATCTTCTGCTTCAGTACTAGTACTGCAGCTGAAGTATGAGGAGCTGTCAGCAGTTCTTTCTGTTCCAAGGTATCGTGTTTGTGTAGCCCAGCAAGTGGGAGAAATCACACACTACAGAATTACTAAAACTTTACAGGGCATTCTCAGACTCTGGTAATGCTTTTTTAAGTGCTTTTAGTTCCTGAAATGCAAGTTGTTATAGAAATGTCATCTATTATTGATATACCTCAAATTGTGATTTGTGAAAAATCAAACCTTGGGACACATTATTGTGGTGGAGGGACAAATCTTCCATTTTACAGCTTTTACAGATAAAAGTGATCTCCAGTCCCAGTGTGGAATATGTTGTACATTAGCATTTAAGGGAACAGCACTGGAAAATGGAGAACAGGCAAGGAAAAGTATCTGGAACATACACTTAGAAAGTGAAGCAACAATAACAAAATAAGTTCTATTTAAATTCAAGATAAAGAGAAATAACTTTAAGTAAGCAAAAAGTTAAAGCCTGTAGGCAGGTCTGCGAAGATATATACTAGGAAAATTACTACTCTGATGCACGTAAAAAAATTAATGGACTCCTTAACAACCTCCAAATGCCCCATGTGTCTACATACACAAAGGGATGTCTTAGAAAAAGCATTAGTTGTGGAGACCATTAATTCACTAAATAATGGAAAAACAGCTGGCTTGGATGGTTTCCCATATAAATTCTATAAAGTCTTTAAAGAAACTTGGAGGTCCATTTTCTGTCCCGCATTCAGCATGGCCTTTGAACGTGGTGATGAGCCAAAGTATTTGGCATGGTTCTGGCTGAGACTGCACGTATCCAGCATCCTTTCATATATCTGCAAAGGCGTTTGCAAAGGGCTTAAATCTACATTTCCCATTACTGAAAATCAACAATTAGATATACTTTTTTAACAGAGATTATCTGATTATTAATAAACTTTCTTATGGCTTTTTCGTATTAATCAGGGTAAGTAACAAGGTTCATTATTCATGAAGTACAAAAAGGATTTGGTTGCAATGCCTTAGCTTTTAAACAGTGATAATAAGCTTTTACATCTATATCAACAAATAATGTTAGATTTTTTAAAGGAAATATTGTTCCTTATGAACAGAGTGCCAGGAGTTAGTCAAAGAAACCTTTTTTTCCCCATAAAATACTAATTTCTCAAAACAAAAATTGTTGCTAGGAAAGCATTCCTTTCAACAAATTCCTGAGCTTGAAAAATGTTTGGAAAGGTTTCAGAATTATCAAAATAGCCTGTTCAAAATGCAAAATCCAGTGTTTTTCATTAGCATACAAGATAGTTTTAATAGATTGTTGAAGAATGCCAGAGAAATGCTTTAACTGACCTGAACTAAATTCACCCCCGACTGAAGGGCAGGGAATACAGACTGAATCCTTCCATTGTGTTTCCCAGTTGCCCATTCAGAAAGATGTCCCTTTCACCCTGAGTCAAGCAGCTCCTTATGGCCTTCTTACAAGGACTGAGAACTGAATATGTGGATTGTCCATAGTAAGATATTGCAGATTTTCCTCCCACTTTGTGTAAGCCAGGATTGGCCCAAGGTTTTCTTAATCAGGACCACCTGGTATCCTTTTGTCATTTTTTTCCTCACAGGGAAATAGGACCACAGCAAGAGGATTAATGCATAGGAAAAAAAATCCATTTGTGTAACTGGAGATTGCATTTGCTTTCCTGGTGTTTTGAATTATTTAATGTTCTTGTAGTTTCTATTCTGATTTTTACTTCCACCTCATCATCCTGGTCCTATCAATTTAATGCTCTTACTCATTCTTCACTCCAGCTACTTTGTTTCTTCCACTCACCTCTCTCTTTCTCCATTCCCACTACCTGCTTATTTTTTCTCACTTCATTTCTTTTATCCCCTTCTGTTTCTCTCTCTCACTATTCTCTCTTTCTTGACTTGCTGCCTCTCTCTTCTGTTTGTATTTCTTTCCCCATCCTCTGGTTCTGACTTTACTCCTTTCCTTATACTCTGGCTCACAGGGGTTTCCCTTCTCCCTGCACCCTTCTTCTCTCTTGATAAGATATAAAGCTGAATGGCAGTCATGCCTCTTGTTGCCATTTTCTTTTTTCTTTTCCCACCCCCCTAACTGTCAGCGTATCACAAGAGGAGCAAAATTAAGCTGTAAAGTGACAAGTATCTGCATGTTTCACACACTTTTCATGCTGTTTTTCTTTTAATATTACCCATAGCTGTTTCCTACCTTTCTAAATATTTGAGACTGTCTGAGAGGTAGCAGCTTAAACCAGAGCTTGCAGAAGACTTGTATAATACTTGTGATTATGAAGAAAGCCTTGCAGACACCTGCTGAATGTGGCCAGTGCAGCGAGGTCAACCTGTACCAGCAGATAATGTGAAAAAGATACTACATATGCTACTGTATTTGAGAGGTCTGAAGCCTAAAGGAAACTACTTGCATCAATATTATTAACTTTCCTTTTACCAATAATTTTGGAAGGAACATTCGGTTGACGTCGTTTTTCTATAGTCGAAAGCACTATGGATATTACTTATGGTAGTTTTCTGATCCTTGCCTAAATAAAAGCACATCGCTCAGGTTCCTTGGCAAACAATTAGAAATAAAAGCAGAAATGGCAAAAGCAAACTACAGTAACAAGACTGAATTGGCCTGTGGGAATTATATCTACAGCTCACATTAAAGGGAAGAGGGAAAAATGTTTCTTCTTAAAGCATGGCAAAAGCCACCAATCCATGAGCTGCACAGCCAACAAGGGTAGTGACACGCATTCAGCCTCTCAGGACTTCACAGTGTGGCAAGCCACTTGACAGTCACTCTTGTGGTTACCATATCATCAACTCCTCGGTATGCTTTTGCACTGCCCAGCTCCCAGTAATGATTTTTCTCTTTCAATAAATATAATCAGCCCCTGAAAAGTCTCATTTAAAAAACCTGAGGGAGAGGGGTCCTTACTTAAGCCCTGAAAGCTTCATTCTTCAGATCTTGATGTCACTCTCTGAGTTTCTCCAGGGAAACAGAGGAAAACCAAAGTTTTTATTCATTAGTTTAGACATAGATCAATTAACAGAATATGTTAGTTGCTTAGTCCTGTATAAAAGTGTATTTACTTCTGGTATTTTAAATCCCACTTCAGAGTAACTTTGGAAAGACTGTGTCAAACATCTAAGCTTACACTGCACCTGCTACATATAAACCTGTTCCTTCCAGTTTTCCCTGACAGTGACATCTCAAGAACCCATGTACATTACACCTTTTCCATTCATGTACCTGCAGAGTTATAAAATGACAGGTAACTTAATGTTTCACATATACAGATCTATCTCTTCATCATCTTACAATGACACATTACACCCTAGGTACCGTCTAACCCAAAAGGTCCCTGAAATCAGTGTGACTTCCTCTGACTGTGCTTGTCTTTGAAAAAGGCCCTACATTGCTGTGGCTCTCTAACAGGGCAATAGACTGGAAAACCTCCTAATGCTTGGCATGGTCCAGTCCCCCTTTATTGGCAGATATTATTATGTGGACATTTCATCATATATTTACAGGCACTCCCTATTCAAAGGTGCTCTGGGTTTAAGACTAGAAAAACAGGAGGAAGAAGAAATTCAGTGGTTAACTGAGGTAATCCCAGAACGAAGGGATGAGTGTGGCTTTATGGCCCTAACATGCGCTTAGTTGTCCGAAAAGCTGAACTGTCAAACAGGTTTGTGAAAAGGGACTAGAAAATAGAAGGCAGTATAGCTGATGGGCTCAGAAAAGTGTTTTTAAAAGCAGGGAACCATAGAAACAGCACACAGCTGAGTCAGTAGGACATGAGTGGAACAACAACAGCTTCAAACCAGGGGATAGGGGTGAGGAGGGAATAGGTAAAAAAAGAGGAATTTTGAGAAGATGGCAGGACTTTCTAAAGTAGATGAATTTCCCATTACTCTCAGAAAGTTAAGAGGATGGAGATGATTTTTCAATCAGCCAGAGACAATGAGGTAACAATACAGCAAGCATGCCCCTGCAAAAGTCTAGACAAAAGTTGGAATGACTATTTAGTTGTCACGTTGAAGATGAGGGTTTTCTAGTGAGGGTTGTTTTTAGTAATACGCCTCTTTGGGTTAAAGAATGGTTACTGCAGGAAACCTACTTGATGAAAAGTGAGTGCACTTAATATTCTATCATGTTCTCTCAAATGTTGTGTCTGTCAATTCTCTGATGCTTTGAAAACCTGAGCTTGGAAAACTGACAATGGAATAACAGGAAGCACAGATTGAGATCACTCCCACAGAGTGGTTGGCTTACGAATACAAACCAGTCTCAAGCTTTTCTAGGGTGTTCCTCATCACAATAGGTAAATTCTAGCTGCATGAAGAGATGTGGCAGACAAAAAAACCCCAAACCTGTGAAGTAAAAAAGTTGACAGAGTCAAAATTATTCCACCTCTGAAAAACATCCCCAGTTATCTCTTTTGCTGTGCTTTTCATGTGAAAAATGGTGTTTTGGAAACCAGACAACACTAGAACTGGAGAAAACGGCAGGCAACAAAATGAAATATATACATCTATGACAGACTCACAATGAGGAGTGGAACGGTCAAATTTTCAGCATTGATGTGAATTATTATACATTTTATGGACATGCTAGAACATTGTCTGAAGGTTAGTTTTAAAATGCAAACTTTGCTTCCTTTTGCCTCATGAAAAAATATAGCTTTGAACAAGTTTAACTTGTTAATTAACAGCAATGAACCTATTATATACCGGTTGTGTGACACATGTACATCTCTAAACATTAGGAAGTCCAAACACAGAACACCAATAAAAATGAGAATTGCAGTCTATGCCCATACAGAAAAACAAAGTATGTTCTGAAAAGCCTGTTTCAGGAAATAATAGTCACATGAAATTTGTACAAGCAGCACTTGAAAGTTTTAATTTTACATTGCTTTGCACTTTGTATTTCAGATCCATTTTCCAGGGTTTCTTAAATGTTTTCATCTTTTACCTTTGGGCTGGCAAGAAACTGTAGATACTTCTGCGTACACCCAGAGGGCGTGGTACTGGAAATCCTCATTGGGCATGACAGTCCTCAGCTTGCAGGAGGTATTTAAGGTGTTGCTTGGCAAAGATAGCATTGAATTTTGATGCTCCACACATGGACAAAGCCCTTACTCCATCCCGCCCGATGCCATGTGTCCCACAGCTCCTTCCCTACACTTCTTTCTTCCTTACTGCACCCCTCTCCCCCTTCTTGTGCCCCAAAGGGAAAGCAGCCACCTGGGAGGCAGCAACACACTCAGGCCTCTGAACAGAGGGACAGGGAGACACAGGGAAGCATAGTGGGGGGTATAGATAAGAGGCAGAAAAGTGTTGGAGGGAGAACAGAATGGAGAAGAGGGGAGTTCCCATCCCCTGCATGGTAGGCAGAGAAGCAAGCCCACTGAACCACACCATGTAAACCTACGGTAAACTCCTTGGCAAGCTCCTTCACAAAAGGATCTGAGCAGAGGGGAAGGGCAGAAAAGGGGCTTGAAAATCTCAGAAAGATGCCACAGACTTGCCAGAAATTCAAACACTCAAACAAGAGAAGGCAGACATTGTGCCTGGAGATACACGTTCTTCCACTCCTCTCCATCCTCTTAGTCTGTAGGGGAGGACTGTGGCTCGTGTTTTGACAACATATGCCACAACATATGTCAGCATGTCACCAATCCCATATGGATCATTATGATGTCACAGTGCAAACAGCATAGGGGGATTTTTCAGATCTTTGTAGTAAACGACTAGAAACAGCTTAAAAGCATACACATGAGGTGTTAGTGGTTAGGATCTTTCAATCTGGAGATTTCACACCTGTTTTTTTCACTTGTAGCAGTAATCTCTAGAGAGTATCCTGTAATAATAAAATTTTCTATAATATAGGGAAGCTCTACATTCCCTTCAGAAATTTTGTGAATTGCTGCTTTGTTCTCCTGAAATCCAGAAGACTAGGCAGCACTTTTTTGGAGATCTTCCAATACTGATCCATCACATGGACCTTTGACGCCAGGCAATGTTCCACATTCGATCCTACATGCCCCATGCAATCCTTGCTGGTTCGTTTGTTGTTCTTTAAAATTATTTTCTTTCCTGACATACTTTTGTGGAGAAATCATAGGATTCCAATGCACTGGTAAATTGAAGCAACTTTTAAGGCATTTTTAAGTAGAAGAATGCTGGAGGGGAAGGTAGATTTGAAAAAGAGCTTGACTGATGGCAGAGCATGCCACAGCTCACAAGCCTAAGCACCATGGAGAATCTGTTCTGAATAACTTACCCAGGGGGCATAGCTGGCACATTGCCAGTTTTGAAGGGGCTCAGATCCCATTTCAGCATCAGAAAGAAGTAAATTCTTAAGGTGTACAAGACTCTGGATTCTGACCTCTCCAGCCTTTTTGGCCATATGCGCCAGGTTGCCAAGAGCTTGATGCTGAGAACATGAAAACTGCCTGAAAGTATGGTGTGCTTGAAAAGCTGTCCCCAAAACGTGGCTTATCCAGCGTGTTCACAGCAACATGGCAGGTCCAGGCTCGGTCACTTTGATTATTGGTGTCACCAATTCCTCGCGAGTGTGGAATTACAGAGCAGCCCTGGTGCTGACACTGCTGAGCCCTGTAGAAATAGGTACAGGAACGGACACAAAGCCTACCTCTGCAGATGTCCTTGTCCTTCTTCAGACTTCGCTAGGCCCAGGAACATGTCATAACTGAAGTAGCTGACAGGAAAAAGAATTAACTTTATCCTTAAATGATCTTATTGTTTGTATGAGAACAATAAGAAAAATCACATAGATTATGATTACACTATCTAGCAGGCTCAGATTGGTTCATGTAGCTACTTTTTTCTTAAATAATAGTCAAATAGGGTCGATTTGTATTTCTAATTAGACAGGGGGTTAGCATAAGATGATAGACCAGTAATAGTTCCATTAGAGTAATTTATGGTGTTCATGACTTTTTTTGTAAGAGACAGCACTTGAAATTTGTTCTTTTACTCTTTTCTTCTTCACATCCAGCCTGCTGGGGCATCCAGACCAATTTCATAGCCTGAACCTTTTCCACAGGCTGCACAATGACAGGCTATGGAAATATTTCCATATACAAAATATGGGGACTTCAAGTATAGTCATTATAAGGCAGAGTTATAGGACAAGACCTACCTTTTGTGCTTTAACAAGGTAGGAAACCATGCACAAGTTACGTTTAAGCAGTAAAGCAGTTTTTCACTTGCTATAAAGGAAAGGTAGATGCAAGTGAGGATTTTCTGCAACAAAGAGGTATAAAAAGTTTTCTTTTCAGTGCTTCTTTAGCAGTCTGGGGCTAGCAGATGTTGTGCTGACTTTGCCTCCAGAAGAGCTTACAGCTGCAGCTCTAAGATTGCTTTTCAACCCTTCAAGAACTGCTCCAGCGTAGGTCCTTTTCACAGGGTACAGCCCTTCAGGGACAGGGTGAGTACCCAACAGACTGTCAATCCTGCCCTGAACCTGCTTTTGCAGGGTCCCTCCATGGGCTGCAGCTTCCTTCAGGGCTTCCTTTAGGACATGTCCACCTCTTGTAGTATGGCTGCAGGGTGTATAGCTGGTCCGGCGTGGTTCTCCATGGGTTGCAGGGGGACAGCCAGCTCCACCGTGGTCTTCTCCACAGACTGCAGGGGGATCTCTGCTCTGGTGCCTGGAACACCTCCTCTCCCTCTTCTCCACTAATCTTGGTGTCTGCAGGGCTGTTTCTCTCACATTTTTCTCACTCCACTGTCCCACAGCTGATGCACCATATTTTTCACCCTTTCTTAAATATGTTACAACAGAGGTGCCACCAGCATTGCTGATGGTCTCAGATGTGCCCTATGGTGGGTCAGTTTTGGAGCTGGCTGGAACCAGCTGTGTCTGACATGGAGGCAGCCTTTGCATCTTCTCACAGATGCCAACCCTGCAGCCCCCTGCTACCAAAACCTTGCTGTGTAAACACAATACACCACTTTATCGTAACAGACTCAGTCCTGGGTGCTTGTGTGCTTGTGTGCACGAGTGCTCCAGCAACAGCAGCTCCATAACTTCAGTCACTGATGTGAGAAGAACTCAAATGTCATCACCTACAGTGGTTTATGGTGGAGATCTAGCACATCACCCACTTAGCAGAGCCACCTAGACCTCATGGGCCTGTCCTTAGAACCAATGTAGAGCAGAGAGCTGGATCAGGTGTTGCAAACCCAATATATTCTTTCAGTTTTGAACATTATCAAGCTGACTATTTATAAACTAAGCAAAACAAAACAAAAAAACCAAACCCTACACAAAAGCTATTGTCTCCTACCCCTGCCTTCTACAAACACTTTTGTGAAAAGGCTGTCCTTGTTGTCCCTTTTCAGCTCCGCAGTTGCTACCAGCAGCAGTGCCAGACACATAACATTTTCAGTCTTGGTCTATCTAGACTTGTGATGAAGAAGCTGGTGTTAACACTGGTTAAAACAAAAAACTTCCCCCAAATAATCTCACCAATCCTAGAGCAATACATGGGTCTCTTCAGAAGATACGTATGCATAAAACTGAAGCACCAATCCACTGAGTGGCAGTTGTTTATCTGTGGTGGAAATAAAGCCCCGCACACCTATCAAATAACAAATGATAACAAATGAGAACTTTGGCTTTTACCCATAGCCAGCAGTGGAGCCAACCAACACAGACCTGGCCATGGACCTTTAAATGTGGAGCACGGCAGCGAAAGGAAGAGATTATCAGAATGCAGCATATTGTTTTATCAGCAGTTGAGGACTATGCTATCCAGATAGAATAAAAGAATAACACATTCATACACTTGCTTAGGAAAAGAGTCCTGGTTATATTAGTATTTTGCTCTATATTATATCATTGGTGGCTGCTTAATTTGTACTGCCGTTAATTTATCTATGATAGTGCTATTATGATTACTATTCTGTGCACCTGTCTCTAGTGCTGCCTTGATCTCTACACATTTTTTTTCTGTTTATTCAAAAAAATTGGATCAAAAGCTCTCTGATGATTGGTGTGTTTGTTTGTACAATGCAAAGTAAAATGGAGATTTGAGCCTGTTCTTGGTCCCTGTGAAAGTAATATGCTCAGAATTATATCAACTATGTTTTAGAATATATTTTCCTAGAAACAGTACCATCAAACAAGACAACCATTATCAACATAGTCTTATTTTGTCACAATCAGGAAAAGACGACTAGCAGCAGTTTGTTCTGGGGCATATAAGCATAAGAGGCTCATCCAAGAATATTAAATGAGATAATTTTTAGTGAAAGAACAGTAATAGTTCACAATGCCACTAGAATAGTTCCTGGGTCTTTTGTACCAAGACCTCAGGATTCAGCCTTGTCTCTCAGAAATGTCTGTATTGGCAAAGATAATCTGCAAATGGAAGACCTTTTGTGTTTTGAAAACTGGTTTCCTTAATGTACCCTCTCAGAATAAACCAGGGGAAGAATTACCATTCTCCTCTGCTTTGGCCAGCACTATCAGGTCTGGTTCAACTGGAACTTTCTTTGATGGCTAATGAGTAATTACCTGGCTCCGTTTGCACAGAAGTAACCAGTAACTACAACAGCTGTATCTGAGAAAACATAAAGCATGAAAGGAATCTAATTTACTATGTGCTGCCACCTCATATAGTTTTAGCGGGAGTCAAACACATCACAAAATATTTTTTGCCAAATAACTAAGCACATGTAAATGAACATACATATTGTGCAGAAGCTATTTTTGCTCAATGTCTGTGTTATAAGATTTTGCAAGATGTTTGCACAGACCAAAGACCTTGACTCAGAGAAGAAAGAAATCTAGATGCAGCTGAAAGCACCTTTCCATTGCTATTTTAGGGGCTGTTTAAAGAATAAGAAGGGGCTGAAGGTGACTTCTAATGCAGGAAAAAGTTCTGTACAATTTTAGGATCCTACTGGATCTTCAAGGAACTGCAAAGGCCAACATCTCTATAAATCAAAATAGCAATGATTAGATAAAGAATGACATTTTTCTAGTAATTGCAATATATGCAGACATGGAGAAGAAAGTCCTTCCAGTTGGCACTAATATTTTGAAGGTACTTTAGGCAGCAAGCTTAATGGAATGGAAAATTACCACTATTTAAAGCCTTGCATTTCCTTGGAAAGAAAAACAATATAGAGAAAACACTACAGTGGATTAGACCAACACTTTAATCTTTTCCTTTTGGCCATTATTTGGCAAATTCTTCACTGGAAACAGTAAAGTTAAAGTCTGCAGGACAGAAGTGTACCTTTTGGACCTAGCTGAAAGCATCTTTGGAGAATATGTTCCCTTTCATGTCCAAGTGAAAATGCTTTTATGAGCAATATTCCAGAAAAAAAGAGCCTTTTCAAAGCTACACATTGCTGGTAAAAGCAACACCACTCACCACCTGCTACCACCCACAACAGCTTTAGTTAACTCCAGTGATAAGCATACACCTCAGCCTTTATGGAATGACGTTAGGAAATACGAAGGAAAGCTGATAGAAGAAAGCCCAATCTATCTGAGCCTGTCTCAACAGCACACTGCCTCTGGTTTTGAGCCCTTCAAGTTTTTCAGACGTGTTCTGTGGGTGGTTCCAGTTCAGGCTTCTGAAGGATGGGTGCTCACGTCCCCTTTCCTTTGTGTATGACTTTCATGAATGTTCCCATTAACACAATCACAGATTTGAGAGGTGAAGAACAGCCTAAAGTAGGTAGAAAGTGCTCTGCTGTCTCATATTATTTGATGAAACATTTCTCAATTGGAGCGAAAGTAATAGAGAGACTCTCCTTATTTAGGTTTTGAGAAGTCTATACCCATCCAGTCTCTTTTAAAAAGCCCTTTAAATTCTGTACAAGCTCTTGCAACTCACTGTGAACTGGTTACTCTTCTGCAAAGTGGATTACTTTGCCATATTTAGCGGTGAGTATTTAAGCTCTTGAGTAGTGGTTCTAGTAGATCTGGAAGGCAAGGGAAGCTCTTTGTGCTTCCCTCTTCCCTGTAAATTGTTTGCCAGATGCTGCAACAATTGATGCTCTGGAAACAAGACATTTACTCGAGTCACGTCTCACAGCATGTCTTGTTGCTTTCTCCGCAATACATCATTTCCCTCTCCTTTCCAAGGGTACCTTTTTCTAGGGCTGCTACTCATGGTGTATGTCATCCTTAATATGTTTTTTCTTAACTATACCACAGAGGGCTGATTCTTCCTGCTCCCCCTTACCTCTACAAGGCAACTAAGGAAAACTGTATGTCCTGGTTTCGGCTGGGGTGGAGTTAATTTTCTTCATAGAGGCTGGTGTTTTGGATTTAAGATGAGAATAGTGTTGATAACACACCAATGGTTTAGTTGTTGCTAAGCAGTGCTTACAGTAAGTCAAGGACTTTTTAGCTTCTCATACTGCCTTGCCAGTGAGGAAGCTGGAAGTGCACAAGGACATGGGAGGAGACACAGCCAGGACAGCTGACGCCAACTGACCAAAGGGATATCCCATACCATGTGTCATCATGCTCAGCATATAAAACTGGGGGAAGAAGATGGAAGTGGGGGATGTTTGGAGTGATGGTGTTTGTCTTCCCAAGTAACCATTATGCGTGATGGAGCCCTGCTTTCCTGGAGACGGCTGAACACCTGCCTGCCCATGGGAAGTAGTGAATGAATTCCTTGTTTTGCTCTGCTTACATGTGCGGCTTTGGCTTTACTTATTAAACTGTCTTTATCTCAGTCCACAAATTTTCTTACTTTTACCCTTCTGATTCTCTCCCCCATCTCATGGTGGTGGGGGACAGTAAGTGAGTGGCTGGCTGGTGCTTAGCTGCCAGCTGGGATTAAACCATGACACTACCAGTGTGTGAAAAGCCTTATTGTGTTCAGCAAGCCCCAAGGTGGAGGATGTGCTGAGAGCCGGGCTGGTGGTGGAGATTACACTGAAATGGACTTTTGTACTGTTATTGGTGTTGCTGATATTCTGGGCCATGTGTGAGTTTTAGAATCCTTTAGCACTACATTACCTGCAGATAAGCAGAATGGGAATATTGTAGCAGGGTGCACAATTACCGTTCCCACAGCACCATCTGATGCAAGTTTTTGCAGTACCTAAGCCTTTTTCTATTCCATCATTCATTCTACTACTTCCACTAAGGTTACTAGAGACAAGTATTAACACCTTTCACCACCATCTAGAAAAGTAATAAGAAATCTGGGGGGATCAGCAGACAGCATTTTAGGAAAAGATTACTTTCAGGGATGGCTGTGTGGCCTCTGAAAAGTGGAGCTATTCAAAGTGCCCACAGTGGCCCTTCAGAAGCAAACGACCTTGGCCAGAGCATATAATATTTTCATATTACCTGAAAATGGGGGTTAGTTAATAGAAGTATTTAACGTGAAATTTTGAGCAACAAAAACCCTAAGTAGGCCATATATATACAAATAAAAAGGCTAGTTACTTGTATCCCTACGTTTTCTTGAAAGTGCTTTTCCTGATTGTGTTCTGCCACCTAGCGATCCGAGAAAGGAAAAATTCCAGCACCCCTCTGGTGATATGTGAAATCAAAACAAAGGTGATAAAAGAGTAAAAACAACAGATACAGAAAGCAAGATGTGAACAGTGTTACTGTAAAGCCATGGAGTGGTCAGAAGAAGAAAGAAAGGAAGGAAGGAAGAAG
The DNA here is from genome assembly GCF_949628215.1 of Phalacrocorax aristotelis. Lineage (NCBI taxonomy): Eukaryota > Metazoa > Chordata > Aves > Suliformes > Phalacrocoracidae > Phalacrocorax > Phalacrocorax aristotelis. The sequence goes on along the minus strand of NC_134311.1, from coordinate 38,519,545 downwards.
ACACCTGGGAAATCAACGATTACCTGGTAAATGAAGCCTGACCTGAAATCTCAGTCTGTCCTCTGCCTTGGTTTTATTACGGCAGTCCAGGTAGCACAAGGAGAGAACAGATAGCTCTGGGGGATTTCTGCAAGTTTTCCTATGGGGTTTCGGGTCAAGCTAGATACTGCAATCATTTATGCAAAGTGAATGTATAGTACAAAGAGTACCTCAGTAGACTTCAGCTGAGCTGTTTGCAAGAATAGTGTCTAACTGCAAGGACAAATTCCTTTTTGAAATGCCTGGGCATGATTACTCAAAAAAATGGGGTGGGGTGGGGTTTTTTACATGGTATCTGTGAATTTAAAATAGATAACAGCTTTTTAGAGCGGTTTCTTGAGGCTGTATCTGTAACACAGAAATGATTCAAGATAAAGAGGTAAAAGACTCTGGAGCCTTTCGCTGTGTGATAATTGGTGTAATATGGCTAAATAGCCAACCAGAGTCAAATGAGAGTTTTGTAGGACAAGTTCAGTCAGCAGTTAAGGATTCTGGGAATTTCTGGGGTCATAGAGATAATAAAGCAGCTAGGGAGGGTAGCTGGGATGGTGCAATGTAACAGCAGTCATTCAGTACGGGCACTGATATTTTTTTTGTGTCCCTGCTGTTATTTGACCTCAGATGCCACAGCAGAGAAATAGTGTTTCTTTAGAGGGGGGAAATAACATCGGTATGAACCTGTCCACAGTCGTTTTCCTTTATTTGAACCAGAGCTGTTAGCTTAGGAAAAGTGCCAGATTGGTGGATTTGTATCTGTTTCGATCCATGTGTAAAAGCCTCTGACAGAAAGTAGGCACTTTTTAGTAGAGAATCAGGCTCGAGGGAGCTCTCAGGTGTACAATCCCACAACTGCAGAAGGTCTGCTCTCCAGTTTCTGCAGTCTAACAATTTTTGCCGTACTGCAACTGCTAACAACACCCCCAGGCTACTGCTTCATTTTACAGATCAGGAAGAGCAACATCACAGAACTGAGAAACTTTCCCAAGTACACATGGGGCCTGTGGTAAAACTCACAACTGGACAGAAGTCCAGGTTTGTTATCCTACACATGGGGCCGTTCTCCCTAACATGGGGACTCCAAATGTTGCAATGCAATTGCTGCTGAGGTAGGAGCACTTCGCTGGCATGTGGAAAACGAGTCAGCAACAAGTCCCCAGTATAACATTTCTTACATATATTTAATCCTAGTAACATGCAAGATTTTGCATATAAAACCTCAAGATTTTCTCATTTAATCTAGATAAATGTGGTCCTGAACTGCCATTTATACCTGCCACCAGGGAACGCGCAGTGATCTCGTGCAGAGTGCTCCCATCTCCCTGACATTTCTAGCCACCTGACATCAAAGGCACCAATCAATATAGCAAAAAGAAATCTGTTTTCACTATGACAACCATGCCTTTTGAGGTAGTGCACTGGTTGCTATAGCAAATCCCTATGCTGCAGAATGCCATAGCAACAAGAAAATGCTTTGATTTTTTCTCTGTAAACCCATCATGAAGCAGTTCTGAGCTTAAGAGGAGTAAACTGGTTTTCAGTCTGTTTTTCTGAATAGTCTCAGGTTTGAGATCCAGAGCTCTACAAGGCAAACCAGAAACATACGTACAGTTGCACTGATTGTTATAAAATATTGTATTAATTGATGTACTTCCATTGGCTCCTATGGACTGGTAGACATTAAACCAGCTTTAAATCAGAATCAAATCCAAGGAAACAAATTCTTATCTGATTTACACTGGTATAAATATATGGTAACTCCAGTTTCAGTGAAGATCTCCCAAGTTTAGACTTACGTAAATGAGAGAATTTGATTCAGCCTCTCAAACATGAAAGTTTTGTAACATGCCACTTGTTTTTATGTTTGATATCAGATAACAGCTTAGAATAGCAGCAGACCTACTGATTCTGTGGGCCTGCTTGTAGAGTTGGGATGATGCCACATGGGCGAACCGTGCCCACAAGCTCCAAACTGGGGGCCTCACACCAGCTGCCGCCAGGGCACATCCATCTGTGCCGCCAGCTGCCAAGCAAGGATCTGAACTACCCATGCGATGTACCTCACGAGGGCAGAGAGCTTGCCTTGCCCTGCACCAATGCCCTAGACACAATTTGTCTTCTGCCGCTGCTGGTGGGGCTGACGTTCAGAGCCACCTTCCCAGCTATACACCACTGCTGAGCAGAGCGCTTAAGTGACTTTAAATCTACCATGTTGAAGCTCTACTAGTTGAAATTTGGAGGTCTGTTGGTGATCCACAGACTCACAAAATTTGGGAACCATGGATTTATGGCACTGCATAGTGGGAAGCAGTCTAACCGCTCCACGGCAAAAACTGTTTCAGTATGCAGAAGAAAAGAATTGTCATTTATATACTGTCTCTTTAGCAGCTTGCTTCTCTCTACTCATGTATTCTGTGAGGAAGAGGTGATACCTGGTTTGGAGAACACTTACTTGGCTCCATGACTTGCTGTATATGCTGTATATGACATAGTCAATTATTCATATGACCACAAAGTTATATAGGTGACAAGTGCTGCTGTGTTGGAAAAAGAGTTGGAAAAAGAGTTTGTTTCTAAAGGCGTGCTTGTTTTTTCCAGCTGCCTCTCAGCCAATTAAAATAGAAATATTCCTGTTCCCTACCAGCCTTGTCTCATTTAAATATTTCGGTGCTTTTCTAGATTGGTACCAGAAAGAATTTGTCTTACATTAAGAACAGTTTTCTCTGATTGTATATGCTCTGAGTGGGATAAAGGCTATACCGTATGTTTCCTAGGACTGTTGTACACTGAACTGTGTAAAACATTTCCTGGAATCATTACCAATGATTTTTAATGACTAACCAACACCCTGTGAATGCTACAGAGCAAGGCTCCACAAGGCTATTAGATATGTACTGACATCCAGTGGGTAGTTTCTGAGGGTGACAGATTGAGTCACGCCACCTGTGCTTCATTAGCTGGTCATCTCCATTAGTTACAACCTATTGTGCACTGCTGTGCCAGTAACAGCAGCGCAAGTTAAGTTGTCCCTTTTTTGCAAGACCTTTGAAACAGGGATACCTCCACATAGGCTTAATCTGTTACTTAATCCATTATTTTCAAAATATTCTTGTAGATCTTTGAATCTATACAAGCAGAGAGTACTAGCAAACATTTGATAAATCAAGTGTTTCTTCTCAGGTCTGTGTTGCAGGTCCATTGTCACTGGCAGTTGTGTTGTTGGAAAAGCATTCCTGGGTGCTGATAGTTCAGGGTCCAACCTGCCAGGCTAACTCCAAGTGAGTGAAACGCACCATTCCCTTTTTCTGTTGAGAGAGACACGATGACCTCTACACTGAATTCCTAGCACCATCACAAGGACAGAGGTAAAATCATCTCCTGAAAGCATGATGGTACTTGTTAGCAATCCTCTCCTGCTTTTGTTTTTTTTGCTACACGTAGGATGCAATGTCCCATGTATATCATCTTTTGATTAAGCCATCAGCAAACCATGTGGGCAATCTCTTTGACCAGGTGTAGGTAAAGCAACATCTCATATCCTCTGCTGAAATTGCTTTCCATGTAATCCTGCTATAAAGGAGTCCCAAAAATGGAAAGAAACACACAACAATTCTTCTGTGGGAGGAAGGCTGCTGCCTAAAGCTGTATGAGAGGCTTTTTTAGAAGTTCATGCATGGCTGTCTTTACTAGATGGAGTAGCCCTTTTAACCAGTTTACAGTTGTGGGAATGGGAAGAACAGCCATTTCAAAAGGCTAATACTAGACTATGCTAGGGAGGAGCAAGGAGAGAGAATGCCAGTGATGACTTATAAATCAGGGGTGTGTTCTGCTTGACAGGGAGAGTTAATGTTCCTGATTAATTTCCCTTGAAAGAATATATTTCTCTATTTCAGACTCCAAACTTATTTGAAAGCTAAACCCTGCTACAACCAGGATGGTAACCAAACCCATGCAGTTTCTTTAAAACAGGTTTGTGTACAATATTTGGGCATATATCTGCCATAATTGGGATCAGCAACATTCTTTAAAAGCACTGAAAACCGAGGCAGGCATGCATTCTCCTAAATCCAGGTGGACGAGGCCAAAGAAAAACACCTAACAGCATGAAATCCATGATAAAAATCACAAATAGTAGTAATACTGGCATTTATAATTTTCCCGATTAAGTTAATAAACTGAGTTTTATAGCAAGCTAGCATCTTTTACAATAAGTCCAAATAAATACCCCCTGAAAACAGCTGTACTGGCAGCTGTCTAAGTTTATGAATCTGGATTTCCCAGAACAGATTCTACAATAATTAATGGAAGACGGAAAAGTTAGTTATTGTTTTATCAGAATAGATTGGTTGACTTCCATCTGTACAAGTTTCTGATGTTTTTAGGTTTCTTTGAGTGCCTGGCATAAAAATCGTCATAGGATAGGAATATATATATTGCAATTTTTGCAATACAATCTGCAAAGAACTTTTCTGTTTTGGAGTCCATGAAAGGTCTGAAGCTTAAAAACATAGCAGACTTTCCTCTTCAAGGTGATCTCATAGAGGTCTTCAAGATCTGTTAATGTGGCTTTCACAAGAAGCAGTCAGATTGTGACCTGCTTTATTCACATTTGATCTGCAGCACAGCTCTGTTGTTTCTGGTAGGAATACTGCTCTGTGTTCCTGGTTGGTGACTCCAGGATCAATTTTCACCCTTGTTAACCACAAAGACTGCGAAGAATGAATACAGGAAACTTTCCTTGGAGTTTGGACATTTCCATTCATGTGAGTTACCTCCAAGCAGGGAGCAACCTCCTGGATCAAGATGTGGCCTGGATACCTCTGTGGGCAGAAGGAGGGGGACTGGGGCACACAGTGGCTAGTCCCTGTTTTGCGTGCTTCAGTGACCAAGCTGGTGAGGTGCACCACATTAGCAGGTCAGTTCACCTGCAGCCATAGTTACCAGAAGAAATGTGCAGAGATTTATGAGAAGAGTCATTTATCTTCATGCAGCAAAATGCTTCTTCAGTATCAAAAAGAGCAGAAATACTATTAGGAATGGATGGCAAGTATAAATACTATTTCACAACTTTCTGTAAATCCTCTGTTTAATTCTATACATTCATCAGTTTCAGGGTAGAAATGAAATCAGGAGAATCAGAGTCAGAAATCTTCTCCTTCTAATCTGTAATAGGAGATGAGATCTGCAGCAAGAGGTGTCTTGCATTTATCCCAGTTTAATTTATGAATAATTCCAACCAAGTCAGAGGAATTGGTCTGGTAAGAGATGGAAAATAAAGGTTGCGGCAGGGGATTTCACACTTGTTGTGGAAAAGGATATTTTATTACCTTTCTACCAAGGAACACAGCTCTTATTTATGATCTATACCCCCCAAAATTAAGGATTGATCCAAGTGCAATGGAAAGCAGTTTGATTCAGTATTTGGCAACATCCTTCCCAGGAACTCAGGCTGTAGTTTCTTCCAAGGAAGATCTCTTGTGAATGATTTACACTGAGGAAGGAGATAAAAGCAGAAATCAGATATATTCCTTTTCTCTTATGGGAATATATATACACATATCTATCTATATATGTATGTATAGGTAGTATATGTATATACGCATACATATGCACATACCCATACAGATGCACGCACACACAGACAGACACACACATGCTTTCTTCAAAGCAACTTTAAATGTGTTAAAATTTTAATGAGAAATGAAACAGAGAGAAGACTTTCCAAACACCAGCCATCTGCCATGACCAGATATTCTCCCTTTTTATCGGGATGATGCCTGGTTTTCTGTATAAAGTCCTTGTGCCTTGGGTATATCTTCCCTAATAACTGAAATGATTGAGAGTTTCACTTCATTATTCAAGATTTTTGCAACTTTGAAGATTTGCTTAACATTGATTCAGGTAAAACCAGAGCAAGTTCTTGTCTTTGCAGCAACCGGGTAGAGTTAAAATTAGTGTGATAAGGAAAAGTCAGAGTGATGAAGGCATATGAAGGAAGGAATGTACCCAATGCCATAGATGACTTTTAGTGTGCAAAAGGGTCTTGACACTTGTTCAATGTTACAGTAAACTAATCTGGAACATCAAGTTGCCAGAACAGAAATTCCTTGCAGTGATACACAGGTGCTGAGTTTCAGGCAGAAGATGGTGATCCTGATACCAACATGAATAATTCTTTTTATATTACATTTTTGTGAAAAGTTAACATCTAAACATATTACCATAAAAATAAAGCCACCTTTCATATTGTATATGTCCATATTCAAAGCTACATTTTATGCCAAGGCATGGAAGGAAAAAATATATGTGTCAAAAGAATAATACAGAAAAAAACCCCACCTGAAGTTAGAATTAGAATTTTGATTCCTAACATGAGGAGTTAAACATCATAAGAAATTTCAAGTTGCCACAAGTCTTGATATTAAGAAGATGTAACAAGATACCTGTCCACTACACACACAAAAACCCTGTTTTAGTTAAATGAGGGGTGTGAAGAGAAAGCCAGTGAAATCAAAATAATTCTGAAAAATTTCCCCATTTCAGGATTTTGCCGAGAGAATGCTTGCAGGTTAGATTACAGCAACATCACTGTTACATTTACATTGTATGGTTTTGTTGTAAACAAGTGCTCGATCTTAGAGCACCGTCTTTGCTAAAAGGAACGTGAAAAGAAGGATTAAGTTCTTCTGTTTTTGATAATATGGAAAAGATTAATTACAGTATTTATTTCTAAAGCAATTAGTTGTGAAAAAGGAAAAAAGCAGCACATTAGGACAAATTTAAAAGCTTCTTGCCATAATCTAAATAAAACTTTCCTTCTTTGTGACATAGTGTTAAATATGTCTGAATATATTCCTTATTTAATATCATTATTTCTTTCTTCTCTATCTTGGATAGAGAATTATTAAAAACAATTTACCTCAGAATATTTTTCTACTTCAAACATGTGTAAAGTTTTGTATGTAAAAAGGCATGCTTACTATTATCTTCAGCCAGATTCATAGACAGCAGAAGATTATGGCTTTTTTAGCTGGAGTTATCCCCTAGATACTATGTTAACTTTATGTTAGTTCAAATATTTTATTTATTTTTTTTTAACATTTGAGTTGAGCCTGAGCTAGACCACTGAATCTTTACACAATAATCTATCTTTAGCCTTCCAGGAAGCTCATGTTTGGACAAAGACATTTTGAGTCCTCTGTTGGTTTTGTTTGTTTGATATGTAACAGAGAAATGCCCAAGAAAAGGAAAGCAATCCAGCAGTATTAATATATTTATTTATTTAAAAGATGCAAGTTCATGGAAAGCAGACGTCTAAGAAAAAAGCCAAATACAAAAAATAAAATTAGGCTTTGAGAGAATATGTGAGCTCCCTAAGCTATGTTGACAGAAGGCTAAAGAGTTTCTCAATACCTGGTGAAGAGTTGCTGGCAGCATTCAACTAGCTCTGTGCTGTTGGCAGGGAATTCTGTGGAGTTGAAGGTATTTCCTAATAAGATGGGGCAAGGAACTTCCAGACGAGGGACAATCAGTATTCCTGTGAAGTAAGTAACAATTTTCTTAATGATTAATGAAGAGCAAGATAAGACTTGGAGATGTCAGTCACTGGGGCATGTTCAGACGAAACATTCTGCCTGACACGAAATCACCCTCTGAGATGGTTCTGTAAAGGTGCAAGATTAAAACGCTTGAACTGTGGGATTTTTTAAAAATATGAATAATTTTACCGAATTGGATCAAGGACTGACCATAAACATTTTTTTATATGTAGAAATTAAACTATGCTAGACTGTTACCCTTAGACCAGTTTGGTTTTCTGCCTCTTTTAATGCAACTAAAAAGGTATGTAAATGGCTTTCTCACTGCTGGGCTAGTGTACTTTCATTAACTAAAATGGAGTTATGTTCCATTTATAGCAGAGCAAGTGAATACAGGACCTTTTCTTGTTTTTAAAATGGAATTAGTTATGGTTTCTTTATCTTTGCTTTGCTAGATGTCCTCCAACATTTCCTACAAGTAGTAATGTCAGTATTCATTCCAGTAATGGAGACAGGAAAATATGGAAGTGACAGCTCCGTCTTGTACGTAGTGTTGTGGAACTTGCAGACATTTTTAATATGTTCTTATCTTAACTTGGGTAGTAGAAATTGCTTGGCTCTTTTACCTTCTTCTGGGCACAAGGAAACCATTTGTCATGGCAGGAGTGGGTGGCATGTAATTTTCTTTCCAAAGCAGATTTCATTGTTTTGGAAGGATTTCCCAGTTGCTGTTCACAATTTTATTCTTAAGGCCAGGATTGTGAAATGAGACATTTTAGTTAAGACTTTCTGATTCCTCGGTTATACAGAGTAGTGTCATGTATTAAAATATTATGGAAGGCTGTGAGACTAATGACATTTCAAGTGTACTAGTTCTATAACCTTCAGTGTGGGCTTATCCTTAAAATGTGTATGTTTCTGTTGCTGCAGTGAACTCAAAGGATAGGGAAGCTGTGGTAGAAACAGACATTTTTCAGCTACATAAACCACCAAGATCTTTCTTCACTTGGAGGCAAATGAGTGCTTTAACCTTCGTCATGCAATTCTGAATATCACATGCTCAGAAAAGAAAGCTGGGAAAGGGATTGTTACATACTGGGGATAAATTTTACCTGCTGAATCATATCTGGTCAATTAATTAATATTTTGATTCATTAATATCATGATCTTTTTAATTTCGTCCCTAACATGGCCTTTGCATTGTGACTCTTTACTCAGCTTGAAGGTGAGACTGAAATTAAGGATCTGCTCCTGAGTCCCACCTTTGGACAGTTTCATTAACTTAAATGTTCGGTGGGAATACTGTGAGCCAAAAATATCAATTTAACATTAAGGGAAAAAGTTATTCAGCTTCCTCCTTGCTCCTTCTCTGTTACACCTCCCTTTCATTTCAATTCTCCATTTCTGCTCCATAATTACTTCTGTATTTCTGTAGCCAGCAGTGTGGAGGGATTGTAAATCATCTATGACTTGCTTTGTTCATGAGCCACGTGTTACACACAGACTAACAAAACAAAACAAAACAAAACAAAACAAAAAAAAGACATAATGGAAGGAAGAAAATAAATCTTTTCATATTCCAGTTTTTCAGGAACCTTTCGTCGCATGTTGACTTTTAATCCTGCCAAACCCGAAAATACTAGCGTTTGAGTAACAGGGGTTGCCCAGCCGCTTCCATCGTGCCGAGGCACTGCCACCCTGTGGTCACTGACTGTAAGAGACACCAAACCTGGGTACGGTACCTGCAACACAGGCTGTCATGAAACAGGCAACAGTTCCCGCAATCATTGCTCTGAAAGCACCACCAGCTATTTCCTTTTTTTTGGAGGGAGCAAGGGTTGCTAGGGAGAAAATTAAAGAGTGTGTCAAACGTAAATACATATAGATATAAAGAAGGTGAACCTGCCAGCTCTACCACCGCAAGAGCAAATTCCCTCCCTGCAGTTTGAACCAGCAGAAACAAGGATGGAAAATAATATATTTTTAGCAGACCATTTGAAGGCCTAGTGCCAATGTTGGCTCCTTCTGTTAAGAAGGTGGCTTGTGCATAAAATGGTGACTTCTGTTTGTTTTGGCAGCTGGCACGCCTGTGCTGGCCGATGGCACTTTCAGATGCAAACCCCAGGCACCGAGGTCTGGCCCCGTGGCTGGGTCCTGCTCCTCCGTGCTGCCCCACTGCTGGCACCGCAGAGCCCACCTGGGGTCCAGGGTAAAGGCGGCTGCCAGCAATTCTGGCTGCCCAGTGAGGAACCCAGATGGTTCTTAAATTTTCCTTTTTACCTTAAGATTCAAAAAGCCTTTTATTTTTCTTTCACTATAAGCCTACTGCATATATGTGACATTTTTACAGTAAACAGCCAACTTTGTCTTTCAAACCAGCAGGATACAGGGTTGGTTTGCTCCTCCTGAAGCCCAGGGGCTGTAGTAGCTCTGGCTTGTAGTGTGAAGGCTGGACAGGGAGGCCTATCAGCAGGGCTTGGTCCCCTTCCCCTCAGCCCCTCTCCCAGTACTTCCACGCCAAAGCCTGCATCCCTCTGGGAGCCCTTTCATGCACAGCTGGGTGCTGTCTCTTGGCAGAGCAGCTGCTCAACCCATAATGCTGCTAAGCTTCACCCATAGCCTGTTCCTTTGAGTGTTTTCTTTGGGATTTGCTTGCCAAATAAATTGTCCATGAGAGGTGTTCTTACTCAGGGCTCCTACTACCAGTCCCAGGGAGCTGAAGTTGGCGAACCCACAAAGAGCATAGGTGGCAATGGCTTCAGAGCGAACCTGGAAAACAAACACACACCCTGTTGAGTGGTTTGAGAGAGCTCATGCTGGTTTAGAGGTCTGAAAACATGCATTGTGGATCAGGGATCCAAGTACTGAAAACACTCTCTTTTGCTTGGTTGCTGCCCCAGCCTGCGGCTTTCTGCAACGTAGGCTTACTGTCTTGCTGAAAGTTGCAGGCTTTCATGCCCACTGCCAGTGTGAAGACTCAAAGGATATGATGGTTTTATTTTGCATGTATATTGCTGTGCCTTGTTGAATTGAGTACTAGTAATTAAGGACAAAAAGTAGTTCTTACATTACTAGTGGCAATTTAGCTGCTGGTTTTTGAAGGTATGAGTCAGAGAGCTTTAACTCAGCATGTTGTTCATAGCTGGACTGCTTCTATAAACTGTTGAAACCTCAAGTTTTGGTATGTATCCCTTACTTCTTTGTCCCTGAACAAGCAGAGGGCTCCATATGCACATCTTTTCTGTGCATGCTCCACCCCATGCCCAGGATAAAAAGGGAAAGGGGTCTCCTAGAGAGTGGGTGCTTTGATGTGGTAGCAGGCAGAGGGACCTTATAATTTTGGAATCCCCATTAGCAGCTTATTTCATTCCTGACTTCATCAACCTTCCTTCCCTTGGGAAACACCAGCTCAGCCTGGACCTCAGAGCAGAGACAAGGTTGGGCTGGCCTTTGCCCCCATGGAGGGAGGGACACCTCACAGGACCCAGAATGACTTGGGGTGAAATCAGGCTACAAACCTTGCAGACCTTGAAACAAATGTAGTTCAACCATTTTGGGAAAGGAGGCAACACATTTCAGCAAATGGCATCTCTGAACTCCTATTTACTGTGTTTTAGGCCTGAGCTGAAGATGCCTGAGTGAGTGTTCTAGTAGGTTTCCTGTTTATTAGAAGTTTCTCTGTTTCCATTCCTGTTTTATGAAAACCAATTTGTAGGTATTTTCAATCACTCTGCACATATGCAGGAAAATGCTTTCCAAGTACCCAGTCTACCTGCTTTTCCTAGAAAAGGCTCTGTGTACTGTGATTTCCCTGCTTTCATTTGCACTTTCCTAGCTCTGAAAACAGGAAGCCGTGCTATTACTGACTCAGGTGAGTGAGTTCAGAAGACCGCTTGTTTGCTCCCTCTGACTGAATATCAGTGGCCTTATGTATTAGAGTTCTGAAGCTGAAGAGGAATTAAAAGTGGAAATCAAGCACACTCTCACCTGAACTGTTGTGCCATAATTAAAATGGTTACCTGGCAATTTCTACTAGTGTAATGAATCAAAATTATTTTTATATCTCAGGGTTTTTTACCATGGAAACTTATACAGCTCTATATAGACACTAGAAGTGAACGTGGAAGTCCTATCCAACATCTTATGAAAAAAAACAGTTGAAATACAGTTGTCAGGATCCAAATTTTAAGGCTGACTTCCAGATTAAAGGAAAAAACATTCCCTCATTCAGCAGTTCAGAGCCATCTTCCTCTTGCAGAACGTAGCATGACTACAGCAGGGCAGATCAAAGGTCCCTCTAGCCCAGGATCCTATTTCCAAAAATTCCAGGAGCACTAGTAATGGATGCTCCAGCAAGTGTGTATTTGATCAGACCGTCTGGCTTTCTACCTCCACTCATGAAATATGTTCTGGTAATATGGAACGCAGGCGGTCAGGAACATGTTTTTAGTTTTTTATTTAAGGTAGGTATCCACACCATCGCACCAGATTAAATGAAGATTAAAAGCTGTACAAAAGGATGCTTCCTAGTTAAGGGTCCTCTACAGTGGCAATTTGTCTTGATTTGAGGAAGAAGGGCAGTGAAGGCATAATGCCAGTTATCATGGTTTTCGTTGCCTGTGTTTAGAATGAGGACAAATTCAGCATGGGCTGTGCATGTGGATGGGGGAGCAATCATGGCTGCAAAGGTCAGCCTTGATCACTGAATGCTCTTTGCCCCTGTGTACACACCTAGCATGCCCTTTGTATTGCCATCCTCTAGGCTTCTTCCTGAGTGAGTTGTAGTACGAATTATGTATCCTGTTGGATGAATCTGGGTGGACATGTGAGTGAAAGGTGGGCCCAGGCTTTGGCTGGAAATCCCCAGGCAAGCTAACTTACATTGGCAATTGAAAAAAACTGGTTGGACTCAGTGAGGCAAGGAAGGTGTATGGCATCTGCCATCTGCACAGGGGACAATAACCTCCAGCAGAGGTGTGCCAGCAATATCTTAAATGCCATCAGATAAAACTTGCTGAATGCCTTTCATGGAGCTTAATGCTTGGCGAAACCCTCTGCAGGCAGGAGGATCCTCCAGTTCTTGCCCAGGATTTTCCTGGGAGAGTATCTCATAGGGAAGTGCTAGCTAAGAATGAGGTAAGAAGAAACTCATCTTCAAGACAGCCTTGTTCTTACATGCAGCGTCCTGTGGGACATTGCATGTTCCCCAAAACTATGCATTTCTTTTGCTATGTTTGTTTGAGATAGCTAGTGTGATGGCAGTCATGGGAGCCTCACAAAGCAATGCTACATTTTCATAATTTAACTCCGTCACTGAAAAAAACACTTAGGAGTAACATGCCACCATTATCCCATATGCCAATATTAAAAAATAAGGTGAGTTTCAGCAGAAAAGTATTAGATCCAATAAATCTGTAGAACAGAAAATGTTACTTACAGTCATATACTGTTTCACTCCATTAATGTACATGCTCCCACCCTGTTCTCGGTTGTGAATCAGTTTTGAGAGGTGCTCATAAGCTACAAACTCATTGAAGAAAGTTTTGTAACCCAGTAGTCCACCAACAATAAAACTGTCTTCCCAGTCTACCCCCATCATGAAAGAGAATGGCATGAAGACATAAGCACAAATGTTCTGCAAAATATATAAGACAAAGCAGATCAAAAGATATGGTTGGTCAAAGAACAATGGCATGTGATAAGTAGTCTAAACTTAAAATAAGGATGGTTTTATTTCAGCAGAGGAAAATTGGCCTTGAATTTTTACTGCCAACATGTCTGGGAGACTGAGGGTTTTTAAAAGTAAGGTATGCCTGAGTAATTTTTAAAAGACTAGGCTAAATCGAAGTTTAACAAAGTAATTAAGTATGTCCCTAATATTACACCTACAGTAAAACAAAAGTTTCTGGGCCTTTTTTCCCCAACAATAGCTTCAGATTGGGCTGCAAATAAGCAGGATTCAGTTGAAAGAACTGATAAGAGAATTGAGAAATCTGGTTCTTCCGCTGATTAAATCAAATATATTAATGAACATAATTAACCAGGTTATTGGACTCCAACTAGCATAAAAAAAGAATGTCTCTGCATAAAACCTGTGACATAATTAAAGCTGTACTATTTTTCCTAGCATTAAAAGTTTTATTCAAATTTTTCTAAAATCCCGTATCACAGCGTAGCTTATTTTTATATAAGAGAGAAAACAGCTCCAGCTGTGAAAGGGTTTGGTCAGATTCTCTTTAGTGAATGTAACCAAGGTGTTTAAGCAGTTACTATTCCTGGTTGGTTTTTCTGCCCACAAAAGACTAGAGGTTAGTGTCTCTCAAAACGGATGGATGACTGAATGCAATGTGTCTGTGGGTCTCAGCTCCCTGCGGGTTATCTATCTATCAAAATCTTACTGCATCCAGCGGTTATTAAAGTACCAGTGCTTGCATGAGGGTGGCTGACATATGCATACTTGTGCCTTTGCTCTGCTGTGGGTGTCTGCAGCAGGATAACCTGTGGAAGCTATGCAGGGTAATATCTTCACATGGCTGAAGCCACATCTGTTGTGAGTGTCTATTCATTCTGCAGCACCTTTATCACAATGTTATATCCGTGCTTCACATGGCACTTTTATTAGGAGCTTGCAAAACAAAAAGCCCAAAACCATTGAAACAAGACAGTTGGCATTGGGTCAAAAATTATGTACTGACCTAGGTTCAAAAAGAGGTCTTGTTTAAAACCTGTTTGCTCAGCTGAGTGTTTTGGGTGCAGTTTTACAATTTAATTGTGTTGAGAACTAAGTGGTATTGAGTAAGTGTGGGTTCAGACCAGTTGGGCCTTGCCCCAGTGACCTTATCTAAGTGAAGCTAGTGAGCATTAAGGACTTGATAGGGCTTTCTGAAGGTAAAGCCACTTTATTGTTTGTGCTGAGGGGATGTTAATGGCTTAGCAAGTGTGTAACCAACAGATCTGCTGCACTGCCAAGTCAGAGGAGGCACATATTAGCATACAATGCTCTGTAAACCCACTCTGCTGGTTAGCAAGAGCACCACAGAGGGAAATTCTACGTGGACTAATGGATACAGTAATATTTACGTGGCAACCATTTTCCTTTGGCTGTAAAGATATTTTTCAAGAACATGCATATAAAAATATAAATTTTTAGATCATATTAAAACAAACCAAACTCACAACAAAATCACACAGGCACTTAATTTAAGAAAGACAAATTATGCATGTATATAAGCTGCATAAAGCCACTGAAGACCATACCTCAAAGTTCAGCTGTGGATAGTCAAACATATTGCCCACCCAAGACAGGACTGAGTCAAGGAAAGCCAGCAGAGCAAGGAAGGAAATCAGATTCGCAGCAATGTTTGCCACCAGCAGGATGGAGATAGAGGCACCTTGACTGGCTGCTTCCAGCAGGTTCTTTGATTCACTTTATCAATGAAAAAAAAAACCCAGAGTATGAATATTTTTTAATTAAAGAACAAATCATAGAACTAAATGTTACATGGACTTAATCAGAAATCTACTAGTGAAGCTGTCTGCTCACTCACAGGGAAAATAATGATGATGTGGAGTAGGTTTTTTCATTTGATCCTCATGGGAGCCACTGGGAGGGTATGCTTTTGGTGCCCTGAGGATGAATTCTGGCACATTTTGGGTTGGGAAAGCTCTGGATCAGATCTCAGTACTGTGACTGCTTGTGGCACCACTCGGATGGGGTAATGAGCACTGCTCTTCTTGCAGGCAGCCCTTAGAGAGATGCCCAGCCTGTTCAGGAACAGCTCCTTACAAGCCTTTTTGCTTTGCCCGTCATTCTTAAGGCAAGTGAATCTCCCTGAAGATGGAAAACAAGTTCACTGCTATCATTGAAATGGTTGTTCCGCCTTTGCTTTTTTATGGTTGCATTTAACATTTGTTACAAAGTGAAGACAGCAACAGCAAATACCTCTTGCTGCCTCACTTCAGGTAGGCTTTCCCCTCTTTCTTTGGAGGGTTTATTGTCTGGCCCAGGTCCTTGGCATCTCTGTGCCTGTCCTAATGGCTAGTGATACCTCCGAACATCTTAATGGGGCACGCTGCACCTGAATTCACAAACTACACATTTGGGGTATATTGGCGTGTAATTAACTTACTGCTTGCACATCTACCATATACTAACCCTAAAGCTTATGTGTGAGGAGTTACCCAAATTTCATTTTTGCATAAGTATTACTATTAAATAGAGCCTAGATCACCTTACCCTTTTGCCATTTGTAGGCCACTCCTTAGAGTTACTGTAGGCTTCTCAGTTTCAGGCCAGAATAGTTTAGAGGTGGCTAATGATGCTGGTGCTGACATGACAGAAGCAGTCAGTAGGTGAGAGGCGGAAACCTAGAATTCCAGATGACAGAAAATATGCTGTGATAACCACATCAGGCACAAAAATGGAGGAAAGCAATTAAAATTATTAGATGATTGGATGACTTTTCTACAGGTGGTCATTAAAAAGTTCACATTGCTCATACCAAAAAGATTGAGCAATACAGGAGAAAGCCAACTGGAGACAGGAAAATCTAAGGAGCAAAAAATAAGGAGGAATCTTTCCAAGAGGCAAACTGCTTCATTCCTCACTAGTGGCAAGCCAGACGCCAGAAGAAACAAACCCCCCAGGCCCATTGAGTGCAGCTAGGTGTAACAGTAGCGGACCAGGTCAGTGAGAGCCGATCTTCCTTAACACTCCCCGTATGCCTTACAGCAGCAGAAAATTGGTTTTTTCCCCTTAATGTTGTGTTTGAAAAAAAACTTCTAACTTCTGCAGTATTTTCATCCCTCCTTTTCTTCTCTTACTTGCTTGGTCTTTTTGGCCAATCCTCCCTTTTTGCCTCTGCCTCTCCACTGTATTTTGTTCAGATATGGACCTGATATATTTATCAACCATCCCCCAGTGACCCTGATCATAAATCATGTCTTCAGTCCTGCTTTTCTGAATTTGTGCTGCTAATCCCTTAGCAGAGAAGACATTTACTACCTGTGTTTGTACAGCATCACTTGAACCTCAGTCACAACTTTTTAGGCGCATACAGCTAGCAACTGTTCCTGAAGGACTTTATCTATATCATTGTCACAAAAGTGGGAGGGTTGGTGAGTTAGTATATTCCACATATCAGGTCATCTGGACTGTAGGTAAGTATAGAAATCAGCTGTTTCCTTACAACTATGGCAGGAATTTTCTTTGTATTACTTAGGTAGAGGTTTGTGGTACTTAATCATACCTTCAGGATCAGGTTTTGGCGTCATTTTTACTGTCGGAAGACAGATAATTTTTGTGGTTAATTTCTTCAGAAAAAAAAAATGGGAATGACTCAGGTATACTTCCAAAGCATTTTAGCTGGGCTTCTATACTTATAGGATTTCAGAAAAACACCATAGTTTCCAGTTCTCTTTCCCCATCTTACCCCAAAAGAAATATATGCTCCTAAGACACTTCCAGCAATAGTTGAGAATCCAGCTGTCATGACTGCATGGAGTTCAGATTTGGTGATGTATGGTAGGTATGGCCGTACCAGGAGAGGAGACTCTGTCTGGAAGTGAAAAACAAACACCAAATCAAGAACTTCATAATAAATGCTCAGAGGTTTCTTTTATTAATAGGGCAGAAAAATGAGTGGCTACATTACACTTTCTTACGTGTCTTTGACTAGTTAATCTCAGTGCTAATGAGAGCTCTAAATATTAATAGGTTGGGGTTTTTTTTACCCCAAGAAGGAAAATTGTACCAACAACCATCTTGTCTGAAGACAATTCTTGCTGATTTACCATCTCCCCCAAAGGCCCAGTGAAATTGCCAAGAAATCCTAATCCACTTTACATTGAGTTAGGGACAGCCACAGGTCTGAGCTGCAAGTAAGCCTGTGTGTCAAGTGAAACACGCATAACAGTCACTATGGGCAGCTTAAAGCTCTCAACAGCTCTGGCATGTGTGTGAGCATGCCCTGGAGCTAGTGTCATGCAGAAATACTAGTTTAAATGCTGAAGCAGTGTGATACCTTGATGCACAACTGCTAAACAACTGATGCGCTAATGTCACTTTTGGGTTTGGATGTTACTTGATGATCTTTCCACATTGCTTTGAAGCCTGGGACAGACACTGCTGTAGTGTGACTTCAATGGATTTCCCATTAAAGTGGACTGTTAGACTCTGCCTAATGCTTTTTTGGCTAAGGTCTTCCACAGCCAGCCCTGGATCTTAGTTTTCTGCCTTGTCTGTCTCTCCTGCCCTGGCCTGCCCCATGTGCCCTCTTCACATCCCATTTGGCTTTTCAATTGAAAAAAGCCTGAAACTGTTTTTTATTCATAGCCTTGCAGTATTCTGGTAGTCATTTTAAGGGAGATCTATGCTTGACTATGCTTGACTTTCCACTTGGAAAACATATGTATATGTTTATATATTTATATGTAATATAAATATATATATTTATATATTATATATAATATAAATATATATAATTTTATATTATATATGTTTTTATATATATGTGTGTGTGTGTATATATATATATGTGTGTGTATATGTATATATGTAGGTTCCCAAAACCCGCCCCATTGTGCATCACTGCCAACATACGAGTGTACTGGAATTCTGGAAATCAACCACCAGTCCTGCTGTACTGGAGTCCTAGCTTTATATGAAATCATAATTTTTTTTTAATACACAAATGCTGAGCAACAATATTTCACAGTATTCAGTAATCCTGTGCTAGCATGTTTTTCTATGCTCCAACTCACCTGTCCCACAAATATGTTACCTGCAGCTACCAGAGACTCAACAGGAGTTGTCCCCATGAATATTTGCATTATCCAACCAACCTAAAATGATTTAAAAAGAAAACAAAAATACAACATCCGTCTATTCCACGCAGTTCTTGAATTAATCATGCCAGTGTGTGATTTCTGAGGCACCTTGTAATATTTCCTGAGTTAATGATTTCAGCTTCAAGATATGGCACATTCATTTAATAGTAGTGTGTTGAATCAAGCCAGAGGGGAACTAATTTAAGAGAATTGAGAGTATTCCAGGCTCCTCCTGGGCGCTAAATTGTTAAACTAAATTAATCAAAGCAGATATTTTGATGTGTCCTTATTACTTATGTACCTATCCGAAGGGACCTGGATCATACAAAGGAAAAAAAATGTGAAATTTAGACTAAGGCTAAAATGCCTCGTAGAAATTTTAGCAAACTATTTCAGCTAGGTGAGGCTTGTGGTGCTTACATAACAATCCTGTTAATAAGGAGGGCAAAGGACTTTTTAAGGGCATCTTCATATAAGGTTTAACTACAATCATGCAAGATCTTTTCCCTCATATGGTAAGTTCACTGGCAGACAGGGCAGGATGTGGTCTTTCTGTGGACTTGGTCTTATCTTAGTGGACACTGGCATGGGACCTAGGACCTGACAGAAATGAACACTTAGAGCATGGGGTGAGGAACCAGCCTCTGATCTTATTCTGGGGATCTGTGTTAGGATCCTTGGGATACCTTAATAAAAAGCAGAAATCCACTGTTTGTGATATAACCTCCATCCTGCGCTTTGGGCCTGGGAGAGGGGCAGGCAGAAAGGAAGATTTAAGCAAGTATGGCATCTGAGGGATGCTAAAGCTAACCAGGCAAATGTAACAATTACTATGACATTAGCAATAAAACCAGATTGAGGGAAAGAAAGTGTGCCATGTGTGCATCACAAATGTGGTGGTAACATGTGGAACAATTTCCAGATTAAAAATAAACAACTACTTTTCATATGTCTACCTCTGAGTACCTTGGTCAGAGCCAATGCTGCAGTTCAGCTGCATGTGTTCAAGAACTGTCCCATACCAGGTAAATGAGTACCTACTGGCAAAAACGTCATACCTTTCCAACAAGCCACTGCATGAATCCAATGTGGTAAAGCATAGACATTACTGTGCTGAAGAAAACCACAATTGGCAGGACCTGATTTGGAAACACAAAACCATTAACACTTCTAGAGTGGTTTTCCTTTCCTTGATTCTGTAAGCCACTGAATTGGAGACACGCTTAAAGGTATTGAAAACATATCATTAAGTTTACACTTATGCTGTAAAAATTTTAACCTTCTAGACTCCTTGTTTATGTTTGTGCTGGAATTAACTATTTTTCATGTATCTACACAGCTTTCTAACAGGATTGCAATAGTTTTGATACTGTCTAGTTTAACATTATATGGCTTAGTTTATAGACATGTTTAAGTCAGCTCAAACATTTACTGGGCCATGGCATCTACAAAGACTTGGATATGTACATCTGTAGACTTTGAAAACCATAAACAGAAATACATTAATGGGACTGTGGTGTAGAATACAGACCTCAGCTTCTCTGTGTTTATGTTTAAAAAAATGCAGTTTAGACTTCTATATAAGCAGAAGATGAAGAGATTCTGATTGGGATTGTAGCTGACTTGGTTTCACAGTTATCAAGGACCTTCCTTAGCTGCCTTTTAATAACACACCATAGAAAAATCTTATCTTATTCTGCTCTGTTTATAACATTGATTGTAATGCCAATGTGGAGTATTCAAAAGCTCTGTAACTGTACGCAGAGACAGAATCTGCTTAAAAACACATTCACAGGTGTATACTTATTAAATACAAGAAGTGAATATAAGTATCTTTCAGTGGAGGCTGAAGGAAAAATGTTTTCCTTAAACATATAATTTAAAAGAATTGCATGAATGCCTAACTCACTGTCTGATGGGTTATTAAATGTTTTTTTCATCCTGAATAAAATTAATATCACTTGATTCTCAAGTATGTTAAATGCACAGGATCTCAGCATTTCTATGCTAGTATACAATAGAAAGAAAAATCCTCCCAAAGGTACAAAATTTGGCAGACAGATAATTTACAGTTAAAACAGTACCACTAACACGAGGAAGATTTTATGTGTGTTCAACTGAGGGCATAATGCATTATAAATAAAAGCAAAGAACAGAATGCAAAAGAACAAACCACTTTGTTAGTTCAGACCTTTGCAGTAAATAGAAGCTGTGCCTTTCTAGAGGAGAGTTAGTACTATCAGCAATTTTGATAAAGGTTTGGAAACTCAATTTAGATGATCAGAACTTTTCACTGAAAGGAGAGAGTGCAATTCACAGATATCGTTGTGCTCTTCAACAAGTTAATATGAGGCTGGTTTCTCTACTTTTATTCTCTCATTTTTTAGTGATCCTCTAGGGGTAGTTTGCCATGCAGTAACAGCAGAAAGTTTAGTTCAGTAAAAGTGACTCCACTCCCCCCTGCCTTTTCTCTCCTGCCGTTTCCCCTCCCTGTTCCTAAGCGTGCGCTAGCCAAAGAGGCGTCTGACTCCCAGATGAAACCACATCCTGGCACAAGTAGGGACAGCCACGATGCCTGTAGGGAAATGGGTCTGGAGAGGCAGTGAGCTGACAAGCAAAGGTCAGCTGTCTGTGCTGAATGGTGAAAACTGTAAGCAAGTGTCCTTCTAACTTTCACTCCAAATAGATGAGAAGACCTCTCAGGTTTGAGAGCTGTGGTTTGGTTTTAGCTGAAGGAGCTAAATGTGGACATTTTAAATACTTTTGACGGGGGTGATCCATAGACTTAGGGAAAGATATCTGTGTATTATACTATATCCAAGGATGGGGATGGGGGTCGTGGTTAATGAGGTTGTATTGGATAGTGTGGGACCTGAGCATGATGTAAATGGTATGGAATAAAGGGTGGATACTGTCCTGGTTTGAATTTGTGCTATAAAAACAGAGCTGATAATGTGGAGGTGTTCCAGTTGTTCCCGAGTAGTGCTTACAGTAGTCAAGGACTTTTCTAGCTCCCCGTGCTCTGCCGGGTGCACAAGAAGCTGGGAGGGGACACAGCCAGGACAGCTGACCCCAACTGATCAAAGGGATATCCCACACCATATGATGTCATGCCCAGCATATAAAGCTGGAGGAAGAAGAAAGGAGGGAGGGGGTATTTGGAGTGGTGGTGTCTGTCTTCCCAAGTAACCGTTACACATGATGGAGCCCTGCTTTCCTGGAGATGGCTTAACACCCCCCTACTGATGGAAAGGAGTGAATGAATTCCTTGTCTTGCTTTGCTTGCATGTGGAGCTTTTGCTTAACCTATTAAACTGTCTTTACCTCAACCCACAAGTTTTCTCTCTTTTACCCCTCTCATCCTTATCCCTATCCCACTGAGGGGGAGTGACTGGGGGCTGTGTGGTGCTTGATTGCTGTCTGGGGCTAAACCATAACACCAGGCTTTCCACTTCTACAGGGGCAATGTCTGTGAGGCAGTGGTCTGCACAGAACTTTAAGGTAGGACAGCATAGCACGATATAGCACCTTTACTTACAGAGAGGTGGGGAAGATAGGCTGGAGGTAATATTACTTTCAGTGACCAGGCAAGAGCCTTTTAACCTATTGCTTGTAGAAACATACCCCAAAGTTCTGTCTACTTGTAATATATGTTGTTATAGTTAAACTAAATAAATGTAACCTAACTCAGTGTATGGCAATAAATCAAGGGCTTTTTTTGGGGTTTGGAGTGTCACACAGTGAGGAACAGTTTACCTCTTAGCAGATTTTTCTGGTGACTGCACTGGTATCACAAGACATACAGTGAATTTATTTTCCAGCCATACTGTTCCTTTTTCTGTTGTCTATCTGCCTCACATAGTATATATTAAATCTGCCTTACCTTAAAAGCAAAGAAATGATCCGTATATTTCTCACCGAACACAAATTTAGCACCTGTGTCAGAGTACTCCAGAAACGTCTAGGGACAGAAAGCGAAGAAAGTTGGCCATAAGCTCCGTGTCCTTGCCAAAAGCTAAGCAAACATTGCTAGCTGTCTTGCAGAGATCTGCTGAGGTCCAAGGAGTTTCTGCTGTGCTCTGTATTGGTGCAGGCTTCACCTACTGTGTCTGGCTGGACTGGGTCTCTGCTGTGCTCTGCCAAGAGTGCAGGCTGCTTCAGAATATGTAGATAAAAAGCAATGGCATAGGGTGCATTATCCTGCAGTACCCAACACAATAAAGGCCATAAGGTACACTAACAGGGGAATTTATTTTTTAATCTTGATACTGTGGTGTATTTCTGCACGCCTTCTCATGCAGATAGGTTCAATAAATTATACAATTTAAAATGGAGGTTTTATGGCTGAAATAATGAGTTTTGAAAGGAGTAGCCAAAACCCAATCTAAAAAAATCTTCAACTTTTTAATTCTGATGCAGTGGTGCATTTTTATACCCCTGAGTCCAACATATACAATTAATGATACAGTTTAAAATGGAGATGTAATAGCTAGAGTAATGAGTTAATGACAGGACTGATGGTAAGCCATATGGAGCTAACAAAAGGGGCACCAGACCTGCTTCAGGTGGAGATGGAAAGGGGAGACTGAGAACATGGTGACACAACCCAGATGACTCCCACTGCTTGCAGATTAGCAGCCAGACAGATGTCAGACTTGTGCCTTCACTTTCGTGCAGAGGCAGTACATTATGCACTGTCTTGTTTTAAATGCACTTAATTATCTGTACTGTGAAGAACAGCTGTGTAAGTAGTATCCCTGGTGTGAAAAGTCTGAATGTCCTTCAGTGGGTACTCACTGATCTACATTTTGGATTTCTCATATTTATTACTTTACAGTAATGGACTTCTTTAAAAAAATTGTGCCTGCATACTGCCTGCAGGGGCACCTATGGATCAATCCTGTCCCCACTCCAGAGATCCTTTGCTGCTCACAACTGTAGATTTTGCCAGCGGTAGCTGAATTCATTTTCTTATATGTCATGAGAACTATGAAATGCCCCTGGGGCCAGGGCTGTGGCTACTCTGAAGACAACAGTCATTCTGCCTTGTTATATCTTTTCAGCATATCAGGTTTATTGCAAGGATGCTTTGGAGTTGGGCCAGGTCTAAGAGTTTCTATGAGTGCCCTGGCACAATAGTGGTTTTGTGTTTGGAGGATGCAAGTTATAATTTCAGCCCAAAGATTGTAAAGCTATTAAGAAACTGAGTCACTCTGGCCATTACTCATCAGCCACATGGTCTTGTTTTAAATGGACAAAAAAAGAAATGAGAAGGTTCAGTTCAGGTAGTCAATTACCTTTCTGAGAACCCAGTTTTTCTCAAGAGGGGAAAACATGTCGGGGCAAAGAGACCCTTGAACTCCCTGCCTGTTATGTAAGAGTCTCAAGACAGAGAGGAAATACAAAAAATAATTTTTTTGCCCAGTAGCTTACCTGGATCTGAATGCCTAGCCAGTTAAATACATCAAACCCTACTTTGGTCCTCAGAATAAGAAGCCCAAGAGTAAACTGTATCCCTATTCCTGAAAATACTGGCCTCCAAGCAACCTAGAGGGACAGAAAAATAAAAATAAAGAAACCATATGTTATTTAAATAAATAACAATTTACTTTAGATGTTTGTTAAAATAACATAAGGCCATCGTCTGACTACACTGCAGGATAGGAGCAGCTGCCGAAACAGGTTGTAGGGGCCTTGGAGTGTGAGTTACCTCGCCTAATTTGAGAGCTCTGTGATGTGGATGTCTCCATCTGAGCTAGCTGCTGAAAGCCTGGCTAGGTAGTATGGATTTACCATTTCACTTTCACTATCACCATCTTTGCTTTGTGAATACTGAATCTGATTATTTACAAGACAAAGAGCTGAGATGGCACTCTCTAATTGATTCAGATGATTTTTGAATAACACAAACCAATTAGGTGTAATGAGCACCCATGGGAGAACACCAAGCATTTGGAGAACGTGAGTTTTCTCCTCAGCTGGAGGCAACAGCAGTTGCAAAGCATGGGGTGTGGCAGGTTCATTAGTCCCTGCTGAGGGTCAGATAACAGAGCAGAATTACCTTCCTCAGAAGTTAAATACACCACTGGGTTTGGCAAGTCTAAATTTTGACGTTCATGGGTTTTCTGTTACTGTTATTGAACTTAGTGCTAGGGTAAGGAAATAGCTCTTGAGACACTGAACAAGAAAAACCCAAAAGATAGAACATGGACTAAATACTCACTCTGGTTGGAAATTTGGAGAAGATAAACATCAAGAGAACATACATCACAAGTCCACCAAAGGAGATCAGCTGGCGGGATCCATGTTTTGCTGTGTCAAAGATGAGCCAGCAGATAATAGCTATAATAAGAACTGCACACAACACCCTAGGGAAAAAAGAAGTGTCAGTCATGACTTCCTGAAGAAGACCAGATATTCCATCCCCTTCCTCTCCTTACAGCACTTACGTCTATGTCTGTGAATGAACTGTGAATTAAGCTGAAACATGTAGCTTTACATAGGCAGGAACCTGCCTTTGCTGATGCAACTCTGACAACAACATTCCTTGGTGACATCTAGAAGAAATGTCCTCCAACCTTGTCCCCAAAGTCAGAGTGTGGAGGAAACCCAATAAAGCGTGAGTGACTCTTGCCTGGGTGTTGCTTCTATTAAATGAAGTGTGAGAAGATACTCTCCTTTCTCACTCCACCTTCCTTTTCCTTTCCTGTCATCTTTATTGAATCTTTTCTTGGCTTTGGGCAAGACAGGCTTCAGCTTTTATGAATTGTACTCTGCTGTTTAACTGGTGAGCCTGTGAAACACACACTACTGAGGAGCAGGTTATAAACTGTTTACCTCTTTGTAATTGGCTGTAGTCTCTTTAGGAAAAATAACTTAACACAATTCTAGCTGTCTCAGAAACAATGACAAGAGCCATGTGTACAATTGAGTTCAGTGTTTCTATGGTCCCCACTATCACAGAACCCTTTGACCTTGCGTATTGAAGGTAATTATCACAACAGCCTCAGAGACATCATCTCATTTACAAAGGGGAAAACTAAGCCTAGTCCCAGTTCTTTAATGTTACTTGTGTCCAACAGTTGTTTAGCTTCTGCTGATTTTAGTGGTACCTAGACCTCTACATTCTGGTTTTAGACCTGGATCAAAAATACGGCAGGCCAACTCCACAAAAGCCATTTTGTGGCTTGTTCCATCTGCTCATCAGGGTTCTCCTTTGCTGTTTGCTCCTTCCCCCAGAAAGGCTGCCAGATCATCTGGTGTGTGACTGCTCTGTAACGTGGCTCCTGAGCAGAAGGAACACAATCTTTTTAGCATTTTTCTTAGAAATTCCTCCTCCTGGGGCAAAACCATTTCAAAATCTTATGAATAAGTTGGGACATTTTCTTGTACCCAGAATGACTCCTCCTTAGAGCTCTTTCTCTCTCAGACAGAAGGTGACCTAGCTGAGCTAGAAGGCAGCTGGCCAATTTTCTTTTTCTTTTTAATGAGATTTCATTTTGTCTTTTCTTTGGTCTATGCACCTCCTTTGGCTCCCCATTTTCCCAAGAATAACTTAAATATTCCTGACAAGTGCTCAGGAATACTTGGAATAAGTATCTACCAGATCTATGTGTCTACCATTTATCTACTAGGTGAATGCTTACTGGGCCCAAATAAGGCTGTATGATCTTATTACGACACTAAACGTGGCTGACAAGTTTTGATTCCTGAAGGTCAAGTAAAAATTGCTGTGGGGATATGTGAATAAGTAGTGTCTAGATAACACACTTCAGTCTTTAGTAGTTTGCATATGTTAGAGTTCAGGTTTTACAAATCTCACAGGTCTCTGAAGAAGTGGCAGTGAGGCACCTTCTGGCTTCCAGAATGAATGCAGAAGGCTACAACACACCCGAGCTTCTGTAAACATGTTCTCTTGCAACCACAAACTTGTCCTATCTCAATCTGAGGAATATTTTTTACACTTTCTGTCAAGATTTTTGATACCTAACTACTGTATCACACACTTAGGTATGCCTGACATCTATAAACTAGAAAAATACTGAATTATTCTGCAGGTATTCTTTGATCTTTTTGCAATTTGTATTATTGATCCATCTCCCTGTGCTTGTGGAGGTGTAAGATGAAATAAAACTGTAGGGGTAAATTCACTAATTCTTTGTCCTTCTGCATAAATAGGAAGTAATTCATATTTACCATTTCAGCCAAAACCACTGTTTCTCTAGATATCTCTCTCCAGGGGAAAAGAATGCAGCAATTCTGTCTTCATACTTAGCTATTAAAAAGTCCCAGCAGATGAAGAAGATGGTTATGATGGTGATGATAAAGAGTGGCAAGGCTCTCTGGAAATTCCAGCTACAGGCTGCAATAACTACTGCCAAGTATGCTGTCACAGAAACAACAATATACATATCAGTTAGGTTGGTCTTTTTAGAAACAGTATAAAATCTTAAATTTAAAGGATGCAGTTAAAGTCAGGCCTCTGTTCATCTTTCATGTGCTTTTCTGACTCTTGGCCTGAATACGGAAATATTTGCTTTCATAGATAGTGTTGTTACTTATGATATGCTTATTGATATGAAAGGTGGCCTTCATCCTGTCAAAGCAGCTTATATGCTTTGGCTAAGCCAAGTTCATATCAAACATGTTAATCACTTGGGAAAATTAAACATGTCTACAAAACTGCTTTTTTCCTGTGTAAAAACTGTGAATTTTCTTATTCCTTCTTTCACAGGAGGATGAGTTTACCCAATAAAACTAGAAGAAACACTTAGAAGTATTTGTCAATTGCCTGATTTGATGGCCCTCTCAGGCAATTTGGAAACTTAGAAGTAGTTTATTTCATAAAGTAGCTGTGAAATTATTTTTGATTTGACAGGTTCATGGCTAATACATGCTGGCCAATGAAATATTCATTTCTTCTGAATAATCATCTGGTTTTGTCTATGGCAAAAAAGGAAGAATAAATACTGATTTTTGTAAAGCAAGTTGGTTATGGTATTAACTTATGAAACCCTCATTTACTTTCTTGAGCCAGGATATGTCCGTACTCTGACAAAGCAAGATGAGCTGATGCTAGGAGGGCAGGATATTCAGCATGTAAGCGGCCCTTTTACAACTATGTTATGGTATGCTGATGCCTATCACACAGACATATTTTAGGTCTATGAGTTCTCAGTGTTCAAGTAGGATTATCTCAAAAAGAAACTTGGTGAAGTGGAAGGAAACAAACCAACCTGCTGGCTCATTAGGAAAGGGACAAAGAAGAATATCTGAATGACTTTACAGTGCATACTGACATGAAACACATTTCCTCTAGCATACATTTGCTGTGTATATCAAGTGCTAGGGGCCAGAACGAAAACCTTAATTTCCAGCCTGCTGACTTGAGTTCAGTCCAAGCTGGTGCCTTGCTCTTTTTAATGTGATTTCATGGTTTTGGGAAAGTTCCTAAAACTGTAACTTAACAGGCCTTTTGGAGTGAGCTGGTAATGGAGTAGACACAAGACTGAACTACCCTTTTATCCCAAATGTAATTTCTAGTCAGAGTTGAAACATGCTGGAGGAGCAGTGTAGCAAGTTCTGTACTTTCGTAAGTTTGGGAATGAGTGGGGGTTTTGCGATCTGGAGCTTTCTCTGGGACTACATTCACTTTTACCTCCTTTCAAATGCATTCCTTAAGACAGTCAAAATTTTTTTCTTAGATAGAACACAGTCACAGTCTATAATCTCATATAGGTAAATAAATAAGGCTTCAGCAACCCTGGGAGTAATATACTGTACCTGTTATTAAAATTCCATAGATCATATAATGAATTCTGGTTTTATGTTTCTTGCAAAATTCACAGGCTTTGTCATATTTCATTTCTAAATGCCTAGGAAAATGCAAAAAAACAAACAGAACAGAAACTGAAGCTGTAGGTAAAAAATAAGAGTAATTTGCATAGGAAGCTCAGGTTAAATTGATCAAAATTTCTCCACTGGAGGATGGCTCACTTGGTAAGGGTTAAATTTGGATCCCAAAGTGCCAAAAAAATTTTTGCAGACATCTCCAGAGCTTTTGGGGGGAACTTCTTTGGTTTGATGTTGGGCAAGTGAAAAACAAAATCTGGCAGATATCTGATGGGCCAATCCGACAACTATCTAACAGGCCGAAGTTGGCAGGCCAGTTCTGCTCACCTCTGAACTACAGCTCTGCTGTGAGGAGGTCTGTTAACAGGGTTAGTGCAAACTGGGTAGGTAGTTAAAGATTCAGTGCCCCTTACTAGACCCACAAAGATTGCAAGTAGAGCCAGCCCAGCATTGTTATGTGGAGCAGTAGTGTTGCTATAGTTGTGAAGGCCTAAGTTGGCATTTGTGTGTGCAAAATAACCAATACCTATCTAAAACCTTATTAGAGTGTGCAGAGGTGTTTCTGGATATTTAAAACTTCTGTTGCTAATTACATTAACTTTTCATCTAAGACTTATCAGTTCATGGGAGGTAAAATGATTTGTTGCATTCAAATGTCCTATTCTAGTATCTGTTCTTCCAATTATTACGTACTTCACTTTTGTTCTTTTCTCATCTTGCTAAGGGTAACACAGTGATTTCATGAGAGAGGCTGATATTTAGGGAAATAGCAGTTAAGGGATTTAATTCAACACAGATTTCCAATGTTAAGCACACTGGTGATGTGGAGTATTTCAGTTACAAAAGCTATGGCTAAATAAACACCCTTGAAAAAGAAATCTGAAAAAGAAATCACAGCTACAGCTCTGTCTCTCTAAAGCGGTGCCTCTCACCCTACAGTCTATAAAGGCAATATTATATTTAGAGATGCTAATTATCCAGACTGTACTTGTCTGGAAACTAGATGCAGCTGGAGTCAGATGCACACCGAAATTCAGCATGATTACCCTTCCTTTCTGCACTTTAAAAAAAAAAATCAATTAATTGAAAAGACATTGGAGAGAAACAAGAAATATTAACTTAATTCATATCAGCACTCAGAACAGCAAAGCAGGAACATAGTCCTTCACCAGTACAAAGAATAACAGGGTCTCTGAGAAATCTCAATTCCTTTTGATATTTCAGTTTTAATCCTGGGAATTCCTGTTGTCTCACAAATCATAATTTTTTTTTTACTTATAAAAATATTATGTTACATACCCAATCTCAGCAAAGAGATTATATAGAATAGGAAGAAAAGAAAGAAAAGGAGAAATGAGAGGCAGATGCATGAAAAGCCAGAGTTACTTTATCAAATTTATGGTTCATCCATCAACCAAAACAAGGAAAAAATATCTATTATTGTTACTTATGAGTCCTTTGGGATTTAAAATTCTTATTTTAAGATTACTATTCCTTGTTATTTCTTCTTTGCTCTAACATCTCTCTCTCCCTTGTTATTTTATTAGTTTAGGTGATTATCTCTTTGGTACCAGGATATCTTAAATGTTTAGGCATATATGTCTAAATACGCATCTCTGTTCTGAAAGCTCCAGAAAAAACATCTTCCTTATGAAATATGGTTAATTTACTAAGGAAACATTATTTTCTGAAAGCTGATCCTATAGGCTTAAAGTGCAGCACCTTGCTGATAGCTTTTACTTAACCAAAGATGTTGAATAAACAGGTATCACTTAAGCACATTTGAAGGAGAACTTTAATATGATATATTTGTGTATGTCAAAACTATTCTTGCTTGCATTTTGCAACTCAGAAATCCTTTCTCTGGTCTGCATGTGCTCTATAAGTGTAAACACCTTGTACATGTAGTGTATCAACAGACTTATTATCAACAGACTGATCTTTCAAAGGGTCTGTGTCTCAGACAACAGGCTATTCAGTACTATCTGTTAAAAGAAATCGATGACACATTCAAAATTGAGGCATGCTTTGTGAATGCCCTTTCTGAGCAGATACAAGGAAGACATTAGATCACATTAGGGCCTGCTTTTAGGAGGTAATTTACGAAAAATAACTTGGTAGAGATACCATCGCCCTTGTCAGGTGCTCAACATTAAAAATAAACCTAGACAAAGTACAAAACCAAGCAGAAGACTGGAATGCACAGAACAAGCCCTAGCCTGAATGTAATCAGAACAGAGCAAAGTGCTCTTCAGCTTCCAGCCTGGGAGGAGCTTTCACTGCCCGAGGCAATGGTACCTGTTGCTGTGTATCTGCTGCCTAAGGGGACCTCTTGGGTACAGTAAGGCCTGTGAATTAAACGTTATTTATCCCTAGACTCTCCCTGGGAGTATAAATAAACAAGAATGAATAAAAAACATACAGGCTTCATCTCTGTTCCAAGTCAATCAATCCATCTGTGTTCAGAGATGCCACTTGTCGAGTGACTCCTGTGGGTCAAAGTTTGAGGGGGAGAGACCCTGCTAACCTTGCACAGCCCTTTGCATGCCAACACTTGGCTGTGCAATTAGCTTACTTCTGAGGAGACGCCGGATACCTACCGCTGGAAAGGCTTATCAAACTTGGATGTATCATCTATCAAATCTCAGCTTTTGTTTTTGCTAGACAAGACTCTAAATGTTTTAAACAAGAAAGTGTTTCATGTTAGGTAGTGCTTGAGGAATGACAAATCTCCAAAGATCAGAGAGGGGAAATGAGAGAACATTTAAGTGCCTTCTAAACATTTTTGCTATATTTTTTAAGCAGTATTTTAATACGATGGCATCAGTAAACCTGATCATATTAACAAGCCTTTAAGATCTGTATGTACAACTTGAAAGCATAACTAAAATCTTCACAACTACTTCTGTGTATAAGCATATCATATGTACAAGCATGAGATCTTTCCAAGTAGTCCAATTTGAGTGAGACAAACTCCTATTTAAGATATCCAGTAAGTGAGTTGCTAGACTCTGCTGTTAGAAAGACAGGTTCAAAGCTGATATGGTGTGCTTTACAAGAGAATGCAGTCATAGTAATCAGGTGAAAAGTATAGTATGATTTCTGTGAAGGTTTATATGAAGATTCAATATGACAGAAAAATACTAAGATATTAAAATATAATTTACATATTGTATCTTAATTTTTTAAATGTCTTATACAGGGTTTGTAGTTTTCACCAAAAAACCTATCCCTGAACTAAAATGCTTTCACTGTGTGGTCACTTGGCACCAGTGCTAACAAAGTGAAAAATTCCGCTCCATCAAAATGGCTTTTCCTAATCTATTCTTATTTTGCACGGGGGCAAATAGCTATGCAAACTGAAGGGCAATAGTAAAACTTTAACTTCCTGAAAGAGATCACTGTTTAAGACCTCTCTTTAAAAAAGGATCTTATGGAGATATTGGTAAAGTACTGAATGTACAAAAAGAAAATACATTGCTCCCTTCATTTTACAAGGCTTCAGGAGCATAGTTCCATGATCACGTGTCAGTTGAAAGGTATAATAATTTTAAATACAATGTTTCTGTATTGCACAAATTGCTAGGCAATACAAAGGTCTGTGTAGCATAGGCGTATGGCAGTGAAATTTAGACCTGTCGCTCTAGAAGCAGAAACACTGGCAGCTTATTGCTTAGGCCAGGATGAAGTGAGTGGAAAACTTATTCATCCAAAAGACATTACCCTTTCAAGCGTGGTTGCTCATCATCTACTGAGTCACGTTTGTTTTCATGCAGATCACTCTCAATATTGATGTATTCATCCTCCTGGAAAACAGATCCGTGCAGAGGCTGTGAGAGGGGTGCATGCTTGTTAAGTAAGGTGTGAAAAAACAGATCCCCGCTGGCAGATGGCTGAAGCAGTCTCAAGACTTTCCCATCTGCACTGAACACAGGGCTCCAGCTCTCCTGTCTGTCACTAATGCTGTGATCAGTAGCAGGCAAACCCAGTGGTTAGACAGTGGCTGTGAAATTTCCCAAGCCATCTACACCATTTTTGAAAGGGGAAATCAAGGAGAAAAAATACCAGTGTTACTCAAAGCTGAAGAGGGCCCCATGGAGTACCACAGCATACAAGCTGAAAAGTGAGAGCTGCAGGTAGGGATGGTAAAGCTGCTAAATAAGCCAGCTTGCCCAGCACCTCCTGTTGATCACTCCCTGTTTTTGTTGCTTCTCTCTTTGTAGAACTTTAATACGGTGGAAATTTTACATATGGTAAATGGTTAAATCGATGGGGGCTGCTTTTAAAAAATTTAACTAAGCCAATAAATTTACTCTTCAGAAAAGCTGCAGAGAAAAGGTAACAGGTATCAATCTTTTAAAGAGAGCTAGCATCCATGGGCTTCGTAGCACAAACTTGAAATTTGGCCAGATAACACATTTTCATCAGGAACACACCTTTTTGCTATTTGAATCCACATAAGCCCAGCTGTTTTAAAGATTTTGAATAACCACAGTCTGACCTCCACCATGTTTGAGGACTGCCCTTGAGGTAGCTGGGGGCAGCACGGCCCGCCAAAGCTGCCCAGTACACCCATGGGGGCTGCCATGCCCATCCTGCATTACTTCCCTTAGCCCAGTCTGGAGGGCAGAGGGGAAGTGCCTGTCCCATGGGTACATACCTCCACACTCATGGTGGGGCCTGCAGAAGGGCCAGTGACTGTTGCGTTCAGAGTCAGGAGCCCTTGCACCACGCTCGTGCCTCCTCATTTTAATGCCACGCCAGGGCGGCGTGACTGGTCACCTACTCTTGGGTGTCCAGCCAGGACCACAGTGAAGGCAGACAGTGTTTTCCTGAGCTGGTGGTCATGTCATGCTCTCTTGAGAGGAGCTGGTCCGCTGTGCCCAGACGCTTGGAAGTGAGTTTACTTTTTCTTTTTGTGTCCCTATTATTTGTGCTAACTTAATTCCCCAAACTGCTGTGACCACTGCAGACCTTGCCCTGGCCTCTGTTTTCTGTCTAGCTTTCCTGCTGCAGGTGCTGCTGAAAGTCATGGAAAGACCTTGCTTAGTTCCTGGTGAGAGGCTTGAGCTAGATCAAAGGCAAAATGAACACACGGCCTGTAATTAAAATGGTACAGAGGAGTATGTATGTAGAAGCCATTACCCATTTCTCTACAAGAAAGCTCAATGTGACATGGGCAGGAGTCCCTCTCAGTCCTCTCGACTGCAGCTTTCGGAGGTGTGGTGGGAGTCGTGTGGTTCTGTGGAGCTGCACTGTAACTTACAGACCCATTTTCGCTAAACTCAACTTCTCTCTTTTTTGGCCTTGACTGTGAAATAAAGCAAACCTGAAAAATGCAGATGCTGCTGCCTACTAAGTTGCTTTTATTTTGCTGACTGGGAGTGCTCTCCTCAGCAGCTGCAGGAGGTGGTCTTCTCACCTGAGGGACACTGAGTGCTGGTTATATTGAAATACCATTTATTCCTGGGCTTAAATTTGGGATATATTGCATGCTAGTGGCACTTACAGATTTTTTGAGCATACATTATAAATCAGAAGAGTCCAGCTCTCTGGGTCAAAGAGCTGTGCTTTCATGTGGGCAGGGGGTTGCACTCCCTGTGGCACCATGTCGTCTTTCCTGGTCACAGCTCAAAGGCCATGTCCCACACCTCCTGCCTCCATCCCCACCACCCCACCCCGGTGCCCGCATTTCATATGCTGCCTAGGCCAGACCATGTTCCATCATTTTCCCCCATGCCACAGCATTGTCCCTGGGCCAGGAGCTCCCCTGGATCACCCACAGCCTGGGTTTTGGCTCTTTGAATTTGTGAAATATACTGTTTGTCTTGAGAATATAATCTATTTTTCCTTCCGTGTATTTCAATAGAAAAAGCATCAATCCACATATTTTCACATTGTTTACAATATATTTAAATATGCTCAGAATATTATTATGTTGCTATTTTATTGTCACAAATGCTTTCCTACATTTACATTAAAAGGTGTTAAGAAAATGTGAAATCAAAGATCACTTTGTGTCTAACTCTGTGCAGATCTACAATGAAAAGGGAGAATAGATCCAAACCCCTTTTCTTCTTTTTTCATGGCCAAATATGATAGCAGATCTGGCTCTTCAGGAGCACTGGCCTTTGCTGAGGCTAACCCAAGGGCTGCGCGGCGCACGTGGTCTTCTGCCAGTAGGGGCACAGCAAAGTCCATACTCTGCAGATCCTCAGAATAAACTCTTCTGCCTCAGTCACAGTGTGCCTGAGAAAGTGTTGGTGTGGATATACATAACTCTACTACGCTTGCACAAAGTAGTGGCTGAATGCTTTCAGTTGAACCTTTTCAGTGGAAACTGGTTTCTTTGATTAAAATCAAGCTTTCATTGACTGCCAGTACTTTTCTCTATTTTTCAAGTTTCATTTGGTTCTGCAAGTCCTTTAATTCTTTTTGTTTTGATATTTTCCTCTTTGCTGGCTTTTTGAAGAGGAAGGTATAGGTCTATCACCTTCCTCTCCTAGGATCTCAGATGCTGGTCTAGTTCCCAGGAGTGAATATCAGAATAGTCCAAAGTGATCCTTTCCATCACTGTAAATCTGGAATCGCTTAAACTTTGAGAGCAGAGGCGTTTCTTTGGCAGCATGCCTTTGCTGCCTCTGATCACATCCAAAAACCATTGGAAGATAGAAAAGAACATCCATAGCATCAGGAAGCCTCTGTTTCTTACATATTGCTTCAAGCATCATCACCAAACTTGGCAAGTAGATAGGATTACAACACAGGAAAGTACTGGAAGTTTTTAGTGGAACTTTTAGAATAGCAGATTATTTCTGGACTGTGGATGTCAAAATATTAATACATGACACTAGTAAAATACCTGTGGAGTTTTTTTAACCTGACTCTCCTGTCTTCATAGAGAGGTAGTCACTATGTGGGATTAAACAAACACACAGTTAGAAGAAGTAAAAGTGGATGTGTTTATTATGAAGTAATCTGTATTGTATTCTGCTCTCTTACTCTGGTCAGTTGTACCTCAGAGCTGTTCCTTCCAGTTTGTGTTTGCCTGAAATGTCCCTTATTTTGGATGAGTAGGTATTCAATAATACGTATGCCCTTGGTGACTGAAAGTTGTATCACTAAACGGAATGTTTCCAGCTTCTCAGGAGAAAATGCTTCTATATCAACTCCCCATCCATAGTATTCCCTCTGATCACCATTTCTGATGCCTCTTTTGCATCTTGCATGAGGCCATTATGAGATTAGAAAACATTTCTCTGAATCCTACACATCTTGTCAATTTTCTGTGTTCTTTCCTTAATGCATTTCTGAGAACATAATTTGCTTCCCTGTCAGTTCATGAATTTTAAATCAAATTCAGGTTTTGTTAAGATATCTATCTGTCTTAGGTGTATTATCACAGTCAATTACTGACATTAAATTTGAGGTTTATGAATTTACACAAGGTTATTACAAAGAAAAAAAATAAAACCCATACCTGGTTAGTATGTACAGTTTTCTTACATTGTGAATTCTTGATTCTCTGCGAATTGTCTCGGAGACCTTTGGGATTTGTAACATCCACACCTTCGCTGTCATTCTGGGGCATGGCCAGAAGTTGTATCAGTTCAAATCAAAAGCTGAAAGTCTTCCTCATATGTGGTAAGAAATGATTTTTGGTCTGATGTCTGTGTTTCCATGTTTTACTTGACTAGCACAGGGGGCCAGAAATTCAGTGTACAGAGCCCAGGTGTGCAAGTCCCTGCACTATTACACAAAGCTGCATCAGTTGTGGATGGTGCTCGACTAATGTGAATCTGCTTTTTTTCTTGACCCAAACTCACATGCCCTCCCAGCGCTGCTCTTTGCCTCAGGACTTGTTCAACAAGTTTACAAAGATCCAGCCCTTCTCCTCACCAAGGGCAAACTGACCTGTTTGGGCCTTCCCAGCTTGTTAGTGACATTGCTCCAGTACATGTGTTCCTTACGCGTATGTAGTAAATGCATATTTTCTAAAAAATATGTGCTTCTATTTCTCTTGGAATAAAATAGAGTATCTTTAAAGACAGCAGTTAGCTTTACTACATTAATTCTCTGTGGTATACCTTTTATCAGAATGTACTGAGAGTTGAGGACAGCAATAACCAGCTCCACTATTTCTACTTTTTATTATTATTATTCTAAAGCTGAGTTTT
Organism: Phalacrocorax aristotelis; assembly: GCF_949628215.1. Taxonomy (NCBI): domain Eukaryota; kingdom Metazoa; phylum Chordata; class Aves; order Suliformes; family Phalacrocoracidae; genus Phalacrocorax; species Phalacrocorax aristotelis. Next base: position 38,483,115 of record NC_134311.1, on the reverse strand, counting down.
CTTGTTTCTTAATGTTTTGAAGGGTATATTATGTGTTTCTAATGATTCCTGAAGGGCTGGTTCTTATTTTGGTTTTGTAAGAAAGCTGCTTCAACAAAATGTCAGCCATCTTATATCTGCAATTGATATAAATGTTACATATTTCAGTGGTTTCTTATGGCAGCAGTTACGGTATAGTCATTTCACTGTGCACAAAGTATCCCATTATTTACATTATAATAAAACAAGTAAATTAGTATCTACATTTAGACTTCTGAGAAAATGATAATTTCCAAATGAATAATACAAAATATGCTTAATCATAATAAATTATTACAAAGGCAGGAATAAGCAGTACTACTAGACATAAATTAAATTTTGCCTTTTAGTGGCAACATGACCTTAGAAGCAACCAGAACAAATTTTCCTTTACGATACTCCATTTCTAAACTTCACAAAAAATCTGTTTCAGTAAAAGTGTTTCTGGAATCTTCTGTGTCTGGGGGAAGAGGAGGGAGCGGCAAGAAGCTGTTGATTTACATGCTGTGGTCCTGATAAATCAGATGCCAATACATCAGTTCTCTTCCTTCTAAGGGAAGAGTATCTTTGCATTCCCTTAAGAGGGAGGTATTTCTTTCACAAAAACCACCTCTGTTACTTATTTGCTTTCTAACCATGCTGTCCTAGGAGTTTGCCAGAGCTGCCCCTGCAGTCGACAGTGAAAGCCTCTACTGACCATGCCATACAGTGAAAAAAAAGAAGTTATCACAAACTGCAGTGCTTAGTTGTAACATTGAGACATAATATATGAGAAATACTATACAGGACAGCATAGTGAAGTCTAAGTGTTACAGTTCTGAAATTGAAACACACACCCCCTCGGGGACAGTCTCTTTGAAGATTTCTATACTTGCTGCTGAGCAAGAAAAAACCAGATTTCTTAGGACTTTGGTCACTGAACATGTGAAAACAGTAAGCATGCAAGTTGCTGTCTACAAGCAACAGAAGTACAGAATAATTTGGGTTGGAAAAAACCTCTAGAAGCCGCTCTGTCCAACCCATTGCTCAGCTGCAATAATTACATAAGAGTTTCATTTATAGAGTAATTAAAATATATGAATGTATGAGTAATGTAACAGAAAACTAGTAAGAGCATCACATGATTGCAGGAACTCTAAATAGCCCACACTGCAGAATGTCAGATTTGTGTTATTTTCTGCAACCATAAAAAGCACTTATCTCAACTGATCATACCATGTTTCTGGCATATTCCAAATTCAGTACAAACTGGTTAATTACTATTGATAACAAGTTTACTTCAGTAAAAGACTACTTCTGTTGACTAAAACAGGCTTTGAATGAGTGCCATGAAGCTGAGTAATTTTCTTATATTTCACAGCTGCTTCTTCAAGTACAATCTCTTAATCCTCACGTTTATACAATTTTTTTATTTGTTGCTGGTGAAAAAGCATGTTATTTAACCCTACCTCCTGAAGAAAAAAGTTCTTTTTAATTTCTGATAATAATAGCGATATTCAAGTGACAAAGAAAACTGCCTATTCCTTTTTCCTGTTTGCTCAGTCTTTCTGAGTTTGCTGAAGGAACTCCTCACCAAAATGTCAATCTGTCTGTGCTTATCATTTGGTCTTCCAGATCGCTACCTAAGCACCCAGCAAGGGCAGAAAAGTTACCTTATTTGCTCAGTATCCTTTTCCACCTCCCTGGAGATTTCTGCAGAACAAAACATTGCAACAGAAATGTTGAGCAAACAGAAAACAGGAGTTCAAGCCTTAGGGAACATAGCCAACACAGCCCTGTTACGACCGCAGGCCAGATCCAGCAATACGCCACTTCTCAACCTACTCAATCTGTAGTGACATAAGGAAGCAGGAAGTTAAAAACAAAATAGAGGTGCTTGGATGGGAAAATTCTCTTCCCTTTAGGCCACACTTGAAGGATCACAGAATTGATCCATCTCCTTTGAATGCTGACAATACGAAAAGTGTTACACAATTGTGCTTCTCCTTTCACAGTCTGCTGTACTTTTACTGATTGGAACTTCCTGCTTGTAAAATATTAAACTATAGTAAATGAGCTTTACAGACAGCAGATAAGAAACATGTACTGCCAGATTTAAATTCAGCTGGCTAAGTCTTCATGAGGTGTTTTGAAATGAGTTGTAAATTAGGCGTACCCACCTCTGAGTACATTAGTGTTTTCTTTAAAAGCTTAAGTTGTCAGTCTTGAGTAGGATAGTTGGATAGTATCCTGAAAGGCAGGATAAACAAGTTAAAATGATAGACTGGCACAAGCTCGCCATAAAAAAAAAGAAATAGGAAATCCATTTTCTCTCAGAGTAACTAAAATGTAGGAGAGGCAGAAAGTAAAATCCAGAAAAACTGAAACAGGAAAAAAGATCTGCACATTCCTGAGGAGATAACAAGGTGGAGATGATGCATGCAATTATGGCATTGCAAACATCTGTTGATGGGCAAGCAGGTACACAATGAGGATGACAAGGACAAGAATCCTAAAATGTTTTTTTTACCAACTGCTTAATGCATCGTAACACTGACAATAGGAGGGCAGTGAACAATAAATATTTATTAGCTGTTGTCTTCCCTTTGTGTTGTATTTATTTTATGTTTACCTCTGAGTTCCTTTTAAAAGTCAGGGAGTTTTTTGGTCCCACCTACCATTCCTTCTTATAAGTCAGCTCTTACCATTCCTTGAGGAATAAGAGTGACTTGTTTAATGTCATCATTAGCAGAGATCTGAATCATCGGCAATGATTAGGTAAAACCTTTGCCTCTTAAATGAGTGCTAAACACAAGCTACGTAAATTCAATCTCAGTTTTAGGGTTACTGATAATGTTGCAGGGTTTGAGCCAGAAATTCTGTGGGCGACTGTAGCCATCCTCCAGCTGGTGCCATCAGAGAGGCGGTAACTGAACCACATCGAACGCAAGAGACACAATAGTGTTTCTATATACCACATATGACATTATTGTAGATATAAATACAGAAGGTATTACATTGGCATGTAGACACTTAACATGGGCAATCTTCTGAATAGCAACGAGACTATGAGGTAAATTATTTAGGTTCCTTAAATTGCATGCATACATAAGGGGAAAAAAACCTTAAAAACCTGAATGTCTCAGTATAAACAGTCCAGCAATCTGATGATTCTAGCTACGAGGTCCATTCAAAGCAGGTAACTTTAGCATGTAGGTCTTCACAATTGCATTGGGGTTTTATTAAGGTTACATTGCACTGAAGGGTGGGAGCACGCTTGGGAATACTGGCAGTGTGGCTAGAGCTATGTATCTTCTTAAAACCAGTACAAGAAGTTTACTCATTGTAATACACCCAAATGGCTGTTGGTAACTGAGAAGTCCCTAATAGCAAAGAGGAAGAGACAACGAGAGGTACAGTGGAGCTGTACATTTGGGTTTTGTTGTCTGTTTTATTTTGAGACTGTTTTGAGCTCTTAATGACGTAAGTTGTTGTTGCCGGGTCTCCCAGGTGCTGGCATTGTCACAAGGCAATAACACAGGACCTGTTGTTTTTGACACTATGCCTATAAACAGTTCAAGTGGAATCTACATAGTGTACAAAAGAAGTAGTTGATACTTTGCAGGATCACGCATTTTTAAAAATGTAATCGATGGTGTTAATAGAACTTAACACTACATGGGTACATGCTCTCTCTGAAAGTTAACTTTGGTTAATTGATTTCTGAGGGCCTACCGCAGGATGGTTGAAAAAGCTTTATGCTTCCATGAAGTGGAAACCCTCTCATAGTACAGAAGGATGTGTGTGTTTAAATATCAACAGCCAATGTGAAACTGAGAAGAGTTCAAATAGTTTTCCCCCTTTGCCATTTGTATGACTAGTCAAAAGGCAGATTACTCTATAATATAACCTCTTCAGACCATTAAAGTCCCTCCACAACAGAAGGCACCATGCCTCTCATTCTTGACATAATAAAGCTCCGATACAATCCTTCATCCATTACTTGTTAGTCTTGAGCTGCTTTGCGTTACACTGAGAGCTGTTTTCCTGACTGATTTATTTTCTAAAACAAACTACCTAACCCAGGTTTACTTTGTCCCCCATCTTATTTTTCCTATCCCTTTGTTGCATTAATCATTAAGTGGCTCAGGTACATCTGAAGGTACCTATGGCGTGCGACTCCACACTCAAACTTAAAATGGCTTAAATTAATCCTTCTCAGAACACTTTCATTTTTGTGGTTTAGGGAAGATATTAATTGCTTAGTAATAGAAGACAGTGTATCTTGGGGGAAGAAAAGCCTTCACTCTTTGTGCAAGAAAAGCTCAAATACAAGAAGACAGGCAAAAATTACGAGATTGTTTTCTTCCCAGTGGCTTCCACTGTGTTTTATTTTTCTATATGCAAAAGTTTACCGATTTCCTTCTGTGTCTTATTTCCTCTACCGAGTGACTTATACGTTGAGTCAGAGGTAAACAATGTAAACGTAAATGTGGATACCTTCTGGTGGTCTAGGGAAAAAAAAAATCAGAAAACCTGACTCAGGTCCCACGTTTCATTGTTGGACCATCTCCAACATTTGATTGGGCATTTGATTTATTTAAATCAGAGAGGATTTGCAGGCTCTTGTAAACCTTTGCAAGGGACAGGAAAAGAAGCACCTGGGTTCCCTGCACATTGCCCAGGTGAGGTAGCTGTGTAAGCAGAGGATTATCCCGAGTCACTGTACTGTGCTCCACAGAGACTGCTGAGGAAAGAGGTGATTTTCAGCTTAGGTCACCCAAGAGTGTTCTGCAGCTAGGGAGGTTCTTCTCTCCTTTATGGGTTTCTAGGCACAGACTTTGGAAGCTGACTGCACTATCTTAGGTACATGTTGTGTGAAGATGCAGCCAGAATTAAGCCCTCTCTTATCTCATTCACCTGAACCGAGGGAGACCCAAGTTCAAATTGCTTGTCTATCTGCTCTGAAGCACAGATGTGTTAAAGATGTTCTGATTACCCAGGAGAATTCCCTAACCGCTGGGGTATCATGTTTTAAGAAGAGTTATCTCTGCCTCCTCTTGAAGCTGTCCCACTTAGTGTGCATTATTAACTATTGACTGGAGTAGGGCCTTGACCCTAACTCCCTTACATTGCACAAATATCAGATTATCAAATAAATTTATTGCTTCTCTGTCTCTATACTCCAATGAATAAATATATGGAGTGTTTGGATGTCACTGGTGTCACATAATATTTCATATGCTTAGCATCTACAAAGACCCTTCTGTACATCCACTACGTGCTACCCTTTCTGCTAGCTGAGCTCAGGGGCAGCCTGAGTATCAGAGGCTGCAGAGAAGAGCAAGGGGTACTTTGCTAACATGGCACTCTTTAGAGCCACTGCCTTTCCCCAGCCTGTTCTACCTTCAGTAACAAGCACAGTGAAGAGGTCTGCCTGTGGGTTTGCAAATTTTTGCTTGTCCCTGCTCCAATTCCAATGAAAGCGCAGGGATGCTGGGCACTGAGAAACAATAACTAACTGGTTAACAGGTGATTTGGAGCTTCCACTTTTTAAACCTGTATTTTTTAAATGGCTGTTAACATTACTTTATGTGCATAATAACACAGAATATTCTGGTTTGGCTCCTTACCTCCTCTCTGTGTTCTTCCTGCGAGCAGAACAAGACAATTGCACTTATTTTATGCACGGAAGAAAGAAGATATGCCCCACTGTGATTACACGATTATTTTTCTGATATTATTAATATGCATTGCTTTGATGAGATATATGTCTGCTGCATAATGACCCCGTCTTTAACAGAACAGTGAATTACCTATCCTCAGGAAAAAAGCAGCAACTGGTACAGCAGATGGGAGAGGTGGATGACCTAGTTGTGAGATCTATCAGCCCATGGAATATTACTGAATCAGGAGACTTTTCAGGACACCAGTATAGCAGGTAGCAGATGAAGGCAGTAAGCGAAGCCTATACCTGAATGCGTCTACTGTGCTCTAGCTTTTCATACAAGAGCCTTGTGCTTTGGCAGGATACCAGCGCAAAGCATGGGGGGTGTCGTAAAATACCTACAGACAGAGAGCAGAAATTGCTTTTTCTTTGTTCATGGACTAAGGTAATCATTGTTCATTAAGTCCTTCCTCTTCCCCACAAAACAAAGGAAACCAGGCTTACCTGGAAGGCCAAGTTGTGCACTCCAGAGTGATCACGGGTGGTCTCCTTCAGTTCCATGTGCCTAGCAGGGTCAGGAGAGTTCTGGGTGAATGTTGAAAGCTACTTCCAGTACCGGGCGGCGGCAGCCAGCACCTGATTAATCCATCCACAGGGTCGGTGAGTATCACTTGATGTCCAGTTAGCCGGAGGCACTCTCAGGTTGCGCTTGCTCACTCATAGCTCCACCTTCTTGCTCCCCTGGTGCAGCCCCTTTTGGCCAGCGTGGGAAACTGCATTCAATGTTTCTTGTGACAAGGAGGGAGGATTTATGCTGGCCCCAAGAGGCAGATGTATCTCTGGGTGATCCCAAAGGCAAATGTGTGTAGTTATATGACTTCGGGCTTTCCTCACTTGCCTGGGGGAAAATCTTCCCCACCCAGACCTTTGAGAGGTCAACATAGTTTTTGTCTTTTTTACAGCTCTTCTCGAGTCACTGTTTCTGCGATGTTATTGTGGCTCTGTTTTCATAGTGGTTAGGGACTTCATCTAGCAAGAGAAAACAAGGAAAAATGAACAGCTCCCAAACCTCCAACAAATATGCTTTACGCATTTTCAGTTGGTGTGCCAAATCTTATTGCATGGGGTCGTTTGGTTATCTGTCCTCAGATTACCTTTAACTGAAGAATTTTCTAATACTTTTCAGGCTTGCTATTTGCAGTATGGTGAAGATATATTCTTAGAACTCTCAGTTGGGTCTCTTACCCATGTTTTGGTTGCCTATGGACTTTGTATTTACAGCTTGTTCTATGTAAGTTCACTGAAAACAGGAGCACTATTACAGACACTAATGTCAAACAGGATTTGACATGAGTGTTATGTGTCTCTGAAGTAACAGCGATGTGTATTTATATACCCATTAGGTACCTAAATTTATAACTTTCTACACAGGCATTGAAAATGTAATGAGTTTTGCCTGATCCTGTGAAAAAGCAAAAAAATATGTCCTGTTTTAGGAATAAAGACAGAATGGACTAGCACAACTGAATACATTCTTGGAAATAAAGAAGAGTTACATGATAAAAAAGATGATGCATCTTTCTGAGGAATCTTCCAACTATGTTTTAATTATATTACAAATCATAGTGTTGCAATATATTGCTTAAAAAGGAGGACTAGTTGTTTTTCCTTTTTTTTTTTGTTAGTAACAAGCACATGGGTTTTAATGATATATTCTGTTTTTCAGTGTTCAGAGTATTTTTTGATGCCCCAGGTTTTGAAATCAGCATGTTTGTTGCTATTTGTGTTTACCCTGTGAGTACAGCAATTGCTGTGACTAATTGCTTCTCTCTGCACACTACTCGCCAGCAAAAATAGCTGCAAATATCTTTAACCAGTTTTATATAATTGCCTGCTGATTACTGCATACCTCAGCTGTTTCTCTCTTCCTTTCTTCCTTCTCTTCTCCTGCCGGCTTTGGACATGCTTCTACTATCAAAGGGAAAAGGGCAGAGGAAACAAGTCAGTGAATCGTTTGCAAATCCAGCCCATGCAATCCTAAAATCTGTAGTCTGCACTTGCATGGTTGGAAGAAAGTTCTACCGTGGTAACTGTGCCAAGACACAAGTATTTTCTGCTATTGATCCCCTTCTTCTGGCAACTCATTAGACACTTTTTAAAAGTGGTTTTCTGTTTGAAAAAATGTCAGAATAACAGACTTGATAATTTCTGTGCAGTTTCCCCCTCTGAAAAATATTTTATGTTAGAAAACTCACAGGATACTGAAAGCAAAACCATGCACACATCCAAGGAAGTCCTGAACCCACTATAGAAAACATGAAATATGCCATTTCCTTGTGGACAAAGGACCATGTAGTTAAACAAAAGGTGGAAACGAACCGGTATTTTTTGTCAGGATCAGCCAGGAGCCTACTTAATGTTTTATTTACAGCAAAGCCCTTCCCATTTCTAGTTAGTTTAAATGGTCTCTCAATAAATGTGATGTGTCAGAAGGATATCAGATCCTGCCATTTCAACTGATAACAAGCCTAGACAACCGTTTTCCACTTATGTGATTCCTCCAGCTACAAGAAGACATTATAGACTCACACTCTTAATTAGACTAACAGTGCTAGGCTCAAGCAAATACATTCTGCCAAAATTCTACAGACTAATAACAGAGAGAAAAATTTGCAATAACCAAAGAGTTGCTTCCTAAGAAGAGCACTAAGAAACTTTATGTTCCATCCCAATATTTCTGCATGAACTCTGGTCTCTCTTTCTCCTAGAGGAAGACCAATCAAAAAGCCTAATTCTTTCACTGAGTTTCACATATAAATGAGATTTATATTTTTCTTAGTGTAAGTAATACATGGAGGAAGTTTATTCTCATTTGAATACAAATATAACTTTCCTCGGTGCTTCTCACTTCCTTTTTTAATGGTAGATGTTTATGAATGTATAGAAAGAATGTTGCTGTTTTGGTTAGCAGACCTGAGAAACTACGAAAAGAAAGCATTTTATTGTATTAAAACAGCAATCAGGAAAATTATCTCAATAGCAGAGTAAGCATGTGAAACTACTTTTTTGATATGGACTAAGGAAAAATTTTCAATGTGTTGTGTATCTTTACAACTTTGCAGGCAGCTGGCAAAACGAACCACTGTTATTTTATCACACATATAGCTGAAACCTAGAAAATTAATAAATTTGAGGAACGAACATTTTTTTTAAAGTTGCGTATATACAGGTTATTTTCTTGTATCCTTTCCTCAAAACACATGACAGGTGTTTTCAGTCATTCCCCAGAAATTTATTAAGGAAGCAAAAAGCTTGAACATCACCTCCTCAAAGTGTTTTCCTTGGATTCTAATGCTGGAAACCAGAGGTCTTGCTAGCAGGAGAGGCTTTCAGCTGTGCTTTATGCTTTGTGATATAGAAAAATGTTCCTATCTCTAGCGTAAAGTAATATGGGTTGCTATAAACGGGTATCTTACAGGCAGTGGTAGAAACCAGACATCAGTATTTCCCATGGAATATACACAGAGGTCTGAGTAGTATGGACTACTATGGCAAATAAATAAAACTTCTGGTTAGCAAAAGAAAACCTTCCCACACTAGTGCTAAATTTGCCATGAAATCCTTGTCACAAGGAATAGCATTCAGAGTGCTTTTGTGCTCTAAGAAATGACACAGCAATGCTCAATCTGCTCTGAAATTGTCATGCAGCCTGGCTAGGCCAGAAAGGATTTTTCGGGTACTATAAAAATATTCATCAACAGCACTGTTTACTGTATACACAACAGGCAAATACATCAATATAATTCTTAATCATTTACTAGGTATATAGTGAAGATGAGCAGGAGTATGAAGAAACAAGTGGGGTATCTAGAAAGAGTAAGGCCATTCTGGTTCTTTCATTGCTGAACTGCAGGGAAGAAACTTCATGGTTAGGACTTGTACAGTTGTTCAAAAATTCAGGTTTTCTTATATTCTTAATTGATCATATTCAGTATTTATAGTTGTGCTAAATCTACTTAGCTGTGGTTTCTAAAACATTTCAGTAAAAATTTCAAAAGCTTTGAGATAATAAAATCTCAGACAATCTCTCTTACATGCTGTGGTCACTTCAGACAAAAACAGAGCTGGGCAATGAGGTGGGCAGAGGATCTTGAACCCTGACCTAAGGAGAAAACGCAGGTAGATTTTCCAGAGAAGATGTTATTCTGGCTGTGACCGTGTTTTTCTGCGCAAAGTTTTGCCAAAGCTGCTGAAATGTCCATGATGGAAGCCCAAAACCAGACCAACAAACAAACACACACCCCCTGCAAACAAAAAAACCCCAAACAAACAAACAAAACCCCACCAAAAAAAAAAGCCCAAACAAAAAAAAAGAAGGGTTGTGGGAAGTCAGAGTGAAACTATAGATGGATGACTATTTTTATGATTATTCCATATTATTGCTTGAATTTTATTTCTCAAAGGAAAGCTGAGTGAAAGAAAAGTATGGTTATCACTCACAAATGGTTGGCAAGTAGATTAGTGGATCTACTTTTTGCTACATATCCTAACGTTTATTTAGCCAGTCTTGCTTATCTCTGCTGACTTGTCTGAGTGAAAAAAACCCTTTCCATATCTGAAAAAACTTGGACCAAAAAGGCGTTCTTTGTTAATATCTATAATCTCCAATCTGCACGTGTTTGTACTGTGGCCTATTCAGTTTTTAGAGACATTTTCATTAGGTTACCGATGGAAAAGATGAACTCTGTACCTCCACAGTATCATGAGAATAAAGGGTGAAGGGAAGAAATTATTGTCTTCTGGGAAAGAAACACAATTTTATGTGTGTAAAAACATCCCTCAGCACAAAGTTTTCTTAGAAAATCTGACTTTGGGACTCATTTTTATCAAAAGGGAACTTTTTTTTTTTTCCAAAATTCCCAGCTATTGGGAAAAAGACAAAAGATAAAAATAGTTTTGAAAAAATCAGAATGGTGTCAAGTTTGATAAAATGTGGACAAAACCCCCTAAATCTCCATTTTAAAAAATGTTTTACACCTCTAAAAAGTGGTATCAAATGCTATTAAAGAAATATTCTGTGTTTCTGCAACCATTTTTGTACAAAAATATATTTTGCACACCCCATAAAGCATTGATATTGATTGAACTGTTCTGTTCCTTCAACTGAAGACTTCTGCTAAGAAAGAAGAGAAATTATTAAACATTTTGGAAAATTAAGTAAGCTAATGGGGGGTCAGGGGGGAGAGGGAAAAAAGCTGGGCAGTCCAGAGCACCTGACATTCGAGACGTGACATCTAGCCTCTTTGAAGTTCTTTGAATTCTTTCATAACGCGCATTGGAGAATTTGTTCAATACATAGGTAAATGATGGGAGAAAACCACCAGCATTTTCAGAATAATTTTAACTTTTTGCTAAATGGAATTTATGGAAATATACTACTCCCACAGTTATGACATTGCTGAGTGGCCAGGTGCTGCCGCCTTCTCTCCCAGGTTCTGCTGTGAGTTCGGTCTTTGGTCTGCACTAGTCACAGCTTTTTGCTCTCTCCAGCTCCTACTCTGCCTCCCAGCTGTCCCTCTGAGACACTTTTGAAATCTGTGTAAATATTTGAGCAGATTACCTGCTGAGAAAATTATCCACTTCCTTATTTTTCTGTGGCAGTAGAAATGAAACTTATGCTTCCCAGTTGTCCTAAAGTTGCCCCTTGACAGGAGGGAAACAGGAGGTAAAAGAACTTAATGTTTAAGTTTAACAAGCACAATGAATTAGGGAGGAAAGACTTTTTGGAAGAAAGTCAAGGGCCTTTGAGAGCTATTGTGTTCTACGTTGTGACAAATACCCCTGTAAGGCTAAACAGCAGGAATCTTACAAGTCAATTCTTACAGGAATCTTAAAGGTTAATTCTCAGACATTAACAGCAACTTCGGGAGAGTTCAAAGAGACCACCCCAAAGGGAGCAGGCTTTCCAAGAAACAGAGAAGCAGCATTTTATGTGATATCTTAATCATGTGACACAGGCTATTTATTGAACATATATTAATTTATCTATATTCCTTTCCCAGGTTAAATAAAGGTGGCCTGCCCACCTTGGTAAAGACCAGTGACAATTGTCTTTGGCAGGTATGGTGATACATGATGATACAGATTCCCAGTTTGCCCCTACATACTATCACCCTCCTTATCTAAGCTGTTGTTACCCTCGGCTTTTCCAGGGGGTCCAACTCCTACCTTAGACAGATAGAAAAGAAAGGTCAGTTTATTTACAAATCAATAACCCATTTACAATACATAAAACATTAAGATCTGACAATGGATCTTACTTTGCTAAAAGACATATGCATAATGTCCACTGAAGAAAATAGTGCTTGATTTAATAAAAAGTGAGCTAGCTTTTCCTGCCAGGAACTGGAGTGTCTGAGTTCTTTCAACAATTTGTAGTTGCCTTGATACCATTTTCAATGGGCACCTAGAGGGAAGTCCATAAACTTAATGATATTAGCATTAGTCAGTTCCTGCACTTCATCTTTTAGGTGTTGGTATGTCTCAACTTCTGCTGCTGATGTGTCTGCCAAAGGTGTTAATTTACTTTCATACCTGACCATGATGCCAACAATCAGGGCTTGGTCTCCTTTAACAAATACCAGGTCCAGTTAATGTATTTCATTCTGTTCATCTCTCAGCAGCGGCTCTTGGAATACTACCCAGTCCTCCTTTTTCACCTCCTCATCCCACAGTTCACATAAGTGATTGTGCCTTTTAATCCTGGTGTCCTGTACTGCTGGGCAGTATCCAATAATATGTGTGCAGGACTCATTCTCCACTTAACAATGTCAACAAAAGTAAAAGAAAATAATACTACACAGGTGCTTCCAAAACACATTCATGTGAATACAGAATGAAAACAAACTAACAAAACCCAAATAAAATAAGGTATACACTTAAGGGTGATTGGAAGGATTATTTCAAAGAATACTGAGAGGGATATAAATTAGGGTAGAAACCTTATCTAGATTCAATGACTGTTTCAGACTGTTTGGCCTTCTGCAGGTGGGAACCTTTCTGTAACATAAGCTCGAAGACAGAGAAATGCAAGTAGGCTTACACAGCTGTCTTTTAATGTATTAGTAATCTAAAATTGTCTCATTTATCTAAAATATTTCATCAATAGGTGGTATTTGGGTATAATTCTCTTAATCTGAGGAAAAACTATGCTATCTGTCGCTTGGACTGTTTATTCTAACTTTTATGCACATAAATATAACTGGCATCAATCTGTAAGTGTCATATGCAAAGATGAGCTGAAATGTTAGTATACCATGTTTTCTTTGGGCAGTGGGTTTGGGTTTTTTGTTGGGGTTTTGTGGTTTGTTTGTTGGTTTTGGTTTTGTGGTTTGGTTTTTTTTTTGTTCGTCTGTTCATATTTATTTTTTAATTCTGCTTGTTAAATTACACCTTTTGTATGCTGGAAATCTTTCCAACACCACTTCTGGTCATTCCTTAGACACATGAATAGAGCCTATAGAAGGTGTAAAGGCAACTGATTTTGGTGGAACAATTGTGTCAATACATTTCTCACAGGATGCAATTTAGTTTTGGGCAGGTGGGCAGACTCAACAGTTGATTTTTACTTTGTAATAATTTACATTTCTGTTCAGTGGGATGAAATGCTACAGAGAGTCAGCAAGATAGCTAGTCACTGCTGTTGCAAAAATTAGACCTCTGACATAGAAAGTGAATTAAAGGTAAACAATGCATGCATGTTGTACTTTCTATGAAAGCAGCTGTGGTAAAAGCTATGGAAATGTATTTATAATTGTGACATAAGGAGGAAATCCAAGTTCTTCCTGTAGTTATAGCTGTGGTGTGTCTGCTATGTGCAAGGCCTGTGAATACAGAGGCTGTGCCCATGTGCATACCTGGAGTGTTTATTCTGTGAATTCCCCAGCTTGTCTCTGTACAGATGAGAGAGTGGACTCATTTGTGACAAATTACTTGACTGAATTAGTAGCTTGATTTATCTCAAAGCAACTGCCTAATTAGTTCTGGACCTCTCCATGTGCTGGATTCCCAGGAGCACCAGGGCTCACCCAGGCAGCCCCTGTGGGGTGAGACCAGCGGATAGGGGCTAGGAGCATGTTGAGATGCAGTTGTCACGCTGGCTGCAGAAACTGACTAATCCTGTGGGCTCCCCTGGGCAGTTCTTTCTGAGAGAAGGGAGTTGACCAAAATATGCATAGATAAGAGAATTTGAAGGGTCAGTAGAAACTGTTCCTGCATATGTAGGAATGGTAAGGTAGGATAGTCTTTTGTGCGCAGCTAAGATAGAATATGTTTTGTAGGTACTTAAAAACAGCCCATAGCAATGGATCATGTACTTGTTGGAGTAGTTGTCCTGCTTGTAGGACTGAGCAGGACACTTAAAATCCTAGTAGGATCACTAGGGCTTTAAGAATTCACCTCAACTACTGTTCAGGAATCTCATCTGATCTAGTGAAGATGCCATTGCAACATCTGCAGTGCAGAGTCCTGCAGAATCTGCATGGTGACTGACAGCCCTGTTTGAGAGATTTGGTTTACTACATACGCATTTCCCTATCTATGTAAAAGTTCACAATAAATTGTTTTTGTAACTAGCACTCTGTCTGTGAATGTCTGTACAGGTCAGGGAGTCTTTCTCCTGAAATACAGTCTTCTGCTATAAAACAATATAAATCATTTCTACTTGTTTGAAAGTGAGGTCAGAATCCAACAAGTTTCGAATATTTCAGTGTTTAGTATAGGATTGTTTGTTGATGTTACAACCCAAACAATGACACTTACCTACTTCCTGAAATGCTTTTTACATAAGTAAATAGAGATCTCCTGCTCTGAACTACCAGTGCAATATAAACTCAGGTATGGTACTGATCTTTAAGCTCTGGCAACACAAATAAATATTTTTCATACAATAAAGTATTTCAAAAGGACAGAAAAGAGGGCCATTGTGGATCAGAAATCTGAAGAACCTCACCAAAAGTCCTGAAAGTATTTAGATATCTGTCTACAAGCAAAAACTATACACATAACACAACACTTATTCCTCTGTGTGATTATTGCTTCCTTGAAGCACTTAACAGTGTTTCTGGAGCATGGAACTGCAGGAAGATGTTGAATAAGCAGGAGCTTAACCAGCCAGTGGGAATCCTCAGTGGGAAATGAAGAGGACATCACAAAAAGTTCCATGCTTACAGTCCTTACATTTAATGGTAAATCACTCATTGATATTACTGGGATCCAGGGTAATTTAGAAACAGAGTGAATATATAGCGCTCAGTGTGGTTCCCTGTGGAGGCACTGTGCAGGCAACAAAGCTTCACTGCTGTAAAAATCACGTGGCTTATGCTACTTACCGAGCACTGCTGACTGTAGTCCCTGGGCTGGCACCACCACAGCAAGGCTAAACATTTTTACACAGAACTGAATTTACCTGCAGTTCAAGCTACCTGGGTATGGAAACCAGCAGCAATGGTGAGAGATTTAGGCTTGGCATCTCGTAACACTGTAAGGAAACAACACATCCTGGAAAGAAGAGGTATTGTCTATGTTTATTTAGCGTGAATCTAAACCCCTTGATCAAGCGTTGCTTATGTAGCATTTGATGTTTTAATATTTAACCTCAGCTTAAAGACAGGATATCTTGGCTATCAAGTGTTATCCATTTAATCAAGGACAAATATTCCTTTTGGAAGAAAATAAAGGAGATTTGGCAAGAGAAAATAACGTTGAATTGTCCTCAGGTGACACACGACCATATACGGTTAAAACAGATTGGGGTACTTCATCTGTGAAGAGTACCAGAAACCGCCGAGGACCCCCAAAGAGAGGAAGGCATGCGCAGAAGGATCTGAAGTGGAGCCAAGAGGAGTGACTTAATGCTATTACACAACTTATGTAGATTATAATTAATATGTATTAGGTAGGCAGAATATGTATTAACTTATTGTATAATTATAATGGAGGAGATGGCTTCGGTGTGCTTGATTTGTGGGAAATCATCAAGCACCCAGTCTTGCACAACCCTGAAATAAATAATCAATGTCTCTTCTGAGTGTGTGATTATTGACTCATTGCACACCAGGCGATGAATCCGCTCTTTGGACAGCAAGACTGTCTTAACGGCCAGCAAAAGGTCCTGTCTTTCCTTCTTTATCCATCACCTGGTCTGCAGTCAGTTCAGCAGGCTTATATTTTCAAAATAGCAGAGCTAAGGATTGTGCCCTAATTTACTGCCTTGACCAGGATCCCCAACTTCCATTCCTTCAGCCTCAGAGCCTCTTTACCAACACAAGAAATGTGGTAGGAGGAAGAGAGATGGGGTACATGCTACCCTAAATACCTTTCATCCAGTATACTAGTACTAGGAGTACTTTTCATTTAGTACAGATAACAAGGCCTATACAAGGATGTGAACTGTTTGTGTGCTTTCAGTAGGAAGTTGGGAAAGAATTTGGACTTAATCAGGCTAAAGAACTATGCTGATACAAGCCCTTTTTGGACAGATTTCTTACCCATTAGCTTTGTGTTGGATTTTTGGTTTTGTTGTGGTTTTTTTTTTTCTTGGCTGGTACTGATACTTCCTCTGAGGGAATGGAAAATATGCTACTCATACGCCTTCATTAAACAATCCTACTTTAATTACATATCTCAGGTTTGGTGGAATGAATTACTTTGAAGCAGAGCAAGCACATACTGTAGTTTTGAACAAATATTCCATATGTCTACAGCAAGACGAAAACTTTGAAAATGAGCCCAGTGTGGAACATAAAGTCTTGAAGAGAAATGAGGTTGAATATACCCTATTAACTTGAAGTGACTGGGCTAAATCTCTCCCCCATGCTGGTTCCCTAGGTGTGCTAGAGATGATATGGCTTCTCTCTTCTTGATGTAATGGGATGACCCAGTGTGATTCTATTAGAATTAATCTCTTGAGTGCTGAATGCAACTTAAAAGAAATAGGAACAACAAAATCTTTTAAAAGAAAGAGAGAACCCTCCCCTTTGAATATCGGGAAGTCAATTTGTTGAACTACTTAAACAAGATTAAGTACCCTTTGGTATTTTCCATATCTGCATATTTTATTTATTGACCAGATGCAGAAGTTGAAAGTGAAATATGCTTCAGAAGAGAAAACAACTCCTTGGGTTGTGAAATACTACACTGACCAAGGGCAACATGCGCACTCCGTTTGAACTCCAGGGCATTTTTTAAAATTGCTGCTGCCAGGGGAGGGAGAGTCACCATTTGAAGTGCTCTTTTGAATTTTTAATGGATATTTAGAAGTTCAGGCCTTTGCCGCAGCTGAGGAGATTAAGAGGTCAACAGTGGCTAAACACCACTCTTAACACACTGCTGTTAACACAACTAAAGCTGTTATCATCCTGATAGCTTTCACAGGGGGATTGGCCTGGAGCAGAGTTTGGAGCAGCTCTGTGTTGCCCCAGCATCAGAGCAGTGTTGCCCAGACCTGTTCTCCCAGCTGAAGTGAACCCTGTGTTGGAGCTTGAAGATCTTTGCGCCCTGTGTCACCCAAGCAGGACCATTTCACCCATCCCCTGCACTAAGTTCTCTTCGACTGGGAAACAGTTAAACTTGTCTTGCAAGACACGCTGCCTGGAATTATGCCTGAGATTTAAAAAATCTGTGTTCCAAGCACAGTTTAGTGTAAGGAATTGCAACCCCCCCGCCCCACTAAGGAATTCAGGATATAAATCTTTAAGGTCCAAGGGACACAAAACTACAGTTTGTCTGTCAAGGCAAAGGATTTAACAGGCCGTAAGTGGATTTGGACAACCAGTATCATAATCACCCAAAGGATTCCTCCTTTGGCCTACAGATCCCGTGTCCATATAACCAATCTGTTAGTGGGAAGTCTATATTTGCAGTCTGTTTTTTGCAGACCTTGTTTTACTGTGCTTCAAAAAAATCTAAAGCTCCTACCTTGCATATTTATTATGATGTTTCCATGCTGCAGGGTGTATCTATTGATGGTTCATTAGTACACTTTCAGTTAAATATCTGTGACCTGGTGACCTTTTTAACTTCTTAAATATACTGGTAGTCAAAGCCACCTAATGATAAAACTGATAAAACTGATAAAACATAACGTGAAGACATTTTTTCCTTACATTTCTGGCAGACAAAGCCATCATCTATCCCACTTCACCATATCACAAGTGTAATTTTACTCCCAGCTTTTTCAACAACAGAGCTCCCTCTAGCTGATATATGCCACCTAGATCTAAGGATTGATGATACACATCAATGCTGTCGCAGAACATTTAGCTACTCCGTGTTGATCTAGCTTACACTGGAAACCCCTTTGTAATTTGCCGATATGATATCCCAGATATTCACAAAACTTCTAGCTGAGGAAGTCTGCTGTTCACTTTAGGCTTCTGATCTCCCATACTCATGTAGTTCCTTTTAATTTTGGCATATCTCATGGCAGGTTCCAATTTCTCTGCATGTCTTTAAATTCCATATGTTTTGGCTTGTACAGGTCTATGGGATCCTTGAGGGTTATTGGTGAATAAATAAGACCTTTTGAAGAATTAGGAGAGGAAGGAGAGTACCAAAAAGAAAGTCAAACTCAAATCCTTCCAGGCTCTGTTTCCAAACCTAAATCATGTACCCAAACACATTTCAGTGGGGTGGGACAGGGGGATATTCAGTATATATGGGGAGTAACATCTTGCTTAAAAGAAGCAGGAATTATTTACCATTGGACTAAAAAGTAAAGAATTCGTTTAAAAGCAGGAAGGAATTGTAACCATGCAGCTGAGCAAGATGTTCTAGTTAATTATGGAATCGGGTGCAGAACATAGTGAGATAAAAGATGTTGTGTGCCAGAAAACTAGTAAATGCCAGTTGAATATTGAGCGCTACATAAAAAAAAATTAACTAAATAGAATGTTCCCTCTTGTTATAACCGCTGTAAAAGTACTTGCTAATTCCTTTTCCATTCTTGCCATCCTTTCTGGCTGCCTTTTCTCACATGAACAAATTGTGCATTGACACCCCCTGGAGTTGCTAACTACCACGGAAGCCCCTATCAGAAAAGCTGACTCTTCAGGACACACATAACCAGTAAGTTAAATGCATGACACATTTGTTTCTGACTGACTATCCAACTCTTCTAGGGGCAACCTCTAATTATTTGTGATGGATTATTCATTTACAAAGCTTTACACTTAAGTACATTAAAGCATATTCAAAAATTCCACTGGAAGCAAATTACCTTGCAAAGCTGCCCTGCAACAGCTGTACATGAGATTAATTGTTAGGCAGCACCAAACCACAGTGTGTGGGAATTATGTTACAGTCCTAGCAGTGGCTGATGTGGAGAACTATGAAAGGTCAGGTGCACTCCCTGCCCACTTTCTTTCCTGGGAGAGGGAACAGGCTCCAAGAAATTGTATCATTCTAAGCAGATGAGTAACATTTTTTGGTAGCAGAAATTCAGTATATGTGTGGTGTTCTCCAGATAGACCATGCACCAGAGACTGTCAGAGCAGGAAGCCTCTGTTTCTCCGAAAGTGTCACTGTTAAAAAGCACTGGTCTTTTGAGCTGTCTTTGAGGTCTGAAAAGTGAGTATAAGCATTATTCTTCCTATTGCTGATACATGATTATTCATACGTATGTCCTCGTTCCCTGACCAAATAACAGAAAAAAATACCTTGTCCATGCATACAGATGGATGCATTGTGTAGCAAACATTTGGATCAGTTTTCCTGCCAAGAGTCGAAGTTTGACTTGAAAGACAGTGCTGGCCTCCCCTACTGCCTATGAGGCCACCCAGACGGATAGTTCATCCCTGGTCCTGTATCTCTGCTGAGACACAGCACCAGCTAACTCCCTGCCCTGCCTCTGCTGGCACTGAAATCACAGAATCACAGAATCATCTCCCCTTCTGTTTTGCCCTGGTGTCCCCTACTTGGGTTAACTGTAATCTTCCTCTTTCCAGCACTTATATCAAATCACTCCTTAGCTTGTTTATATGTCTAGTCTTCCTGAGTAAGGACTTGCTCTCTTTGTCAGTATAAGCTCAACTATGGCCGGTAATACTAATTACCATAATACTAATATTTTACACACACAGAAGAATCTAACCCGCTCCTGCCTATAAAATTATCTTCTTGTTCAGTGTCTTGGATCACACTGAGAAATACCACATTGATTATCTGATTATCTTCCTACAGTCATATTCAGGCTTTTAGTCTTTACCTTTAAGCCTTGTACAATATTGAAGCTATTTATTCTATCTCGTCTTTCCTGTGTTTTTATCTTGAGTCTCCCAAATGGGCATGTTTCTGCTTAATCTCCAGTTTTATTTATTGTAACTTCCTCCTAAATTCCTTGGGTTCTCCTAATCTTTTAATTTCACCCCTTATTTCATCTCTTTCTCTGCCTCTCAAATTCTTATTTTCTGCCCTGGTGCTTCCTAAGCTTCAAATATTGCACAATTTCTGTCCACAAGCATCTTTTGAAGAGAGACTGTTTTAGCCAGAAATCTTTCCTGATCCTGCTTTTCTTACTCACAATTGTTGTTTGCACTCTGTTCCCTCAAAACTTGGATTTACACTGCAACATTTACAGTGTTGCAGTTAACGTGGCCAGAGGACACACGTTTGTTTGATGATTGAAAAGCACTCTTTTTTACATTAACTGCTTAAAATAACACACAGTGAAAAATTCAATCATAATTCTTGATAATGAGAAGACATCTGATCCCAACCCTTATTATGGATCACCCAGCTCATAAGAACAATAGGGAAAAAACTCAGCTGCGGTTTCTCTTTTTCACTGAAAATCACTGGTTTTGAAAAAGTATATATGTTCCATTAGGTTTAGTTGAAATTGGCTTGTAGGCTCAAAAGTTAAAAAGGCAAAAGGTGTTTGGTGCCATTAAGTGCAGGGCCAGGCAGGCAGCAGGGTCTCAGCTCCCACATAAGCAGATGGGATGAAGGGATAAGGCCTAGGAGCTGTTCCCTGCCTTTGGGTGGGCTGTGCCCTGGGGGCCACTGGTGGGCTGGGGGCTCCTCCCAAGCATTGCAGGGCCATGTTGTGCAGTGGTAAGGCATTGAATGAGATGCCCACATTAATGTCAGCCTGTGCAGGTACTGGCAACATCCCTGTGCATTTAAGTGTGCTTTCTCCTGAAACCCTTGCCAGCACTCCTAAGGGCTCAGTCAAGAGAGAGGGTTTAAATTTAATTTTGGGGCATGCCAGGAAATGGAATAGCGCTTACAATCACAGAAGCCAGGCCGTGGGGAAAATGATTTTCCATCCTGGCTACACTTTTCAAACTCTAATGCAGGTTTGCTGTCTCCAGGAGGATGGTTGCATTTACCTGTATGTTCAGATTCATTAACTGTTTGACACTGTACCAAGAGAGGCTTGTATATGAGCACCCACAAATGAGGTATGCTGTCTATTAATATCCACATCTCTGCACATAGCTGTAGATGGAAGGGTCTGCACTGCAAACAGGTCTGTTGGGCACTTGATGGCAGTATTTGCATTGGGTTTTTGCACCATGCGACCTCCAGAGAGCTGTGGGCATTTTTATCTGCCTGGATAGGGGGGGCCAGGGAGGGAAAGGAAAGAAAGAATTACAGAGGAAGAGGAGTGGAAGGTCAGTAAACATGATTTAGTCTTTTCAGTCCTACTGCCACAGCTGTCAGTCACAATTTTGCTTTAAATATTTCTTTTTCCTGGTTATTGTTGAGTTTCTGCCTCAGGAGGTCTCACTGACCCTATCTGCTCAGTCTCAGGACAAAAGTTAAATGAACAGTTATTTGAAATCTATCACAGTACCACTGATAATATTGATCTGGGTTATATTGATTAAGAGTGAAGGTAGGATTGTTGTGACAGCATTAGCCTCCAATAATTATTGCCTTCAAGGGGCTACAATGCTTCAGCAGCAGCTGAAACCCTTGGCAAGATGCTGTTGCTGCAAAATATCTCTAAACAGGTGAGTAGGTGAGAGCGGTGCCTGAGTGCAGCAAGGGGCAGACTCCTGCACAGCTTACTGCTGACCTGTCACTGGTGATACTTTTGGAAACGGTTATCCAAAGCTGCCTAGTCTGTACAGATGACTGAAGCAATCCCGGGCTAATGCTGCACACAAGGTAATGCAGAGGTATAAAGGTGGCAAGAAGTAATTTTTGAGGGGTTGGCAAGTGTACCCTAGCTCAATACAAGGACTGCGGCCAAGAAGAATACATAAAGCACTTTGGCATATGTATACCAATATCTAAATTCAACTCCTTCTATATTCTGAAACCTGTAGGCTATGGCATATTTTCAATCATACCCTATTATCAGATAAGATTTGTAGAAATGCTTGGAGTTTTTTGTGGTTGTTTTGTGTTTTTTTTGTTTGTTGTGGGTTTTTTAAAATGTTTTTTTTCCAAATGTGAACAGCGGATGCAAGTGTTTGTGGTGCAAATAGTACAAGCTACATTCTGGTGTTCTGGTAAAGCTGTGAAATGCCAGGCATTTATTCTGGTTAGATATTTTGTTTCCTTAATGCAATCAGCTTTTTGCAGTGGATTAGGAAAGGAAAAATGTTTTAGGGTGTCCCCCCAATTTTGCTTTTCCTTTTTCTGCTTGTTTCAGAAAGGAGCATCTGTTGGTCTTATGAGATGGTTTTCACAGCTTCGGGTGTGCAATAAAATAATGTATAGTATGGCTTTCCTCATTATGTTCACAACTCTGGATTATTGTTCTAAAAAATAATGTCAGGAAGTAAAAGAAAATCACACAAGAAAACAATTCAGTTCCCCTCAAATCCTAAGAGAGGGCCTCAGCTGGTGTAAAGCAGTATAGATTTAATTTTGCTTATTTTTACCACCTGTGGATCTGATCCACCAAGTAGTTAATTTAGGGATGATGTTGGAGAGTTTTCATATCCATTTGAGTCACTTTTCCACCTGTTTCAATTGGAAAAGCTGCAAGCAGATACTTTCCCTTCTCACTACATGGGGGGTTCACTCTTTTTGCTGCAGCTGATGTCTTTATCCAGCTGAATTATTCCTCTGTCCCCTTAAAATGCTCTGCAATAAATTAATAATTTATGCTAAGTGAAGCAATACTGTTGGGAGTTGAACTAATCAAAATTCAGAAGTTGCAGGGCCCATTGAAAACATTTGCTGAAACCACTATGGCTCCATGAGATATTAAGATGCGTGTGTGTTTGTGTTTGGGGAGAGAGAGAGGAGAGCTTTGTCCCCTTTTACTTTCCCAAAGGAATGAATAGCAATGGCAGGATTTAGGAAGAGAGCAGTGCACTGAGCAATCTTGCTCAGTGCCAGAACACTTTGGAAAATTAAATTCCCCTCCATGGAAATTTCTCAAAATGTTCTCTGTGCTTGGAAAAGGTAAATAGATTTTCCAGTATTTCCAGTGGGATGAAGAATCTGAGGACCTTTATTTAGTAGTGATTAAAGTAATTTATTTAGGGTATAGTTGTGGGGCTCTTTATTATTTCCTTTGGGAATCCATGTTCTGGGCTTCTTGAATTGGCTACGTCTCCCCCAGGAAGAAGGTCAGCTGTCCTGAAACCAATAGCCGAGGCTCTCTCCAGCCCCAGCTAGCTAGAAGGATAATGGTACCACTCCAGAACTGCAACTCATGGTGGCTCCAGTGCCTTAGACGGTCCCCTGAGCTAGCTGGAAGAGCCCAGAGGGAACAAAACCCTGCCTGTTTTGATGGCTTGTGATCATGCAATATTTCAGTTTTTATAGGCTACATTTTAAAATATTTTATGAAAAGCCATTTCAAATAGAAACTCCTAGCCAACTGCTTTTAATAGGCAGGTCAAATATTGGAGACACTGGAAGGACAACATAGTAACAGTGGCCCCCATTGTCTCCCTAGGCACCACTTCCAGAGAGTGGATTATGTCTTCATACTGGAGCTATGACAATAGCCATTGTGAGACAAACCTTCATAGTTCATTAAGACCCATTCCACATTTATTCTCTGGTATCTCATTTAATCTTTTCTTGCTGTCCTCCCAAGTGAGTCTACAAAGCCAAGCCCCTGTTGCCCAGGGCTGCCTTTAAAGCTGGGTTGCCACAGCTTCTGAGCTGCCCTGTGCGTTCTGAGATAGAAGTGCATTGTAAAGGTGAGCTGTAAAAAAAAGAGATAGCTGTGTAATGCATATGCTGAGGGTGGCTGGAAACTCCATTAATCTTCTTGTAAAATGAAGTACTTTTTCTTGATTTAGTCACCTTCTCCATTTTCTGTTAAAACATCAATCCTGTCCCCAACTCTGCTCCCTCCCCCAAGACTGCAAATCACAGAAAATAGAAAGCTGCTCACCGAGAAAAATAAAATACTCTAGTAGCTGAAGAATTGTTTAGGTACCAGCAGATGGTGCTCCAGAGTGTGTAATGTTATTTTCTGCTTTACTAGAGCAGAAAAATCTGTGCTTTTTTATAGTAGAAAAGGATTCTTGGAGGGATTGTCCCATGATCTCCCTGCATGCAAAGATGATCATGACTTGATTTGCAAAGATGCTTACAATACGTAGCTCCCAGTAATTTGATCTGAATGTACAAAACTCGGTCATAAAAAATGGCTGCAAGTTTTCAAACGTCTTCTGGGATGGGGTAGTGTTTTCTTGTGTGTTTGGATAATTCATTTACTCAAGTCCAGATTCTCCTAAGTACCTCCAGGAAACATAGAAATAATAATAGAAATAAACTAAAAAGAAACCAAAACAAAAACAGAACAAAAACTCCAAACAATAGTGACGGCTGAGAGGGTGGAGGCTAGAATATTTGCAGTGCAAACATCCATCCTGAACTACTTCTTTGCTTTTCTGCTTTTCACAAAGTAATCCACAGATTTGTAATTTAAAATAGTGATTTTTTTTCTTTAGAATTCACACAGAATGAGAGGACTATAGACCAGCAGCCAGGAAGCAGAAAGCTTTGTCTCACCTGTCAATTAAAAATGGTTTTGGATCACCAGAGAACAACTGTGTTCTTGCAACAATCCCCCACTATTCCTCAGCACATCTGTACGACTTGCAAGGCAGGGCGTTTCTCCATACACAGAATTCCCTTGTTGAAAGGCATCCTTAGTAGTCTGGTTAATTGAGTTTTATCGATTTCATTTGATCTTGGGTGTTCAAAGGAGCTGCAGGGTGGTTGAGAGTCTGGTCCAAATACTGAGATAAAATTCTGGTCTGAAACTGGATCAGGATTTTAAATCCTGCATAGTTCAAGAGATGTTCATCCTAGACCTTTATTTTTTGAACTTCACAGTGATCAATTCAAAATTCTAACCTGGAGTTGGTTTCCATTCTACATCAAGAATTATTCACTTGGTCACTTTGGTTTTGGCTCATCCTTCAGTTGGATATTTTAGTGTAATGATAATGGTTAAGGCAAAAGAGTTAAGGCAAACAATACTTAAAGGAAATCTAAGTCTTCCCTGCAATCATCTGCTCCAAGCAGCAGCATTATTTCTGATAAAAAAAAGCTTTGAAATGTTTGATCTTCAAGATGTAATTTCAAAAACAGGTTCTTGAATCAGTGCTCAGTCCACTGGCTTACTTACACATATGATCAATAACGAAGCTCACAAAGACATCAACAATGGAAGTATTTGCTCATGGCTTGAACTTTCGTGGGAGGGGTGTGTGCTTTGAGGATAGTGAGTCAGAATATTTCAGAAGAACATAAAAATCAAAGCAACGTGCAAAGATCTCCATGCAGAGTAAATCTATAGCTGCATTGAATTACAAAAGTTGTGTCAGGTTTTGGTCCTTTTGCCTGTTATGAGATGCTTTGGACTCCTATTGTGGTCCCAGTAATCTCAATGTGTTTAATAATCGTGGCTTTACTTATGAAGTAAGACAGTGTTTCATACAAACAAGGCTGTGGCAGACTTTCCTATGATTAGAACCCTTATCTGCCCTATTGAGTCCATAGCTTCATTGACAAACAGGGTCCACCTCTCCTCTGCTTGTTCTATTAAGTTGCCCTTGTTCCTATAGAAGGGGATCTCTGAATCTTCAAAAACATAGGAAGCATTAATTCTTTTATAATAAACCATAAAAAACCAAATACACACACACTCACGCACCCCCCAACAACCCCAAATAAGCTTCTATCAACCTGTGGTTCCAAAAGATGGTAAATTTGATTTGGGGTAATTGTATATGGATCAAAAAAGCTGCATTACTATAACACAAATCACCTAAGCAATATAAATTCATTTTTCTCACCCAAAGGCATTTTAATATTTTTTTGTCTGTGGTTTTCCAGGCCAATTTTATTTTGGACCAAACATAATTTGTCATACTTCTCTAACTTTCTATTGAATCAGAGATTGTTCACTATGGGTAATTTGATAAAAATGTGATTATATGTTCACACTTGATTCAGGTCAAATTAATAATATCTGGTAATTCATGAAAGTAGTGAAAAGCTCCAGTATTACTGCCCCTGAAACTACATTTTATTTTATGGACAGATGCACTCTTTTGAGCGCACCAGCATTAGCTAAAGACGTTATTGCCCATTCCCTCTGAGTATCCTTCCCGGCTGGTTTGAAATTTCCAACTCACATGGTTAAGGCTGGTTAAAGTGATCCTGGAATACTCCCTAATCCAGATCAGGCAAAATAAAACAAATTAATTTAAACCATTATATGATCTGTTTAAATTAATGCAGCTGTTTTGCTGGCAGTGGATTAGGCATCATTCATACACACTGTTCTGCAAAGGTGTCAACCTCCAGCAGGCAAGCAGTCCCCAACAGCTGGGGAATGGAGAAGGGGAAATCTTTAAGTAGCACATCTGTGAAGAGCAAAGGTCTCTCTGCAGCTTTTGTCTTTAATTGAAAGGCTTAGCACCTCATTAAAGGCAAGTTGTAAGTGAGCTAAAAACTGAATCAGTATGAAATGAGGTAGTAAAGTAATTACTGTAATGTTCACATCAGATTGTTCTTGAAGGATAGGCTTGTTAGTGCACTTCTTGGTACTCTGTGGGAGTATGTTGAAGAGCTGACCTGATGCCACTTAAGATTGAGAACTCAAACTAATAAACATGAACACCTGGAAGCCAAAGGTGTGGTGCAGGACTAGAATATAAAACCCAGAGCTGAAGGCCTTTTTCTTTTTCCTTTTGTAGTCTGAAGGATGGTGTGTATTTCAGGGCAGTGGGTATTTCAGAGCAGTGATCCAGAAAGTCTGTAACCTGAGCAGGTCAATAGGAAATACCTGAAAACAAGTGTGTGGTGAAATCTTATCCATTTAAGGAGGGGTTGAGGAGCTGGTAGGGACCATCTTAATGTTTCCTCAGTACTGTTAAAGGACTCTTCAAAATAGAGGTCGGGTTGTACAGCTCTTCAACAAGTGCTCCTCAACTTCGTGCTTGTCTACAGCGAGTTATTGACTCCTGTGCACATTTTGTGATTGGCTAGAAGAGGATAAAATTTCTTGGGCCAGAAAGAGGTGGCTTACTGGTTAAGCTGGTAGGAGAAAGGTATGCCAGACCGTATTCCTAGCTTTCTGTATGTTTTCTGATGACCTATAACCTGGTGATTAGGGTGGTTTTCATGGCTCAAACCTTGTCAGAGGGGAGCTAAAAACTCATTCTGTATCACCTATATGACTGCTTTATTTGCTGGATTGTTATATAAAATGAGGGAACCTCTTTTGGCTGCATTTTGAGAGAAAGCTAACAAACTTTGGTCATAGTCTGTGTGTAAAAATGTACTTGCAGCAATCAGCTGGATGGGGCTTATCAAGAACTTAAATTCCTCCACTTTCTCTATGCTTTTATGGCAGTTAAGACATCTAACTATTCATTTTAACATAGTTCTTGTCAAGTTTAGAAACAGAACTGCTGATTTCTTGTGAAGTCTCAGGTCAAACAGGATGTGATCATTAATATACCTTTCCTTGTCTCATTTTTCCATGGGAATGGAAATTCAGATGTGAATACATTCATTCCAGATCCTGGGAATACAGCCTGCTTAGCATATCTGTAAGACAGATACCGCAGCAAGGAGTTTGATGTCATTTTATACTAGTTTTATGCAGTTTGAGCTGGGCAAGATGAACAAAGTAGAGCAGGTATCTTGTCCCTAGACTTGCAGCTAGAATGCATATTTTAATTTTTTTAATGGACTGCCTAGTCTGATTTTTAATCCTTTGGTTGCTCACTTCACATTTATTTGCTTTTTTGTTTTTGAATTGGAGGTTTTCCATACCTATGCCTGCTCTGATCTCTTAACAAAATCTAAACCACTGCATTAAACTTCTGAATTTATGGTTGCTCATGGATTTCAAAGTTGGAGGCAAATCCAGTATAGCCCTAAAAATATATCACTGTAAAGACATAATTAGTAGAAATGTGCAGATGATACTGATAAACCATCACAGACTAAATATGAATAATGTTGTAGAGTATGTATGAATAATAGGGATGGAACTGTATTTCAATTATTAATAGATTATTGCCATCAATAAACAAGGGTATCAATCTCACGTGCTTACTATAAATTACATCCATTAAGTCTTTCTTTCCTCAAGCACATAAATCCATACAATCTGAGCATATACCAGTTTTTAAATCCATAAATATATTATGTAGTAGTTCTCTTTGAGGAGCTAATGCTTTGTTCAATATTCTGTTAAAATGTCTCAAATGAAGCAAATGGGCTTCTAGAGTCTTATTTATGGAGGCTCAGGAGAGCAAAACATAAAACATCAAAGTAAAAGCACTTGCAAGCTCAAAGGCCACAGCACCACATTATTCCAACCAAATTGGAAAACTGAGTTTCTGGATTCATGTGACTCACTGGTCTCTGAAAGAATCCTTACTATCTCAGAAGCTTTCTCCCCCCAAAAAAGGAAAAATATAGAAATGTGGCCTTAAGAAAAATAAGTTCAAAAATACCTCATATTACATTTCCCTTTTCTTGTGTTATTTTACTGTATACTGATGGCTAATATAGATGGGCCAAATCAAGATGACATAGATTTTGCCTTACAGCCAGACTGTAAGCTGACAGCTGAGTTGGCATGAAGCTGTGTTACCACTGTAAATGCTTGGTGTGTATGTGTGTTGTGCAATAATAGTAGAGATAATACCACTTCTGGTGTAAACATGACTGAAATTTATATGTAATGGCCATAAATGGAGTAGTCAGGTCCTTTGTGCCATGTTAACCATACACAAAAATACAATGCTGCTATAAGGAACAAAGTTTATGGTATCATAGAATCGTAAAATGGTTTGGGTTGGAAGGGACCTTTGAAGATCATCTAGTCCAACCACAACATATTTCTAATGATGGGCCATCCACAACTTCTCTGGGCAACCTGTTCCAGTGTCTCAGCACCCTCATCGTAGAAAAAAATTTTTCTTTATATCAAATCTAAACCTCCCCTCTTCAGTTTAAAACCGTTGCCCCTTCTCCTGTCAGGAGGGGAAAAAGGCCTGGGGAAAAAGTCTCTCTCCATCTTTTTATAAGTCCTCTTGTTGAAAGGCCACAATAAGGTCTCGCTGGAACATTCTTTTCTCCAGGCTGAACAACCCCAACTCTTTCAGCCTTTCTTTATAGGGAAGAAGACTGCCATTCCAGCCCTCTGACCATTTTCCTGGCCATCTCTGTGATAACAGGTCCAGGTCTGCCTTGTACTGGGAACCCCAGAGCTGGATGCAGTACTCCAGGTTGGGTCTCACCAGAGCAGTGTTGAGCAGGAGAATCTCCTTTGTCAACCTGCTGGCCATGCTGCTTCTGTTGCAGGCAGGATACAATTGGCTTTCTGGGCTGCAAGCACACATTGCCTGTTAATCTCCAATTTTTCATCCACCAGTATCCCCAGGTCCTTTTCTGCAGGGCTGCTCTGAACCCATTCATCCCCCAGCGTGTACTGATACTGGGGGTTGTCCTGACCCAGCTGCAGGACCTTGCACTTGGCCTTGTTGAACTTCACAAGGTTCACACAAGCCTTCTTTTCAAGCTTGTCAAGGTCCTTCCGGAGAGCAACCCTTCTGTCTAGTGAATCAGCCTCACCATTCAGCTTGGTGTCATCTGCAAACGTGCTGAGGGTGCACTTCATCCTACTGTCTATGTAATTGATCAAGACAATACAGAGTATTGGTCCCAGTATGGACACTTGAATACGAGTTAACCACTCAGTAATGGTTTCCACGTGGACATTGAACAGCTGACTGTAACTCTTTGGATGCAGCCATCCAGCCAGTTCCTTGTCCATCTAACAGTGCATCCATCAAATGCATAGGTGTCCAATTTAGGGACAAGAATGCTGTGGGGACTGTATCAAAGGCCTTACAGGTAGATGACATCTGTAGGTCTTCTCTTGCCCACTGATGTAATTGCTCCACTGTAGAAGGCCATAAGATTAACCAGGCATGATTTGCCCTTGGAGAAGCTATGTTGGCTATCTCTAATCATCTTCCTGTATTCCATATGTTTCAACATGTCTTCTAGGAGGATTCATTTCATGGTCTTACCAGGCTCCTCCTTTTTACCCATTTTAAAAATGGATGTGATGTTTCCCTTTTTCCAGTCATTGGAGACTTTGCCTGACTGCCACAACTTTCCAAATATCATGGGGAGTGGCTTGTCAACTACATCAACCAATTCCATACGGAGCCTGGAGTGCATCTCATTGGTTCCCATGGACTTATCTATATTCAGATTGCTCAGATAGTCTCAAACCTGGTCTTCTCCTGCATTGGGAAGGACTTCATTCCCTTAGTCCCTGCCTTGAAGTCCAGGGGCTAGGGAGATGTGGGAAGAGAGATTATCTTTGAAAACTGAGGAAAAAATATTGTTGAGTACCTCAGCCTGTCTGGTGTCACCAGCTGTCCTGTCTTATTTGTCAGGGAGGGTACGTAATCTTTAATCTTCCTTTTCTGGCCAATGTACCTGTAGAAGCCCTTCTTTACATTCTTCACATCCCCTGCCAAATTCAGCTCCAGCTGTGCATTTCTGTTCCCATCCCTACACATCCGGGCACCGTCCCTATATTCCTCCCAGGATACACATCCCTGGTTCCACTGCCTGTGCATTTCCTACTTAGACTCTTGTTTGACCAGGAGGTCCTTACTGACCCATGCTGATCTCCTCCCCTCCTTGCCTGATTTCTTACACGTGGGAAACAAGAGCTCTTGTGCTCTAAGAAAATGGACCTTAAAGATCTGCCAGTTCTGTTCAGCTTCTTTGTCCCTGCAGGCAGTTTCCCAGGGAGTCCCATTCACTAATTCCATAAACAACTGTTTATATTAAGTTTATATCAAGCAAATGACATCATTCATCTGTAAGTTTGGGTAACAAAAATGACACATGTATCTGCAGAAAAAGCCATGGGCAATCCTGGTTAGATAGTCTGTTTTCATTTCCTTGAGCTACGAGATTGCTTAGAGTCATTTTATATTCTGTGAACATGGTGTAAATTTCAGATACCATTGAGCTTCAGCAACAGTGACTGTAGATGTATCTGACTGGAAAATTGCCCACTGGGCTGTTGCAGGCACATAATTGACCATTCAACCTCTAGATCATACTCAGCTGTGATAAAAGTTTGATGATGATGGATACCTTCAGGAACTTACATGGCTTTTGTTGCCTCGTATATATCCATGAACTGTATCAATGCTATGTAGGACTACTTCTGATAATTTTTTAAGGTATCACATTGCTTATTGGTCCCCTTATACACCTTCACCTCTAAATTGTGCTCACAAATGGAGTACCTACATGAGACTAAAGAGTTTCTCCACAATAGTCTTAATAAAAGCTTACGGTTATAGTTCCTGCATTCAATCAAAGTGATAGCATACCATGGAAGTTAATGGGAATGTGGGTATTTATTGAAGTCTTGCAGAAGTAAATCTAATCCTGAGTTTATTCACATTAGTAGTTATTAGTAAGACTTACTTAACTAAGTGCTGAAATAAACAAACAAAACCTTGATAGGTCCACTTTGTTTACTTTGCACCTCTGAAAAGATTAGAAGCAAACTAATCCAGGACAAGAACTGTATATTACTTGCATAGCACAGAGGACCAAATACTCACCATGTGGAACATGAATTCTAATTAATAATTTCATTCACACTAAGTCACACTAATTTCATAAGAAACCAGCACAAGCTTGTGCTGGCTGAAGTGGGAGAGCTGTTTTAATGGGAATTAGGGGATTGTGAAGGTCCCTGATGCTGAACTTTGCTAATATAGCTGTGGGTTACAATCAAGTTTATTTTAGGAGGAGGTAAAATCTTAAAAAGAAGCAAAATACTAGCAGATTTTAATATTTTCTGTGGATTTTTTTCCCCCATTCAGGCCCAATTGTAGGGGTTCAAAAGTGAAAGAGGTATGAAGAATCAGTTAGTCTTTAAAAGGGATACAATTTTAGGCATTTCTAATTTTGGCTGTCATAACGCTACCATCATGGAAACAGTGTGTCAGGGACTAATTTCTTACACATGAAGAGGGAAAATATTCCTCACTGTCATGTTACTTCTGTGAACGAACACTAGAAGAAACTATTGAAAATGGAGGAATTTTAGCAATGTAGAACTTGTGTGTGAGGAGTATCAAGCCTCTGCTTGCAAAGAAATCCCAATAGTCTGCCATCACAGGGTGGAGATAAATTATACTTCTATCTTTGCAGATATCACATTACATTCCATAATATCAGTTTGATTAGATCTAAACAAGTTAACAGGATATGAATAGCCTGTAATCCATAAAGCAAGAACTTAACAGAATGCTTTAAACATAATGTATGACAAAACATTTTCTCTTTAGGAGGTTAATATGAAATATAGATAGGTGTAGCTGTCTTCTTAGAATACCTGGAGTAGAATGTGTCAAACTGTATAATTTCATATATGTCAAAAGAGTTGAAAATTTGGTTACACCTTGCATTATAAATCACGAGAACTGAATCAAACGGAAGAAGACAAGAAGCACTAGAAATTTATAGCCTGTGTTTACACAAGATGTTCCAGCAGTTGTAATTTTCCTTCATTATAAACTAGTTTTATATTGAACATCTGTGTAAAAATCACTTTCTGTTTTTCAGAAGGAACAAGTTTTTAGATTTGCCATGTAGATCTCACTCAAGCCTTAATTCTGCAAAGTACTTTCAATATGTTAACTATTATGCCATTGAAATGGATGTATTTTTAATGAGGGCTTTGCTGAATCAGAGTCAAAGTGTCCTAAATGTTTTGCTTTTAGAAGGGGAAATCTCTGTTACCCCTTCACGAGACAGAGAGACTTGTACATAAAGTACTTGGAAGAAAGTAATACTGCAATAAGGCAAGGAAAACCAATAGTTCAAAACTGTACTAGGTAAAGGATCCAGTATTTGAGTAGGGTGGGTTGGCGCAATTGCAGTGGTTCCTGCTGTTGAATCTTTACATTTCACAGCCCAGCACCATGAAGGAAACTGCCACTACTGACTCTTTTTTTAATCATGCAGACTGTAATTTCCAGTGAGTTAGTTGCTGCTCCATGAGAAGCTACAATCATCTCTACAGTAAAGGTGGAACATAGCAAGTTTCTGAGACATCACAGCACGGGCTTTTCCAGCCTGTGAAACTGAGTGCTAAATGCTTCTTAGACCTTAGCATCATATGCTGCTTCTCAGACTTGCAGAGCAAAGTCTTGAGCTCTTTTCCTATTGTATAGCACTGTAAATCATAGGGAAGGAGTGGAAAGGGGGAGTTCTAATCTGAAAAGTAGTTAAATAAGTAGCAATCCTGACATCTTCACCCTTTGCCAGCATCAGAATATCTTCTCAAAAGGCAACTTTAATCTATGGCCTCCTTGTTATATCCATTCAGAAAAGATTCAGCTACAATCACCATCAGCAGCAAGATTAATTTCAAACAGAACTGAGCTTCAGATCAGGTGGGGAGTGAAGTGCATGTTGATCAAATGAGAAATGAAGCTCGTCAGTGTCCCTAATGTTCTCTGAGGATAACACTCTGCCTAAACAATCTACTTCCCGCTCTTCTGGCAAAGGTTTCATACTTGGATTTCAGAAGCTTTTAAGATAGTAGTCTTAATGTTGTATTGTATTGCCTCTGACTAGCTTGAAGGAGGTGGGCTTTGGATGTTACGATCTTCTGGAACTGCACTGAGTGGGATCATGTGACCATGTGAACTCACTTATGCTCAGACTGGAATGGCTGAAAATCTAGGGTTCAGTGAAAGGCAATAAACTTTGCAGAAGTATTTTGTGCATTATTGTGTTATTTTTTCCTGAAATTTTATCTGTGCCCAGTTTCATTAATTGGAGGGTAATTCACTAGTGCAATAATGCTTGTCACTTAGCTCACTGATCCTGAAATGCCCCTGTATCCGAGAGACGAGTAAGAGGATTTCTCAGTTTGAAATTCATCTGGTACCGCAAGTGTACATTAATTAAGATTTCATTATTCTTTCAGATAAATAATGCAAGCTCTTTAACAAAGCATTTCTGTAATAGCCACATTAGAAACTGAACTGCATACACCAATAAAAGCAATAATCTGTTTAATTTTTACTAGCTTTGAATCAATTAAAAAACATGGTAGGATAGTAAAACATTTTAAAGAAAACATAGAAAGATAATATTTTAAGTGAAAAACTATTTTGGCACAGTCTTAATTTGTAAAGTAATCTACATATATTCAACACATCATCACTGAGAGGAAATCAGCTACCAGTGAAAAAAACCACTGAATAATACTGAAAACAGACATTCATTTGCATTGCAGAGTCATTAATTTGCCATAAAAATCAGAATACCATCTAATACATGGAGGCTATTTTTAAATGTAATCTCATGTGCTGTAAAATTATTTGTGATTTCGGTAGGGTTTAGCTCCAACCCCTAGTCTCTCAAGCATGGGTACTGCATGGTCCCAGTGTGGTCAATGGCAAAACAAATACGGATTTCCCTGCCTTGCAATTTTACCATTTTACCATTCAGAAAATAGAACACAGAATAGTTTGACTCTTAAAGAGTGCAGATGGATGCAGCTCCAACAAAGCCATCAGATCCCTGTGATTTGCACCAGATGGGGTCTAATCTATATGCTTCTGTAACTAGTAGGAGAGTTAGGTTGCAAGTGAGGAGAGCCTGTCAGTCAATAAAGCTGCATCACCCCAGTGTGAATGAGAAAAGAATGAACTGTTTGTGCCTGGTGTCCCCTAATTCTCTTCTTCTAGCTCTTGAGATCCGGAAATTGGAAAATAAAAGCTTTTTTTCTTATAGCTGAAGAAAGAACTAATACTTACCTAGAGTAAATCTTCTCTTTATAACTGACTGTACTTTAAATGACTGCTCCCAATGAAGGGGTCCTCTGTTTTTCTTTAAAATTTGTAACAGTAGCCTCTATTCCTCAGCTAAGCAGAGTGAGGATGGGGGCTACTGCTGCATTAGTGTGATTTACAGAACTGTAATTTCCTCACACTGAGCAGATAAAGCTCTTAAAAAAAATTCCACTTTTTTGTTTGTTTGTTTGTTTTTTGTTTTCTCCAGAGGGAAACTAAGGGACAAGATTTGTTACTGTTCCTAAACAGCAAACAATTCTTCCATTTAAGTAGGAAATTGCTTTTTGGGCAAATGTAGAGATGAGTCAGTACAAGAAATCATAAGATTTCTGCAATGCGTTTTTTTTACCTTATGGAAATAGGTATGTTGAAACAGCTGAGGCCAGCCAATTTCATTCTTGCTCTTTACAAGATATACTAAAAACCAAAATCCTCTCCTTTGCTTTTATCTTACTCTATTTTTTGGATTCATGTTGTTCCTTTGCTTCTGGTCTGCATAAAGGTGTATGCACAGCCTAGCCTGGTTGTACGAGATACCCTTAGATTTTGAGTTTTGGAAATTTTTCATTTACAAATGAAAAACTAGGAAATTATCCTCAGGCTACCTTTTCAGAAGTTTCCAATGTATTTTTCTTAGGTGAGGCCTAAACCTTTCAACGGTACATAAAGAGGTTCTACAACAATCTCTAGGTCAGTATGTAGCGTAATTAAAAATAAGTCCTAATTTATATGTTTTACAGTAACAACATTCCTTTGTCATTTTAGCAGTTGCACAACACAGTCACTTGCATGCAGCAGGAGAACAAAAGGAATGCATATGCTGGTTATTCAAAGCAATGAAAACATCTTGATAGACAGGTCCCCAAGACAATAATTTGATCAGAGTAGAAATACATGAGCAGACTCTTAACTGAACCCTGTGAAAAAACACATTGGTACTTCTATGACGGACTAGTGAAAAAGACCTTGGCCAGTCTTCATGTTGCTACTTCAGAAGTAGAATTTATAGTCTGTTCTACTGTAACCTCAACTTCTATGCACAAACTCTCATGCCCGTGACAAAAATGATGCACTTTTGCATGCCAGAATCCATACGGGAAAAAATTATAGCCAAGGTCCACTGGTGTTATGCTGCCTACTCTCTTTCTTGGTAGTCTTAGGCACAGCTGAATGTGCGTATACAAATGCTGTGCGTTTCACAGTCATGCTGCCATAAACCCGTAGCTAATATATTCTGGAGCATGGCAATTTTATGCAGTGATTTTTATGAAAAAAGGGGAGAATCTTTTTCCGAAAAGGGAAACATGAGCTATTTCTTGCTAAGGTCAGTGCCACACATGCCAACATTTTCAAAAAGATATGTTTGAAGAAGTCCAGTTCTCAGAGTTGCGGGCACACAGATCTTTCACACCTAAATGGAGGGTTGAACCCTTTCCTTGCCTGAGAGGACAGGTGAACAAGGAGAGTGGTTAGCTCTCAGGGAGGACAAAGGCAAACCCTTCTTTCCAAACCTGCCAGAAATATCAGACTTGGACGGTGAGTGTGTCAGTGAGGTGCACTGGGAAGAAGGAGGGATTCAGTTCCATGATGCTCTAAGAAGAGTCATCTGTAGGTGACCAAGATGCAGGCAGTAGGTTGAACTACTTCTTGAAACAGACTTGGACTGAACTTCGATTGTCTTGGTGCTGATTATTAACAATTTTGGAATTTGATAAATGGAAAACACACTTTCAGAAGAGGATGTATTTTTACTTTATGTAATGCCCAGACTGGGTTCTCTGACTAGAAAGAAAATGTGACAAAGCGTGGCAGGTAAAACCTGAACACATGCTAGAAATCTAAAAATATATTCAGGGTCCTTCGCAGACCTGTATAACAGTTGCTGTGTTGGGCTGTGTAGGTTAAACTGCTTGGGAATGCCTCTATGTTAGGAGTCACATTTTCACTTCCAATACAGAATCACAGATTCACAGAATGGTTTGGTTGGAAGGGACCTTAATGATCATCCAGTTCCAATCCCCCTGCCATGGGGTTCCACTAGACCAGGTTGCTTAAAGCCCCATCCAACACTTCCAGGACTGGAGCATCCACTTCTCTGGGCAACCTGCCCCAGTGCCTCAGCACCCTCATAGTGACAAACTTCTTCCTTATATCTAATCTAAACTTTCTTTCAGTTTAAAACCATTACCCCTTATCCTGCTGCAACAAGCCCTACTCAAAAGTCTGTCCCCATCTTTCTTATAAGCTCCCTTTAAGTATTGAAAGACCACAATAAGGTCTCTCTGGAGCCTTCTTTTCTCCAGGCTAAACAACCCCAACTCTCTCAGCCTGGCCTCAAAGGAAAGGTGCTCCAGCCCCCGATCATCTTCATGGCCCAACTCTGAACCCACTCAAGCAGGTCCATGTCTTATGCTGGAGATCCCAGAGCTGGATGCAGCACTCCAGATGGGGTCTCAACAGAGCAGAATAGACCTGTTGGCCACGCTTCTTTTGATGCAACCCAGAAACCCAACCGCAGCCTTTCTGGTTTTGTTTTTAATGTAAGACATGAGCTCAGAGCAAAATAGCTTTTTTGATTTGGGAGCAGAATGCTTAGGTGGTCCTTTCAAACTTTCAGTAACTCCTTGCTAGACACCACCTGAGCTGGGAGAGAGTTTGCTGCCACTCAGAGCGCGCAAACCTGGGGAGAGCCTCACACCACATCACTGGAAGCACACAGTCCATGTCTTTGATTCGGTATTAGGCAAAAAGATATTGAAGCCATTGCTTTAACAAAGTATTAAACTGTACACAATTCTGCCTTCCAGAGACATAAGGAGTCAGTGAATCAGGTTCAATAGTTACTGTGTTGCTCAAGTATCACTCTTCTGAAGCATGAAGGCTCTTTATGTGTAGTTTTTACAGAGCCTACTGCACCTGCTATAATTATTCATATGAGGTATCAAAATGCTATCTTTACCAGCTGAAAACACTTGCCAGGCTTTTGACAGCTGGAAATCAATTTTTATTTGGCATACTGCTATTTAGGTATGTTATTTGCGCAGTCTGCCTGTTACACTCTTTCAGAGTGTTCATGAATTCTTTTGCTGACTCTGTAACATCTCCTGGTAAGCACATAACAGTCACAGAGATCATTTCATGCATATTGGTCAACTGTGGTTTTTTTCTAGACATGCCAGTAATAATATCTCCTTGCATGCTAGCCTTTGACTGGATGTCAGTGACCTCCAAACACAAAACCTGCTCTTGTGGTATTCCTGTCTTTATCCGAGTGAAACAAATCAATGCTTTTGCGCTGCAAGGCCAGTTAAATTACCACAATTAACCTTGCTGAATCTGCAAGTTTCTGAATTGTATTGAATTAATGAAAGCCAAAGGGGATTCCCGTATTACAGCCTCTCTTTGTAAGGGATCCTAGCTCTCAGATTGTGCAGTAACATCTGAGTTTATCAGTTGATAATGCATAGAAGATTAAATAAATGCATCAATGTGTAATCCTCTGTACTTTATACACAATGTTCTAAGTGTAAAAATGTTATTTTCAGACTCTGAAGGAGATTGTGCAAGGGTATCAGTGGGATTTAGGAGGCCAATCACCATTAGAGTTTTAATAAAAAATAAACTTCTGAGGCACAGATGCTTATTAAAAATTTAATTCCTACTCAAGATGAAGAGCAGCTAGGCTTCTAAATACCATGTGTATGCCTAGGAATCTTCTTCCGTAATTGCAGAAGAAGTAGGCAATTGATGGGGACAGGACTTCTCTTGTTTGGTCACTGGTTCATCTCACTGCTGAAAAGCTAGTCCCAAATTGTGACGACCTCCCTGCAAACTGAATACCAGCTGTACTTGTTAAATGAGGAAAGACTAAAAGTATTAGTGCTTTTGGTTATTTGCAGTACTTTTTTAGAATTAAGGACTGCTGAGCTACCTGTAATTTGTACTAATCAAGTGTTTGTTTAACAATTAGTCATAAAATGTAAGGACTGATTATCTTTGTCACTGACTAGTCTCACCCACGGCAGTTCTGTTTCTAGAGTAGGTCTAAGATATATCTGTATGGGAAAAAGCTCACATCATCTTATTATGAGGTAAAGATGACTTCAGTTTTCAGTGCCATCCATCCACTGTAATTCTTAAGAACAAAGTTTAACACAATGTGAATGTTGATCAAAATAGTTTGCTAAAGAAACAGCAAAAGCTTTCACAGAATAGTGTTATTGTCTCCTTTTTCAGGTGTGTTGTTAATTTCACTGTCCTGAGAGAGCTGTCTGAGAAACAGGATGGGAGAGGGGATTATTTCTTGTGTGATTAATTTCCAGTGACAAAAATGCCTAAATTGTAAAGAATGAGCACCTGCGAGAAGTTGGCATACTTTTCCTTTGGCTATCTGTATTTCATGTTTTCTTTCAATTGTACGTTTTTTCTGTTACCCTGCAGGTATATATTCTGATTTTTTCCTCTTACTTACAGAATTTAATTTCTACTTTTTGCCTGACAGGACTCTTTTTTTGTTTTATTTTATCCTTTTCCTATGGGTTCTCCTGGGCTTCTTATTCCCCTTCCATTTATTTTCTATTAGTTTATAGCAACCACTATCTATAATAGTGGTCTCAGATTTCTAGAAGCTATTACTCTCTTATAGACAGGACATTTCATTGATCGTTCTGAACATAACATGTTTCAGTGATAAGATTGATGGACATGAAATCCCAAGACGACAAATTGACAAGGCTTTTAAACTAAGGGGCCGTGCAGCTTTGTAATTTCTTTTTTAATATGGCAATTTGAAAAGGTTTATAGCATTCATAATTTTAAAAAGCCAAAAAAAGACATTAACAGCTAAGCACAGGTTTAGATGCTTTGCTTTGCAGGAGTTGTCTTAAACACCTGCTTTGTAATGCAGCATAAATACATGTTACTATTTCGCAGAAGCAGAAGAGCCAAACTACAGCAGAAGTATACTGACATTATCTCCTCTTCCACACCATGCAGAAAAGAGATAAGGTGTTTCTGTTGACAGAATTGGCAGAACTGGCAGCCTTTCAAGCAGGGGTGGCTTCAGGTGGGTTGGAAGACAGTGGAAGTTTTTGAAATGGAAGTTCAGCAGAAAGCAAGATATCCATCTTTTTTTCTAAGGCAGCAAAAGTGTAGGTAAGCGGAAGAGGAGACCACTGTTTCTTCCCTGGACTTGTTTGCTATGTTGAACCCTGATCCACCTTTGAACCAAGAGCCTCAAACCAGGATCAGATTCACATGCTTAGGGTCCATCTTGTTCATTCCCTAGTGGGCATGTGGCAGACAGCATCCAGTATTAACAAGTGCATCATCTGTTGATCGTTGAAGGAAAACATTTAACTTCTGTGTTTACTGAGATCTTTATAGCTGTGACACAAGGAGCAGAGCGTCTGTATGCACAATTCAATATGGAGCTATAGCAAAAAAAGCCAAACAATGAAAAAAACACAAAATAAAAAGCAAGATACAAGGAAAAAGACATAAAGATCTGTATGGAAAGCACAGCAGCACTGATGTGTCTAATGGCATATTTTCATCTGTGTGTAGCAGTAGTTTCTCCATTTTCTACTACAGTCTTGGTCAGGTGTTAAGAAAACCTGAGAATGGTTAAGGCGTGAAAGAGGTTTTTTGCTAAAGAGGCATAGGAAAGATATCCTCCCATAGACAGGAGATAAACAAGAGATGCTGTCTTCGTGTGTGTGTGTATAAAATGATCAGTGAGGTAAATTAGATCAGGGGTTAAGATTATATCCTTTCTCTAGAAACCTAGAGCCATTCAATCTTAGAAAGTATAAAATTCCTGACTGATATAGACTGTACTTTTCCAGAGGTGTAGTATATTGAGCCCATGCAATTCATCATTACAGCAAATAATCAAGTGTGATAGTTTAGCAAGTTTAAAAATGAGACTAGATGGTTTACAACCTCAAAATTTAGAATTGTCACAGCTGTAGGTACTTAGAAAGGAATGGGTATGTTAAACACACACTCCGGAATTTAAGCTGAATTTTAACTACTAAAGCCTAGATGAATACAGCTGTAAAGAACTTTTACTCTACTGTCATTCCTGTAGCATTCCTGTATGTTCCCCTGACGCATTCAGTGCTGGACAGACTGAGAAATGGAAAGATGGATTAGAGGTATGGAATATCACATTTAAACCAATTCTTGATTTTTAAGATGCTAATCTAACTCTCTGCCCCATGTAAATATCCTGACCTATTATATCACCACAGTAATTTAGATTGCCTCCTTTCCACACTTTCCTTACCATGTTTTTAGATTTGGGAGTGATTTTGTTTGCTCCTTCGTAAAATACAAATAATTTAATTCTGAGTGAAGGTAGTTAATATCTGGGAAACAAACTCCCTATTATATTGTCAGATACATAGAATCATAGAATCATTAAGGTTGGAAAAAACCTCTAAGATTCTCAAGTCAAATCATCAATCCAATACCACCATGTCCCCTAAACCATGTCCTGAAGTGCCATGTCTTTATGTTTTTTGAACACTTCCGGTGATGGTGACTCCACCACCTCTTTGGGCAGCCCATTCCAACACCTTAGCACTCCTTCAGGCAAGAAATTTTTCCTTGTATCCAACCTAAATGTCCCATGATGCAGCTTAAAGCCATTGTATCCAACCTAAATGTCCCATGATGCAGCTTAAAGCCATTTCCTCTTGTTCTATCACTAGTTCCTTGGGAGAAGAGACCAACA
Organism: Phalacrocorax aristotelis; assembly: GCF_949628215.1. NCBI lineage: Eukaryota > Metazoa > Chordata > Aves > Suliformes > Phalacrocoracidae > Phalacrocorax > Phalacrocorax aristotelis. The sequence continues at coordinate 38,441,342 of NC_134311.1, read as the reverse complement.
CCCACCTCACTACAACCTCCTGTCAGGTAGTTGTAGAGAGCGATAAGGTCTCTTCTCAGCCTCCTCTTCTCCAGGTTAAACAACCCCAATTCCCTCAGCTGCTTCTTATAAGACCGGCTCTCCAGACCCTTCACCAGTTTTGTTGCCCTTCTCTGGACAGGCTCCAGCAATTCAACGTCCTTGTAGTGAGGGGCCCAAAACTGAACACAGTACTCAAGGTGCGGCCTCACCAGTGCCGAGTACAGGGGCACGATCACTTCCCTACTCCTGCTGGCCACACTATTCCTGATACAAGCCAGGATGCTGTTGCCTTCTTGGCCACCTGGGCACGCTGCTGGCTCATGTCCAGCTGGCTGTCAAGCAGCACCCCCAGGTTCTTCTCCACCAGGCAGCTTTCCAGCCACTCCTCCCCAAGTCTGTAGTGTTGCATGGGATCGTTGTGACCCAAGTGCAGGACCCAGCACTTGGCCTTGTTGAATCTCATACAGCTGGGCTCGGCCCATCAATCCAGCCTGTCCAGATCCCTCTGCAGAGCCTTCCTACCCTCGAGCAGATCAACACTCCCACCCAACTTAGTGTCATCTGCAAACTTACTGAGGGTTTACTCAATTCCCTTATCCAGATCATTGATTAAGATATTAAACAAGACTGGCTGCAAAACTGAGCCCTGGGTAACCCTGCTCATGACCGGCTGTCAACTGGATTAATCTCCATTCACCACAACTCTCCGGGCTCGGCCATCCAGCCAGTTTTTTTACCCAGCAAAGAGTAGACCCATCCAAGCCATGAGCTGCCAGCTTCTCTAGGAGGATGCTGTGGGAGACAATATCAAAAGCTTTACTAAAGTGCAGGTAGACAACATCCACAGCCTTTCCCTCATCTACTAGGCAGGTCATGTGGTTAGAGGAGATGAGGTTGGTAAGGCAGGACCTGCCTTTCATGATGCCATGCTGGCTGGGCCTGATCCCCTGGTTGTCCTGCACTTGCCTGGTGACATCACTCAAAATGTGTCACTCTATAATCTTCCCCAGTACTGAGGTCAGGCTGACAGGCCTGTAGTTCCCCAGATCCTCCTTCCAGCCCTTCCTGTAGATGGGTGTCACATTGGCAAGCTTCCAGTCATCTGGGACCTCCCCTGTTAACCAGGACTGCTGATAAATGATGGAGAGTGGCCTGGTGAGCTCCTCTGCCAGCTCCCTCAGTACTCTTGGGTGGATCCCATCTGGCCGCATAGACTGGTGAGTGTCCAGGTGGCTCAGCAGGTCCTCCTGCTTCGTCCTGCGTTATGAGGGGTTTATTCCACACCCCAGCCCTGCCTATCAGCTCAATGGGCTGAATACCTCGGGGATAACTGGTCTGATGGTTAAAGACTGAGGCAAAGAAGGCATTTAGTACCTCAGCCTTCTCCTCATCCTCAGTAGCAATGTTCTCCTCCATGCCTAATAGAGATTCTCCTTGGCCCTCTTTTCCTTGTTAATGTATTTGTAAAAATATTTTCTGTTATCCCTTACAACTGTGGCCAGATTGAGTTCTATCTGGGCTTTTGCTTGTCTGACTTTCTCTCTGCAAGACCTAACGAGGTCTCTGTACTCTTCTTGAGTTGCCTGCCCCTTCTTCCAAAAGTGGTAAACTCTCCTGTTTTTCTTGAGTTCCAGCATAGTCTCCCTGTTCAGCCAGGCCAGTTATCTTTCCCACTGGTTCATCTTGTGGCACATGGGGACAGACCGCTCCTGTGCCTGCAAGACTACCTTCTTGAAGAAAGCCCAGCTTTCCTGGACTCCTTTGCCCTTCAGGACTGCCTCCCAAGGGACTCTCCCAACCAGTGCTCTGAGCAGGTCTACAACAGACTCCTAGCAGGATATCTGCCTTGTTGGCCTTCCCCCTCTTCCTCACCCACAAGCACTGAACAGTATCATCACAATCATTGAGCTCATTACAATTGAAACACTCCCTAACATAGAAAGCAAGCCTCTCCTTCCTTGTCTATCACTTCTGAAGAGCTTATAGCCATCCATTGCTACTCTCTAGTTGTAAGCGTCATCCCACCGTGTCTCTGTAATGGCCATTAAGTCATAGCTATCCCACTGCACAATGGCTTCCAGCTCCTCCTGTTTGTTGCCCATGCTGTGTGCATTGGCACAGATGCACTTGAGCTGGGCTATTGATTTCACCCCCAACCCTGGAACACCATCCCTAGGCTCCTCTCTAGTGGGCCTGGCTATATCCCCCTCCCCCTTCAGACACAGTTTAAAGCCCTCTCGATGAGCCCCGCCATCTCTTGTGCAAGAATCCTTTTCCCCCTTTGAGATGGCTGACCTGCATCTGCCACCAGCAGGCCTGGTGCTGTGCAAACATCCCCATGATCAAATAAAACAGAATTCTACCAACGACACCAGCCTCTGAGCCACGTGTTGATCAGATGGGTCTTCCTGTTCCTTTCAGTATTCCACCCTGCCACTGACGGGATTGAGGCAAACACTACCTGTGCTCCTGATCTTTCAACCAATTGCCCCAGTGCCCTGAAGTCCCTTTTGATCGCTCTTGGGCTTCTCTCCACAACCTCATCGCTGCCCAGCTGCATAACCAGCAGCGGGTAGTAATCACAGGGCCGTACCAGCCCAGAGTTTCCTAGTAACATCCCTGACCCGGGCCCCTGGGAGGCAGCAGACTTCCCTGCGGGACGGATCTGGTGGGCATATTGGGCCCTCTGTCCCCCTCAGAAGGGAATCACCTACAACAGTTACCCTCCTTTCCACATGGTGGACTGTAATTTGTTATACAACCACCATAAACAGAATTTTATATTTCTGATGCCTATGAGTAAGGGGAAGTAGACACTAACAAAAATAAACAAGTCAGAATATTTTTCAAACCACAAAGGCACTAAGTGTACGACATCAGCTAACAAGCAGAAGATGAACACCCCAATTTTGCATTTGTATTTACCTATAGGCTTGTAATGAAGAGACACAGATAGAATATGTGTCTTTCGGCCTTTGTTATTGCTACAAGTCAGAGAAAAGCTATGTAATAACATGCAGACAAGAAAGTGCATCTAATCATACATCTCCAACTTGCTAGTCTATGGAGCTTAGGAGTTCATGCACAACAAAGCATAACCATCTTCCCAGCTGGACCTGGTTCAGATGAATACACGGCTCTCCATAGGTATCAGCTAATATCCAAAATGGCACAGTTTTCCCTTAGCAGAGTGTGTAACATCTAAGGGAACGATGCTGAAACCATCAGAGCTGAAAATCTAAGATCATTGTCATTTTTGCCTTTGTGGTGCCCAGTGTAGATCAGGGCCCTGTTCTTCAAAGCTGGGTCTGAATGTATAATACAAAAGCATCTGAACTCCCAGGAGTTTACATGTTAAGAGGGGATGCTGTTGACCGAGGAAAATGATATAGCACTGTGTTGAGATGCATCCCTTATGATATGATCTCTGCATGTGAATTATGGTTGTCTTCTGCCTAAGAACCCAGATGTCCTTTTCTTTAGCACACATCCCTGTGCCAACATTTATAATTGGGACCATACTAGATACTACATGGAGGTTTTCATTTAGTACCGTGCTGTGTATTAAAGGGGAGGTTTTTGTTTTAAAAGTGAAAAACAACATAGTGAGACTAAACTGCCAGATCTGTGAGATTAAGCTGCCAGATCTAAAATGCCTGAACCATATGGTGCACAAGATGAAAACTGACATTTTTATTTTCCTGGGGAGTCTTGAAAAGTCAATGCATAACAGATGCAAAGTATCAAGGTGCCTGAACACCATTTTCAGGTCACAGTGCAACAAGGTTTAAAGCTCTGCAGTGCAAGCCACAGAAAGCCCATATTTACACAAGTATATATGTGACAAGGAGTCACATATAAGCACTGTTGCTGAATCTTGCCTCTATCAATTTTCCTTCTAATATGATTTCTCACCTTAAATGAGAAGGTATTGAGCAGGGCTCTGTAGAGTTAGGTATATCTTCCCATAGCTGACTGAGACTATGTCCTGTGTGCCAGAAGTCTTACAGTAACATATGAACTTTGGGTAAATACAGACCCAAATGGACTGCAAACTGCTTCAGTTTCATGATGGAGTCCTGTTGGCATACACCACGATATTTGGAATCCTCTTTGTATTTGGGACACTCAAGACCAAGATTTGCACTCAAATGCATGTTCTTTAGGCAGTAGTCCAGCTTTTGTACTTCCTTACTACCTGGCTTTGTTTACTATCTCATGTGGCTGTGAGAAAGTGGGCTTGATTTTTTCATGTCTTCACTGATTTAATCTTGGCTTAATTGTGCTGAAGACAAAGGCAGGAATTTCTTTTTCAATCTCTTTGCAAGGGACAGGACATGGTAAGGAAAGTTTTGTTTCTGAAAGCTTAAAGCCTTAGGAAAGTATTCTGTTCCCTTTTCTGCTTATTAAATTTCTGAGAAAAGATTAAAAGAAAGCAAAGGAGGTTGGCAATTCAAAAGCACGTATATTTTTTTTTTCTTGGAGCTTTCAAAATTACAAAGATCCTAAAGATTTAGAAAAATGGTTTTATTATGGATTTTGCATCTTAGCCAAACACAAAACATGTTCCAATTAATCTCTAAGACCACAATTCCTTCCCAAGAAGTCTAGAGTCTGACCTGTAATGTCATGATACTTAAAATCTGCATATGAGCACACATAATAATTTTAAAGAGAAATGGATTTTTAGAGGATATCTGAACTGAGGATTGGGATGCCACCGTTTCTGATGTTAGGCTTTACAGCTCTTGTACTTTGCCCCTCTACAAGAATTTTGGCTGCTGGTACTCAGTACCGGCTCAGAGGGCAACCCTGCCCTGCTAGTGCTGTGGGAAGAGGGTCCCAGATGCCCTGCAGGGAGGTAGAGGCCAAAGCCCACCCTTGTCATCTGGGAGCTGCTTTTAAGCTATGCCCAGGGCTGGGGCTGCCTTTCTTCTCCATGGTTGCACAGCTCCCTGGCTGGGGTGGTGGCACAGCCCTGGCTGCTGGCTCTGCTCTGTCCCCTGCAGGGATCCCCCATAGCCCCTGGTCCCCAGGGAGCAGCCAGCAAGGGCCACTTGAAATAGCAGTGCTGTTAACCTACTGCTCCCCACCAGCCCCCATAATGGTGCCAGTTGGAAGACAAAAGCTTCCCTGCCAGCAGCACTGCATGGATCAGGCAGACCTCACCACTGACCTGAACAATAAAGACAAATCAACTTCAGCAGCTTTCAGCTTTACACACTGGAAGAAGGGCATCTTCCAGACCAGCTGCAGTAAGAGGTCAGCTCATGAGAACAAAGACTCCAATCTGCAATTCTACAAGAAGAAGCAACACAAAATTAGTACTCCAGGTTGATGCTCCAGGCTTGGAGCACCTGCTTCCCCATGGAATTATTGTAATATCCTCCACACTGAGTTAACCTTGGAGATGCTATGGAAGTTACAGCTGGTGCAAAGTGTCTCAACAGGCAAGGAAGAAGGATGTACAGAATTAGGTAGGAGCAAACTTGCAAATCAGCCCACAGGGTGATTTGCCTTGTTTAGATAAACACTGTGTCTTTATGAAGCGGGGAGAAATGCACAGCACCTCCGTGATGCAGTTGTGCTCCCAGCAATCCATAAAGGCTTAATCCCAGCATTAGATTACCAGATGCTCAGGGGTTCACTAATCCCCTAGCTATTACATCTGCATTCCAGCGTTTTCATAAGAAATGCTACAGCTGAACCCTTTAAATGCCTCTTGAAGCAATGGCATACTTCAGAGATTCTCTCTCCCCTTCCCTCCAGACCAGGAGGGAATTGCCCCCATGAGATATTCCCCCTCTAGAAGAGATGTAGGTAACCTCAGGCTTAAATCCCTAGAAATTTTTGAGGATGTGTGCTGGTTTTGGCTGAGAAGGGGTTAATTCTCCTCACTGTGGGGGTCGGCTACCTTTCCAGCTTCCCGCGCTCTGCCGCGTGGCGTGGCAGGGGGGGCTGGGAGGGGCAGGGCCATGGTGGGGGCGGCTGACCCCGACTGGCCAATGGCAGGTTCATTCCATACCATGTGACACCATGACCACTATATGGAGGGGGGCAGTGGCAGCGCGGAGGCGGCGTGGTGCCGGGTCGGCGAGCGGCTGCGGCGCGTGCGGTTTGTTTCGGCGGTTCGTTCCCCCGCTCCCCTCCCTTCCCGCCCCGGGGCTTTGCGCCTCTCGTTGCATTTCTACTGTTGTTTCTTTTAATTTTAATTATTAAGCTGTTCTTATCCCAACCCACGAGCGTTACCCTTCTGATTCTCTCCCCCATCTACCGGTGGGGGAGTGAGCGAGCGGCTGTGTGGGGCTGAGCTGCTGCTAAACCACAACAGTCATTTTGGCGCCTAACGTGGGGCTCGAGGGTTGGAGATAACAACAGCTGCTGGTCACAGCACCATGTTGTCCTTTTTGCAGTTGGTGTTAAAAATCGGTGTTGGTTGTTTGAGTCTGCTGTGTTCTGCTGTGATTAGTAATGTTTTGCCTACAAGATTTGTTATACAAACACTCATTTTCAGCTTTATCTGGTATTTGGGGTTTTTGCTGAAACCGTTACTGTACTTCGGATATCACCTTGTTGAGGCAATTAGCAATTATACCTCCTCCTCTGAGAGATTTTATATGGAGGAAATACAGAATAGTACCTTTGCAACTTTGTTCTATGATGTCTGTGCCTTTGTTACAACAACGTTTTTGTATCTTGAACATCCTTGGGTGGTTAAGGTGCACTTATTGTTAGTTTTTGGGCATGTTGTTTTGGTTTTGACTAAGCAACTTAAGAATATCACCCAGAAATCTGCCCCGAGGCTTGATAGTTATGAGTGGCAGCGCATGTGAGATAGCGTGGGCAAGTACCTAGGGCAGTGGGCACCCCCAGTGTTTTGGAGTTTCACCCCCGAACAAGTGCAGAATCCTAAAAAACTAGTAGAATATTTGGAGAAAGTATGTTGTTACGCTGGGAACTCCAGAGAGACACAGATAACTGCAACATGCTGGGGTCTGGCCCATGCGTACCGAGCCCTGCTCAACAGTATTCAGTGCCCCCAGGGGGAAGAGAATGTCTCTGGATTGAAATGCAAAGTGACTGGCACTGTAGACAATCCAGCCCTGACAACAGGCACTGCAGCCACTCAAACCCCCACAACAAGTACCGGAGCTAGCTCAGAAAATAAACCCGTACCAGTATCAGTTGCCCCCATACACAAGATGAAATATTGGAAGCGGACATCAACTCGTCTAGAACGGGATGATGAAGAACCAGGGCCATCGCGGGGAGAGGAGGGAGAAGTAATAAATGAAATAGAGACCACCCGATCCCTGTCCTTGAGCGAGTTGCGAGATACGGGAAAAGATTTCAGCCGTCGTTCAGGTGAGCACATTGCCACCTGGCTGCTCCGATGCTGGGACAATGGGGCCAGTAGCCTGGAACTAGAGGGAAAAGAAGCCAAACAATTGGGATCCCTTTCTGGGGAAGGGGGCATTGACAAAGCAATTGGGAAAAGAACACAAGCCCTCAGCCTCTGGGGGCGACTCCTGTCTGGAGTGAAGGAAAGGTATCCCTTTAAAAAAGATGTTACATATCGCCCAGGAAAATGGACAACCGTGGAGAAAGGCATCCAGTATCTAAGGGAATTAGCTGTGCTTGAGGTGATTTATGGTGACCTGGACGATCAACGGTCATCCAAAGATCCAGGTGAAGCCGAGTGCACACGACCCATGTGGCGGAAGTTTGTACGGAGCGCACCATCTTCGCATGCAAACTCATTGGCAGTGATGTCCTGGAGAGGAGATGAGACACCAACGGTGGCAGAGGTGATTAATAGACTAAGGGATACATATTTAGCAAAAGCCATATGGTTAGTCAACATGAGGGGATCTGCCAGTCAAGCTGGCCCTGCCCAGTCAGAAATCCTACATACTGTGGAAGGGGACAGAGTCCCTGTAGTGCACGCAGAAAGTATACTGGGCAAAACAGTCTGGGTTCTTCCTGCCTCCGGCAAAGGCAAACCCATTCGTGGGATTGCTTGTGCTCAAGGACCTGGGTGCTCTTGGTGGGTGATGCGAGGGGATGGAGAAATGCAATGTGTGCCTCAAGGGGATTTGATTTTGGGTGAAAACAGTCAATGAACTGAATGGCACAATGTGAACTGCTGTATAATACTGTGTGTCACCTCTGTGTTGTATCAATGATATCAGAGTACGAGCCTCCCAACCCATGGAAGATCAACTATGAAACAAGCCGTGCAGCAGTGATGGAACGATGACTGACTCGGTATGCAGCAACCCAACGCCACACACCATCTCTCCCACCCGGAAAGACTGATACAACAGATGGAGCCCAGAGTCATGGACTGGGTGAACTCAATGGACATTTTAATGGACATTTTACAGGGAAGGTCCATGAACTAAGGGAATGATGTCTGTGTATTATGTTAAAGGATAGGAAGGGGAGGGGTGGTGGTTGGTAGGGTTGTATTGCATCATATGGGACCTGGCATGGTGTAAATGGTATGGAATAAGGGGTGGAGAATGTGCTGGTTTTGGCTGAGAAGGGGTTAATTCTCCTCACTGTGGGGGTCGGCTACCTTTCCAGCTTCCCGCGCTCTGCCGCGTGGCGTGGCAGGGGGGGCTGGGAGGGGCGGGCCATCGTGGGGACGGCTGACCCCGACTGGCCAATGGCAGGTTCATTCCATACCATGTGACACCATGACCAATATATGGAGGGGGGGGGGCAGTGGCAGCGCAGAGGTGGCGCGGCGTCGGGTCGGTGGGCGGCGAGCGGCTGCGGCGCGTGCGGTTTGTTTCGGCGGTTCGTTCCCCCGCTCCCCTCCCTTCCCGCCCCGGGGCTTTGCGCCTCTCGTTGTTCTCCTTTACATTGCATTTCTACTGTTGTTTCTTTTAATTTTAATTATTAAACTGTTCTTATCCCAACCCACGAGCGTTACCCTTCTGATTCTCTCCCCCATCTACCGGTGGGGGAGTGAGCGAGTGACTGTGTGGGGCTGAGCTGCCACTAAACCACGACAGGATGGAAGCGTGTGTGGTGGAGGAAAGCTGTTCTACTGCATGTTGCAGTGCTAGATGGGTTCCTCTTCTTTGCTCTCAGGCCCTCCACATATATACCTTTAGCTTAGGTTTTATGAACAATGGCATAGGAAATGTTTTCAGTTATGTTGGTTGATATTCTGAGCAAACGTCTATTAAGATGCACCCAGCTAGCTGGAAAGCTTGGTATCTTGCCTTAGGCCCAGATATGAACTTGCTGTAGTGAAAGAATTGTTAATCCTTTTACTAATCTAATGGCAAAAAGCACTCAGGTGTTTTCCCTATCAGATTCCAGGCGCAAGCCAAGCCATAACATCAATTTGTCAACATTTTCCATGTAACTGGCATAGCTGCAGTTTTTTCTGGATCTTTTAGTGTGTGTAAAAGGTAGTATTGTTTTGAACTGAGAAATTCTGTTGTGATCCCTTTCTCTCATGCATTTGATGTCTGAACTAGAATAATCATCTGCTATTATCAGTCTGCCATAACTCATTCCTCATTAGTAAAATTTTGTCTTCTGCTGAAATGTACTTTTGTAGTTGAAAGGCAAAGGCATTAATGATCAGAAGCACTTTTCCTGCATAAAACATCCTATCCTGCAAAATTATTACTCTGATTGCCTAAATTGCAATACACTCTTCTCTTTTTGGATGAACGATAACTAGGAAAATTCCGGAGGCATTGCAGTAGATCTTGATTCTATAAAAGAAAGGATGTAGGGAATTTTCTGGAAAAAAAAAATCAACAGAGGAAACGAGTAATATTGGCTGATAAGTAGTTTAGGAAAATGTGAAGCCTTTACAATTGTTCCCACCCTTTCTTTTTTTGCAGAAGGAACCATGTTTGTTTATGTGAGATACATTCCAGCTCTGTATCTAAAGATACCTCAAGTCACCTTTTTGGGGGACACTGGGAGCTGTGATTTGGATAAAACATTTGTCCTCCTTTGCCTGGCATTAATCAATTTTTAATAATTAAACTAAGAACTAAGGAAAGTTTCTTGCCCCTTGTTCCCAAGGTTTGATTGCAAGTTCCAGGAGGGCACAGGCTGGTGCATTTAGAAAGTACTCCAGTACCAGAGTAGAGAATAACACCAAAACAAAGGGATAACATGCCACCATTTTACCAGACAAAGCTGCATGTATGTGCATGGACCACTGGGGTTTTTTCTTTTTTGTCAGGAAGCACATGACTCATACATGTGCTTGGACCTTGCAGTGTGGGAAACAGAATAAGTGACAGGAAACTGAGCACTGTGACAGGGGTCTGGATTCTTCCATGTTGGTAAGACAACAAACCCAAGGTCTCCATATTCGCTTATGAAGGAATCATTAAGGAGGTATTTTAGTAAAGACAGAACATTAAATAAAACGAAGACATCATGAATCACCAATAAGTTGCAATATAGTCACTGTGGAAGCAGACTGAACTTCAGTTATCACATTTATTCATGAACTAAAATCTCTATAAGCAACATTGAAAGAATAGTGACATTTTGCACTTAAAAACTGCATTAGACCACAATTGTAGTTACAGATATTTTTTTGAAAGAGCAAGGAACTTAAGTTCAATGTCCTAAGTAATGTGACTTCCTAGACCAGTTCTGCATTTGGTACTTTTGCCTTAAACTTTTTTCCGCTGAAATGAAAAATTTTTGAGTGGATGAACACCAATATTTGGAAGTCACAGATAGCTGTGATTCTACTACACATTGCAAATCATTCCAGATTTCACCAGTATACCATTATTCCTTTTCCAAACAGCATTTGCATGAAGATTAACTTCATTTTATGCAACACAGGGAAGAACACAGAGAAAATGACTGTGAAAACCTTGAACTAATGTCTCTTTCTTACTGAATCTTTTGCTTTGGTTACTTTTTTCTTTTCCGATGTATTATCAAAACATGATTGATATGTCTAATTTTGCTCCATTTTTGTACAGCTTCATTGCAGTGATTCAATACATAATTAAGCGCAAGAGCCAGTGCTCAATTCCATCAGTTTCCATGAGAGTGGATAAAAACACCCATGTGTTATATCATCATGGTAAGGCATATGAAACCCTGAGTTTACCTCAGAAACTAAAAGAGAGACTTGAAAGTGTACTATCTAAAGTCATACAAAAATATAGGAGGTGATTTTTAGTTTATAAAATAAGAATTTTGTGAAAACAGAGCCACTTCCGGAGGGGTATTTAATCCACTTTGTGCTCCGAGTGGTAGAATATGAAAGTTCATTAGTCAGATTATCTTGGGGTCTACAAGATACTGCCACAGAAGAATACTGCAGACAGTTCAATTAAGCACACCCACCCTCTGCTGCAGAGACTTAACCTGCAAACACAAAACATACCAGACTGAACCAAACCCCAGCTATCCTTTACGTTTCCTGCTTTTGTGCAATTGAGGAATTGCCCTTTAATCTTGCTGTCAAATATTTTATGGGCAACAGCTCCACACCTAAAGGAGTGCCAAACTTAAAGGCAGTTTTGGAAAAAGCAATTTATTTGAGATTGTGAATTCAATCATATACCTGACATTATATTATAAGGAAGGTACAACCTCTGTTCAACATGTTTCTCTCTCTGTGTTGCAAAACTCACTGAAGTCCAAAGGTAAATCCTTTGGATCTACAGAGCAGCTGTATGTCTGTTCAATGTTAGAAGCAGATGATGTGTCTTCTTCAAGAGGTATGATTTCATAGCTAAATATTTCCATAACTTTCTGTTGAAAACTAAGTGTTTTCCATTTGGGGAACACTGAAAACTTTAGCAGACTTAGGAGCTACTGGAGGGATGGGAGCTGTTTTGTCACTGGTTCTTATTGACTATGTGAATGTATTACACTTCGCGATTCAGTTACTGTGTCTCAGGATGTCTCCATTCAGCTTGTTGGGGCAGCATTTTTTTATTGTCCAAAACATCCCCAAAATCACTCTCCTTATAAATGGTGAAACATCCAAAATTTTCCTTGGTGACAGAAAACCTAGTTGGAGAGTGTCTTTGTAGAGGAGTAGAGGAGGAAGGCGGTAAGACAGCAAACTGCTGATAAAATTAACTTCATTGAGAGGTTGGGAGCTACCTGATCCAGTCTACCTAGTGGCCCATATACCTGGTTGAAGGGTGTACCAAAAGTTATTGTTGGCTTTACTTGTATCTGTGGTAGAGCTGTTGTCCTTTGGGGTTTCTAAAAATAGCAGTCAAAATGGTTTAGTTCTGGCTTCACTCTTGGATTCAGAATCTTTAGCAAGGATTCAAAGGAGCCCAGTGTATATTTAGAAATAAGTTAGCATTCTTGAATACAAACCTTTCACTTATCTAATACTTTTAAAAGTTACATCCTCCCCAAGGTTTTAAACTCAGATTTATTCATCACATCATCACTATAGATGGTAATAACACACAGAACATATGTATTTCAATGTATAGAAATCACACTAGAAAACAAAATGAGGGTTCATCTTATCATGGCAGAGGATACAATGAATGATGATATGATCATGAAGGGTCTAGACAACAAGTTTTATGACGAGTGGCTGAGGGAATCGGGGTTGTTCAGTCTGGAGAAGAGGAGGCTGAGGGGAGGCCTCATCGTTCTCTACAACTACCTGACAGGAGGTTGTAGCGAGGCAGGGGTTGGTCTTTTCTCTCTAGTAACAAGCAATAGGACGAGACGAAATGGCCTCAAGCTGCGCCAGGGGAAGTTTAGTTTGGACATTAGGAAAAACTTCTTGACCAAAAGGGTTGTCAAACATTGGAACAGGCTGCCCAGGGAGGTGGTGGAGTCTCCATCCCTGGAGGTATTTAAAAGAAGGGTAGATGTGGTGCTTGAGGATATGGTTTAGGGGTGGACTTGGCAGTGACAGGTTAGCGGTTGGACTCGATGATCTTAAGGGTCTTTTCCAACCTTAACGATTCTGTGATTCTATGATATACCCAAACATATTCAGCAAGTATACACTCAGCATAATACCTTTCATTCTGGCAAGGGAGTAGTAAAAAATCAACGTAAGTGGAGAAATGGGAATTTGATGTTACCACATTCAGAATTATACCATTTCTCTCAGAAACAATAAAGTCATAATTTAAGGTAGGTAATAGATAATACTGTGGTTATGTGTATAATAAATAACACCAAAAAGTCATATGAATAATTCCACTAATTTTCACTACCCTAAAACATCTATGGCTCTTGATATGCATCACAGTAAAGTGAGTGGACAGTTTGCATAGCACTCATTTTTTGATATTTGTGTTTGTCTGCCTTCCTTTGAGTTCTTTTCCCCTTAGACTGCAGTACATTATCAGTACATTTGAAAAAAATAACAAAAAAGAATTTAATTTCTCCATTAGAACACCTTGCTTTTATGTCCAGAGGCAGTTTCAAATTCTGGGAAACACACAATTGTAGACCTTAGTCCTGCAAGCTCCGTGTTTGCAGTCGAACAGTTTCCATTCCAAAGACTTTTGCATGGATTAGATGAATTCCTGAAACACGTCTGAGAAGCACACGTATGCATGCAATTGAAATGCCACTGACAAATGCTGCAAATGAATGGAATGTGTTTTAAGAATGATTATGTTGTTATCAACTAACAACTGGGTGGTTTTTTTAAGATCTTATGGTTCTGACGTCAAAACCTTCTGGATAAAATGAGACATGATCTTGGCGGTTCTAGTTTTTTTAAGAAGTAGAAAAACAGCCACGAAATTCTCTAGGCTTTGATGTATTTTTCTACACTAATCATTAAATAGGTGGATTTGTCAGAAGCTTTTTGTAATGAAAGACCTATTGGCAATAGAGATCTAGGCCTTGAGAAAGCTGAAATCATAATTCCATTTTATTTGAAAGTGCCAAGATTCATGAATAAGTTCTACCAGCTCACTCATGCATAACTGATAGGGAGCTGTGTGACAGGCTAGGAAGACACCTTATTAAAGCCTTCCTGAAAAATCGTCCTGAGATCATATGGGGCTCCTAGGGTCTATTAATCAAGACTCTTGACTTCAAGCGTCAAAAAACAATATAAGATACTGATTATTACTTGCAGAGCACAGAAAAAGATATTTCAGTCTATAATAAGCATAATGTAAACTGAAAGAGGAGTTTTTCTCTAACAAATTAGCTTGGAGACAAGGTATGGAAAGGTAGTTTTGGCTTTAAACTGAAAAACACTTATCAGGAATACTAAGCAAATTTTGTTTTCAGCTAATCACAATAAGAGCCTCATTATTCATATCACAGACATTAAGCTCTCATACGAGTTTGGTAAATTTTGGGTTTGTTTTTTTAAAGTAAAAGCCTCAGGCTAGTTGATATTTTAATGAATTTGAATTCTGTAATATCAATATGTTGGCAAGAGATTCAATGTATAAAGAAAGAGTTTGGTCTTGAAATGCCACTAAACCTAATTATTTCAGTGAAAATTCATGGAGGCGTTAATAAGAAAGGTGGGGATAACTGTTTTCAAGATATCATCTGCATAAGCTGGAAATCCATGCAAGTGGATGATAGCTACATAAAAGCCATTTGACAGTGAAGAAATACTAAAACCCCAAAATGCAACAACAATGAGACCCTTCTGATTTTTTAAGTGCGTTTAAGAGGCACTTAAAATGCACTGGTCTTTTCCTAACTTTACATGCAGGAATTTGCATCTCTGCTCTAAATAGTTCTGTAATGTGGGAACTTGAGTCAGTGATTTGCTATGTTATTATTGTCACATCTGGTTTTGTCACATAAAGGAAAGCTATCAGGGCTGAACTGGATAACTCTGCTAAAAGGTTGTTTATATACCCTTAAGGAAACATCCGCTGTCAGAGATGGTCAATTGTTATTATTAACTGCCAAGTATAAACCTTAAACGTCATCAGGCTGACTGTCTGGCACCACTGCTATAACCAAATGACCTTGAAGATCTTGGTCCTGTAGCATTACCTACTAACAAATTAGCAAAACATCTTCATAGCCAGGATGTCCACTGAGTTGCTATTAGCAGTGGTGGCAGGGCCAGAAGGAGACTTCTGGATCCCAGGAAAAATCAAGTTTCCAAGACATGTTTTAGAAGCTGGTATTTTCAAACAACCTCCAGCCTAGCCTAGCTAGGACCAAGGCAAATGCTTCCCAGGATCAAAAGCTCTGTGCAAGTTGGCACGGACAGAACTCATTTTCATTACATGTCATATAAGAGACAAACCAAGGCATTTTTTACCTGTTATGCTTCCCCCCAAGCTGTGACTTCAATCCTTTTTTAGCTTCAGGATGTGTGTCACCATTAACAGCAATAAGTCAATTCCTATCCCACTGTGCTGCAACCACCAACCTCAGTTGGTGATGGTCTGTTACATACAAAGTTGTATGTATTCAGTATGTTCTTAACTGTTATAAGGATTCATAAAACAGGACTGTCTCCTTTCCCAATTCTTTTTTTCTAAATGAATAGTTACGCACCTGACTGGTTCTCTACATCCCAATTATTGTCAGCTGCTTTTTCCCACATCACCCTTGGAAGACAATCAGATAAATTAGTATGGTTGGTTTAAGACACACCACACCAGCTGTACAGGTGCCTTGTTAGTCTTTTGACTCAGCCAAGGAGGGCTACTCTGAGGGCAGATGTCTGGGAAAGCACATGTAATTCTGAAAATACAGTCTTAAACTGGGAGGTGGGGGATGTTTGGTAGATCATATTTAGGGAGGGTGCATTGCTGATGTGATTCTTTTGGTATCAGAGGAATTACTAAAGCAATTATAAAAGCTCAGTATGAGGTCTTCATAAGAGGCTGTTCTCAGAATGGATAGAAGGAGGATTACTGATGTTAGATGTTACCCAATCAGCTTAATTTCTGACACTTTTACCTTTCTGCCTTGTGAAGCAGTTAATTTCCTCCATTTGAACACTTATGACCAAATGTATTTATGTGATTATTATAAAGCACTTGACATTAATATTTAAGTGAAAGTTGGCTTTCCTTTTTTTCAAAAAGCTATGCCATTCTTAAATAGCACCAGTGTGCCCTATAGCGTCAGAGAAGCCCAAGAAATTGGAAAATGTATATAGGTAAGACCTGATTTAAATTCTTATGAATTCATGCTTTTACTTTTGCCTACAGCTGGGACTCTTTTTGGAAACTTTTTTAATGATCTTTCATGAAGTTGCGATGAGCACAGATGAATCTTTTGTTTATCTTCCGAACTGGGCATAGTTTGCTATGGATGGACAAATTCTTCCAGTTCCCTACATAGAGAAGTGGTATAGAATTTGAACAATTGGGATATCCAATAAACATGATTTCTTTCAGTACTGAAAATGCCAGATCATGCCTTCAGTTTCAGAATCTTATCTGGCTTTTCTTTCTCCTTTGAATTTTTAATCTGGAAGTGAAAAGTCAAGCACTAGGGTAATTTCTGTGGCCTGCAGTAAAAAGGGTGAGAGTTTAATCTGTTCAGAGTTGTTTTAACACTTGCTTTTAGAAATTCTGGCAAATACTTTCTGGATTCTGTAAGAATGTTTGTGTTTCAGTTTGACCCACAAAGATGCAGGGGTACTTGTAAAAATACCACCTGGGGAGTGGATTTAGCGACTGCAAAGTTAGTTTCGTACTTCAAAACCCAAAGGAATCCAGAATGAATTATGTTGCTTTAAGGGCCTGAACCACTCCTCTTGGAAGGAATTTTTCCAGGGGGGATCATGGTACCGTCACAACCATCAGGGTTAAGGATATTCAGCAACAGCCATCTCACAAACCGCTCTAGGGGTCTGGCCTAGTCTGTGGGATAACTTTTTACTGAACTGAAAAAGAAAGGGCTGCTACAAAGCAGAACACTTCCCTTATCTGTCTTTTTCTTATCACAAATCATTTTACACTGCAGTTAAACCCTAATTCTAAAGGCTTGTAAATGTCTTAAGAATTCCTCTGCCTTCCTTTCTGTCTTAGCTTTGTGCTTCACTTTTAGGCAGAACAGTAAACAATTTCATCCATGTACCCTGTTGAATATGTGGGTTTTACATATAGAGAGTTACTTTTAGAGAATATAAATGTGGCTAATTAGAAGTAACTTTGTTTGTTTGTTGCTGCAGAAAAGCTACATACCTGTTTTTCAAAATTTTTTTTTTGTGCAGAATGTTGACAGGAATGGGAGAAATTATGCCAGGTATTGTTCTTGGAGCTAGCTGCTGCTGTAAATTAATGTGTTTATCCTGAACTGACAAATTAAACTGATCAGATAAAATTAATGGAATTTTTGCCTGAACAAAATTTTGTATTATTGATGGTCTAAGTGAACCCCCTCCGCTCCATAATAACAACGTCTTCACTCAGCATATCAGTAATTGCCAAACAATTTTATACACTTTTTCTATTTATTTTGAAACCACAGTGTACTGCTTTGGATCTGGTTAGATCAATCTATTTTATTAGCAATTAGCTAATCTGTCTTGTGTGGCCACTCACGAGCTGCTCTTGCTTCTTTTCCAGTATCGGTTTTAGGTAAAGTACAGCAGATGAGGGCAGCAGGTAGATGTGGGCACCGTAACAGCTATGATCCAGTGCTAGATTAGCTGGTGTGACCTAGGTGACCCAGGGACTGAGGTGGTCCCATGTGGGGCCATCCCACTGTAGGGACTGGGGTAGCATGAGAGCAGTAGACTGGGGAGACACCTGGCATGGGTTGGCACGATCCCAAGGTGGGGTGTTTGAATGAGGCTGTGTTTGCTCAGCTTCTCCCTCCTGCCCTTGTATGTGACGCAGTTCGGGTGCAGACAGAATAGCAGCTCCCTAACCCTTTGTTTTTGCTCATCTGATGTCAGTAGGTCAGGTGAGCCTAAGAATGAGATGTAGTTGCAGGACAAACATCAGAAAATGTAAAAGCCTGGTCAGTGAATGCCACTCGTTTTATGAAATACCATGCATGTACATGTATGGGCATGGAAACAGAAAAGATTCATGGGTGGACAATGTGAGCAATGATAATGCAGTGACAGCCTTTTGGTCTAAATCCCATTAACATCTACACCAAGGCTAATGAAAACATTACAAAAATAAAGTAAATGAGAACCAGATCAGACAGCATAAAAAACAGTCTATAGCAAGAATAGAGAGCTCAACTCTGCAAAGAAAGGTGCTTTTATTCTGAACAAACCCTAAAGTTTCAGAAAATAAAGGATGTTCAACATAAAAATTGAGGCAACAAAGCATCTGCGAGGAGAAACATAACAAAACCTGTAATGACATTGACTTCCTTGCATTAAACAGAAACATTTAAAACAAGCACATTCCCAGCTATTAGTTCGTACCTTCACAGTTGGTAAAATATGATGTAATCCCCTCTGTAATAAAGCTATCCAAAAGTGGAAAGTTATAAAAGATCATAACATAAAAGTAGACTGTGAGGATTTAACTATAAACACTACACCTACTGTTCCAGCAGCATTGCCGGAACTCAAAGCAATGACAACCGCTCTCAGAGATTACTTTTCTTGCTGCTGTAAGTTTTCAGTCCCTCTACTTTACATCCAGTTAGCCTCCTATAGCTGCTAACCGAAGGAACCTATAGTGCAAATTCTTTATTTCTGGGAGGTATATAATGTTTTATACTCTCCAAGGTTGTGTCTGCTCCATTCTGCCCAATACCATCTTAACTATTCTTTGCTGTTCTTTTCCTTTTTGTACGACACTGGTATTTTGGTACGGAAAAGCATCTGCTTTCCTCATCCTCACCTCACTTGATCCCACAGTCTCTGAGGTAAAAGAACAAGACCGATGTAAAGCTATGACAGCAAAAAAATGGCTATTTGGTATTTACACTTTGGACACTGTTGTCCACTGCGCAGTTTCTGGTACCATGCTCAAGCTGGATAATGCATTAATCTATTAACAGACAGAGAGAACAATGAATACAGTTTGTATTGCTAAGTAGATAATATGCTTTTCTCATTTGTACTAATAAGGCTTTTGAAAATGCTTCTGATGGGACTCCTGTCCTGCAGTATGGGTAGAAATATTAGAAGCTAATATAATTGTCAACTTTCTAAGTATCTAGATGTAATCCCTGAGGCCATGTAGAGCATCTGGATAGTTAATTGCTTTGAAAACTGGGCTACGTAGATTGTAGATGGTGTTGTGGTTTAGCCAGCAACTCAGCTCACTCGCTCACTCACCAGTGGGATGGAGGAGAGAATCAGAAGGGTAAAAGTGAGAAAGCTCATGGGTTGAGATAAGAACAGTTTAATAATTAAAATAAAACAATAATGACAACAACAATAACAATGCAATGAAAAGGAGAATAATGAGAGAGGTGAAACCTGGGCTGGGGGGAAGAGGGATGAACAACCAAAACTGGCCACACATGACACAGCCACCCACCAACCCAATGCTACCAGTCCCCAAGCCACCCCCAACCCAGTTTCCATTTAATGTTTTAGTATTCTTATGATATTTTTTTTTCTATGGTCACAGTTTATCTCTTCACCCTGTGTCCATCTTTCATCTAGAGCGTCAATTAAGCAAGATGAAATAGACTGAATGTTTTATAGTGATAAACTGGCATTGCTCTAAACTAATATATGTTCCTCTAAGTAATTTTTCTTCATCCTTCAGCACTGAAAGTATGCAGCTTCATTTGACATTAGGTGTTCACAAGCTCCCTAAATCCAACACAGATGTAGCTCTTGGAAAAATAAAATCTCTTATTCTTCCTAAGCAGATCTCAGATATTTTAGAAATAACATAAGCTAACATGAACAAATATATTTGGCAGCTGAGCCTAAACAAAGAAATGGTATCTTCTACTCCTCTGGAAAATTTGTTATGGGTGGGAACCACAGAAGTGGTACCTTCTTTCGTTTGTCATCCTGTTGAATTCAGTGATATGATACATGCTAAAAGGATCTCTAGTCAATGTAACTAAGAATGATACAACCCAAGCCAAAATATTTAGACATATAAGATATTATGTTGAATTACTGAGCTCACCATTAAAACAAATGATATTGCTTTGGGAGGTCATTTCTTTTCATACTTGTTACATGATTATCAAACAACTTTAGCATCTGTTTTCAGTGTATTTGTTCTGACACTTAATTATTTTATGTTGCTGCCCAGAAACAACATTTTAACTATGCCCAAATTAAAAATTAATCCTTTCCCTCCTGTCCTTTTCTTCTGATTCCTTTCCTGACAGGGGACAAAAAGGAAACTTCACAGTAGAAAGCAGTGTCAATACTTGCAAGGTCAAGGGATAACCTTAACTGAGGCTTTAAATACTAAATGGTTTGCCAATGATACAAAAGGTCCCAGATTAAAAACAAGTTTTATAAGGCAAGTTATTCACTGGTACAGGTTCAAAGAAGATATGTGATTGTTCCTGTAGTCATTGGCCTTATTCGCTCAATTTAATTTTCAAGTTGAATTGCCCCCCAGGCTCTCAGGCAGAGCAGTTTTGGACTCAGGAGCCTTCACTTGTCTTTCTGCCTTCATTCAGTATGGATGTATGGTGTCCTTCGTCTGAAGGCTAAACATAACCTGGCCCGTTGTGCTTTTCCAGAAAAAATACAATGTTACGGACACTCAGGTTTGAATGCATCTCACTTGACTGTTGACCAAAGCCTCAGCATTAATTTCTGCATTATATTTTGTCAGAAGGAAGGTGTTCAACTGGAGACATGTTGCCTATCTTTGCCTTTCCTTAGTGTCCAAGAGAGCAGAGATTATAATTTTCAGAAAAAGAAAATATCTTTGCCTTCATTATCTCAAACTAAGATCTAGGAAAATCTTGAAGACTTTGTATAAGCTCCTTTTTTAAGATCAAAGAGCAAAGATTAAGGGCAAAAAAGGAAGAACTGATTTAAATGTCCTGCTTGTGGTTTAGGTATCCCTTGTAGTAAATTTTCTTCAGCAGCAATGTCTGTGGTTGCTGAGCTTCACACATATACCTTAAGCAATCAAATTAATTATTTTTTTTTTATGTATTGCCTTGATACATGTAGCATAAATAACGTAAATGTTATTTATTAACTCCAAATTTAATTTTAGCTCACTGCCTCAATGTCCATGTGCTTAGCTTGCTTTTAGAGTATAAGCAATTCATTAGAATAACTTTATTTAACAAATAAAGTTGCTCCTTTTCTTAAAAAGGTCCATATGTAGGTTCCCCTCTCCCTCCACCCTTTTTGGGGCTTGCTTATGCACCTCTGAGATATGGGACTTATCTTAGCCTAAGGGAAAATGTTTTCCTTCAAGCATCTCCTGAAAATTTTGACGGCAAATCACTGACAGTCCTGGAAAAGAGGGAGCACCTGAAGGGTAAGAATTCTCAGAATTCAGTAGGAAAAATTTTCCTTCTATCCACCACCCACACTTGCATTGCTCCCAAGTTCTGCAGGAGTTAAAAGGCCAGAGGTTATCCAGAATCTCTTCCAGCAGCATGAAGCCACTGGGGAAACTCCATCCTGTTCTAAGGGAAAAGGGAGCGATAATCTCTGAAGTCAATCATCACTTTAGGAGACACTTCAGAGGATCACAGCTGTAGCTTTTCTTATGAAAACCCTGGAATGCAGCTGTAATAGCTAATGGATTAGTGAACTTCTGAGCATCTGGTAATCTAATGCCTTTTGGATCACTGGGAGCACAACTGTGCAGTAAGTGAGTGCTCTGAATTTCCTGCCTGCTCAAAATATGATGTATCCAAAACCTGCTGAAGTAAAAAAGACGTGCTCAGAAAAGGATGCTTTGAGTGGATCCCAGCACCATGCCATGGTCTTTGCTGACACAAGACCTTTCCCTTTGCAGATTATTTAACACAAGTTCTCTCTTTCGTGATGTTCCTTGATTGTCCACCCCTGTGATAACTAACTTTTGTAACCTTTGTTTTGGTTATTTGTGCCATTAAGTTTCAAAAGTAGGAACATTTTCCTTCTTTAATAAATTACTGGCTTTGTCCAGGTGGTGCTTACAGCACCATGTATTGGGACCTCTACCCTTTTGTGCCTGTTTTTACTACATGCTGTTCTGGTCAGTGAAGGGTCTCGCGTGGTCTCATTGTAGGATATCACAAATCAGTAAATTACACGAACCTCACATAATAATGACAATTTTTCCCTTTATTGGGAAGCTAAAATGGGAAAGGATTGCAAAACCCTAAAGAACATGAAAAGAACACCATAAACCAGCCTGAAGGCTTTAAAAATACATTTCTGAAGTTATTTAATGCCTTATTTAATACATGGACTACCCCCTTGAGGAGAAGAGGTGTACTGGTATTTTTGAAGCTCCATGTAGGCGTATATCCCAAGACACAAACACACTAGTGATTCTCTTGGGTTGAATGATGAGGAAAGAAACTTGGGTGAAGCCCTGGCTGCTTTACTCTAGCCATAGAATAAATCACTCATGTTTTCCAATATTCATTTCCTTCTGTTCCTAATCCAGAGTGGTCTACTGTAAGTAAACCCATGCTGTACCAGACAAATGACACAGGATTCAACTAAAATACAATGAAAGAATAGCAACTTAGGAATAATATGAATAAGTAGAAGTTAAATTTGTATGTTTGTGCAATTTTAGATACATATGAATATGTAAATGTAAATTCATATCCTGTATAGGTTTGTAATTCACGGAAACCTTACATTTGAGACTTTGGGGATTTTATCAGGATATTTCACAGTGAGTGATTTCTCAGTCAAAAGTCTTTCAGGCTTGCTCTAAGGGAAGACCCAACTTCACTGCCTTGAATTAATTTAGATATACTAGCGGAGAACTCCTTACAGTCACTTGTATAATACAGGCTTTCCTTCAGTTCGATTATGATGTGTTACATATTTTTGTACTGTGATGAATGTGAGGTTGATAGAACGAAAGGAGATAGCGAAACATCTGTTACACATTTGCATTTCAGGTGTGAGCATGAAAATAAAGCTTCATTCTTCATATTTCACCCTGTGTACTGGGCACCCTATTCTCATTATATTATAGACTCCTATATCTTAAAACTGTAACTCCACCGTTTCTTCACATTCAAGGCCTGATTCTAATCTCACGCTGCTTTAAATTAGGTGTTACCCCATTACAGTGGAGGATCTAGATCCTGATTTCATTGTGTGTAATCTGAAGGAAGTCTTTGCAGTTCAGCAGACGTAATTTGAATTTTCATATGGTAACAGTAACCAGATCCAGCTCCAACTGCTTGTATATGTAAAAAGCCAATATAAATGAGATCAGAATCAAGTCAGTGCTATTTGTTCTTTCTCTGGAAAATAGTTGATAAATTTATGTTTGCTTTTAAATATGATCAGTAATATTCTAATCACAGTCAGTCCTCTTGAGCAATTAGCTGAATGCTAAAAGAATAAGCATTGCTTGAAGCACTTCCCAGCTGATAGTTAAATTTAATTCCTTCTTTTCTTATTTCGGATTCCTCACACTTCCTGTTTCCATGGAGAAATTCCAGTGTGTGCTAGAGGAGACATCAGTAGCAATATTTAGTGGCCCTGAGAACAATCCTTCCGTATTGAGAGAAAGGTAAGTCAGAACTTATGTCACAATTAATGAAAAATAAATAAATAAAATCATAGAACAGCCGAGGTTGGAAGGGACCTTGAGACACTATCTGGTCTGTATTTTCCAGGGAAAGGGAGCCTAGATGAGATTAGCACCCACTCCAATCACATCTTGAAAACCTCAAGTGATGAGGACTCTACTACATCCCTAGTGAGGTTGTTCCAGTGAATGATTGTTCTCACTGTAAAGGATTTCTTTCTTATGTCAAGGTAAAACCTCTCCTGTTGCAACTTGTACCCTTTGCCATGTCCATTGCATCATCCTAATTCTTGCCTAATCATATTTCACTCTGTATGAGAAAATACTTCTCTGCACTTTTAAGCAAGAATTCCTTCCCTGATGTTTTCAGAATTATGCAAGATCAAAGGCAGCTTTATTGGAGAGAGGAGATTGCGTTTGCTATAAAAATCTTCATTGTAGCTGTTTTGATATTGTCTCTGTGAGAAAGGGTCTCTGGCTTTTCTGTGTATGACTGCACCCATTCCCTCCAGCTTTGAGCTTAGCTGCATCGAGGTGGGAGCCGCTAGCAGGCAGTGGATGCACTGCATTTCGGCAGCACTCCCTGGAAAGACTTGCTGTTGCTGGAGAGCTCAGCTTCACTGAGAGCCTTGGACTGAACAGAATCCTTTGTCCAATTGATAAAATGTGTTACCTGCTCCCACTCACCTTAGGTTTATGACTTAATTGTGGTGGTTTAACTAAGTTATTCTTTGTCTAACACTGGGCTAGAAACATGATTGGGAAATGTTTTGCTAAATCTGCATTTAGTGAAAATTGGATATTGTTAAAAGCCTCCTTTACAAAGTCCACACATATTCAGGCTTACATCCTGTGTTTTTTAGTGATGCATTTCATCAGTGATCTTAAGTACCATGACTGAAAGCCATAATTTCTATTTATTTTTGTTTTATCAAAATCTGTCTTTCAATAGAAACTTCCAGATTTTCTATCTCTGTTGTTTTTTAACAGGCAGTGATACATTGATCACTGGGATTAGGTAGGAGAAAATGTGCTCAATGTGATTTATTTGTGCTCATATGTATTTTTAGTTATTCAGAGGAACTACAAATGTTAAATTTTTATGGTTATGGTAACTGCACAGTGAATTATAGATGACTATTCATTGAGCAGTGTAATATAAAGGATCCCATCAGTGTGTGAAGCTGGCCGTCAGAATACCACAGTCTCCACAGAGCCTATATATGATCTGCATTCAAAATCATAGTGGTTTGTTAAATTAAAACATTTCAATGTACAAAAAAGCAAACACTACATCAAGTTATTAATTGATAACATGTATTTAAAAGCAGTTTTGAAAGTAATGATGCTAATTGTAGGGGAGGAAAATGCAACAGTCACAAGGTTACTGAAAACCTTTTATCTCTAAGATGGATGTCCATATTAAAATAAAAAAACCAACCCAACCAACCAAAAAGCCCACAGGTTAATTTATGCAAAAATATATCTTTTTGTAAATTACTATGCAGCATTTATTTGTTCAGATATATCTAGCTAAAAAGTAATTAGGTTTTTATCCTTTCATAACTAAAATGAACTGGAACTATTTTCAACTTTCACTGGGGAAATATTCCAGATAATTAAAATGAATGCATTCCATTATCTTATCACTTTGCTATTGCTGACAGTCTTAAGGAAATTTATCAAGCTGATGAATGGATAACATCTTCCTTGAATGGATAAGGCAATGCTATGCAACTCTCAGCCATCTTCCCTTTAAAGGCTGGAGTACGATTTTTCTCTTCTAAACTTAACTACATAAATCAATGTATATGACTTGCCTGAAAACTGCTTTTTTTCTGAATATCCAACACAGATATGTAAAATATATGCAGTTACACCAAGTAATTGCAAGTTTTATGCGATAACCCATGTGAAGTAGAATGTATTTTGTAAGAATCAAGTAGGTGACAGGAACAAAATCTGTGTTTATGTATTTGCACAGTTTCCTAAATCTTTTGATTTTTTGCAAATGATTGACTACCTGTGTCACAACTAATGGAAATGGTAATGAATAATGTGCATTTACTTAGACACCTTCAGACTGAAATATCTTAAAGACAAAAGAGAAGAAAAGACAGCAGGATAAAATAACAGCTGTTGTCTGATGGAAATTATTTGTATTTCTTCAGGTTACAGGAACCACCAAATGTTAATTACAGCAACAGATTACAAAGAAAGCCAGAAAGTGCATTTCAGCCTGATGAACATATGCTAATAAATTTTACTGTTTCTGAATGATGGACTTGACCAAAATATCACTTGGGATATTATATCATTTGGGACCAAATCCCAAAATATCTCTTCAAAAATTTTTCTCAGCTGTGTATTCATAGGAACCCTGTATGTTCAAGTACCTCTCTGAAATGCCTGTACACCAACGCATGCACCATGGGGAATAAATGGAGGAACTAGAGGTCTGTGTGGGGTCAAAGGGCCACGATCTCATTGCAATCACAGAGACATGGTGGGATAGCTCGCATGACTGGAATGTGGTCATGGATGGCTACAGGCTTTTCAGGAAAGACAAGCCAGCAAGGTGAGGTCGGGGAGTTGCTCTTTATGTGAGGGAGCAACTGGAATGCATCGAGCTCTGCCTTGGAGTAAAAGGAGGACATTTTGAGAGCTTGTGGGTAAAAATTAAGGGACAGCGAAATATAGGTGATACTGTTGTGGGCGTTTGCTACAGGCAACCTGATCAAGAAGAGGAAGTTGATGAAGCCTTCTACAGACAGCTGGAAGTAGCCTCGCAGTCATAGGTCCTGGTCCTCATGGGGGACTTCAACCACCCTGATATCTGCTGGAAAAGCAACACGGTGAGCCATGCACGATCCAGAAGGTTCCTTAAGGGCATCGAGGACAACGTTTTGATGCAAGTGGTTTAGGATCCAACAGGGTGAGATGTGCTGCTCAACCTTATCCTAACAAACAAGGAAGGGCTGGTTGAGGATGTGAGAGTTGGGGGTAGCCTTGGGTGCAGTGACCATGAGATGGTTGAGTTCAGGATACTGCGTGTTAGGAGCAGGGCAACAAATCAGATTACAGCCTAGGACTTCAAGAGGGCCAACTTGGGCCTCTTCAAAGACCTGCTTGGAGGATTCCCATGGATTAGGGCTCTAGAAGGCTGAGGGGTCCAAGAGAGCTGGTCAGTATTCAGGGACCACTTCTCTGAGCTCAAGATCGGTACATCCCTGTGAGGAAGAAGTCAGGCAGAGGAGACAGGAGAACCACATGGATGAGCAAAGAGCTTCTAAAAAAAACTCAGATGGAAGAAGGAGCTTTACAGTATGTGGAAAAGGGTCTGGCTGCTTGGGAGGAATATAGGAATGTTGTCAGGGTATGCAGAGATGCAACGAGGAATGCCAAGGCCCACTTGGAACTAAATCTGGCAATGCATGTCAAAGATAACAAGAAGGGCTTCTTCAAATACATCAGCAGTAAAAGGAAGCTTGGGGACATTGTGGGCCTGCCGCTGAACAAGGTGGGGGCCCTGGTGACACAGGATGCAGAGAAGGCAGAGTTACTGAATGCCTTCTGTGCTTCGGTCTTTACTGCTAAGGCTGGCCCTCAGGCGTCCCAGCCCCCAGAAGAGAGAGAAAAAATCTGGAGAAAGGAGGACTTCCCCTTGGTTGAGGAGGATTGGGTTAGAGATCACCTAGGCAAACTGGATCCTCACAAATCCATGGGCACCGATGGGATGCACCCCTGAGTGCTGAGGGAGCTGGCAGATGTTCTTGCTGAGCCACTCCCTATTATCTTTGAAAGGTCATGGAGGACAGGAGAGGTGCCTGAGGACTGGAGGAAAGCAAACGTCACTCCAATCTTCAAAAAGGGCAAGAAGGAGGACAGTCAGCCTCACCTCTGTCCCTGGAAAGGTGCTGGAGCAGTTCATCCTGGAGGTCATCTCCAGGCATGTAGAGGAAAAGAAGGTCATCAGAAGAAGTCAACGTGGATTCACCAAGGGAAGATCATGCTTAACCAACCTGATAGCCTTCTGTGATGGTGTGACTGGCTGGGTTGATGAAGGGAGAGCAGTGGATGTTGTCTATCTTGACTTCAGTAAGACATTCGACACTGTCTCCCATAACATTCTCATAGACAAGCTGAGGAAGTGTGGGTTGGATGAGTGGACAGTGAGGTGGATAGTGAACTGGCTGAACAACAGAACTCAGAGGGCTGTGATCAATGGGGCAGAGTCTGGTTGGAGGCCTGCCACTAGTGGTGTTCCCCAGGGGTCTGTGCTGGGTCCAGCCCTGTTCAACATATTCATCAGTGACCTGGATGATGGGACAGAGCGCATCCTCAGCAAGTTTGCTCATGGTACCAAGCTGGGAGGAATGGCTGATATGCCATCCGACAAGACCTGGACAAGCTGGAGAGCTGGGCTGAGGGGAATCTCATGAAATTCAGCAAGAGCAAGTGCAAGGTCCTGCACCTGGGGAAGAAAAACCCCATGCACCAGTACAAGTTGGGGGCTGAACTACTAAAAAGTGGCTCTGTTGAGAAGGACCTGGGAGTGCTGGTGGACAACAAGCTGACCATGAGCCAACAATGTGCCCTTGTGGCCACGAAAGCCAATGCTATCCTTGGGTGCATTAAAAGGAGTGTGGCCAACAGATCAAGAGAGGTTATCCTCCCCTTCTGCTCTGCTCTGCCCTGGTGAGATCACATTTGGAGTGCTGTGTCCAGTTTTGGGCTCCCCAGTTTAAGAAGGACAGGGAACTGCTTGAGCAAGTCCAGCAGAGAACTACCAGAATGATCAGGGCACTGGAGCATCTCCCTTATGAGGAAAGGCTGAGAGACTTGGGTTTGTTCAGCCTGGAGAAGAGAAGACTCAGGGGTGGATTTCATAAATACCTATAAACATCTAAAGGGTGGGTGTCAGGACAATGGGACTAGGTTCTTTTCAGTGGTGGCCAATGACAGGACAAGGGGCAATGGGCTCAAGTTGGACACAGGAGGTCCCACCTTAATATGAGGAAAAGCTTCTTTCCTGTGAGGGAGCCAGAGCAGTGGAACTGGCTGCCCAGGGAGGCTGTGGAGTCTTCTTCTCTGGAGACATTCAAAACCTGCCTGAACGTGGTCCTGTGCCCCCTGCTCTATGTGTGCCTGCTGAAGCAGGAGGGTTGGACAAGATAATCTCTGGAGGTCCCTTCCAACCCCTGCCATTCTGTGATTGTGTGACCGTTTAAAAACACGTGGTCATGACTTGCCTTTATGTCACTTGAAGAGGAAAGGATAATGCTTTTTCGGGTGACAAAAAGAAGTGAAAAAATTAGCATTTAAGAGATACTCAGACTAATTTACCAAGTCAACACTAATGAATCGTAAGACTTATTTACTAAATGTGAATGACCTTCTACCTAACGTGAAAATCTGTGCTTATGAGGTGAACTTGTGAGGCAAACCTAAAAAATCTATATCAGAATGAAAATGGCATGTGTTTGAATTTTTTGTGTTCAGGGTGTGTAGAATACCTTTCCTTCACAGACTTTTGTAGGACTACAGTTCATAAAATTGCACAGTGAAAAGGAAGAAGAAAAGGACTTGACAGTGTGAAGAGCTTGTTTTCTAAATGCAGTATTTTGCTCAAATGCTGATGACATTGATTGGCTAACAGCAATGTAGTAGGCACATCAATTACAAGAGTGCTGTCAGGTCATATCTTTATTTTATGAAATGATGAAGCACATATAGTCAGGATCTAGCATCCAAACAAACCTACTACCTCCTTTAGTAATGCCAGAAGTATATTCAGTTGCTGCTAACTAATTCACTATTAAACAATGCAGTGTATTTTTATTGTCTAAATACTCGCATTACTATTCTTTTACTTTTGCCATCATGTATTTGCTGGATTTAAAACTATTGATTTACACTGGAAAAGATGCAGTATTTTCTATAAGCATAATTTTTTTTTAATGAACAAAGGATTGACAGTCATAGAGAAGCTATCCGCTCCTCAAGACAGTGGCAGGACAAGAACTTTCTTACTTTATTTTCCTTCTGTTCCCAGCTAGAAAAAAGTCAAAAAAAAAAAATCCTAATAAGTGGAATGTGTTTTGCTTTCCCCAGCTTGCTTTGTGTTCCAAAGGAGTTGAACTTTTTGATCTGAACTTCATCTACAGGAAAATAATATATTTCTGGAACATCTCAGCCAGAAAAGTATACGTATGAATAATAGCAAACATCCTGTAAGTCTGGATTCCTGACAGTTTGTGGCTTAGGCTTGATAGACTTCACTTTTCTAGGAAGATGCAGGCCATAGCTGCAGTCTTTCTGAAGGTATAGAATGTGTAATGTGGATTCTCAGGCATCTAGTAACATTTGAATTTTTGTTAATCTCCTCATTTGAGATGATAAATTCTACAAAAGGAGTAAAAAAGTCACTAAGTCTAGCTACACAGTCACTTGTTTTCCCAGAGCTTAAAAGAACAGTGAGCCTCCATCAATTTGGCTGAAACTAGCTATTAGGTTTAAACATGATGATTTATAGAAAATAGCTCAACAGATTGCAGATCAAATTGACAGTCAAATCAGCAGGGCATGACTGTATAACCTTTGTCTTTGCAGGAAACTAGGAAGGACAAGAATGAAAGACAACATGCAGTCTAAAACGTAGTGGGTGGTACTGCTTCTATGTTGGCTAGATTCTGATAATCTTTTATGGCGGGTATAAGAGGGGCAGCTCCATTAACTTCATGAAATTACCTATGTCTAATGCTACTGTAAGTGAGAGCAAAATCTAGACCTTAAGGTAAACCACAGTACTTATGCCTTACTATGAAAAGGATAAATTGAGTGCAAGTGTGGAAAAGGAATCCCTTTAGGGAATTTTGTTAATTCCGTGTCAATTCAAAGTTTGCTAATTCAGCAAAATTGTCCACGATGACGTATTGAAAATACAGCATGAGAATATTGATTGAATTTCGTCATGTAAAGAAGAAAATAACTGCTGAAAAAGATGCACCTTTTGAACATCACTGAACCGTTGTGAGACACTAGAACGCAAAAATAGACAAAATGTTTTAATCATTCCTTAGAGGAAAAAACAAACCGTATAATATTGGGGCTGCCTGTGGAATATTACTGTTGAAAGTAATAAATCAAATTCTGGTCTCAGTTTTAGCCTTACAGCACAACTGGCTTACTGGTATTGCAGAAGTAATATTTTGCATTTAGAACTGCACAAGAACTTTCTTGCAGAACCATTTACCAATGAATCTAAATGATCTGTAAAAATGACACTTTTTGCTATGCTTGCCAAAGTTTCAGGGAAGATATTCTGGAGGAACAGTGCAAATTGCTTTGACATTCATGGAAAAAAATGTTTGTGGTTTGTTTTTTTTTTTTTAAAATTGAAATATCTTTTCATGTAAGCCATATTACAGTGCACTTAAAGAATTTTCCTGGCTGCTCACTTGTGAGGCTGCTGGTTCTAGGTCTCACTGTGCTGGGTATTTTTCTTAAACTTGCTTGTGACTGTGTACTTGTTTGACTTTTCGTCTTGGATTTTCCAGCACACTAGCTGGATGATTTAGGCTACTTGTTTTGTGTTCCAGAGGCAGAGGCTTTCACATTCAGATAACTCAGTGACAGAAACAGAGCAGATGACATCTGACCATCCTCACCCTGGACACAACTTTTCTGTACCTTCCACATGAGAATTATTCTTGATTAACTGTTCAGCTCTTCAGGGAAATACAAAGGCAAAGGCAAACAAATGCATAGGCTTACTCATTTTACAGAAACTCAAAAAGGGTAATGTAAAGTCTGTCATTCTTTTTACTGTCTTCTTAACACTTGGGTAAGAGCCAGACTCCCCTCACTTGAACATGATTTTACTGCAAATCGTGAAGTCTTTTTTTCCTGTATTAACTTCCCTTCTACCCTTCCCTGCAGAAAGTGTGCTTAGCCCTGCCTACACCGTGTTCTTTGAATTCCTTGCAACAGTATGAGCCCTTGTGTATTTTAAACTAAGCATGTGTCATCTTGTCATACTTCTGCCCCAGTCTGTATACTCATACTAGTTTTGAGAGGTTGGAGAGGTCTTATTTCCCTTAAGGTATGCCTCACTACTTCAGTACAGACTGAAGTGTCTTGAGGGCAGCAGCCTCTTCCTCCTGGCAGATATACAGCGTTGCCTGAATCCTCATACCCTGACACACTTAGTTGTGGAATTCTTTTTAACTTTGCTCATAATTCATGTGTGATATATAGACTAGTTTGCTAAATTATCATTCTTCTAAACTGAAGTAAATAGATTTTTTATTTTAAGAAGCACAGTTTATCGGTTCTGACATGGACATTGAAAATTAAAAGATGAGGCGTGAGCTAGTTACTGTAAACTCTGTGCATAGAAGCTAGTTACAAAAAATCATTACCTTCAGACTGTAATTAATCTAGTCCTACAGCTGGCTTTTGAGATGGATTCAATGAGTTTCCCCTAGGAGTACCTGTTTCCAGTTGTTAATGGTAAAGAAAGCCTGGTTGGTAACATTGCATTTGATGTCAAATTTAGATGCTTAAATTTAAGTAAGGTGAATCCTACCCAGTGTGTTTGGACTTTAACAGAGCAAAATTATTCAAGATCTGTAATACCTTATTTTAGAGATACATTCCTCAATGTGGAGAATTTTTATGTTTCTTTCCTAGTTGAAAGGTCTGTGAAATCCCTCGAGTCTTCACAAAGTGGAGTTGTCATGCTTTGCCTATCTTTTTTTCTTGTACACAGTAGGTTACAGGTGGATTATGGTATTACTGACAGTCACAATCGCTTTTGGTATGCAAAGTTAAAATCAGAATGTAAACCACATTGTCAGGATTACACATGGATTATCACCTACAATCAGCAGTTCACATCCTGATGGGACTGAGAGGTATTGGTTGAAGTGCTTGCAACTCAGATTATCTCTTGAATACAACTGAGTACTTTGCAAAAGAGAAGAATGCCATTAGCTGCATTTGTAGATGGGAAAAGCAGGGTTGAGAGCTATCGCCTCTTCAGGCTTCCTCGGGCTCCCACCTTTCTATCATTATCAATAGCCATCCTCCCTTCCAGCTGTCTCTTGGTTGCTTTGGGCAAACAAGAGATGTTAATTTCAGTTTTTCACCTTTAACAGCCAATAGATGATATTTTCAGTCCTTTCAGAGCAATTATTATTTTTTCCAGAGTGTTTTGCGCCTTTTCAGATTATAAGGTACCATTTCAGTCCCTTGTTTTTGCACTTATTGATGGTATTTTAGGATGTCGCCACTTTCTAGGTCCCCCAGCTGTATTCTCCAGAGACCAGGTGCCCTTTTCAATAATGTTTCTGGTTCACAGGCCTAGTTCCCAGGCTCACAGATCCCAGGCTGGCAGACATATTCTGCCAGTATTTTTCAGCAGACATTTTCTTCTGTTCAGTAATTTTCCCCTGTAACCAGGCTTCCTTTCTGGCTTCTCACATCAGTGGGACATCTAAGCACAAGTCTAGTTGCCAGTCTGATAGCAAAACTTACAACTTTCTTCTCAGAGTTCTAGTCTTTTTATCAGATGTTTAGAACCATAGAATCATAGAATAGAAACCCATCTTGGTGCTGCTTTGCATCCCATTCTGGATTCAACTGCAGATGGCCTTTGGCTTTCCTGACTCCATTCCTGCATGTTCTCTATTACTCCTGAGTTACTTGCCCTGCCTCCAGCTCTTGAGTGTTTCCTTTTTATGTCTGAGCTTTGCAAGGATCTACTTGTTCACCCAAGCAGGTGTGTCCTGCTACCTTTGCTTGAATATCTTCCTGTTGAGATGGACTGTTTTGAGGTTGGAGAATGTGATCCTTTAAAATAAATCAACTCTACTTGTCCTGTCTATGTCCAGGGCTGTATCCCATGGGATTCTTGTCAGCAGGTCCCCAAACAAGCTGAAGTCTTCTTTCCTGAAATCCAGTGCTGTGATCCTGCTAAAAAGCAGGATTGTTTTCTCCTCCCAGGATCCTGAATGTCATCGGCTCATGGTCACTGCAGCCAAGGATGCTCCCAGCCTTTACATCCCTGCTCAATTCTTCCATGTTTGTAAGCAGAGCATCTCCCCTCACTGGCTTCTGGATCACCTGCCAGGAAGCTGTCATCAGTGCAGCCCAGAAACCTCCTGACTGTTGGTGTCCTACTGCACTGTCCCTTCAGTGGACAATAGAGGTGACTGGTCAATCACAACCAGGTGCTTGAAGTCCTCAATGTGAACCAGGGCCTGTGAATGTGAGCCTTCCCACAGACATATCTGACTGCCTGTAAGGTAAGAATTTATCCTAACGCTGCTTCTTTGCATTTTGTGTTAATTAGGTAAAAATCATACCAGGAATACAGGTTCCTCTGGGAGCATACCACAAGTTACAATGGAGGGGCAAGTCAACAGCACTGGTTCTATTCTTGTACTGAAATATAGGAGAAGTTCTCTGTAGCTTCACTGGTTTGGAAGACTTGAGGGGTCAACCTCATTATTTTTCATGCTGCTTTCTGTGACACATGTGCCTTTTTTCTCCTGCTCACTCATTAAAAGATCAGGAGCAAAAGATTCCTTTTCTTAAGATTTCCACACGGATGTAGTATTTTTTAATTTTAATTTGGAAATATATAAAATTATATTTTCTGATTTCTGGTGGTAGCAGTTGTGGTATTCCAAAAGGCTAGGAGTTATCAAGATAAACCTTGCTTTGTGCAAGATGAGGGAATGCTGATTGAAACATGATTAAACAACCAATCATTTACT
Source organism: Phalacrocorax aristotelis (assembly GCF_949628215.1). Classification (NCBI taxonomy): domain Eukaryota; kingdom Metazoa; phylum Chordata; class Aves; order Suliformes; family Phalacrocoracidae; genus Phalacrocorax; species Phalacrocorax aristotelis. The sequence continues at coordinate 38,406,958 of NC_134311.1, read as the reverse complement.
CCCCTGACTGTGAACCATGGGGCTGTTTGAGCAGAACCTGAGAATTAAAAATACCAATAAGATTTGCTTTTTCAAAAAATGCTTCATTTGGCAACCATGTTTTAACAGTATTTTCTAAGTTAAAAGAAAAGAAGTGTATTTTTGTTTTGAAGTCGGATATTGATAATACTCAACAAACAGCTTGGTTAGCAAGTAGAATATCCAGAAGTTGCCCTAATTTTAATAACTGGCATGTAAACCAGCTCTGTGGTACATGAACACATATTTATATTAAAAGTTTTGAAAAGAATTGGGATACACTGGCATAAACAGTCTTAGGTTTGGCCCATATGTTGCAGAAGCAAACACAAATATATTGGAAGCAGCACCACGCAACAAGTAGGATGAAGAACAAGTTTTGAATTAACTTCTTAGTACGTTTTCTTCCTTCTTTCTTTTGTCTAATGATGCCTGTGATTTATGGAGTTGCAAAGCATTCTTTGCTACAGAAAATTCATGTTCAAGCTGGGAGATTTTTTTCATCTGAAGTTTAAAGAAATAACTCATTTATCAGTCCAGAACTACTTGCAGAACTACACATGTAACTCGTTACTTGTGTAGCCCTAAGTGTCCAACCCATGGCTGATTTTTAGTTCTGTATTTTTCTACTGTGTAAATCATATTGTGACTTCTTTAATATAGAGTATAAGGCACTTTATAATGTTTGCAATGGACTAAAGGAAATCTCATGCAGGCATCAAGCTTGAAAACTAAAAAACAGGGGAATGACTAACTAGGGGATTTATAACAAGCTACAGGGCCTGTCTTGATTTCAATCTAGCCAGGTGGCTACAGACAGGAATATTCTTTATCAAATGATGTTCATGAAAAGACATTAACATCTCGGCCAATTTCTCTGTGTTTCTAAAACAATCTGATCAAACCAGCACAGCTGCTGGCCGATCTGGCAGATTTAGTAAGAAGGATTGTGTAGGCATTGAGTTATCTAGCAGCAGGGACATTATTTAGTTTACTTTCTTCTGGCCTTTTCAAATAGAGCAAAGAGGGGTGTTTAGTTCTCCTGTCTTTAATTCCAAATGAAAACCACCAGCTTTACTTCAAAGAAAAACCTCTCTCAAATCTTGTGAGACCAAGTTCATCAAGGGGAAATGAAGAAAAATGGAAGTTCAATTGTCCTTGTAGGAAGAGGAGAAAGACAAGAAGAACTCTTTAAATCTCATTAATTTATATGGCCATCAGAATGGTTGGCCCAGTAATTCATGAGCTCTTGGCCCTACTGAATTCATGAAAAAACTCCTGTTCACATTGAAGAAATCTGGATTTAGCCCTGACAGACTCACCAGGAGAACCTATTAGCTTGTTCCCTTTTATATTCTTTTAGTAGCTTAAAGAGAGAATCATTACACTTCTGTGAATATCTCAAAATTCCTTAAGCTTGCATATATGAGGCTTATTGAAAGAAATTCTGTGACAGGCTATGTGTGGCTGTCATTCCTTTAGGGCTGATAGGTAACTGAAGGATTTAGAATTGTGATAATGTTGAATATCAGAACATGAAGAAATAACTTCTGTGTCTCTGCAAAACAATATTTAAATGGGAAATAGTAGCCCATAGCTTTTGCATATTTATTTATTTATTTACCTTGGGTTTTAGAAATTAAGTGAAATAGTATAAGGGGAAATAGAAAATTAGGACATGCAAGGGATGTGTTTTTTAAAATCTGGATTTTTCATGTTTAATGATAAATGTTTTTTTGAAACAGTAGTATTAATTATGGGGATAACTGTGAAAAATGAGAGAGTTCCATTTAACTTCTGTGCTCCTTCTCAGACTAACAAGAAGCTACAGAAGTCCTTGGGTTAGAGAGAAGAAAGATCTCTTACTTCAACAACCCTCCCACCATCCCCTACCTCCCCAGTCTTGAGAGTTCAAAAAACCAAGACTGGCTCCTCTTCTCTTCTCTAGAACTACTCACTCACCAGTTGTGCCCCTTGTTAGCAGCTCTGACACGGCAGCAGTAAGCAGCCATCACTCTCCATATCTTGTCACCATATGGGTATTTTCTTCTGGTTCTGGGGCTGGACATCCTGAAGTGCCTGCAGACGTTACGTTGGTAGTGTGTAAGCATTCCCAGGGAGCAGTTCATGCCTGGAGCTACCTGCTTCACAGCAGTCAGTAAGGTGATGTTTAAAAGCACGATTGATTGATCATTGATATTATACTGATGGTTCATTCAGCAATTTAAATTTTATGTATATGTTAGGCATGAGCATGTGACCACAATTCTTGCTTTCCTTTAATTTCAGGTTCTATAATTTTTGACAGCATTTATAAAAACCCAAATCAGCCATGGAGAAATTCAAGATCAGTCACAGGTTTAGGTTATGCTTTAGTGCAGCTACTGGTGAAGCAGATTTATAATGAGAGAAATTCATCCAGTGAGTTTCAGTAGGTAGAAGCCAATAAGATTTGTTGCTGTGAAGTCAAAGAATTTGTTAGAGTTGTAGGGTTAGTTGTGATACGCAAAATAAAGAAGAGAGGAACTGAGGCTGAGGAACATTTTTGGTCGGTTTTGCTGACTCACAAAGAAGGGCTTTTGCTAGCATCAATGAACAGTATTGTCCTATACTTTCAACACACTCACATTAGTTAACTGATTAGCTAGCTAGCTAATTTTTGGAGTAAGGTTCCATGCAAGTCATGGCATAGAGGACATGGTTCTCTGAGATTCCTGGTGGTGAAACTATTTACTTGGCAAGTCACTCACTGAGTGATTGTGGAGCAGTCTAATAAGGCCAGATCAAATTGAGAAAATACACTGAGAAAACAAATAGAGCTACTGGTGTTCTTTAGAAGTGTGGAAGATGTTTGGAAAAGCCTTAAAAAGCGTTTGTTGGTGGAGACGATGACCATATCCATTTAAATAAATCAGCAAGCTGTCCATAGATGGTGGCAGGGTAGAGAATAGTTAGAAAGCTGCAAAATAGAGGCTCTGAGAATTGTCAATGTATTACAAATGCACGTATATGTGCTTCAGCTTCTGGTAATTGCAAAATGAAGGGGTAGGGCTGTTCTTCAACAACAGCATGAGCTTCTGCTTGTACCTATAGCTGAGCAGGCAGCATTGCCTCAATGTGCACAATACTGTATGGTAAGTTTTGTGCATGGATGGAAGTAGTTGAAGCAAGAATATGCATAACTGGCCTGTGACAGTCTGAAAGGCAGACGTTCAGAGAGAAAGCTCAAGAGCTGGGCTAGTTGTATTCATTGCCCAAACAACTCCCACTTGCATCTGTATGCCTCTATCCAACCCTCCTTTTGCCACAGTTTTCACTGCATTATGCTCATTCTTTTCAGACTCTTGCTTCTAGGAACAAAAAAACCAAAACCGGTCCATTGCAACAGAGAGTGGAACAGAGCCTCCCTAGAGATCCTTGTATTAAAAGCAGTTGTTCAGCATCATATTTTCACTAAAATCCTTGCTCTTTCTGGGGAGGAAGAAAGGAATATATTGGCTTTGGAAGAGTTAAAAAAAGTAATGAGATACATGAGGTTGATTCATTAGCACTTCAGTGTTTGCATTGCTAAATTTTAGAATGTCCTACATGCATTAGATGCTATTTTAGTATAATGGCAAAATAATGATTATATTAAGTCAGACTTCAGTATTACAATGTGCCTACATTCTTTTTGTGATTCCAGATTCCTTTCCTAATCAATGATCGATATACCTATTGATGGGTGCTGTGTTATAGCTGGACAGTTTCATTACTATAATGTTGATTTTTTTTTCTTTAAAGCTGTTGAAATTTCTTAAAGTTTCTTACTAATTTAATGTCAGTAAAAATTAAATAGTGCATAGTACCTTCTTATTAAATTAGGCAGTTTTCAGTGTAGTGTTCTAAAGGCTATGGATCATTAAAAATTTTGCATTATTTATGTGACTCTATAATAAAATCACAATTACTGTGCACTTTTGGTACTGGGCTAAATTGAAATGTTGAACATAATAATCCATTCACTCACCAGAAAGGGTTAGTGACTAGTCTTACACTTAACATTGTACAGCATCTTACTGCTCTGCATGATTAAACAACTGTTAATTTCCTTACTGCCTCTGGTCTGCAAGATTAATCTCTTTATTAACTTTCTATAAATAAGTTTCCATTACAGAAAGCATGGTACTTTATTAGAAAGATGCCTGCTTGCGCATACAGTATTTTATCTTCTCCGATTTCATCTCAAGACATTGAGTTAATCGGTATATAACATAACAAGATATGAAGGGTTTTCAATCTGAAAAGTGATGGGTCACATTAGAAATATTCAGGGAATGGGAGGAAGGGAATTCAGATGGATGTATCAGTGTTACTGACATGTCAGAGCTGTAGTTTGATTTGTTTTGTATGCGAGAGAATGGGTACTAGCACATATAGGACTACATTTCTTTATATACGACTTGGTAGTCCCATTTGGAAAGACTTTTTGAGGAAAACAAGCCCATTTCTAGCATGACCTTATCTTTTTGTGGTGGCCAAAGGGCCCAATCTAAATTGGGACCCTGTTGTGCTGAGCTGAGGAGGTGAAGCAATAAAATTGTCCCACCTCTGAAAGGCTGCAGTCCAAAGGAACTGAGGAAGACATAACTGAGATGGGGGGCAGAGAGGAAAGAAGCAAAGAAGTGTAGAGGGGCAGGGTCAATCTGTTAGCAAGGTGTAGTTTTGTGTTAGTTTAAAATTTGGAAATTTCATTAACTTCCAGAAGAGATTTGTGCAAGTGAAGCTGGCAAATTCATTGGCTTCCAGGAGTGTCTTGTATGTCTTAAGCCTTCTGGCAGCGTTTGATTCAGTTGCAGGAATTTTGGTTGGTTTTTTACTATGACAAATAGAAAGGCATCTAGAATCTATAGGGGATGTTATATTTCAGTACCAGTGTTTCCTGCTGTACAGTTCTATCTATGTTTCTCAGATCTTACAGTTTGTCTTGAATTTACTAGCAAAATCAAGAATAGAGCAAATGAGAAGAAAATAGTTCTGCAGGGTACTTGTATATACACAAAATACCTATTAAATAATTTATATTAAAATAATTTTGGAATGTGTCATTATTAATAATAATTATTAAATGAATACTGAGTAAAGATCACACTAGAATTTTTTTATATAATCCTAAATGAAATCTATTACCTAGAAACATAAATGACTGTCTTTTTCATTGAGTTCATGCTTTAGAAACCTTGTATATGTGTGCTTTGTGCTTAGGAAGACAGCTTCAGTCACACTCATCTATTTACTCTGCTGAAGAAAACTCAAACTTTTCTTTCTTGAGCTTGCATGCTTGTTATATAACTGTAATTGCTTTGCTGTCACATGCCTACAAATATTTCTCCCCTGCCATTTTCAGTGCCTTTTATGCACAAAACCAAAAGCTGTATTCTCCTTCAATTTTAGCAGTTAGTTTTAAATATAGCTTGTTTCAATTACAATCCCTTTTTTCTTTCTTTTTTTTTTTTTTTTTTTTTTTGCTATCGCAGTCTTGTGTTCTAAAAACTCTCCTGGAAATTCTTACAGACGTAAGATGCAGATAAAGTCTCCAGTCGTCGTATAAATAGCAGCATGTAATGCAGTCCAGGAAAAGATCAACCTCTAATTTTTGTTTTGCTTTTCACCAGAATAGATTTCTCTATGAATGCCTCATTTCTCTCTTTTTCTTCCATAAATGTAGAATCTGACTCCTGAAAGGTAAATTAAAACTACACTTTGTCCTGAAGTTCTCACATTTAAAAGGCAACAGTGCTGGGTTAATCCCCAAGAGATTGTGACTTCCTCTCTTTAAGCTTAACAAACCCCACCTCAGCTGTGAAAGGCCCTTGATGTAAAGCGTCTTGATGTCTCATCAAAGAGACGAAAGAAGTGACATGAAGGAGATCATGAGCAATGGTAGCGTATTCATTTAGCTATCCTGCTAAAAAAGTCTGTGTCTATCCCATCACAGCCCTTAAGTGTTTGACATTCAGAGCAGGAGGAAAGGATGACCCAGAGGAAGAGGGTCCTTCAACACCACCTTACACTTTTCAGATTTCCATGGCTATCAGAAATGGTGAAAATATGGCTTTAAGAATACAAACATAAACTGTGCTTAACCCTATCCAACTTAAAAATTCTAGTTCCATGATGTCACACTTGTGTCTTATATCATGTTTCTGTTTTGTTTAAAGGGTGAAAAATGGAGCCGCTTTACTTGTTTTTCCCAAGTGTGATTGTGTAATTATCTGAATCCCCAAATATTCCCGTGTCTCTGAACAGCAGTTCTTTCTGTCCTCGGAATCAGAGATGATGTGAGTTCTTCCATCTGTCCCATTAAAGTACCTGGGACTGGCTTCGAGCACTGACATTACCTATTGGTGTCAGTCTGCAAATCAAGCTGGACTAAAACACATGCTGGTGGGATGGCATATTGGCCATTCCCTCCTGAGCAGGGAAAGCAAGGGATCTGAGAACACATGGAGTCCGAGGAAAGCCAAATGATCCCCAGAGAGAAGCAGAGGACAGAGATGCTCTGGAGAGAAACCCTAAATTTGAAACCAATAGAACATTTAGGTTCCCTCTCTGGGAAGTTCAGTGTACATTGCTGTAACCCCTTCATTGTTTTAAACTCCCTTTCAGGGCTTTTGTCTCTGGCTTGGTTTCTAATTTTAGTCTAGTAACTTAAGGATTGCAGGGCACAGTCTTTTTTTCTTTTTTAAAGTTAAGATGGCTTATGCAATTAGAATAGTAAGATATGGTGTACAGCAAAGTATTTAGCAATTCCTGAGACAGCAAGTACTTGGCAAAGCATCTGTCATTTTATCTGTCAAAACTTGCTTGGAGTGCCTTGCCACCAGTGATAGCTGGCTGTGGAATTAACAGCCTTCAGTGGCGAGGTGGAGAAAGAGATCACTGCAGCTTGCTGTATATCATTTGATCTGCCACCATTTGCAAATCCCACATATTGATGTTCAGCATTTTATTTTTATAAACACGGATTTGCTAGGACTCTGCCTCTCCTTTCCAGCTTGTTACCTGCTGATCTGAAGAGAATCTGGGATCTCTTTCATTGTTGCTCTCTGAAAATATACAAAAGTGAAACAAGATATCAATATTTTCTACAGTACTACTGCTAAATGTGGATATGGCAGACAGTGGAGTCCTTGTGATGCTAACACAGCTGCTCAGCACCCAGACTTCCCAAAGCTCCTGTATTTCACATACAGAGTCCAGAGGCTCACTCCAAATTTTCTGCATCATTCTTTGTAGCCAGCATCAAAAAGTGAAAGTCTCTGAAGAGGCAGCTGGGGCTGTGACCAAAGTCACAGGTTTTTTTCTGACTTCATCCATATGGCTGGATCCTGGAGCCTGTCCTTCCTCCCAGCTCTGTGTGTTTACCTGGTTATGTCCTGACCCTATGTCGAGGTGAGGCCCCATGTTGCAGTAGACATCAGAGCAGTGAGGACTGGCTGTGCTCTGCACACCAGGGTAAGCCAGGAGCAGGGCATGACAGCACAGCTGGCAGAGGTGGTGGCCTTGTCAGTAAGGGCTCAGCCTTATGTCCTGTGCTGCTTAACCCCAGGTGCAGTGAAACCGGTTGTGGCAACGTGAAATAATGTGAAGGGTTGTTGTTTTTTTTTAGAACAATCTCTGCTTCCCCTGGCTCTGTCCAGTGTTTAGCCCATGACTGTGCAAATTAGACAGACTGTGCTGGAGCTGAAGGTAAGGATGCTATGGAAGGTTCATTGGAGCTAGAGCTTCTCTCTCCATCTAGGAAGGATGAAGAGGTCCTAAGTATACTCAGGGGAGATGAGATTTTTTCCTATGTGTCAAGGAGGGTGCTTGGCTCATGCCTGAGCTTTGTACCTTCCTTCAGCTGATGCCTCTGTAGTAAACATGGTATCAGATGTAAGCGTAGAAGAGGAACAATTTATGACTGGCTGCTAATATCAGTATTGAAGAATATTCTTACTGTAAAACATAAGCTGCCCTGTGTCAGCTGGAGACTGTCCAATAGTTTTAGAACTATGTGCTTAATTCCTATTGCTCTTTAAAGCTATTACAAGACATGCAGGATATAAAACTATGTTTATTAAGGAAGAATCTGTGTGTATTATACCCCTGTAGGCCTGAGGCAGTGTGTTACTGCAAACATAAGTAATTTCACTGAAGCCCTGGAAAAAAATCTTGGTTGTAAGAATTACCTGAAGAACATTCAGCCCAAAACTTACTTAATATATACTTGCATCTATATCTTGAGAAGTAGGAACCTCTGTAACATAAGAAGTAGCTTAGATGTCCATGATTAACATGGATTCACCCTCTTCCAGAAAGGGAAATATTGATATTTTGGCTTTATTTCCTGTAATTGCCAAAGAGAAGCTTTTGCTTCAGTGTTTGTAATAAGCTTTATAGGTATTTGAGCACAACTGTCCTGTGCTTATGCTTGGTAAGTCTGTATTACTGGCAACAGCAGACAGAACAAATAGGTCAGCAAAAATCTGAACAAAGCAGAGATATTTGTAGATGTAAAGATAGCTATCATGAACTTCTACGTACTCTAAATTAATAGTTTTTAAAAGCTAGGTGTCAGTTGCAGCTATCCAAAAAGAAGTGCTATCAATAACGCAAGATTTTTCTTTAGATTGGATATGGAGTTGCTAACTGTGCATCTGTCCAGCTGTGTATGTATTCCTGAAGTAATGTGTGTATGTGTGGTATTGACAAGTCTGGGTGTCACAAAATGAGTACTACGGGCACTGGAAAAATGGAAATAGTCACTGTATTCTATTCAAATGTAGTATAGGATTTTCATAAAATTTTAACATTTTACTTTCCTATTACACCTTTACTACAGCTAAGCAATCTGGTGAGAAAAGGGATACAGTAGGTGTTTCTAATACTGTTGGCTCTAAATCTGTCTTTAAGAGTTTTTACTCATGTCCTGACTCTGCAGTAAATGTAGATCTGTGGCCATGCCTGCAGATGCTACTGCTGAGACTGGGCTACACCAGGATGGCCTCATGGCACATTGGTATTCAGATCTTGGACTAGCTGGGGTCAAGCCTTGCTTCTGGAAACTTTCTTGTTGCTGAAACTACTGGGGATTAACAACCACAGCTTCTCTTTCCTCTGCCATAACTCTCTGATAGCAACATAACTCTGCCCAGCTTAGAAGCTATTGTTTGATCCTCCATGGGTAGCTATTCCATACTTGGGTCTCAATGTTCCTTACAAGTAAATTATGACCACAATAACTAATTTCAGGAGTTAAATCGAAAACCAAAGTGACATCTACTTCTTTAAAAAAAAAAAAAGAATAAAGTCAAGTAAACAGGATACTCAAGCCTCATTTTTTAGGGAAAGGTTAGAATCTTCCACCCAAAGATCCATTCTTAAGCTTGATTGAAGCAAAGTAATTCTCAGCCAGGCCCACTGTATGGAAAGCAAAGTGGACTGAGGTTGCTGTGATCCTAAGCTTTCTTTAAAGCAACTGTTTTATTATTAATATACTTTTAATAGCTTCTCTCTGATTGTTTTACAGACTGACTACAACTTAAGTTAATGCTGAGACATTAAAAGCTTGCCTTTTAAATTTTTAACAAGAATAAAAATGTACACAGAGCATGGACTTTCTTGAACTATCTTGATCTGACGTGAAAACAAGTTAATACCATTTCACACTTTGGTTTAAATATTTTATTGGAAGTCACAGATCCTTCTGATTTATATTTTTGTGACCACTGTTCCCTAAGTACTCCAAATGCCAAAAGTGATCTTTTAGAAGCTTCCAAAAAACTGAGACCAATTTTTCATCTAGGTGAAAGACATTGGGAAAATGAAAGGTGGAAATGAATCCATTTAGACTGTAGTTAATCCCCCATGCCCCACTCCCCCCCCAAAAAAAGCCCACAAAAAAAACCACAAAAAAAAAACCCACTGGAGGGAAATGGAAGCAGAAGACAGAAAAATAAAGAAAAGTTGTCTCCATAGCTTGAAAAACTGTCTTTCTTCCCTTGTGTCTTGCAGAAAGCTGTAATGAAACAGTGGACTAAAAACTGTCAAGAAATTATGGTTGGATTATCAGCAGTTTGAGATCTCTGGGCATTTTTGGCTGGCCTCATCACCAGCTGTACACTGTAGTTCGTGAAACCTCCTTTTGTTGATTTTCTTTCAAATAAGTAGTAACGATGTCACATAATTTTCTGTGTGCTGTTAAGAAAATGATATGCAACTTCTCTTTTCCTCTTTGAGCAACTGTAGAAATCTAGAGGTTTAAGACGATGAGATCATGTTGGTAATTTCTAATCTTGCCCTCCTTCCTTTTCAGTTCATTCTCCTTGTCCTGACCTGCTCCACACAACTACAGGGGATCTCAGGAAATACAGAGATGTGTAACTTCACAGGCTTGAAGGACTGCACCTCTCAGCTACTGTCAGGATTTGAGGAAAAATATTGACTGTCACTCAGACCTGAATCTGGAGGACCCCAGCTGCCCAGATTTGAGACCCTCTGGGATGACCGTTGCCTCAGGTTTCCTTTAGATACACCAGAACCGCAAGGTAGGGAGGACATGCCTAGTGATCTCCATGTCTGGAGTGCATGTGCCAGCAGAAGAGCTGGGGAGCGTGCTTGAAATTCGTGACCAAGAGGTGGCTTAAGGGGTCTAGTATTCCCCTAAAGGGATGCTCCAAAGGGTGCATGTGGGTTATAGATGTGCCTAATCACTCAATCTGTAATGCAGAAGTACCAGTTATCCTTTACTACCCCATTGAAAAAAGCTGCAAATTTATGCACCTATGACCTGCTCCTATGATTATAGGTACAAGACTATGTCATACCTTACATGTTAACTGTGCTTTGTCAATCAAATTTTTCTCTGCATGTTAGAGAGAACACAAGGTAGATTGAGGAAACTGAAACAGCTCATTCAATGAGCTGCTTTAGTAAATTTATCCCTTAACAACAACTAAAGAAATAGGTTAATTCCTTTAAGAAATTAAAATCTCTTTGCAGCTCAGAACTTAGGATGACTTTTGAAAAAAAAGCAAAGTATGGCAGAGAAATAATACGTCTGACTATTGCAGTAAAAACACGGCTATTAACAGAGGTAAGCTTGCCTTTCTTTACTTTCCTCTTTCCAGTTTGTCTGTAATGAGCAGTGCTCAGAGATCATGGCTTGTTTTACACTGCTGATGAGTCAAGCCAAAAGAGAAGGAGAGCTTCTGAGCCGGGACCTGCATCAGCTTCCAAGCATGAGTCATAGTCACTGGGGTGTCCATTCTCCTCATCTTCTGGGAATCACAGAGTCAAGGAAGCTTGTCACAGACATCAGCCCTACCGGGAAGCCCTGATCTAAAACAGAAATGACAGAGATCAGGGGATGATCAACCAACAGAAGTGCAGACAGCTGCAAAAGCAACTGAGTTTGAGCTGTGAATACTTAGCTGAGATAGTAAGTATTATTCACACATTTGCTCTTAATCAAAATCTCTAGAAACACAGAATAAAGGATTCAATAGGAATATGTCAGCTGTGCTCAGCCTCGCCCTGGGAAACGAACAAATGAACATATCATGTTACAGAAGAGTGGTGATACCAGAGCAGTGCAAGTACTTTAGGGGACACACACAAAGCCTTCCTACTTCTGGTGAGGGATTAGTGGCAGTTACTACCTTTTACCATAGTTTGGGTGTAATCTGATGTGGTTTACACCTTGCCACCAGGTACCCAAACAGACCCTCCATGCTTTTGATGCTTGAAGACTGAATAATTGGGGGTTTTTATTTTGGTTTCTTTTTTTTTTTTTACAGTATGCCAGGAATCCCAATAGCATTCTTGCACTTTTCCTTAATGACGAGAGCTTGTACCTCTGCCAAGCAATTTGTGATATCATTTGTAGGAGTGGATGCTGTCCAGAATGTGCTACACTAATGCCTCATATCAAGAATACCAGTAGTACAGTGACTTCCTTTTAATTAATTATGATGTCAGTTTTGTCTAGGAGGCCAGCTCGCAGCCTGTGAGCCAAACCTCCAGGTTCCTCATCCAGGAAAGAGAATCACACCATGCAGAGACAAGCAGTATTTGATACAGTTATAAAAATTTCCATGAGTTTGCTCTCTCAAGATAGAAACCTGATCAACACTTATGGGCACTTTTATTTCTCGGTGTTACAAGGTCTGGCCTACACATGATAATTGGAATGCTGTGCACACAAAGCACAGAAATGTGTCATTAGAAAACCCATTCTGCTGAATGAGATTTAAATTGTCCCAAATGATTTCTAAGTACTGAAGGTGATTGGGATACAGGGATGGAGAAAAAATTGAACAAAGTATTTGGAGATGGAGTTCATTTCTCATAGTTTGGGTGCATCCTGTAAGAAAGATCACAAAAAGTTTTAGAAATAGAGTCTGTCAGTCCCTATAGAATTTGCAGGAGAACCTCACTGGCATCACACTGCTCCTGTGTGACCAAAGTTCAATTCTGATCCACAGAAGTTGGTGAAAATTTTCTCAATGGTTTCAAAGCAGTAAGAATTTCCTGACAAAGCATAGTTAAGGATGTTGATTCTGGCTTCACATGACGCAGACCACGCCTCTCTCAAGCCTTCTGGGAGGACTTGTAGGAATGGTTTTCTTTGCAATAGAGGCTTCATTCATGAGACAAAATGATGCTTTTGGAAAATACTTCTATATGCAAAGAGGAGTAAAAATCAAAACAAACGAAGAAACCAACCAGCTCATGCACCTGAGTACCATGACCCACCTAGTTCTGGGTTTGTTACCTGGCTCTGACCTCAGTTATACTTTCTTGAGAAGTTACTTGGCATTGCATTTGGGCATTCTGATGACCACTCTGAATTACCCTGATGACTCTGAATTTGGGGCTGGGACCTCTGAGCCTCTGGGTTCATCTAGGGAATGATAATAGAAAGGTTGGACGAGATGATCCCTGAGGTCCCTTCCAACCTGTGATTCTGTGATTCTGTGACAATAGTCTTGGCAACTCTTTCGGACAGGAAGCATCCCATGGGCCCCACCAGTTGTGCTCTGGTCACCCACCATTCAGCACCATGATTAAAGGTTACACAGGTGAAGCCTCAGGAGTGCCTGGAACTCAGTGCCTTACGTAATTGCCTTTCTTTACAGGGCATAATCCCTACGGTATTTCTTTGGTCTCACAGAAAATGTAATTAAACAGCTAAAACTTTTGCCTAATTTTTCCAATACCTGTGTCTCACTGTGACTCCAGAACTCCTCTCTGGTATGAGGTAACACATACCCAGGGTCTTTCAGGTGATGAAATGAATGATTTACAAAGTCTAGGATTACTCCAAGGCATATATTTTATATTTTCACTCATCCTTGCCTAGAGGTCTTTAAATGGCATATGGCCAACCTCTTCTTTCAGCAATCCAGCAACAATGCTTGTTCCTATTTTCAGATACAACTTTTCTTCAGAAATTGCATCCATTTTGAGACAGAAGTAAAAACTCTTCTGCCAAGATTGCTTGCCTTCATATGGAATTACAGTATGTCTTCTTTTGCTTGTTTGCTAAGAAAAACATTTTGAAGACCGTGTATATTGGTAGTCCTTGATGACAACCACCATAAAAGCATAATTAAGATGGATAGGGTATTATTCCTGTACTCTGCTATATTATGTTTACACTATAGTGTAGTTTAGAAAATATACTATGGAAGATGGTCTGGTGTTCTATTTCAGCAAAATTGGCAAGCAGAAGTCTTTGCCTTGGGATGAGCTAGATCAGCCACTCTGTTTCTCCAGTTACACCTTACTGCATCTGCTTGTTTTTAGAGGAGTTACCACGACACAAAAGTAGGGTAATTTGTGCTTGAGTCAGGCCTTTTGTCTTACTGTATCTTTTGTGAGGAGCACAGTTTTTAGCGCCATTATTGCCAGACAAAGAGATACTGACACTGTCGATAAAGATAGCTTTGCAGGATCAGCACAGCCTGATTTACTCTGGTGCCCCGGGGCCTCTATTAACAACACTCCAGTGTTTACAGCTGGCATACTACTCTTATTATTTGCTTTGTTTTCTTTTAAGCAGGGGTCAAAATGCTGCTGTATTTCCTTATTAATTCGCATTTCTCAGTGTTGTCACACTGAAGTCAAAAAGCACGCAAAACCTCAAAAGAATCTACCTCCACAGACTGAGATTTAGCTTAAAGGTCAAATGGTCAATTATGCCCCTGCAACAACCCATTGGGCAATTTTCCAGTTAGGTACATCCACTTTCACAGTGTTCGAAATCTAGCAGGGCCAATGTACACCACATAAGTAAAAAGCTAAGCGATACTCTGGGACATAATAATTTGTCTTCTATAAAGGGAAGACACCCAAGAAATGGCACAGGAAATGGAGTGGAATCTACTGAGATATGAATTGTTTCTTCATTTTTCCCTCATTACTCCAGAAAGACAGTAATCTTTTTAAATGCAGGAAAAATCCTAAAAAATTCACATTTAGCAAAATGGCAAATGGCACTGGACCCAACTCTGTATTTATGTAAACATGAAAATGAGTTGAAAAAGAAGCGTTAGGTCACAGGTCTGGAAATACGAATATCGGATATGACGATTTGGGGTGTCAGTAGGGTAGAATATTTGAATATTAGCATGCTAGTGAAAGTTTATTCCTTACAGTAGAGTTTCTAGTGCTTTATTTAATGTGATTTTATATGTGCCAAGTATTGATGCTTCCAGCAATTTTCTCTTAGGAGACCAACCTACAGCCTAATAATTATCACTCTGAGGCAAAGGGTCTCTCTGCTTTTCCCTGCCCTTGCCAAATGAATGCTATCTAGTAATGCACTCTGTGCACTCTGTGCACTCTGTGCCAGCTCTGTGTTCTGTGTTCAGGTTTCTTTGTAGGTCCTCAAAGGTGCTCTTGATCTTGTGAAGTCCTCTTGTGTTTAAGCTCAAGTAGGAGGTATTTCCAATATTTTTTTTCTTTCCACAGAGTATGCTCTACTGACTATTTTCCAAGCCCTTTTCGAGTGGTGATTGAACAGCCTGCTCAGTTTAACTGAGTCACCAGCATGGATAATACTCAGGATGAGCAGACAATTGTTAATGCATGTGGTGACTCCACAAAACCACTGTATCTTAGGAAGTGGAAGAAACCCCATCCATTTTAGTAATGGGCAGCCCGCTTTTTACACTTTCGTACAAGCTTTTAATCAAGACACTGGTCTTCATATGCATCTGCAAATTCTCAGGAATCATCCCTGATATTGAAGAACAGGCACTTAATTCAAAAGCAAGAACAGTCAAAACACATTTTCATGGATGCTCCTTTTCTTGCAGAAGCGTGTGATTTCTGATTTGTCAGCTTTAAAGTGTTTGCATTCTTGTGCTTATGGTCTGCATTTCTAGGTCAACATAAATAACACACTTGTGTTAGTGAGCTGATCCTAGATCATTTTTACAAAATACTAGCTGGCCCAGTGTCTTCTTGGATAGTGTTGCCATACTAATGCTCTTAATGTCACAAATATATTACGTAGACTTTTTAGACTATACAGGTTTATAGGCTTGGGAAGAATAATCTAATGGTTATATCTTACTGTAAACAAATGAGTTTTACATATCTGTCATAACAATAATCTACTAATAATTGAATCATAAACTCATTTTGTTATACCATGATTTATATATCATCTGTGCTACCACTACTTACATTTACTTCTTATGTATCTTACCTTTAAAATTAAATAAAAATTTTAGAAATCTGGGTACAATTGAGGAAGCAAGCCAAACCAATTCTTTTAACATCAGGTCAAAAAGGAACAACAAACATCAGGCAGTCCTACAAGATTTCAAACCCTTGTGCAATTTGCATATCATCTTAATGATGATATAAGCTTTGCCTATTATCTTACTGATCATACTCTTAGTATTTCCCTTCTTGCGTTTCAGAATGGTGACACTTTTTTCCACACATGGCTAAGTCTATGTTGGCCTGCCAAGTCAAATGAGCTCCTGAAGCAATATTTGAAGATCAGAGTTTTAATGATAATGACATGAAAAGATTCCTTAGCATTCAGCTATACCGAATGTGTTGTGCAAACTCAGCCCCAGATTTTTGTTAGTTCTCTCACTACATAGAAAGTTACACTGAAGCTGCAGTGAACTTTCACGTGCCCATATTTATCAAACCACAGTAATTACCACCCATGTACTTTAGTTCTTTGACCTGCATTCAGTGGTCAATTAATAAATTGACAATCTGTTAGGCTGTTTCACACTGGGATTGAGTAAAGATGACAAGAAGAGGGCACTACATCAGTGGTTTCCTTTCAAAGTACACTTAAATACCATCAAATCCACAATCAATGGCAATGCACACACATGTTTAACAAAGCTTTTAACCTTTTAACCATCAGGCCGTCTGCCTTTCAAGAAATAGTGCTGTTTCAAACAGCAAAGCAAGGGATTGTGTACATCCTACAAGCTCTTATGACTGGAATTTGTAGGTGAGTGAAGCCCTGTGAATCTCTTCAGCCACCCCATCCCCTCTCAGGTAAAAATATTGTAGGGATATGCAAGAGGATCCTATGAAACAAATCCAGTCAAGAGACAATCTGAAAAATAGTGATGGGAAGGAAGACTGAACTGTGTCTCATTGAATCCTCCTGAGCCACCCCAGCAGAGCTAATGTGGGTATATACATAGCATGAAGTAGGACATGAGACCCTTTTCCTTAAAGAAGGGATGGAAAAAAACTCCCACTGCTGTTTTTGAATATAAGCACGCTAGCTTGCAAGCCTTGTAACACGAGCAGCAGTGGCAAAGCCAGAGACACCTCTCCCAGGGTTGGTGGAAGCCCTGTAGCTGCAGCAGCATCTAGACTGGCCTAGCAACTGGGGATTCTGAAACTGAAAGAGAGAGGACATCCACTGTGAGTAACATGTAGCGGCATTAAAGGGCAAAACCAGGACATAAATTGGGTTTGACCATGTGTGAACCATGTCTATAGAAAGTTATTCTTAGCTACAAAATACCTGGGTAATCCCTCACCGATGTGACTGCAACAAAACTCTGCAGAGTCGTGTGCCAGGAAGACAAATGGTGCACAGTAAGTGTCTTGTCCTGACTGTAGGAGCTATAAGAAAATGCTACACCACAAGAATTGTGGGATTTTGAACATGGGTGAGAATACTACAGGGGAAGAAATGATAACTGGTAGGTAAATGAATCAAACAGGAGTGGGCTACAAGCATACAAGCTTTAGGGCTAGATGCTGGACATGGATTTTAGAAATGGCTTTGCTTGCTAAGGGTTTATGATGTCTTCAGCCATTCATCAGGAGAAGGTGAAGGATTTGAGTAGCTGGGATTCAGCAGGAAATATTCAATAATTACTCCAAAAGCATCAGAGCCACTAAGGCACATACCAAAGGCAAAAAGTGGGCTGAATTCAAGGCTCGTAATCAGAAAATGTCTTTCTGCAGATCAAAAGTATGATCAAGAGGTCAGGGTAGTTTTGTCTGTAGTGCTTGTAGTCTCTAAATATTTATGGGAACAACAACAGTTTTCCCCAGTGGATCATTCAAAGGCAGAAAACCCTCCAGGATCACTACCCACTTAAATATACTTTTCTGGAATAAAGATTTCCACATCTAGATAGTCACCTTGCAGTCAGTATAGAAACAGGTGCTTTCAGGACATGATCCATCTGACCTATTCAGACGTTACTGTAGGATGAGATATGTCAGGCATTGCCCACTTCTCCCTATTAAATATAAAAGGAACATAGAGTGATGCTGTCACTGTCTACTTGTAATCAGATGAATCCTGCCACTAAAGCCCGCTTCTGTTGCTAAGGAAAATGTATCTCCTTCAGAAGATAATCACTCTTCAGGAGAGGTCCTCAAAACCAGATTAAAACAGGCACAGCTAAGAAAGGCTACGTTTATTTGATATCATCAGGCTTAAAACTTCTGGCTTTCTTTCAGGTTCTTTTCTAGGTGCAGGATGAAATTTCTAACAAAATAAGAAAATTCTTGCTGCAGAGGCAATGAGGCAAAGAGGAGCACCCAGTGATACCTGTGAGGAATAAGTTAAACCCGTGTAATGCAAACTTCATCTCTTAGGTGTGGGGAGCTACGCATCCATGATAGGTGTTCCCCTTTCCTTGCCACAGGGTGAGTTCATCTCCTGTTATTTCATCTGCTTGTTTCTTCAGCTGGGATGGACTGAAATCCCTGAAATAACTGGAGAGATAAAAGATCTCACAAATATCTGAGAGATGCTGATGGTGTGCAACCGGTGTCTGCAGTTACATAGGCATAGGCTGCAGAAGGCCTGTGATGTGTGTGACATGTGGTACCTGACAGTAGGGGCCCAGGAAGAAAGAGAAGCCATTATCAGCTACTTCTGACAGGAACAGATCCCAGAAATCATTACCTATGTAAATGACAAGTAAAAGCACCTGCATCTGCAGAGAGAAGGTGCTTTTCAGGTAGGATGAGTAACGAAACTGCAAATGATGGCTGAAAAACAAGTTTAAAGACTTTATATTGGCACTCTCAATAGAAGGTCCTGAATTTCCTCTGCAACTTGCCACCAGTAAAAAGGTTACTCAAATCTGCAGACTCCATTTGGAGTCAGTGAAATGTCCTAAGATGCAGGGATCCAGCCAAAGGGCTGGAGCAGCTGAGTCACTAAGTGGAAAGCAGTGCTTGGAAGGGTATTTGGGGCTGGCTCTCAGAAATCTGCTAGTGGGCAGAGAAAGACAGAGCCACCACTCTTGGCTTATGTGAAATTACAGTCTAAACCAAGGATTAATGAACTCAGGGAGACAATGACAGACAGATGGACATTTGGATCATGCCCTTATGAAAATGAATGCAGTTAACTGGAATGCAGATTTTGATTTTAGGTTTTAAAAGTGTTAGCATTAACTACGGCAGAAGAAAGCAAGCTTTAATCTTCAATCTGTATTGACAGAGGTGAGTAAAAAGGAGTCACCCCTTTCTTTCCCTCTCTCCTTTTTTGCTTTTGTAATTCTCGGATGAAATGTTCAAGTGAAAAATATATTTTGTGAAAATTCAGGCATCAATGTGCAATGTGAAAAAAAAACCCCAACAACCCAAGACAAGAAGAGAACAAAATAAAGTATTTTGGGCATGAATAGAGTACATTATCAAGAATTTTCATACATCTAAAAAAATAATCCCTACAAAACCCTCAAGCAATTTGTACTGAAAGTAGCTAAAGCAGCTATAAACTCTTGTTGCATTGTCAGTTCAGGCTAACAGATGGAATACAAGGCCAAGGACAAAAAGTACAACTCAGACAGCTTTTAACTGCTGAGGACTAAGCTGTGCCGGATAGATAAGCTTCACTTAAGGCAACAGGAATCTTTCACTAACTTCAGCTTCAGGACCTAAGCTGTAATGTGAATACACCATAAACGAATGCGAACACAAGTAACAGTCAACAGACACTGCTTCCTGTGCTGAATTGTAGGTAATGTGCCTCATGCAATAAGCCCAGCTGCGTGGGGGAGGCAGCTGAACATTGCCTTAGCTAGAGACTTGGAGAAGATACCAAAAATAATGAGATTAGTTTATGGTAATACTTCCAAAACCCAAATGTTCTCAGACTGTGAACTTCTATGACATTGTCTGTGAACAGAAGGGTAACTATCAGCTCTTTCTTTAATCCAGATGTTGTCAAGCCACAAGGTAGTGTTGCTTGTTTGAACTTCAGTAAACTGACACCAAATGGTGCCTGTGTCTTAGCTGGACATGACAGCATGAAGAACCGATGCTATCTGAATCTTGTGAGAAGGATTAAGAACTGATGATGATGGTACATCTTAAAATGTCTCCTGCTCTGTGTGGTTGCTGCGGGAAACTGAATGGAAGTACCATAGAAACACGCAGAACATTATGTAAGAGAATCCCTCAGGCCCTGTGACAAAATCTGGGTGTTGTTGGGAGAAAAAAGCTCCGGAGGAAATGGGGAAAAGATCACAATGTCTTGGTGGACAGCAAAGGTTGTGGGAGCCACAGGAAATAATCAACAAGGGAGTGGTTTTACTAAGGCGGGGGGTGGGGGTAAGGGGAAAGGGAAAAGAGAGAGAGCAGAGTAGAAAAAGTATTAATCAAAGGGATCTGCATAGCTTCCGCTCTAGCCCAAATCCTGATTTTAAGCATGAACAGGTAGGCCTCCACATGACAGCACAGTGGCTTAGCAGCAAACTTGTCAATACATTTTCTCAAGTCAGCCCAGAGGGTGGCAAGGAATTTTGTCATAATCAAGAGATGATTTTATAGACAGGGGACAAGACATTTTCTGAAAATAGAGTACTTCACTGTTCTGTAAAGAAGCTAGCATGTGTTTTATAACGATTTTCCTGTTTTCCTCTTGCTCAGTCTTAAAAATAGTTAATATAATGTAATGTCTTCCATTGTATAGCAACTGTCCAAGCACCTGTAGACACAAGCAGACAAAAAGGAAACAGAAACTGCTAAGAAGTACTACATTTACGTAATAACATCTCTAGTACTGCTATTCTTAAGTTAACCAAAGAACAAAAATGAAGAATGCTCCCACATACCTGATTTTCAGATGGAAGGAGATTAGATTTACCAAGCCATTCACAGTATATTATCCATAAGGTAAGTGGAAGAATTACCTTAGCTTACAGTGCGGTACTGACTACCAGGATCTCTGAGTCCTAAATTCATCAGTTGGAAACGATTGATTTCTGACCTTCTAGGCTTCTACTAATTTGACTGTTTATGTCTGCTCATGGCTGTTATCTATGCTACTGTGCGAAGAGGCATGCTCAGACATCATCAGTGGTTTTGGAACAGAATTACTGTGTCCTGCCTGTGCCATCAACAATAGGCCCAACTGTACAGGCAGTATTTTCCCTTGGAGAAACAGGCCATATAATGAGATTTGACCTCAGCTTGAATGAGACACTATCATAGCCACGACAAGTACACCTGCATCATAAATTAAATGATTTCTATCTTGAGCAATAAACTACAGAGCTTTCTTTTTCCAGGTCACTGTATTGCATTCTACTGGCCTGGAAGAACAAGGAGTCAAAAATCTTGTTCGCCTTTCACTTGAAATGATCTTAACCCCATAATCATGAGCAATGCACATTCACGGTATGTAGTCCTTGTGAAAGGGGAACAATAACTGACGAGAGTAGCAGTAACTCAGTAACTTCTGATGCCAACCAAAGTTGGCTTGCAGTGTGCCAGTAGCTAAGTTTTCAGATGATTTCTGATCCTTCTAATTAGTGTACTGGAGACTGGGTTTTGGGTAGTCTTTTTCCTGCCCCCCTTCTTTTTCACTCGTTACTGTAAAGGAGGACTCAGAATATCATCGGCTCATCATGGCCAAAAAATCCTTACTGTCTGGACTGTTTATAAACTGGGAGAAAACTGTCAACTGTCTGTCAGACTTTTATTATGTTGCCATTTTCCACCTGTTGAACCCTTGTATTCAGAAAGACAAGCATGTCTTCCACTACAAAGTATGTGTGTGGAAACAGGCATACATTCAGCTGGATCATCTGGGGAGAAAAAAATTCTGTGAACTGAGCAAGTCCCTGCATTTGATACAAGCTTGAACAACTACTGTTTGACAAAACCAGCAAAACAGAACATTAGAGCTGATCAGCTGCTTTGGGATTCCTCTTACTGATGTCTTACCAGTAAACACACCATTTACGTTTGCTGTCAGAAGGTGTCCAGAAGGTGGTAAGTGGATAGCTGCAGAATTAACAAGCTGCCCTGTTTCACTGGCTGCAGAGAAACTCAGATGGTGGTGGATAAAATAGACTGAAGTAGGGGTAGGAGCTTGTAGTGACACAGAGAGGAGGCAGTCAAGCATGAAGTGGAGAAAGTAATCCTTTTCAAGTCCTTGTTCTAGTTTTACCACCTTCAGGATGATGATTGCTCTCATATCATTACCAGAAAGCTACATGTGGAGTCTTCTCAGCCAGAAAAACATAGTGCTGCCTTGGACTTCAGCAGAAAAGGGAGATCCATGCCTCCTTACCATCACTACCTTTACTGCCCCCTCAAAAACGACTTTTTTTTTTTTATAAATTAGGAGGGTTTTTCCCTCCACCCTATGATGTGATTGCTTATTGAGGAAAAGAAAGTAGTGCTGCTTTCGTAGCAAGCAAGTGACCAAAGGCTAGCAGGAACTCTGTGATTAATACCTCCAGCCATCAGACAGACACAGACCAGGGGTCAAGAGGTCGGGTTAAGTGCCTTGCTCTCATTAGGTCACAGGGGAGCCCACAGCTTTGAAACCCTGTGGGAGTATGAAAAGTTCTGTGGTGTGAACAGTACCCCTAGAAAAGTGATTGCTCTTGGGATGAGGTTCCACGTAGACATCTCCGGCAATATAAAATTGGGCCGAACCATTAGACCCTCAGGACCTCATTTAACTCCTTGTTTATCAGAAACATGGGAGTTACAGTTATCTTTTCCTTCCCCCTTCCACCTTTTCCCTCCTTCCCGAAACAAAGAGGTGTACTAATTTTCTTGAGCACAAGGTGGCAGGATTCAGCTTCTCTTTAAAGCCAATAAGCACTGAACAGTGCTTGAAACAGGTAAGGTAAAAACGCTTCCATGATTCAGGGATGCAAATCAGCTATGATCAAGTAGCTAGATAAACCTGCAAATAGGTGGAACACTGGAGATAACAAAGCCAGGCTAGAACACTCAGACAGTGCTTCGTGTTTGGAGGAAATTCAGAAAAGGGGTGCGTGGAATCTGATTTTTGTCATAGAGGGAAAAGATGTGGGAGATCAGGGAGGAAAGGCAAGTACATGCCAGAACAGTTATTACCCCAGCAGGTGCTGCAGATCTGAGTTCATATGCTTGCTCTGGGTCACAGTGCAGCCGTGTGTCTCGGACCAGAGTTCTAGCTTGAATGCAAGAAAATCTTCATGTGGAAAGTTTCACAGGAATCAGGGTATTTCTCTGGAAAACAAAACGTTTCTGATAAAATCAGGAATTCCTGTGAGCTATCCAAGCCCTCCCTCTTGTAACAGGTAATGATCCCCAAAGTGTAAGCAAAATGTAAGCAGTTTATTTCTACACAGTTTTGGCAAGCCTGGTTCTTCTGTATGCACTCACTTGGACAGGAAAGGGTACCCTAGTACACACACAAATCATGTGGCCCTTACCTTTTCCCAGACTCTGTGGTATAATTTCACATTTCCCCACCTAAACAATTATACTCTCACAGAGATTCTTGGAGTTTTCAGCTCCTGCCTCTTTTCCAGAAATCCACATTTGCACCTTTTCAGATATTTACTACAATTTCTATGCTATGATACAAAGCTACTTCATGTATGGTGTATGAGTTAAAGTTTCAGAGCAATTGAACTCAATTTCAAGACCAATTTCAAGGAAACACTATGAGTATTTCAACATCTTTAGGTTTTGCTTCTAACATATTCAGATGAATGTGTGCTCATAACTGTATTTATGGCAGTGAAAAAAATGGGCAAAGAAATGTGTATTGCAAGGGAACAGAACCTCTGGAAGGTCACTAATTTGTTTTCACCTTCCCAAGGCAAACCTGACTCTACTTCACCTGCTCCGGAGAGACACTGACCTCACCTGCTCTGAGAAGGCTCTGTCGCTTAGGATTCCAGTGTTCTCCAAGGTGATCTATTTGTCATGCTTAACTGTCCTTTCCATGCAAAAGTTTTTGTAATGTCAAACATGAATCTTCCTGCCTGTAAATCAGTTGCATTACTTCTTGTCTTATCCCATAGACAAGGACAAAAATTATTACCTGTCCCTTTGCATACCCTTTTAGATATCTCAGGAGTGTTACTGCACTTCCCTTCAATCTTTCATACACCGAAGAAAGCCAGTTCTTTCAACCTTCACTCAGAGTTTATATTTTCTAGACCTCTGATCACACTCCATAGCTTTACTATATTTCCAAGTCTTTGTTCTAGTTTCACTTTCAGGATGATCTTTGCTGTCACAGCATTAGCAGAAAGCTACTTGTCTCTAGTAGTTTAGTTGTGGGTCCCCTTTAAGTCATGACACATAGGAAGTATTTGAGCAGCTCTTTTGTTCTTTATTAATCTGTGAGAAAAAACATAGAAGAATGGTTTTACCTTTACAAATAATACTCATCTATGTAGAAATAAAGTCACAGTTTATCACAGCAATTCTTTGTACAGCTATCCTTTTGTAAATCCAGAATTAAAAGACTCTCAGCATCTAGCTGTGCCTGTTGAAAGAGCTGCTGTTTCCCCCAGTAGGCCAGCAACGGGCATTTCTTGGCGGAGCGTTCCCTAGCTTTCATTTTGGCAACTTTGTTGGCCCTAGCATACCACACTTTCAGTTTGCTATCCTCTCACATTGTTCCCCTGACCTATTTTGACAAGATAATAGTTTAAGGCGGGGAAATATATTTTTAAAAGGATTTGGTATTTTACCAACATGTTTTCTCACCTGGTCGCTTTTTGGCATTTTCCTGCAGAAATCTGTGTGGGTAAGTCCCAAGCTTTCTAAGAAATGATTACTGTACAACTCAGCAGCACTCTTGTGAGAAATACCTTTGAGTTGCAGAAAATACAAATGTCACAGAAAATACAAACGTCACAGAAAATAGAGACATAAAATGTCTGTGAAGAAATATAGTCCAGTATTTGCTCATATACGATTAGACAACTGTGAGCTTGTTGTCATAAAATCACTAGGAGTATTATGGTGAGTATTTACTGCCTTAAAGAGCTAATGTCTTTGTGCTCGTCCAGGAGAGAGAGGGGGAATTAAGCATATTTTTCAAAGTTGTAAGCAGACTTGGCTGGAGAAGAATAATGCAGGTTTTGCAGTGACTTCCAGGGTTTTGAAATTTTACTTCTGTCCTGTGTTAGAGACCTTTCTCAAGTTTTGGGTTTTTTTTTTTTAAAGAATCATATTGCGGTTTATGCTATTACTTTTTCTGTCTCATTTTTTCTTTTAAAGGCTTTTCCCCAAATCCTTTAAAAATCCCAAACTTTTTCCTCTAGGAATTTTTTCCATTAATTTTTTACCTTAATTGCTGTCCTTCTGTAAATATATCTGTTTAAAGAAATATTTTATTTTAAAGCTATTAGCACCTTTTTTTCAATTTTATATTACTTGTAGACAAAATGCCTTGTACATGAATAGTATTTTTATGGTCCTTCCATGTGTTTATGCTGCATCGTGTGGCTCTTGATCTTGTGTTTTATTTAGAAAGGACAAAGTGCTGAACTTGATAAGGGGGAGATGCATTCTGAATAGAAGAAATGTATCTATATAACAATTTTACTTAAATTGGAAATAAATTTGCCTTAAATATGATAGCATGATTGACAATATTTTCAATTATGTCTCTGTCTAGTCTTCACTCATTGACTTACAGGGAGGTGTAAATCAGTGCTTCAGCTAGGTCTGGCTATGACTTTCTTAGTAGGATGTTCTTTGAAAGCAAAGCCAACACTGCCTGTGACTGTACCAGGCCTACAAACGCACCCAGCAAGAAGTGGATTTTTCTGTAGCCTGAGCAAATGCAAAAAGAACAGAGTGTGCTTTCTGTTAATTAGCACCATGTCAAATTGATCCCTGAGCACTTTCTAACAGTGTATTGACTACTTGTTCTGCACCTTTGTAACAAAAATTCTGTAACCTTTCTTTCTTTAATTCACCCTGATTTACTCATTTCAAAACACTCAGCTCAGGTAATTAGATAAGAAAGGACCGTCACCACCTCTGGATATGATGGAGCAGAAGTAAGTAAACAGCCTGCCAACGCAAAGCAAGAACTGCCTGTCATGTACCAGGACAGAAGGAACACAGTTTTCACGAGTGGCAAGGGAAGAACATCATTATTAGACCCAGTTTCCCAGACCAGCCACTCTTGGCACCTGCAGATACGTGTTATACATACGTAAGTCAGGCCTTCCTCAACCTCGACGAACGGAGATCGTAACTCCTTGCCTCCCCCATAAAGCGGGCACCATACTGGTCCGTAGGGCGGTCGGGGGTTAATGAACCCCCGTTGGCTGCAGCCGCTCCCCCGGGGCCCGGGACAGGGGGAGCGGGGCGCGGTGGGAGTGCAGCGGGGCGCGGGGCAGGCCGGTGGGTCGCGGTGGGGGTGCGGCGGGTCGCGGAGGGGATGCGGCGCGTCCCGGTGCAGGGCGGCGGCGGGACGCGCGGTGGCGCCTGGGGAGCGCCCATCGCCGGGCACTGCGGCGGGCCGCCGCGCACCGGCACCGCTGCGGAACACCCGCACCGGGGGCGCGGCGGGGGTGGGAAACGCAAAATCCTCTTCCGACCGCGGAACTGTTAAGGGAAGGACAAGGCGTGTTGGGGAAAGAACAAGGCGTTTTAGGGTCGCCCACCCGCCGCCCCCCGGGGCTTTTACACATCCCTGTTTGCCGCCCGATGACGAGATCCCGCCCTGGCGGGGATGCCCGGTGCCCCTCGGGAAGGTGTCCCCGGCGGCGCCCGGCGGGGGGCGGGGGGGCGGTCTCCACCGACGGCGGGGAGCTCCCCATGCCGCGGGGTGCGCCCCTGCACGGGTGTGTGTGTGTACGTGTGTGCATGTGTGTGTATATGCGTGTGTGCCTCTGAGGGCTCCGGCGCAGACTGCCTATTGGTATCTCCTCTTCAGCACCCTCCCTTCTCTCCCCCGCGCCCCTCCTCCCTCCCTTGTTGCTTTTGTCTTTTTTTTTTTTTTTTTTTTTTTTTTTGATTTCAGGCTCATTTTGTGGAGTTTCTGCCCCTCTCTGCGTCAGCCCCACGTCACTTTGCCGGCAGCTCCCCGGCTTGGGCTGGAGCAGGAGCTGGGGCTGCTTTATTATCAGCTGGAGGGAGGAGGAGACGGTGCGTAAAGCGGCGAGCACGGCGCCCCGAGCCCGCCGCCGCCGCGGGCAGCGCCTCCCTCCCTCCCTCCCGCCCCGCCGCTCAGCCACCGGCGGGCAGCGGCCGCCCGAGCCCCGCAGGTAGGAGCGCAGCCTCCGCCACCTGCCCCCGCCGCCCCGCGCGTTTTGCAGCATCATCGGGAGCCGCCGCGGGGGCAGGCGCCGCCGCTCTCCGCCCGCCCGCGGGGCCGGGGGCAGGTGCCGCGCCGGCGGCTCCGCTCCCCCCGCCGCTCCCCGCCCCGGTCCCGCCGCTGCGCCCGGCTCCCGCCGCCCCGCGCAACCCCCGGGCGGGCAGCGCCGCGGGGCGGCTGCGGCTGCCGCTGCGGCTGCGGCTGCGGCGCGCCCATGTGAGCCCCGGCCGCGGGGTGCCCGCCGGCGGCGCGGAAGGCTGCGCACCCCCGGCAGCGGCGGCGGCGGGAGCAGGCGTCCGTCGGAGCAGCGCTGGATGAGCGGGGGCGGCATGGTGTCCTGGCGGCGGAGGCCGGGGCCCGGCCTGGCGCGGCTGTGGGGCTTGTGCTGCCTGGTGCTGGGCTGCTGGCGGGGCGCGCTGGGCTGCCCCGCGTCCTGCCGCTGCAGCTCCTGGCGGATCTGGTGCGCGGAGCCGGCGCCGGGCATCGCCTCCTTCCCCGTGCCGCAGCGGAGCGCCGAGGGCGACAATGTCACCGAGATGTGAGTACGGACGAGCCGGCCCGGCCCGGCCCCAGCACGGGGGTGGCGGGCACGGGGCGGCCGGGGGTCGCGGCGGGGACGGGGTGGCCGGGGGTCGCGGCGGGAGGGGGCGGCGGGCAACTTCCCCGCGCCGAAGGGCACTTGCTGCGGGGCGCGGACGCTCTGGCTGGAAGCTGAAAAGCCCCGTGTGATTCGATTTGGAGGCGACTTCCCGGAGACAGCGCTGCGAGCCCGTTTGGGCGATGAGTCCTCCCCGCCCGCGATGCGGTTCCCCGGGAGCCGCCGCCGCCGCCGTCCCCGGCCCCAGTCCCTGCCGGGGGCGCGCACCCCCGCCTCACCCTGCCGGCGGCAGCGGGTCTGGAACGGGGTGCGTGTGCCATCTGGTTTTTTAGTTTCCCTCCCTCAGTTTAATCCTGCGAACCTAGAGTTTTGGTGGGTGTCGTGTCCGTGTCCCCCTCCCCCGCCCCATCTCTCCTATACTCTTTTTCTATTAAAACAAACAAACAAAAAAACCAAAATAAAAGAGGGAATGCGGCAGATGCTGGTGGAAGGGACAGCAAACTGTCTTCCCTCCCCTGGCCATAGGCATGCCAGCCTCCTCTGCCCTTCTCAGTAAGGTGGCTGGAAGGAGAAAATACTGAGCCTGCAGAGGAATGAGCATTGTGCCGTCTCTAAGCAAATGCTGGAGGATTAGGAAACTGTCATTAATAGTGAGGAAGGCGAAAAAAGTAGTTGGTTTGGTTTTTTTTTTAATGCTTCTATCGTCCTTTGCCTGCAGATGATACTTGGCAAGGGAGTTCTGTAGGTTTTCGTGTTCAATCCTGCATCGTTTCACAGCTCTGTACTCTGTGGCATCTGCATATGTTGCCTGAGAAAAGCTGCAAAGGCTCTTGCTGAGCAAAAAATCTTGGATACTGGACTTGTAGATTATAGATCTGGGAAAAAAAACCCCTTCTAAAGCTATTTTGTCCATCTCCATATTCCCCAATCCCTGTTGTTTCTGGATTGTTTCCCATGGCATTTTTAATGTAAAAGTTACCAGATTATTTCCCCGAAAATCCATACAGATTTCTCACTGTTTGCATTCTCCGTTCTTCTCTTTTTCAGTTTCCTTTAGAAAGAATACAAAAATACCGTGAAATGCTGCATGATTTTAGATTAAATTCTAGCCTTTGGGCTACCTTTCTGCAGTTTGCTGAAGTCAATTTGCTGCATTTCCCCATGTGTGTTTGGGGAAAAAGCTGGAGACGTTAATTTCTACTGCTCATATATGGCCTACCTTTGGTAGATTTTTAGGACCTATGGCAAAGAAATAGTCTTTCTGAGTTGCTACAGCAGTTATTATTTTAGGTGTTTAATATTCTGTGGATAGCTTCATTAAAAAAATTTGCTTTGAGCTATGCGTCTCTGCTTCTTTTCATAGGCTTTGCTAGCCTTATTATCTGGCACTTTCAATTTAGAGGTAACAGAGCAATTTCCCCCTAGAATATAAACTCTGTTTAAAAGGCCAGAGGAGAAAACACGTATGTAAATATGTATTCCAGCCATGATCATCTTAAAACACTTCTAGTCATTTTGCATTGATGCTTTTGGTTTTAATTTTCCTGTGGTTTTTGAGCATCACTGTCTTTACAGTTCTTCTCAGTTTTTACTGTATCATTCTGTGACATAGCACGTTGTTGTGTTTGGTGATCTAAAAATAATTTTGAGTCATGGATTTCTCAGGAGATGCTGTTGCATGTATTTAAGATGGTCTTTTCTTCTGTACTTTTAACGTAAAACACAGAGGTCCTTTAATTAGTTTATAGGCACAAATTAAAAATTAGACTGCAGTAGCGGTCATGTTATTTCATTGTGGGAGCTCAGTAAACAGTAGATGTGTAGGGAAGCGGTTCTAATATGGTAGATACAGATTGTGGAAACATTTTTTAACACTGCACATCTTGCTTTATTCTAGCTAAGAAACACGTTTAAGAGGCTGGGCATTGCATTTGACTTGGGAAGCTTCAGGCCTGGTCTTTCTTTTATGTGCTCTGTAGATACAGGAGCACAGTTCCATTGGTCTCTGCTGGAATTACTCTTGGTATAAATAAGAGTGAAAAGAGCATGAGACAATTTATTTCTAGTAATTTATTACCATGCATTTCCCAAGTATCTGTTGAAACTAAGCCTTAATTTGTTGCTTATGTCCTGCTCTCGACTGGAGTGGATCCTGCAGTCCCAGGCAAAACATCCACAGGCGCTCAGGGCACGTGGGCTGAGTCAAGATCCTCACTGGGGCCGTGAGCACTGGGAGCGTTGGGATAACTGCATGGTTAGGGTGGGCATGTGAAACCCATGGTGGTGCAGAGGGTTGGCTGTGGGCCAGGTGGGTGGCACCGAGCAGGCAGGATGTGAATGGGCAGCGAGGGTTTCCCCGTGGCTCGGAGAGGTGGGAGAGAAAGCTGGGGTGGTGCTGCTAGGAATAGCAGACCTGCAGTGCCATGCATAGGGCAGCCTCCACCACTTCATATCCAGGTGCTTCCGCTCTGTTTTGGCCTGTAGGTAAACTGCGGTTTAGAGCTTAATAGACACTCTCCTGCTGGTCCAGCTATTTCTTGATTCCTGGTTGCACCCCCCATCCAAACCTACTGAGAGCAGCAGAAAGACATCCAGAGCACTCCTGCATCAGGGCTGTGAGGGCCAGCTGCTGAACTTGGTGTGGGAAGGTGTAAGAGTATTTATGCCTGGTGCCTTTCTTAGCCATCTTGCTCGCTCCTTCCCTTCCTAGCTGTCTTTGCCTACTTTTCTGTTATGGTGATTAAAAGGCAGATTTGGAAATTCTCTGTTTCTTAACAAGATTTTAGATGTGTCCAGTTGGGTAGGGTGCTGCTGTGGGCTGGTCTTTATCTGGAAAGCATTTGCCAGTGCTAACATAGCTTATTATAACAGAGGTTAATAGTAATAATTGTTTGGTAGTTTTGATATTACTAGAGAGAAACTGAACCCCAGAGTGAGATCCTGCACTAAAATCATGGTGTCAGTCATCACCATTAATAACCAAGGACCAAGAGTGGTGAGAGCAAAATGAGTACATAAGTGCTGTTAAATCCTAGCATTGTAGGCACAATAGGAAGTAAGTAGTCCTTGGTGAGATCACTCAAGCAAATATATTAATAGGATAGTAAATGAGTCATTTTTAAAGTGGTCAGGACTTCTTGTAAAAGGACTGGTCTAATATTTTCTCATTAAGTAAAATGTATTGTTGGTATGTCTCAGTGTATATGGCTATTCAAAGGCTTTGATTTCAAAGTGTCTTCTTGCAAGTATATTCCTGACCTAGTTTCACATTTCTGATATCAAGTCATTAATATGTTGACTTATGATTATTCAGGTGAACAGGGTTTGAAATTAATTGGTGTATTTCAGGAACAACCGCTTGCCAACAAAATAGTAGGTGACTTTTAATCTCTTGCCTATTAAAAGAGAGGTGATTGTGTATTGCGTACATTTCAAAACCACAAAATAAATTTCTAATGCAGTTATATAAAGCACTCTAGAATTGTTAATAAATAAGACAGAATAAGTAATTTATAGAGTAAATTATTTAACAAGTCATGTGAGCTTGTGCTAAAAAAAAAGGCATGTTTAAATTAATACGAATCTCAGAGCTGTTGGTATTTCTGATCTCTTTCATTTTAGATTTCTAGGCTGTCGTAGATTAAATACAATATAAAACTGTCCAGAAGGCTCCTCAACCCCCAGCCTATTCCTCCTCAAAACAACTTTAGGCTGTGCAGGACTGCATGGCTTGGCTGGATTTAAAAGTTATTTCTGGTGTCTTGGGATTGTACAATAAGACGTGAGGCATAAGACTACAAATTATTAAAGGGGTTTTGGACAGTAGTGATATAGTAGCTGCTTTCAGGAATTTGTCCTTTTTTTTTTTTTCTTAAATCTTCCTTTAAAGATCTGGGTAATTGGTTAATGTGATTGGTTCATTGGTTAATTGGAAAGTAAGCATGATGAAAACCAGTTTTGTAATTTCTAGGCTCTAAAGTACTCCAGATATCACAAAGCATTGGGTTTGGTGTATATACTGGGGTTTTTCTTTTGCTCCCAGCAAACCTTTTGTATAGCTTGTTTTGGTCCTCATCTTTCAGTTGATGAGGACTGATGGGGCTCCTCGGGGTCTCTACTGGGGCTGTCTCTGGCAGGCTGAGACAAAACAGCTCGTGCTGGAGGCAGACAGCGTCCTTCAGGAGGTGCTCTGCGTTGGGCAGGGTTGGACTGGCAGAACACTGCCTCTCCCTCTATGTCTCTGGTCACTCAAAGAGTTTTAAGGGAATGAATTCCAGGATTAGGTCTTGAATAAGTTGTTTTCAAGAAACTTCCACTTCTTTCTGTACTAATGAGGAAACAGAGGGCCCGGCAGTCCAGCCTGCAGTATCTTTAGGATGGCATTTTCCAGATTTCTCATGTTCTATTTTTTCTTTATTATTTTTATGCTGACAGTGTAAGGGAGAAAGTAGCTTCACAAGATTCTATATCCCAAATAATTGTAAAACAAAAACTTTTATATAACTAAACAAGGGCCTTATTTCTCCATTTTGGATTTAATTTTAAAGTAAGGGAACTCCCCTCATATCCCCGCCCCCACCGCAGTTCTTTTTGGATTGCAATTCTCTCTCCCCCCTGCTTGTCATTTGTCACTGCAAGAATGTCTAACAATATGTCAGTGAAGGTGGCCATCCAGATATCCTTGCCCAAGCTGGATGAGTGTAGCAGGTAATGAAGAGTAATAAAAGATGAAAAACTGAAAAACAGAGCAGAGAACTCTAAAACAGTCTCAATGCTTTATTGATGTTTAATGTATATTTAGCTTGTTACATCCAAAAACCCTCTCTTTGAAAACTGTCCCTTAAAAAGTGAAGTACCGATTGTATAAATGTATTAATTTACTTGCATTTCAAATGGAGAAATAAATTCGTAGAGGTTTGAAAGCCACATGCCTGTACTGCCTGGGATGTGAATACGCACTGTTGCTGGATGCTGTTTGTGTTTGCAGAGATCTCTTCATCCAGAAGAGATATGGCACATAGCTGCTATTAAAATTAAAAGTAATCGGGATGCACTTTAATTCCTGTATGATTGTTAGCCTATATTTTCAGAAACTGCATAAAGCAAACCAAACTACTCCCCCTCCTGAAATACGGATATGGAGATCCTGTTCCTTACATAGCTACTGTTAACCATAACATTGCACAATCATAATGGACTTATGGGAAAGGAGCCATGTCATGGAAATTCTGTTGTGAATATGCAATTTTTTTTTTAATTTTCCTGGAAGAAAATGACCTGCATTGAGTGTTGATC
Source organism: Phalacrocorax aristotelis (assembly GCF_949628215.1). Classification (NCBI taxonomy): domain Eukaryota; kingdom Metazoa; phylum Chordata; class Aves; order Suliformes; family Phalacrocoracidae; genus Phalacrocorax; species Phalacrocorax aristotelis. Next base: position 38,373,974 of record NC_134311.1, on the reverse strand, counting down.
ACTGGCAGAAGTTATAGCTGAAACTTAAATACATTTAATACCAGTTCAGCTATTCTTGTTTCTGGCTTGTGTTGTCATTGGTAGGATACATTCTTGAAGATCAGATTTCAGGTCAATATCCTTTGGTTCCTAGGCAAGGCTTGAAGAAAGCAGATTTTTTTGCAGAAGTAGGAGCAAGTGGAACAAGGCAGGCCCAAGGCATTTTCAGAGGCAGTTTTAAGAGCTTGTCATCTCTGAGTGGTGTGACTTGAACCAGCATTTTGCTAAGCCTGCCAGTCCTGATCCAGCAAGGTACTTAGATACCTTTTATTTCAGGGGGAAGCTGAGGCTGAGATTCTGGCCTTTTTGAAGTCAATGGCAAAACTGGATGGTATTACTGTTTCACCAGGGTAGAACAGTTTAGAGGACACATGCAAAGGATGAAAAGAACTTTGATTCAAGCATTTCCCTGCTGAAGTTTGGAAGAGAAGGGGCCTGTTGCTCCATTATTTGATGGGTTTCTGACTTGCAGCTTTTTTTGGATCTCAAGTGTTTTCCCACTGGGTGAAGACCAAATATGTTGAGGCAAGATGAAGTTGAGATTGAGTATTTTACAGGGGTCTTTTCAAAGTTTTAGATAACTCTGTGTTGAAATGAGCTTGTACTTCCATGTGAAAAACAGTAGCAGCTGCAGTCACTAGAGGAGCTTGTGCTGGATCTGTAAAGGATATATGGTTCACTGTATGCAGTTGTTTGATGTGTAAATAAAAGAAGGGCAGTACATTAATCAAAGTTAGTCCATTGCTGAAACAGAAAAGCAGTGACACGGCAACACTTCTGAGCATCTTATGGAAGAGTCTGTCGATAAAGCTCTAGTTCAGGCTAGGCAAGATACCTATTTTTCCTCTTGGTTTGACAGTTGTGCCAAAAGAAATCTTCCAGGTTTAGATTTAAATGAAATCATTTTTACCTTTTTTAATTTCCTAGCCATATGCGTAAAAATAATTAAGGCTGCATTCAGCAGATATCCTGTGAAGCACGGATGTCCCACATTGCAGAGTCAGATGCTGTATTCCATATGAAGAGTGTATAGAACGTGACTTTTCCCATTCTTTTGCAACAACTGTCTGATTTTCTGAATGCCAGACGGCACAGCAAATGTATGCGGATAAATCACGTGCACATACTAGGCATGTCAGACTTACTGGGCATGGGCTGGGGGAGTTTTCACAGCATGCGCTGTGGTTGTCATGCGCTGGTCTTGCTAATCATGTCTGGGACTGTCCCAGGCCTCAGCATTTAAAATCTGGCAAGGCCCTACGAACTGTGTACCAAAGGCACTTAACTCAGCTGGCTATTCTCCTACCAGCAATGGAGAGCCCACTTCCTCCAGGCAGTGATTCAGGTTCCTAAATTAGGTTCCTACAGCACATTATCCAATGGAGGCGTCCCCTTCTCTCTCCACTGAGTACAAGAAAACCATGGGGACTTAGTTCACTGGGGTGAGTGGAAAAAGTAAGACCTTCCTTTCAGTGAGCAAGGTCATGCTGTGGGGTAAGATGTTTGTGTGGTCCCAGATGAACCATTTCAGCAGCGCATGTGGGGAGCTGCTCTGCTTAAAGCAGAGCATGGGTCTGAACCAAGGTCTTGCATGCCAGCATCTTAACTACTGTCCTGTATGGTGTACAGATGTGGGCTTGCTTCGGTTCTTCCTGTCTGAGTTGCTTTACTTGGCGTGGAGTATTTAAATGTGCTTTTGGGTCAGAGCGCAGGACAGTCTGTTTAGCTAAGCAACTGTGATGCTTATTTGTGTAGTGAGGCAGCTGGGTCTGGCTCCTGCTCCACTGTGTGGTCAATTATGGCAAAAATTATAACAGCATGAACAGGTAAGGTTGAGACTGCCCTCTCGGAGGTTGCTTTATACTATGGTATCTTCTGAGGGACTGGGATCACATTTCTTTAGGGAGAGGAAGGAATTTAACCTGGTACTCCTGGATGCTACTGGAGCATTATTTCCAGCATTTCTTCCAAATCTGTGGTCACACAGACGTATCTTTTTTTTTTCTTTTTTAAACAGGTGAATCTGTTTGGTGAACATAGGTCTGGTTCAGGAAGGTGAAGAAGTTCCTTTTTTTTTTTTTTCCCCTGCTCGGTGCATGAATAGTTTCTGGCATATTAATCTCTTGCTCTCCCCACCAGTCTTGCCTCTTCCTAAGTTTTAGAAACAGGTTTTCAAACGCACTATGCATACTGTGATCCTCACCTGGTAAACGCATACACTGTACTACCCTGTTGGGAGCAGTTCTGTTGACTTCATGAGACTAACTATGTAGCGTACTTAATCATATGCTGAAGTATTTTACGGTTTAGAGTGGTAGCAATATAAGTAGATTTTGAAGACTGTGTATGGCACACATATTTATACATATACACAAAATTTTAAACTTTCTGTGTTAGATTCAAAAAGATTTACAAACATTTTGAATTGGCACAAATCCAAATGTGACATCGAGGCACCTAAATAGAAAAATATTAATGCTGTGTCATTTTGGGGGATGTGGACCTAGGTGGTACAGCTGCAGAAATAGATACCCCTTGTCCTAGAGGTGGGTGTGGGTGGAAGAACGACTCTCTTGATCTTCCCTGATGTGAATGTTTCTCCCAGTCCTCCATGGCATTCCTGTCTGCATGGAGACAGGGCAGTTGTTCCTTCTGTGTGCTTTGTCTGGTTGTATACATCATTTTTGCCTGCTGTAGAACATTTCTGCATATTGTTATGACTTTTATTGAACAGTTTAACTTGAAGCAGTTTTGCTTTTCACAGTTGGTATCTGAAATGAAAGGCCTGGGACGTGAGAGCCCTAACATTTGGAAGTATCATCAAAATGTCTGCCCGATCTTGTATAATTGCAGGTGAATACTTCACCTTTACCTCACAAATCCTGGTGTGGGGGGAATGCTGCAAAGATGTGTAGGCTGGAGGAGTGCTGAAAGGTGTGTGCAGTCGTGCGGTGTGGTCATGAGAACCATGAGGAGAAACAGGGTGGCAGATGAGAAGAATATGACGTTACTCATAACCAGTGGCAGGGACAAAAGCTGTAAAGGTAAGTGAAGAATGCTGTGAAAATAGTGGTGGGCAAGGAGAAGTAGCTTTGAAGAAATAGTGAAGAAGTTTGAAGACTACTGTAGCAAAAGATGCCACCTTGTGAAAAAGTACATATATGGTGAGAATTCAGTTTGAAGGGAAAATGGTAGAGAAGATGATCTAAGACCTGAAATGATATTAAAATGGAAAATTAATGCTTACAAAAGAGTATATTTTCCTAAAGTATAACAATAAAGACACCCAGGAGTGGGTTTTTAAGTAAAGTTGATCTTGCTCTAGGAGAGACAATACGTTTATGTCAGGCAGCAGAACAAACAATGAATACAGAGAGAGAACTGGAAGACAGTCACAGGACGCTTGTCAGCAGGTATGGCAAGAGAGAATTTCCCCAAAACCAAACTGGCCAAGTACAGGAACATGGGAAGTTACGGAAACAGTGGCAGCAATGTGGCAGTCAGCATGAGTATTTGAAATAGTCTGGATACTGACAAATGTGCAGAAAGTATAACAAACACATGATTATGTTAATATATGCAGTGCAAGTAAGAAACTACTTATATTAAGTGAAGAACAGGATTCCTCTAGTGAAGAGAAAGTGCTTTTTTTTTTAGGAATGCAAATGGAAGAAGCAATAAATTCATGAGATTGGCCAACTATAATGAGCAGAAATGGACTGTACAGGACAGAGAACAGAATGGAAATAAATGTGATATAAGAAAGTGAAATAGGGAACTGTGAAGAGCACATAAATGTGGAAGAGTGAAGAGTGCCTCTGAAAGGCTTTAGCAAACAAGCGATTTTAATGCTATCAAAATGGTCTCTGAAAAATGCATTGGTTAAATATAAATAGTAAGATTGATGTTGATATACAGAAGGTGACAACCTGTTCTGGGCCTAGAAGAGTGAGGTAAATGTCAAGAGAGTCAATATAATGGAAAGTCAAAAAGACAACCCATAATCCTTTTGGAATGCTTTGGTAACTTAATGTGAAGATGTATTCATGTATGTCTTCCATTAAAAGACAAGACACAGCTTGAAGAAGACACAGATCCGTGGTCAGGGCACAAGATATTTCACAGGACTTGGGGAAGAGGGTAGGAAATCAATTGTGAACCATGGCAGCAGCTGGTATCATTTGAAGTATGGAAAAACACCTAGCAGTTGGGTTCTCTGTGTAGTAATTGCAGAGAAAAAGGGTAGAGATTATGACCATATGTAGACTCTCAAGACTTAAATAAAAACAGAAGAAAGAAAATTTTTGCTGGCTTATAGAAAAGAGAATATTATTTGAGATGTCAGGAGTCAAATTATTCAGCAAATTTAATGCACTAACAGGATATAGATGGATTTTCCTGGATAGATGACTTCAACTTTTTCAGTTTCACTCCATCGTTTGGAAGTACTACCTTTTGATCTGTATTTGGCATGGGGTGCATTGCATCCAGTGAATGAGACAGTGAACTGTGTAGCAGGTATGGACATATGTCATGATGATCCAGTGAGTATCAGAGCAGGTTGAACAGAGTATTTGACATTCCAAGAGCCAGTAATTTTAAACTGAGTAAGGCCAAGTATTTATGTCAAGCAGTGGAAATAATATACGTGGGGGGAAGACTGACCTCAGAGGGAATTTCAGAGGGAATTTCTTACGTTGAATCAAAGAGTCAGGGAATATTGAGCATGTCAAAACCTGGAGATAAGAAAAATATTTGAAATACTGTGTAGCATCCTGATTTATGTCAGCGAGTGCTTTTCTAGCTCTGAAGGACATACAACTGACTTAAGACATCCCTTCCACAAAGTCACTGCCTGAGCATGGGTGCCTGGAAAGAAGAGAATTCAAAGGTTTTGACATAACCAAGATGCTTTAATGTTTTGATTCACTGAGGGACCTAAAGAGATGCATGTAGAGGATGGTTAGGAGCAATCTTACTGTGCTGTTATGGAACCAATGTTTTGCCATTTTCATTTGCATCGAGGCCAGTGGCAGCTACAGAGGAGGTGTATGCAAGTGCTGAAAAAGAGCGTGGTTGTGTACTCGTCTTTGAAGAGTCACTGTACTAGGTGGTTCTGTAGGAGAAAGAAATGTCACATGTTTGGATTTATTCATTCCTTTGAGATGCCCTTTCTTCCTTGCAAGCCAAATAATAATAATAATAGAAAGAATTGTCTTATGTCTGCTTTCTGTCGAGAACGAATGAAAAGCCACATTCACTACTCTCCTTTTTTATGTTATTTAATGTGTGATTATTAGTGTATATGTTGTAAAGGGACAGTACAAGAGTTTAAGCCTCTTCCTAACAGTTTGCAGAGATTATTTAATACACAAGGGATGAAATGTGTTTTGTAGATAAGTATAAGATGAGCGATTAAGACATATCTTTTTGAATAAATAGGTTATTGTCTGGCCAGTTGATACTTTTTCTGACTATATCAAGGAATATAAACATTTCCAAAACATCTTTGCTAAGGAAAAGCTAGACCGTAGCTGTCAGTTGTCCTCTGGAGAAATGTCAAAAATTGATGTCTTGGTGAAATATCAAATGTACAAATTTCAAGAAGCTCAAGGGGGAGGACAGGTCTCCGAATGGAGAAAATAGTTAAATAAGCTTTGCATGCGTTTTGGAGATAGTAATTCTGAAGGTGGAGCTCATCAAGGCCATGAATCTTAAATCTGTAAAGCTGCATGAAGTGTCTTGAGAGTATGCTTGATTTGGTAGTCTATTAGAAGAGAACAGAACAAACACCTTGAAGCCAAACCAGAAACATAAGTAAGCCCAAGGGTGCATTACGTTTCATTTTCCCTGCCTCTAAACATAGTAACAGTTTCCTTAAACTCTGCATTGCAGACATATTCATTTATTTTTACTTTTGCCTTCATGTTTGCGTACTGTAAAGAGGGAACGAAAGTTGGCTGGCAAACCCTGGGCTTTCCATTTCCCAGGGAGCTGTAGTCATAAGAAAGAGGATGGATCCATTCCTGTAGTGCCAAAACAAGATCGGGATCTTCACTGAATTCCTGCTTTCTCCTGCTTTAAGCTGGTGGGTTGGCACTAGTTGTTCAGGATGGCGGCTTTGGAGAAACAATTCCCAATGGCAACTCTGTATTACTAGTTGGATACTACTAACTGGATAATCACACTATATTGGCATGGGGCAGAATGTCTGAGCTCCTCCGTCTCCTGGCAGTTGATGCAGCCACACATCAAGAACAGGGAATTCTTGAAGGTAACTGCGGTCTGTGACCTTGGCTGTGCGATGCTGAGTTCCAGATCGCCCTTAAGAGCACCGTATCCAATTGTGGGATATGTGTAGTAAAGGGTTTGCTCAAAAAATGGGCGTGCCCAAGGCTGTGAAGACAGATCCCAGAGTTAATTATGTCAGCTCCAGAGCTGCTGTACTGGCACGTGGAGAGCTACCTCCTGTAGTCTTCAGTGACTCATGGTTAAATACTCTAAATGGGAGGAAAAAAAACCTAAAGGATGACTTAAGGAGCCTGTGATAGTGGCAATCAGTTTTTCACTCTTTGTGAAATACAGAGTGACTCACAGTTTTAAAAAAAAAATACCACCGCAGCACTTGCTCAGAATTTGTCAGGAGACACCAGACAGCCAAGGAGTTGAGCACCTGTTTGTAAAACTGCTGAATGCTAGGTGGGTCCACAGCGGACTGCCTCGAGACGCTGCCTCTTTCCTGAGTTATGGCATGCTCTTTTAGCAATAGAAGTTCTGTTTCTTGAGATTGGCCGCATGAAATCTGACACTGATGGTACCAGATGGAGACAGCAAAATAGAATAAAGTAACTGGAATATGTTTGCGTATCTGTAGAGACCTTTTCGCTTGTAGGTGTCTGTATCATGCTCATTGCTTGCTGTTAGATTTTCCTTCCTAGGGGGAGCTTGGTCCTATGCAGAAAGATTTCTTGGTTGAGCAGCAATTATATCATTGGTCCCTACATCTGTCTGAAACCTGGCATTCCTGATACGCAACATTGTGTAGCTCTATGCTTCATTTTCAAACTATGTGAGTTCACACCCCTCGAGCATTATTTTAAATTTTGTTTCAGAGGGGCTGCAAATGAAACCCATTTGAATCTGCCAAGTTGCATCAAGTATTGTGTCAAGTTTACAGGTTTTGCATGATTTTGTTGCATAACCATAAACCAGCCCAGGTGTGCTGAAAATGTCCCGAAGTTTTAGTATACCTTTTGATGAACTTAGTCTGACATTTGAGTTTGTAAGAAAGTACAGCACAAGGGAGCTTTGCAGTGTTTAATTTTTGATGTTACCATACAGCTCCCACAGTAGTATAGACTAGGGACGTATATGACCTGTAATTAAATAGTAATTAATCTACTTTCAGGTCCATGTCTGAAGTGTGCTGCCTTTTTCCCCTAAAGATTTTGTGAAAAAATAACTTGAAGTATTAAGTTTTCCCAAAGTTCAGAAGCATTTCTCCAGGGAATGTTTATTAATTTTAAAAACTTTTTTTTCCCCAGCTGTATGAATCAGAGCTAAACATATAATTGATTTATTTTTTTGAGTGTTAAGAAAATATGTTTCCCATAAAGGGAGTTTTCTGGCAACAGAAACACTTCTGGAGCTGAATTACAGTGTTATTTGCTTGCATCTATGTTAAGACTAGTATGCGCTAGTTTTCCAGCATGTCTTTATAGCTCTGAATGGAGTAGTATACCTTAACATACATTAATGGAGTGAAATCAAATAAGTTAAGAAGGCATACTTTTGCTGACCAGTTTTTTTCAGGTTAAGGAAAAGATTTGAAGATTAGAGTGAAATCCTTTTTGAGCTATCGAGGCACAAAATAATCTAGACCTCTTTACAGAGCAGAACCTGCTTTCTCTTCATGCTGTTGCAGTTTGGAGGTTGCTTCACTGAGGTTATGCAGGCTGTATCCATAGTCTCACATGTGTAATGAGCAGAAATGAAGACCACCCTCTTAAAGGAAAACTTATTTGGAGGCGTTAACTCTTTTATGATAGGATTTTAAAATATCCTTTCCAGAATGTTGCAGAAGTGGTGAAGTATGAGTGTGTGACATTATTCAATAGCTGCTGAAGTGCACTGTGATGAACGTGTTATTGTAGGTTGCAATGTGCAGTCAGTAGGTGTGTGATTCTGAAAGCCTTTATTAGAATTAATCAGTAGTTTACAAAGGGGAGATGAAATTAAAGGTCTGAAAACAAATACTGTTTACTGATGACTCATTGAAGGAGAGGCAGAATGCTATAGTATAATCAAGGGAATAGTATTGTAGGCAGCTGAGGGTTTGGTTTAGAGGCAGCAATCAGTATTTGCGAGCTGATACGTGTGATCTGACTGGGTACTATCCAGCCAGGTTTTGGCGGTGCTACGCTTTGCTGTGGTATGCTTCCAAGCTCCTCACGTGACCTCAGCTAGCCGTGAGTCAGGATGTTTTTCTTCTGTGCTAGAATAAAAATGTTCAGTTAAAGACCAGGGTGGATATTCTTAGGGGCAGGCAGGCAAATTACATTTCTCAGCGTCACCCACTGCAGGTCAGAGCTTTTAGAGTATTAATGTTTGATGATAAGTAACATCAAGGTAGAGTAGTTGTGAAGAAGGTAAAAATAGACTTCAGTTAGGGAGAGGTTTTATTTCAAACCTCCCTCTAAATTCAACAGAAGGACAACTTACCCATACAGAGTATAGCTACAGTCACTGTACTCCCTTCTTTCTCACTGCTGTGAAGTAGCTGCAAAGGCTTAACTTAAAACAGACTTGTTAAGCAAGTAAGGAAGCATAAGAGGATGTGACCTGCTTATGGTAAATTACATCTGTCCACTCTTTCTTCAAGGATCTCCAACTGCGTGAAATTTGCTTTACTGCCATGTTCTGTACTGAGAGTGTTTTTACAAATGTATTGCAGAGCAGTTATGGTTTTGGGTTAGTCGCACTCAGCCAGAATTTCTTCTGGATCCCTACTTGAAGTATGGCTATGGAAAATCAGTGGTTTCTTTTGGCTTTTTCAGTTAGCAACTGGAATCATAAATCATTCACTATAAAAAGACTAGTACGAGCTCAGAGTAATATGTGCTCCCCCTCACTTTTCTTTTAAGGGATACAATAAGAGAAGGAAAGAAAAGATCATAAATTCATGCTGCTTCTTCTTCCCAAACACCATCCTTTTGGTTTGTTCCCTAATGGACCAAAATTGATGATTTTATATAGATTGTGTGCTCATGCTCAGGTCTCCATCTGATGTAAATTGTGGTAGCTTCATTGACTTTAGCAGAGCTGAGCTGTTTTACACTGGCTGAGGCTTACCACAGGATGTAATACACTAATATATTTCTGTCCGACACTGTAAGTTATGTCTAGTTCTGGAGCTTTCTGTAGAGGGAGGTTCTGGTTAAATGTTTTTATGATTAAAATTGCAGTGTCAGATTTGGAAGGGTGATAAGTGCATTTAAGTGATGGATCTCTGGTCTGGCAGTGTTTGTCAGAGGTTTTTTTGATGGCTTAATCTTCAGCTAGTACAACTGGTTGCTTAGTTTCTTTTACTCTTCTGAGTCTCTTCTCCCTCTGTTTTGCTCCACCCATTTTCCTTGATTCCTGCTCTTTTGTGTTTTCCCTGTCTCCACCTGGTCTTGACAGGGTTCTCATTGGTTTTGAACACTGAGGACACGATGAGGAAGATATCTTCTATACCTCTTGCATTACTTTATTTTAGCATGATGAGGTCCAAGTGACAGAGAAGGGTATGGTTAATTAAATGATGAGTTCTTCTTCAGGGCAGGTTCAGAGGAAGTATGAGCTTTCACTTGCAGGACTCTCAGGTTCCACTGAGAGTTCCACTCTCAGGTGGAAGAATTGATAGTCTTTTATAAATTAGTTCATTGCTTTTACTTGGCAAAGTATGTAAATTTACCAACCAACCCCCCAAAAATAGATTAATAAATGCCAAGAGAGTAAATCAGGTTGCCTTAAATAATCCAAGGAGGGAAACACAATTCTAATTCTTATATTGGGTACACCTATTATCTTATAATGGGTACATTGTGTTAATCTTGTTCTAAGAAATCCTGCAGAGCAGTCAGCGTCATATGATGCTGTAGTATTGTGTTTTGTCTAGCGTCATGCATTGTCTTTTTACTGCCCTTCTTTTTCCCAAGGGACAGTGAATCCCATTAGGGGGAACTTCTTGCTTTTCTTGTTACTTGGCAAGAGCATAGCCCAAGTCAACTTTGCAGCTTTGGAGGAGAGCCCAGCTCAACTTCTGGGATTGTCAAGTTTCTTTTGGGATGTGGGCGCACAGTAAATGTCTCTAACACACCAGTTGAGGTAGGTGGGCTGCCTTTGGGAAAGCAGTAGCTTTCCAATTAACCAGAATTCCTTTTAGAAAAAAAAAGTGCTTAAAATGAAGATGAGTTTTATTCTAGCAAAGAAGGTCTCCTTCTTTTTAGGAAAACTGGCAGCTTTGTTTAGTTCTGGGTGCTCATGAAAATACAGGTCAAACTCTGTTTAAGTTTTCCTGGGACTGGCATTACCTTTTGAAATGCATGGACTCTTTAGCAAGGCATGTCTTACACCTGGTTTACTTTTCTGCCCATAGTGTCAGTTGAATTGCAGTTTCCACTGATTTCTTGTTCCTAGACTGCACTGTGAAACATTTTCCTTGCTGCAGAAGAGGTAACAGATTAGGTATCATCCTATGCATTATCTGTAAAACATACTAATTTCCAGTCTGTGGGATGTCACTGGTTATTCAGAGGTCTCACAGGATGATAATTCAAAGGACTGGCTTGCATTCCTTCATCTTTTTGGGGTTCAGGTAGATATTCATGGTATGTGAGTGGGCTTAGTGCTTTGGTTTACTATGACAGTTCCTCTTCTCTTAATTTCCACTTGTGTATGTCAGTCACATCATGAAGTACAGCCTCCCTTTCCTCAGTTTCCTTGTTGCCGCACCTCACAAATAGAACTGAAACTACTTTGTGGCAGGGAGAAAATCGGCTGAACAAGTGATTAAGTTAACAACTTGAGAGAAAAGACTAGGGCAGTCCGATCCCCCCTCAAGGTAAGTGGGGGTAACTCCACTGCCACCATTTAAGTTCGCCCTTTTGCAGTTGTGAAATCCATGAGACAGGGAAGTGTGTCCTGGAAAACGGTGACATTGTAACGCAGCTCTATTTACTGTGCCTTTAGGGTGACTTGCTTCCTTGATGAACAAGGCTTCATGTCCCCTGTGTGAAACTCGACTCCTTCTCCTCCAGCCCTGTCCCACAAAGTACTCTTTAAATGATGGGGAAGATTTTAAGGAGCACTTTTCACTCTGCAGATGCTCTAACTAGATCTTAGTGTTAATTGCAACAGGTCAGCAATCACTGCTGACTTTCAGACATCAGTGCTTGATGTTTCAACAGTCCAAGCCGTGGAATGATCCCCTTTCATACTTTTTTCTGTCTTGCTTTTTCAACAGTTACATTGCAAACCAGCGAAAATTAGAAAGCATCAATGATAATGAAGTTGGATTTTATGTTGGACTTAAAAATCTGTGAGTATATGAGATGCATATTTTATAAAGCTGTTTTTTCTTTATTTCTTTCATAGAAGCATATAGACACTTCAGAGTGTAGGCCTAACTTTGTGTGTTACAAAGGACATTTGTATATCTTGTAGTTAAGCTTTGTTGAGATTTCATCCATACTCTTATTAGGACCATTATTGTCATAATGCTTTCCATTATATCTTAAATGAAATATTCTAACAATTTTATGTATTTCACAGGACCGTGGTGGATTCAGGCTTAAGATTTGTGTCCCGTCAAGCTTTTGTGAAAAATGTCAACCTACAATACATGTGAGTAAGGATAGCGTTTGCCTTTTAAGTCAAAACTGCCCAACTCACATTAATTTATTTAATTGTTGATTTATTTCTCTCTTTTACCATTTTCTACATATAAAATGTCATACAAACATGAAAAATGTTTAACAAGACAGACTTGTAATGGTCTTCTGTCATTAATTGACCCTAAATAAGGTATTTATGTCAAGGAGCTGGCAGAATATAGGACATATATGGTAAGGAGCTGGCAGGTAATAAGAGCATAACGTGGAATGGTAAAAAGACGGTCCAGTTCCTAATCCTGTCTTTAGCAATGGACTCTGGCTGTGCCTTTTGTGGTAAGTAGTGTAGCACAAAGAGTGCCCCTCTTAGCTGAGTGAGTTGGTGTGGAGGGTATGATGACATGGGTTTGACTAGCTCTAGTTTGATTCAATGGGCTGAACATGTGTTAGCAGCTGCAGCGCAGCACATGGAGCACATCTAATGAATTCTGACCAGTGTGCATGCTCAGAGACTGTGGCATGACTGCGAACTTAAGTCCTGTAAGTGGGGATGATCAGAAGATTCACTTTGGAGGCTCTCTCAAGATCTGAGCTAAAGCACCCAAAGCAGAATATAAGAATGAGATTACTTTCTCACCCAAATGCAATTTGTGGTCGTGAACTTCAGGAAGCAGAGTTGGTGCCTGTGCAGCTTTTTGACAGTGTTTTTCTAGGTTACTTACTCTTTAGATTTAGCAAAGGCTGAACTGACCAAAGCTCTTTATAAAAGTACAGAGAAAAATTATGAGCTAAAATGAAAGACTTTGTTTCTTTTTAGTGTAAGTACATGGCCCTGAAGAACTGTAGTGCCTTTTGGTGGGACAGACGTGGATTATTTGCTACTTATGTGGGAAACTGTGGATCTAGTCCTGCAAAACATTGAGATCATGTGAGGGGCTCAGTTCCTCACAGTTTTCGCCAAGTGTTCAAGTGTGTGTTTCAGTCCATCCATCTTTGTTAGATGTATTTAGCACTTAACCCCTTGCTTTTGTTGAAGTCCTAATGAGATAGGGAAGACATAAGGCCAAGCCTCAGGCTTGTAAGATACTTCCATGTAATATGGAGCTGCTGAGCTGAGCACAGGGCTGATTGCTTTGCTAATGAAATGGAATCACTTTCTGCACCTGTGTTTTCCAAAGAATGGCAATTAATTCATGTAAGGAAGTGGATGTGAATGTCTGCATCTGTCTAAACAGTAACTGCTGTCCTTAATGTGGAACAGTCACTGGAGGAGTGTGAACCAGATTTTGTCGGCCTATGAGGTTTACACATTACTTCATATAGTCATTAATAAAGTAAATAGCTTTCACTATAATTAGCTGGTGATATAAGGGAAGTATCTTCTAGAGTGAATTCATGTGTTTACCTGTGTAACAATTGCTCAGTGAATTATGGTTGTAGGAAGATGAAATTGCAAGCCAAGTACATATGCACTGGCTGTGGAAATGAGCAATAAGAACTTACTGGCTGAGAGGTACATTTGCAGAGAGAGATTGAGTGGCTGTGCTGGGACAGGATCTCAGCGTAATGTAGCGGAGCAAAGCAAATTCAGTCTGGGATCAAAAGGAATTTTGTGGTAGACTTTCACATCTTTTCCCCATTACCTTAGCTACTGGGAAGGCATTTATTGGAATACTGTATATAGATTAAGACACTGAATATACCCATCTTGAAAGATATTACAGAGAAGAGCAACAGACCTATAAGGTGCTTTTAAGCATATAATTTAAGGAGACTCAGAGGCTGAGTATGTTCAGTGCAATAAAGAGAAGACTGAAAAGGAATATGCATCTTCTTATCTTTAAAAGAAGGGCAATTATGATGAGGCGAGCAATCAGTTCTCTCCATAACCATGAGTACAGAGTGAGAAATAATGCATTTAATCTGGAGCAAGGTAAATAGGTGCTTGGAAGGCCTGCCAGCTGTATGGGCAAGTAGACACTGCAAAAGGTAACTGGGACAATTGGCAAGATCTTCTTGACAGGCTTTTTTGCCAGTTTACTTAGGGAAGTGGGATTTATGCAGTCACAAACTATCTCTGTCCCCAGTGGTTGCTTCTAACCAAAACTTACACAGGTAAACAGGTTTTCTGAAAACTGATCACTGGACAGAACGGGGAGACCCTATTAGAGTTCCCACTTAAGGGAAAAGTATCATTGTTCATATGTGACTTGCTAGGCACTACAGAATCCATGCAAGATGGCTTAAAAACACTTCAGCCACAGGAAGAGCCTCAGCTGGAGCACACAGTCAAACATGGAACACATATCTGTTGGCAAGCAGGCTTTACTAGATCTGTAGTTCATGAAGCTGCTTGTTAGAAACAAATTAGGCTGACTGACATCTGTTCTGTTGATGTACATGGAATCCTGATCCAGAATACTTACATTATGAACGAGGAGCTTATCCAGTCTCATACTGTTTTCTTTTGGTGGGGATTTAGTAATATTATCGGACACAGGATAAGCCCAGATAAGATGGAAATTATTAAGTGGCATGACCTGCTCTGTATGCATGTGACAAAGCAGTAAGTATGGAGACGTTTTTTGCTGAGACTGATTTATTATCCTTGCAAAAAAATGCATTGTTTTCTCTGGGAAGTCTTGATGCACACTAAAATGTTTCTGGAAGCCCCAGTGAGTCACTGCTTCTTGTCATCAGCAATAAAATTCCTGTTGACTGCCCTGGGAATGAAGTACAGCCCCTGTTGTGGTTGGGACAGTGAAAACTATTAAGAGCTGAAATTCTTTGACTTTGCAAGAGTAACCTCTGAGTACAGGTCTTTGAGAAGTCTTGCATTTTATTTTGAAACAAGTCTGTTACTAACCCATAAAGAAAACAAAAACTTCAAACACTTTTCTGAATTGAGGACCTAATATATATTCTCTTTCCATGGAAGTGGAAGTGTTGTCCTTAGCTACTCTATAATAAGCCTGGTAGTGATTTTTTCACTTAACAGGAATTAAAGAGACCGCAGCAGGCATCTCTATAATCAATATAAAGTGCTCAGTTTATGAAAAATATATATAACATTAAATTTACGGTCAAAGTATCATTTAAGGTGATAAAGCTATATCGGTGGTCTGAAAAATTTCTATTGAATTACTTGTCGACTTGAAAAACCCTAAAGCACTAAACTACATCAGAGGAAAGGCTACAGTCTTAGAAGCACTAGATGTTTCAACCCATGATCAAGAATACAGGCACAGGAATTTTTTATTACTTTTCTTACTGTTCTTACTTCCTTCTCCTGCTGCATATAAAGCACAACTGGTAAAAATCTGAAAAGACAATTAAAGCTATGAAGGTGCTTTTGGTTTTTCAAAACTGGAGTTGTTAAAAACAAAATAATGACTTTTTTATTCTTTTGATAGTTTTACTTAAATTATCAGTCCCATTTTTTCACTGACCCACATGGAGCCACTGATACCTGCACAAAGTGTTCAGGAAGTAGCATACCTGATGACATTTGGGCAGTAAGTCTGGCTCGTTAATCTAAAGAAGTAATGGCTATTCTTCTGCCTAAAGGTTTGCAATAATCCTCCAAGAGCAATGGCTGGCCTGAGGTTAAATGACAAGAAGATACAGCCATGGCAGCACCTAATTCTCACAGTCTGATAGAGTGCATAGCTCAGAAGCAGGCAGCTCAGCACCTCATGAAGAGATAGGATGAATTAGATGACCATGAGTAAGTTGAGCAAGGAAACATTTAAGCATCCAGGGAGAAATTGTTAGGAAAGATGGCACTTCAGTCCTGCCCATCAGCTAGGTGGGCTGTTATGTCCATTCTGGGTTACTAACAGCAAACTCTCTCCCAGAGTCAGTTTTTATGTTTTTAAGATATTCTTGAAAATTTTATGTTTAAGGTGTTATTTTCTTAAAAGAAAAAGAAAGAAATAGTGTCTCAGAGGATGGCAGGGGCTGTTAAATAAGATATTTGTTGCCCATTTTCAGATTTGTATTGTGATACTTCAGTATTTAGAAGGTGGTGGTGGTAGAGGGTTTCAAATGCCCTTTCATTTGCCTTGCTCTGGAATCAGAGTTTGAGACTGGCTCTCCCATTAGGGTGCTGGCGAAGATCACACAAAAGGAAGTGGCTTCATCTGGACAGAGATTTCCCCGAAGAACCTGTCTGGTTGTTAGGGAGTCCTCCTGATATAGAAGAGTAGGATCCTCTGCTGTGTTGAAACCAGGAGTCAAACCTACCTGGTCATCACACAACCTGGTGTATGTTGCCTTCCACTAGAGTAGTGAATGGCACGGGCACCTGTCTGCAGGTAAATCCTACTGTATATCTGGTTGTCTTTTGGGAAAGGTAGGATTTATTTGCTGTACAGGCAAGGGAAGCAGGTGCATGCCTTGTTTGGTAATCCCATGGGGGCATCCGCACTTGCTGCTTGACAGTGTCAGAACTGGAGGGGTTCTTCTACGTGGCAGGTGACGAGTTGCCTGTGGAGGGATGGGATTTGATGGGCTTCACGTTGCCTTGGTGCTGGAGACAAAAGCCCAAGTCCATTTGAAGATTCAACTTCTTTCTTTCAACCTCCCAACATATGGCTTATACATATTAGGGAAAAAAGTCATAGTGGCAGTTTTTACTTAAACACAACTTCTGTCCTATGAACAAATTGTACTTTAATTTTGATATATCTGATCAGGGTCCATGAGATGTTTCCACTAGCATTTGCCTTAGGGCAGTCTGGTTCATGAGCTGACTAATGAAATAGTATCTCATTTGTTTTGTTGTCACATATTAGGACTAGCCAATTTGTAATCTTCAGGCTGTTGTTTGTCAGAAGAAACCAACAAGGAAATATAGTAAATAAAATCTCTTAAAGATTCTCTTCTAAATGGTTGTAGAAGATCAAACTTGTAATTTCTCTGAAAATTATATTATACTCAGAGGTCAAGGACTGAAAGTTTGAGAATGAAACACTGTGTTCCTTAGTTGGGGAAATAAAAAGAGGTTTAATCCCTGGTTTGAAATGCAATGCAACTTTAACTATGGAGCCCCTATGGCACCTTTATAATACCACATAAAACTCATGTTATTTTGGCTGATAACACTGATTTGCTGGCAGTTATACAGTTTACTACTCTTACTATCTTTAATTGGTGGACTGATAAGACTGTAGAAAAACAGCGTTATTTTGCTTTGGGGTGGAGAAAGCAATTTTGTAAGCCTGGGAAGGGAGGAGTATTTCTGATTCAGATGAATATTTTTTTGCTCTGCATAATGGGAGAGGACCTTTCACTTAATTACCACTGGAAACCATAAATGCTTAATTGACATAAAAAAAGCCCAATATAGGCATTTTACAGTTTTCCTTTTGATCTTCCATGTGGGTGCATATTGTACATGCAATTTGTAAAGAATAACTAAAGGGCTCTGATGTGGATGTGTGCTAGCATGTGAGGAGGGCTTATGTGAGTACAGAGTTTGGTGCAGCATCAAAGAAAGGGAAACACCCATTTCACTTATGAATAAATTGAGCATGTAATTAACACCTGGACTTTACAAAATACTTTTGAAACACAATTAAATCTGCTGCTTTTCTGCAATAAACAAAAGTGCTGAAAGTGAAAATATTGACCTCTGCTAAGTTTGATTTTGAATGTATTTGACTTTAGATGCAGGCTGGATTTAAATCCGTGAAACTGATCAATCCATAAAATGAGACTGAGCATCATTTCTTTGCAACTGAAGTCAAAGGAATAAAGGCTTTTTAGACCTGGTTTGAGTTCTTAATTATTTTTTTTTTTTGAGAGAGACACAAACTGTGTTTTCAGTGTAAGAAGAAGCAATTCTAATTAATGCGATTCTAATTAATCTTTCTCTTTTCCCACAGCAATTTATCCAGAAACAAGCTCTCAAGTTTGTCCAAGAAGCCTTTTCGCCATCTGGGTCTGTCTGATTTGTAAGTTGTCATTTCTTAAAATAAAGTTTATTTTTGGCTGGAACCGGAAGAAGACAACTTAGATATTTGTTCTGTTGAAGGTAGACCTCCATCAGTGATAAGGAATGAAATTCTGATCCACAGAAAGCAGCAATGTTGGATGCTTAAATACAGAGATATTTTCTTACCAGGGCTTCCGGAAGGTCAAGTGTATCTTTTAAAACAATATAGGGGAGAAAATAGCCTCTTCCCTTCAGCTTTAAAATATTCGACTGTGAGATTACTTCACACAAAACTTCTGGTGTTTGCATTAAATATTTGAGCTAGTGAAGACACAGCCTTCTGCAGATCTTCAGAAGAAGCCTCTTTCTCATATTCTTATATTGGCCCCACAACTGCCATGCTTATGGTTGGCTATTGAAGTATAGTTTAATTTTCTTAAATCTTTGAGTTGCATTGTGCTCTTTATAATCATTCTGTAATGAAGCACTGGTAAACATACATTTGTTGATTGTTTCAACATCACATTTTTATCCTCTATTCCATCAGGTAGAATTTCTGTATTGGTATGCATTCTAAAATGTTGGTGATCTTGTGCATTCATTGCTAATGTGTGGGGCTGTAGAGAGCCTGCAGGATCTCTGGGAGGGCTGAGGCTGTAGAGGAGAGGGAGATTGCTATCCCAGAGCTCAGAGCAGAATCAGTAGTTGTCCAAAATGCCAGTCCAAGAATTGCAACACCAGCCTTACAATCCTCAACCTCTTCTGGTGATCTTCAGCAGGTGAGAAACGAAATGAGCAAATCCCAGTGGCACAAAAAGAGGTTATGCCCCTTAGGTATGTTTTGTTGATAAGTTGGTATAATCACTTCCATTACAGCCCAGGGAACATTGCTCACTGGAATTTTCTTTCATAACTTGGCGGTCGCCAAGTGCCCTGATGGAGAGGCTAGCTAGTTGCAGAGCACTCCCATTGCTGTATGCCCTGCATAGGCCTGTTCGTTCTGAAATCCCTGTTTCTTCAGTCCCTGTATCTACTCCCTGCCAAAAAAGCCATTGTTAGTCTGGACCTGGGTATAGGTTCTATGTTTTG
Organism: Phalacrocorax aristotelis; assembly: GCF_949628215.1. NCBI lineage: Eukaryota > Metazoa > Chordata > Aves > Suliformes > Phalacrocoracidae > Phalacrocorax > Phalacrocorax aristotelis. The sequence goes on along the minus strand of NC_134311.1, from coordinate 38,355,035 downwards.
TATTTCTCATGACCTCAAAAAAATAGATACAGGACTCAGACCTGTGCACAGTGTGAGGCTTGGCCTCCTCCTAATTTTTCTAAGCAGTTAATGGAGAAATGGAGTCATCTTTGCCCCTCTCCCTAGGTTGTAGAAATGTAAGAGTGGGTATGCTCTAGCTTACAAAGTATGCAAAAAAGGAAATTACTGCATTTTCGAAGGCATACTCTGCTCGCAGTTTCTTGGAGTTTGTTGCCAGTAACAGGTTTATTCCAAAGCACGAGTCAAGCCACTCTTGAATCTCTCCATCTCAGGTGGACAGCTTCTTTTAGGCTGTGGGTGGAGTGAGTGCTTACAAAGGTTTTGAAGGAGAACAATGTCAGCATTGCTGATCTTTCTGAAGAAGTTTGTTTGCTCCTGGGCAGAAGTAAAAAAGGATTTGGGACAGAGAGTGAGAGGAGGAAAATCAAATGTTACAAATCTGAGAGGAATTATGGAAATGAAGTTTAATGAGGCAGGAAAATAGCACTTAGAGGCAAAACAATGGGCTGGTGGGAATAAGGAGTGAATATATTTGTGTTGTTAAAAGCACAGGTAAATAATGACCATTCAGTGTCATGGTAGTAGAAGAGGAGGAGAGGTACTGGGTGTGAGCCAGACGTGGAAAGAGTGGGTGGTGTGAAGGTTAAAATGAATAGTATTTGAGGTATGGAGGCAATGTGTGATGGGGGAGAAGTTGAGAGAGGCTGGGGGGGATACAAAATTGAGGTAGATTGTTGTGGGCTTCGGAAAGAGTTGGGGTTTAGGGACAGAAGAAGTTATTGAGAGATTGCTATGAAGCGAGATAAACAGATGTGGGGAAAGCGAGGGAAAGAAAGTGGGGGGGAAAGCAGAGCCTGAAGGGAGAAAAACAGTGATAAAATCAGTATCAGTTGAACAGTTCTGTTGAGAAGTGGCTAATACATAGGTGGAAAATCAGAAAGAGTAAGTAAAGGAGGAAAAAAAGAGTATTGGAAGGGGAATCCAAGAGGAGAATGATGCCATAAATAGCCTCTGAGGAGCCTTCTGTAAATCTGACGAACAAGTGTCCTGTTGTTAGCACTCTTGTAAGTTGAAACATAAACGCATGGACAGTTCACATTAGGGTGAAGTAGGAGATATTCACCAAGTATTGTAGAGAAGGAGATGATGCTTTGAAAGGCTTCTTCTTTTAGAACAAGCCATAGCTGCAGCTGTAAAATTACAGCAAACAAGATAAAGACATGTAATTTGCTTTTACTAGGTCATGGTTTCAGCTGGGCCGTCATGCCTTTATTCAGCATCCTGCCTATGATGTGCCTAACTCCCATGGTGGGTTTAACAGAAAATAAAACAGTAGAGGACGGCTCAGACACTGGTCAAGGAAATTTATCTTTTACAGGGAAGATACACAGTGAAACAGAAGATGGGAAGTAAATCTTGCTGCTTTGAAAATGCATATTTTAGATTTTGACCGAAGGGATCCTAATGTTCATACTCTGTCTTGCACAAGCAATTCTTTTTCATGCTGTGGTGGTGTTAAAGTCCAGCAGATGACTTCTGTTAATACAAATTGCTCCTTCAGAGGCTTGCAAGAATGATCCCTGTAGCTGTTAATCCTCAAAGAACTGCAGATGGCTTTGCAGGAACAGGTTACAGCTCTGATAAGCTGAGTTTTCAAGATCTGCACGCTTCAGGTCCTCAGCAGGCATTTATGAGCATAGATTCTGTAAACAACTTGAGTTTGGTTTCTGTACATCGAAAATACCTACGAAATCTTGTTGAGAGGAGTTGTTCTCCTTGTGATAAGGTGCCTTAAACAGTCATTTGCACATGCTGTATTGGACGTCATCTATGCCTGTTGGAGAAAAAATAACACTGGGTCACTTCTTACACAGATACTGGGATGTTTCTGTTCATTTTTTACTTGGGCATTATTGCATTACATTTTTGTGTAATTTTATTAAATTTTAAAACTAGACTTTGTTAAGTTTGTGAACCTGTGGTTTGAATTCCATGCAGTACCCTCTATAGCTAGATGATACATTTCTATTTCAGGGCCATTTTTTCAGTTAGTGTTTCTTCATGACATTACCTAGGGTTTTACTGTGAGATTTTCTAGAGTGTTGTAGCAGATGAATTTTGAAGGTTAGGTAAAATCCTTTTTAATGATTAATTAGAGCTTGCCTATAATCTATTAGTGTTTGGCTTTATAAAGAATTTACTATCTCACAGCAGCAAACCACTTCTGGCATGTTCTTTCTGAGGTAGCTGAGCAGAGATTCAAGTATAGAAGAGAGGAATTCTGATCTCTGCTTGACTTTTATGAAATAAAATGGGGCTTGATGGAAAGCCCAGTACTCCACGTCCTCCTGATTTACACCAGTGAATTAGAGATAGTAGTCAAGCCTGCTGTGTGATCTCTCAATCTATGACAGTCTGGATTCTGGGTGCAAAGAGAGCTTCATACTCTACATGGAAACCATTATCCACTTGCAGCTTGCATTGTACTGAGGTTACTAAATTTGCATTCCATATCCTTTTTAACTAAAGGGTTCACCTTCTACTTTCACCCAGCTGAGTTCTTGGAGTCTCCTTGCCCCCCCATTTTTTTCTATATGCATGACACATTCTGCATTCTAAGTAAATTGGTTTTTTTTGCTGTAGGATATTGGTGGACAATCCATTCAAATGTTCCTGTGAAATTATGTGGATCAAGAAATTTCAAGAGGCCAAGTTTTACACAGAAACTCAGGATTTATATTGCATAGATGACGACAACAAGAGGACAGCCTTGCTGGATATGAAGGTCCCGAACTGCGGTAATACTCTTTTAACATAAAACTACTGCTAAATTACTGTGAGACAGGAAAAACAAACATGCATTTTAACAAGATACCTATCAGGATGACAACAGTGCTGCTAAAGGAAAAAGTTTCAGTGGAGATAGTAACCACTAAGTCGTCTTTCACCCCACATGGAATAATTCTGGGAGCTTCACATAAAGCATTTATTTCCCCTTGCTCCTTTAAGAATGTACCATTATTCAAGTGCAGGAAAACAGAACACTGATCGTAGATAACACACAAAAATTATATAAAATGCATGTGCCTTTATTAAATTAAATAGTAATGCTTCCAAACTCAATAGACACAAAGTTTTACCTCCTTGAATTTTTTTTCAGGTATTTATGGTTAATGAAGTCTTTATTTTCCTTTAAAAATACAAATGCTAGTGCTAGGACCATAGGAAGAAAATTCAGAACTGCCTGCTAATAGAGACAAATTAGCAAGAGCTAATACTGTTATTCAAGTGCAGGAAATCAGAACACCGATTATAGACAACACACTAGAATTATATAAAATCCATGTGCCTTTGTTAAACTAAGTGATAGTGCTCTGTTCTTCACACAGATGAATCTTTACTGAGTTCACTTCTAAAGGCTATGCAAAGGAGTCATAACAAGCTTAGGTCTGTAGAATTTTGCAGCATGTTGTTTTCAGTTAGTTTATATGGATCAGGCGATAGTGGAAAACTTTTGTAATAATAAAGATTTTTCTTGTATACAACTTTGCTGCCTGTATGTGGTCCTGGGACAGCTGGTGAAACGTTTCACTCACTAGTTGAAGAGATTTCTCCTCCTCTGTGGACAAGGGGCAGAGGCCAAGTGTTTCTGACATGATGTGAGACCTGCTAGAGTCTAGAGTTTCCTTTGCAGAGTGGGGAGCTGGAGTACCCAGCAGCAGGCAGGCAAGAAGGAAAGGGAGCAAGGGCATCCTCATAGAGGGCTGGTTTGGACTGGGAAAGCTGTAAGTGAAGGTGAATAGCAGGAGGAACACAAAAATGACACCTTTTCTCCTTGACCTTTTCCTATTGAGTGTCCTTTTCTTCACTGTGTGTATGGGTGTGATGGCCTCTGATAGCAGCTGCCAGTAACAGCCATGGAGGGGAGCTGCTGCCGACCCATCCTGTGTGGTGTTTAATGGCAGTAATGCATTTTATGGCCAGGTATCATGCTGTTGGTCTTGTGCCCAGCATCCTTCTGGGGCCAAGTTGATGGTGTAGTCATGACAAAAATGATGCTAGTGTCTGGTGTGATTAAAAAATAGCAAGCAACCAGTGTAGGGGGTCTTGTGAGCTGCACATTTGGTCTTGTGTGCTACAGTATCTGATTTACCAGAACTGGGAGATAATACCACGCTGAGCTAAACAGACTCAACTGTCTGCTCCAGCTGGATGGACTAGAAGGTACATTAATCTGCTGGGTGTAGAAAGGTTTCCTGGTTGACTGAAATCAATTAGTACAAACCAGGAACTCCAGCATAGTCTTTTGTAACATTCTCAGCTCACATGTCTAGTTGCTACCAGTTATCTAGGATTTTCCTTCTAAAACTTCTGTTGTTAAATACCCCGAATTAAACATACGAGACGTTATTTATTTCTCCTGAGTTCTTGACCATCTGCAGTCACAACAGACTTGTCTCTGACCTCTTGGTGCTGGGTAGGTGCATGTGTGTGTATACCTGCATGCATCCTGTGGGCACATCTTGACTAAGTTGGTACTTCCAGCTAGAGGAGGAAGAGGAGAAGGAAAGGTGGGTATATACGACAGTCAGATTGGAATTTACAGTATGTGGAATTTGCGTATGGGAAACATGCATTTTGCTGAAGATCTGTGTGGTTGTCAGCACGTACCTGCAAATTATTTCTTTTAGTTTACAGGGTCCAAATATGACTAAACTTTACATACTTGAGTTTTTTCCCTTTTTTTTCTTTTCTTTTAGTGAGTCTTTTTCCTTCATTTTTCAAAATGAACCACTGCAGGACATAGGTTTTTAATAAAGATTACAACACAGCATTTTCTTAGGCACAGAACAGAGAATTCCAGGTGAAGAGAAATGACCATCTTGGTGAGCATGGGCTATGTTCTTGAAGATATCTAAAAGATCTAATGAGTGGCTCTTGCTTTCAGTATCTCTGCAGATGTTTTTCTGTGTTTAAAAGGACAAGACATAATTAAAAAAAAAAACAAACCACCAATGAAGCTGGTTTATTTCATTTCCAGATCTTTCTGAGAGACTAATAGGTAGAACTGGAATAGAAGAAGGATTCAGCATTTGACATATATGAATTTTTTTTTCTTGAGGACTACATGACCTTTTTAGCTCTTTTGAAATGAAGAGAAATTTTTGAGCGTGCAGGCCTTTGAATTTTGTTAATAAAACATATTCTAATTTTCTCTGGTAATGAAATGGTTTCATCCCATCTCTCTGGTTCGCTAAATTTTTTTGATTTAGAAACTAAGCAAACATGCTTTCTTCTTTGTGTGCAGGTGTTATTAATTACTTCATAATATTATAGTAAGTGGCCTGTACAGTATGTGGTAAATGTCTTGGTAATACGACGTCTCACTACTGTGTGCTGTTAATAAATCTCTTGCTGGGAAGTTGGAAGAGGCCACTGTGGTTTCTTGATCATAAGGCTTTGGCTTGTAGATAATTGATGTGAAAATTAGCACAGTTCTGTGATACTTTACTTATTGTTTATATGGTGGAAGTGTTCATTAATCTGCTGATTAAAGGCTGGTTGAAATTTAGATGCCATCAGCTTTGTGATTTCTTTTCATGAGATTTAAAATCAGGTATGCTCGCTATCCAGAAGATCCTTTCCAGCTGCAATATTAAAAGTGTCAATCAATTGTTACAATGTTTGCACAATTATTTTTTCAACTGCATTTGAAGTGTATTTATGTATGATGAAAATTGTCAGATTCTTTTAAGTTTTAAATTCACACTTAATTACTATGTCAAAAGTTTTTAAGTTGCGTCTACCGCAGTACTATCAGTAGAGCCTGCTGTGTAGGGGAATGGTGGTGGTTAGTTTTGCCATTTTCACAGCATTTGCTGGTTGTTCAACATGGCCAGCGTCACCACCTAGGCCATCCTTTTTGTTTTGTTTCCACCTGATGTGTATCATTAGAAAATCAAGAAAGAGAATGAAATAAATAGACACCTGGTTCTGCAAGCTGTAGTGGCAACCACCACAGGTGGTCCTTGGAAGCGAGGCATGTCCTATGCCTGCGGTGAGGCCACTCAAATGTCCGTCAGTCTGCAGATCACCTAGAGCTCACTGAATGCCAAGGAGGCAAGACCATGTCTTGTAGGCTGTCATTGAACTTAGTGATACTGAAAGAAGTCTTTTCTTCTTGTGGTATTTTTGGAAGAGGCCTGGCTTCTACAGCTGTCTCTGGAGTCTGTGTGGATTTTTTGTTGCTCTGGGTCTCAGTCTGGTAATGGCATTTTGCCTTATCTGGCCAGTTTACTTAATCAGGTTGCTTTATATATGCTGGTGTGGAGCTTGATCTGGCTTTCAGTTTTGCTTACTGTCCCAGCTTTGTGTCCTTCTTTATCATACATTGTTTCTGCAGATATTTTCTTTCTTGTCATTGGCCATGCATGCTAGCTAAAGGCTGCTGAACAGAGTGGCAAATTAGTCTCATATACCAATTTGCTGTACATATAACAAACCTATGTTCAGACTAGCCGTTTACATATGCAGCCAGTCAGCGGAAGTGTTGTCTGACCTGAGAACTATGGGATTTTATGAATGCTAATGGTTTTTCTGTCTCTTCCCTTGTGCATGAAGTACTGTGGTGTTGCTCTTAGTGCCGCCTCTTGTGTACGGCTGACATTTTATAAGTTGTTGTAATGTAGAATTACAGTCTAAAGAGGTGGGTTGCCCATTTCTTGCTTGGTTAAGAAACTAACAAATTTTTACAGGCAATTGTTCAGATAACTATAAATGGGCCGGACTGGATTTGGCTTCACTTCAGCCTTTTTCTGGTGACAGATTTTTGTCCTAGAGGTAAATAAGTAAATGGTAATATCAGACTGGAGGCCAGTGGATATAAATTCTAAGGGGGGGGGGAAGGGAAACTGAAGGATTGATGCATTTGTTTCTTTAAATATACAGAAAAATATTTGTTGCTTCAGTAAGTCAATACAATAAGTATTAGATCTTAAGTAATCACAGTACAATGCAGTCTAAAACCACAAGCAAAGGCATAACCCAGTGGGTGTTGAAATTTTTTTCCATTATCAGCCAGACTTCACAGATAAGAATATCAGAAGGAGAACGTTACAGGCAGAATGAAATGAGTTTAAAAAAAGCCTTAAACATTTTCCATGTTTACCTTTCAGAATATTCATGGACTCTCTAGCCTGTGTTGTTTATTTTGGCTCAAGAACTAGATGTTACGCATGATGTATGGTGGCAAACTGTTTTTATTTTCTCTATAAGAGTTTTAATTCTTATCTGGGATCATGGGCTACATGAAAAATGTGTTTTATGAGAATTTTGACAGTAGTGGTTTTCACTGCTGCTCCAAAGTTGAGTTAGAATTTTCCAAACTTAACTAGAACAATTTTCATTATTTCAGCTTTTAAGAGAAAATAATGAGTAATTTATGGATGTTTGAAAGGGCAACAGGAATCTAATTTTCAAATATATGTACATATCTTCCTTGTGAGCATGCACACTTTTATCTGTTCATGAAGCAACCAGTAACTTTCATACAGATGGTACATAAATGAGAGCTTGTGAATGATGATAGTTGAGTGTATGTGATGTATGTGAACGTCTCATTTTTAAAAGAAGCAGAATTTTGTTTTATGATTCTGATTAAATTTCTGCTTTAACTTGAATGAAGCAGGTTTATAATACAAAGCAGGTTAGAAATAGAAAGGAGTAAGGCACTATTTAAGGGAAAGGAACATGTCTTGATCACTCAGGTATTGTTCCAGAACGCAGTGCACTGTGCAGGTTTGCCGGGGTACTCTGTGTGTCTGACTTGACGCATCTGCCTAAGTGTGGAGTACTGATCCAATGTGGGAGAATGGCTATCTGATTGTTGTCTGGCAGAATTCTTACAGTGCTCTTATGATTTACCTAGGTGAAGACTGATGACTAGATAACAGTATTCTGAAGTCTAAAGGAGGTACTTTTTTCACTTTAAAGTGGAGACATTTCATGAAGTGGAGACATTTCAGCCATATACTTTGTATACGGTATACTTGATATCAGGAGTGAAACCCAGCATTTTACTTGTTCATGTAGTTCTCTGAAAATGTTCCTGTTTCAGGATCATGTTTTTCATGTTGCAATATTTGACAAGTCGGCATTATTTTCAGTATTTCCCGGACACACATGAAATCCTCCAGTTAAAGGTACAGGAATAGCAACTGCATTACATGCACTTAGTGAGTAAGAAGTCATTTGTTAGAGGTTTGCATAAGCTAGTTTAGGCCTCATTAACTTGCATTACGAACGCTGTTTAGCTCTTGGTTCATCTGTTAAGCTTGTGTCTGCTGTATTCAGCCGAACTGCAGGGAATGTATTTGGTTTTCTCTTGAAAGTTGTTGCGGATAAGCTGAAGCTTAAGTATCAGTTAAGAACAGTTTCTCCAGATGTAATCTGATTTCCTTAACCACTCAGGTAATTTGAGAGAAAACATGGCTGGGTATCTTCAGGAGACTGCTAGTGAAGGGAATTGTTGATAAGCCTCTATAGAAGCACATAATCTGAAAATTCTTGTGGACAAACTATTGATATTAACACTGGTGATGAGGTCAATTAAAAGATTTGGGTGCTGCAAAATCCTTTCTTATTCAGCACCTTCCTACTAGAACTCAGGTCAGGCCTAGGGACCTTAAGAGGAAGGTCGTGGGCAGAAGTTAAGGAGCTGCTGTAAACTTTGGAAACGTAATGCCTTAATCTGGCTTGAAATGTCAGCAGCAACCTTCAAAGCTTCTGTGCAGGTTGACTGCAGAAGACAGCTTGCTGTCCAAGGGAATTTGTTCTGGTGCACGGCTGTTGGTTTTTGCCTGCGTGGCATTTATGATGGCATTTGAAGCTCTGGATGGGATGACAGTTCTGCGGAGGTTGCATTTGTTGCTGTAATCGTGAAGATGAGTTAGCAAGTTTTGTGGTTTGGCTGCAGCTCACACTGGCTCTTCTTACAGAATTTTGCTTCTAGTGATAATTTCAGTTAAGCAGGGAGTGATGGAGTGTTTAAAGGCAAAGTAAGGGTGTATTGGCTCTGGGAAAGCATACTTTAAAGACTCATCATCTTCCAGTAGAGGCTGTACTTGTTTAATTATTTTCTGTAAAAGTACCCAGCTGAACGTGACAATCAGGTGTGTCATGATTGGAGGCAGATTTCTTCTAGTATTTTAAAATATTTGGGTGGCTCAGTGAGCTGCCACATCACTCATTCTGCTTCCCAACAGAAAGGGATTCCTCTGTAGACTAACAAGGTGGGTGTTGTGAGTGTCAGATCTGGTACGGTAAGAAAATGAGAGTTGGACTTCTTAGAAGGTATGCTGAAGCAGCAAGTGCACCTTGCAATAAGAGGTCCAAAATGTGCTTGTTCAGTGTGCATATGCCTTCCAAGTGCTCATTAGGAAATGCTGAAGGCCTGGGAAAGTCCTAAGCTCTGGTCTGAATGAATCTCCCCAGGTCTTTGGCAAAGAGCCTTCTATGTTTGGACTCAGTGTCTCCCAGTGGTAGGAATTTGTGCTTTTCCTTTCAAATGGGCATATCGAGCTGCTTTCCTGCCCCCCCCCCCCCCAGTTGAAAAAAAAAGTAGAGGCTACAGGAGGAGATTTTGTCATCCTTCTCTGGATTCAGGTTCAGGAATCTAACCTATACCTTTGGGGATAATGTCCTCACCACCAACCTGTAGAGTGTTTGAGACAATGCTAGTTTAACCCTGTCAGGCCTGTGCAAAATAACGCTGTCATTGTGGGAAACACCCATCAAGATTTGCTGTGCCACATGGTGAGCATACCTCTATTCAGTGGTTAGTCAGTGCTCTATTCAATGGTATATATTCTCCTATGGAGTTGAAGAGGTTTTGATCTGGGATGGTTTATTTAATTTACATTAACATTCAGTGGGCAGAGTATGGAAGTATGCTGGGGAAAAGGATCATAGTCCCCCTTTATACCTTCCAGATTAGTGCCTTAACTTTCCATTTTAATTCAAGGGAAATTTCAAGTTTTTTTGTGCATTATGGCAAAGTTACAGTGGAGGAATGGAGAGTAGTGCCTGATGGTTATAGCAGTGAATTGGGAAGTTGCGGGCTTCTCTTCACTGTAGCTGGAGAGGAAAGAGATCTTTGGGCTCCAGAAGAAAGAAGATATATGAGAGATGATGTTCCTAATTTCTGTTAACTCTGGATTTTATTTACCTAACATATTTTTCTATTTTCATTGAATATGTTTGTGGTTATCATCATGGAGTGACTTCTGTGAGACTTCTGCAATTATCTCTATGTACTGAGCATTTTGATTTTGTGGTTATGATACAGGAAATACATTTCCAGGAAACAGAAACAATAATTTATGTTTCTTTAATTCATGTTCTGCATGTAAACGTTTGGGGTATCCTGTTGATAGTGCTCTAAAGATGCAGACAGGCTGACTTTTGGCCCTGTATTTCTGCAGTCTTCGGTGGAACCATAGCCCACTTAGCCCATGGCTGAGATTTGGCTCAGAGCTTCTTGGATGCAGACAGTTACTAAGTAAAACACAGGAGGTATATCACATATCCAACAGCTCCTATCTTTATAGCTAGAATTACTAGAAAGTTTTTGCTTTGTTTTTTAAAACCATAAAAGCCCATAGGAAAAGACCTTTGGAATTTCTAAACGCTCCTGTATTTTCAAACAAGGCAGAATTTTAATAGAATGATACAAGAAAACTGTTTTTCTTACGTTGATACAACCTGTACAGCACCAGTAAGCCCTCTGAAATTTACAGATCCATGGGCACAGTTCTTGACAAATTGCATTGTCAACCATCCTGTTTTCAGGGTCCAGACAGTAAAAGTAGTGGGTGTTACCAAGCAGTACTGAAGTGCTGTATTTAGTTGTACGTTTTCTCCCTAGAGAGAAAAAGAAAATTGGGGGAGCCAAGAACTATGGACTGTATTGAAACCTCATGTGACGCAAGCAGACTGGATTTGGGCCACTGTATCTTAAGAATTACAGGGGATATTTTATAAATCAGTCGTTCTGGTAGTCTGCCTTGACGTGGTTCAGTTTAATAGGTGGTGGGTGGCTCAGTGTTAATTTAATCATTCTGGGTTGATATACTTATTAAAAAGATTATTAAGGATTTCAGGTAAGGATTAAAATGACCTTATTAAAATTCAGATGCAGTTGGCTAGTTTTGAGAAAAAAAATTGTCACTTTTTTCTTGAGTAACTGCTTGTTCTTCTCACAGAGCAGGCTGACCTGCAAAAATGTGCCAAGCAAAAAAGAGGTGTCATGGGCCACGTTGAAAACCATTTAGTGACACTGTATCATTGCTAGACTCCTGGGAGTTTGTCGTCAGGTTGATAAAAATCAGGGGCTTAGCAGAGGATGGCATAAATGAATGCAATATTGGATTTGTGGTATTCTCTCAGGTGCTCATTTATTCATCATGTCATTTCTTAGGTATTAGTGAGGCTAACTGACCATATTGAGAGGATTTTTTGGTGAAAGTTTTTGAACAGCTCAACAAATCTCAGAACTGAACAGGTAAAAGTTGAAGCTGAAAAGTCAATCTGGAAATAATTTTGTAAAAAGTTTCGTAACTGTGAAGGTAGTTAACCAGTGAAACAACATCTTGGGTGTAATGGTGGATTCTTTTCTCCTTGCTTAGAAGACCACCTTCTTCTAAAAGTTGCTGTAGTGTACTGGCTAGAGTGTTAGCTTGTTGCTGAGGGTTAAGATACAGACTACAGAGTTTGTATTAATACTCAGTTATTTCTTAATTAGGTCATATCCTTCTTTTGACATACAGTGACAGTCTGGCTCTACCAAGGCCAGCGTATGTTTTCTGTAGAAAGTAGTAAGTAGCAGCATGAAGACTTTGAAAGCCCTCTAGGAGTTCAGGCACATTCTTTTTATTAATCTCCATTGACAGTTGTGTAGCCAAACGCTGTAGTCACCTTTGAAAATTTTGTCCAAAGTATTTGGATTTGTGATTACTGAAGTCCCAGCTGTGCACAGTGAAGATATGAGTCATTCTATAGTGATGGTTGACAGTTCCACTGTCTGATGGCTTTGGGCCATTGGTTTGCACTAATGATGGTCTGTGAAGGTAAGTAGCCCCCCATCCTACTTAAAGGAGGATTTGTTCCTTCTAAAGCATGAGGTGATATTTGGAGAGTCTCGGCTGACATAAATGAGTTCCTTCTGCTTCTCTCTGTAGTGTCCAGTTGTGCTGGGGTATGGGAAGTGACTGCTTATTCTAACGTAGAGCTGCCTATTCCTGGGAAGTGTTATCAGTTTGAATGTGAGAACAGATATTCTGCATGTGGTGAAATAATGTAGCTGTTGTACACATGGATTTTAGTGCATGCTTTCATCTATTGAACTGTATAACTCTCTACATACGGTTTAAAATTCTCAATAGCAGGTTCTCTTCTTCCATTTTTGTAGACTGAAAAGCTTTGTATAGATTATTGAGAAGAAAGGGGACTTGAGAAAACTAAATGAAACAGAGTGGCCTTAAGAAGATCATTCAGAAACTCTCTTTTCTCTGTCTAGTCAGAACAGGAGAGTACTCAATGAATTTGAACATTGCAGACAGATTTCAGAACTGGTAAAAGGGAATGGCTTTTGTATACAGCCTGGACAGTATGCCTGTGAAACTCATTGCTGCAGAAGGCTATTAAGGCCAAGAATATAGCAAACTTAAAAAAGAAATTGGATACTAGCAGGATTATTACTGATATCCAGAATTATAATAATTAATGCTATCAAAGTTTGAAAGAGATATTGTATTTCGAGCTTTGGGGCACAGGGTAATCTCTGTCTGACAGATATCAAGATGAGACTTGTGGAAAGATGATGTCATGTCTACCTTGCATGGGCTCTTATGCTACGGTCTAAACTTACTATGCTGACAGTACACAGAAGTATTTGAACCTGTTGTCTGATTACTTGTATCAATTACTATATGGAAATTCCTTTAAAATGTACATCCATATCAACAGAAGTGATAGTAACCTAAAACACTGTATTTAACCAAATTAAGTCAGAAGTAAATGCAGCATTGTTGGATATCTTTGTAATTGTGTAGGTGTCAAAATGCTACTGACTCGTATAAATGGTCTCACACTACATTGAGCATACATACTGAGCATATGTGTCGGTTAGGGTGCACTGTGGTTTTTTAAAAACAGATATTTTTCAGTGTAGGTTTTGCTGCTTAGTCTCATTGCTTTATTGGTAAGTCCAGTTTATCACATTTTCTAGATATGAGGTCTTGCACTACTGTCTGCTTTTTTCCAAACTGAGCCACTTCTCAGCTTGTGTGTATTCTGCTGTGGAACAGTCTGGGTGCCACTGGAAATAAAAGCCAAAATTCTTTTACAGTTAAAGTTCACTAACTCAAGATATCCAACCAGAAAAAATGAATCCTAAGGCAATTCTTGTGTTTGTTTCCCACCCACCTCTCCCTGGGAAAGGGAGTAAAAGAAAACACACACAATAATGTGATTATTTTGCTATTCTATTCTATTCTATTCTATTCTATTCTATTCTATTCTATTCTATTCTATTCTATTCTGTTCATACTTTTTTGCTGCAGTGTTTTCTGCTGGGTCTTGCAACTGATTTTTAGTGTAACTTTAGGAATCTATATAGATCTACATAGAATAATCACTATTATTTTATAGCCGTCTGGCAGGATACAAGCATGATGTGGCTGTTTCCCTCAGAGATATAACACCAACATGACATGTGCAGACTTTTACAAATAAAAAGAACTAAATCTATTTCTGCGTGGGAATCAGAACTGGTACCAGAGGAATTAAACTTCAGTTGCCTGTCCTGTAAATAAACACGCTGCAGGAAGAAGTTGTCTCAGAACGTAACAGCTATTAGAGCAGGGCTCTAAGGGACCAAAGTTGGTTTTACTTTTGCTTGCATGAGAAGTTTCATGTAAAACAATGTGTTGGTAGGAACTGTGCAGGCTTCCACAGTGAAATGCTGATGTGTCATGTAGACCTTGTCCCAAGTGCTAGAGCCAGGAAGAATTGGGGAGCTTTCATCTCTTCGCACGTTCAGGTCTGGCAAGAGTAGTTGGAATGGTTTTCAGAGGTGGTGTGGAAGTGTAACTTTATAAAGCAAATGATCTCATTACGTCTCTCCTTGTTCCCTAACCAGCATAATTAATATCCAAATGTTCTGTAAGATTAGTTTTATTTCCTGCCCAGCTAGTTGACAGACACTGCTGAGATTTGAATTCACAGCAGGCGAGAGCAGATGGCTACCTTCGCTAACAGATTACTGCATCAAAGCGTACAAACTATCCAGCTCTGTCTCAATAAACTTCAACATATGATTTATAAAGTGAACATATTAGAAGAAATCCATGAAGCCTGTAACGGGAATCATATTACAGCACTACTTAAAGCACTGGGAGAATTGCCTAATCAGTTATTGTGCTGATTTTCAAATCTTATTAAGCAGGAAAGCATTGCCTGGAAAATTATTTGTCTTCTCTTTGGTATTACTTCCTCTTATTTAATTTTTATTGAACTAATTAAACCTAAAAGGAGATTTCCAATATGTACAGCTTCTATTGAAGTTCTAGCAAATGTATTAATGTGTTCACACTGATTTGGTGTTTAATTGTTTGTATGGGACTTTTTACATAAGCAAAAAAATCTCTGCTAAACTTCTATACCTGCAAGTCAATGACAAAACTAGAGTATTTTTAACTAAAACAAAACAAAACAAAACAAAAGAACCATTGTTTCAGGAAAAAAAAGTCATTGCAAGATCATACATAAGTATCCAGCACAGCAGATAAGCTTGATTATTTGACGTGATAAATTGCAAGTAAAACTTGCCTGGAACAGTTGATGAGAAATGCCTCATAAAGAAGGCCTAAGCTTTTAACAGTGTTTCAGCTCCAAATGATGGCACAGTATTTTAAAGAAAGATATGATATTTCTAGCATGTTGCATAATTATTTGCTATTGTATAAATACAAAATGTGAGGCCCGCTGTGCCTGAAGTCTGTTGATATTGCTGGCATTATTTTTTAAGAGGATCAGTCTGTAATTCCTTCGGTTTTTGTAAGCATTCAGCATGTATTTACCTTTTTGAAGCTCCCATTGCTCTGGGTGCTGACGAATGAGATACGGGATGATTTATAGCTCTGTGAGATGGACGGGGAGTCCTGATTCTCGCAAAATCTGGGCTTGTTTCCTGGTGAGTGGTACCATCTCACTGCTTTTCTGTTTTCCTGAGGGGAGTAGCTAAGTCTGCTGAGGTGCCTCGGATAGCAGCTCTGTGCAATTGCTAACCCTCTCTTCTGTCCTTTCTCTCCTCTGGTTTGATCTGTACAGTGCTCTGTTTCCCTCACTTTGTAATTAAGATCTAGGTTTTGTCCTGCTTTCTGTGAGCTTTCTATCTGCATGAGAGGGAGGGCTGCATTCTCTTGTGTCATCCTGGGAACTAATGGGATTTTCCTGTTAGTGTTGTGGAGAACAGTGGGACTACCACAGTGTCAGTTTGTGGAGAACAGAGGTTGCTTTGCAGCTGTTACAAAGAGACAGATTAAATTCCCAGTTTTAAAGAATAAGGGAAGGGGTTCTTTTCACTTTGAAGTTAAAAACTGATGTTAGGATAACTTCTGTTTGCCCGCCTGAAACATTTCCCTATATAATTAGCTTAATGTATTTCCGTGTGTAGTAATGTTTTCTTAGGATGTGAAGCGGAAGAAGCGCAGAAAAATACTATGCAGCAGCTTAAAGACTATAGTTATATGTTTCCAAAGATGCTGTTTGTATTCCCTGACTGAATAGTAAGTTGCCACAGTAGATATCTGATTTAGTAGTGTTTTTGCTTGCATTTATACAGCTTGCTTGTAATCGAGTGGTGTCTATTTCTGTCAAATGCAAATGCATGTGGGGTTTTTTTTCTATTGTAGACTTGCCCTCAGCAAACTTAAGCAATTACAACATCACCGTGGTGGAAGGAAAGAGCATCACACTGTACTGTGATACTACTGGCGGGCCACCCCCTAATGTGTCCTGGGTGCTCACTAATCTTGTTTCAAACCATGAGGTAAGTTTCATGTTCAAATACATGACTATTCAGAGACAGAAGATATCTGCTGGAGAATGGTATAAAGGTTCATGTCCAGCTTTAGTTTACTTTTTATTTTACACTTTATAACTTTCAATTGAAAATATGAAATAAAAAAATTAATGCTGGAATTACATTTATTTTCTAGTTCCTTTCAATCCAGAGTGGCTGCCACATTTGCTCCTTGAGACTCTGATTTGACTCTGGTTTTTGGATATTCAGTTATAAATGAGTGTACTGTAGATTTCTGGAAGTAATGTCATGAATTGGGATACTGAAACACAAGGGCTTTCTTATTATCACTAATACCTGCATACAAAGAATAAGTCAAATCTACCCTAATAACGAAAAAAGCTTTGTGTCTCTAATTTTATCATATTATCATGCCAAAAGCTTGGTGTGTTGGAATTTGGTTGTAAATATTTTGTGGCTTGTTTAATTTTCCTTCAACAAACAAAGCAGTAACAGGAAGCCTTGGGAATTGAAGTGAAGGTTTTACTAAAAAGAATGGCATTTTTAAAATGATGTATGAAGGTGTTTCCTCAATAAAATCATCTAGGCAGGGGGCATTTTGTTTTCTGAGATCTTTGCGTTCTGTGTCCCTGCTTTAGACTGTGTGCACACTGCAGATGGAATGAATTCTTTCTGATGGAAGTGTTGATTAAGGAGAGGCATGTAAGCCGACCTTCAACATGCTGCTCCTAACCTCCTGAATTGACATTATTTACACAGTCGGCTAGACCCTCTCTTATTTTTAGTTTTATGGCATTGGCTTTCCTACATTTATGATGGCACAGACTGCCTAAAACTTCCTGGTCTGTAGAAAGTGCAGGATGTGTACTTCCAAAACTGTTCCTGCCATGCAGAAGAGCCAGGACATCTGGGCTCTTGTAATCTTTGTACTTTTTCCCTTGAGGTCATTATATCAGGCCTGCATAGAATTTGACTACCCTGTCTTTCAGGTCTCATAAGTAAGAGCTGTGTAGAGCTCTAGTTTTATTTTTTAAATTTTATTTAATCTGTAAAACTACCCAAACGTATCAGTCATCACCAACAACATGAAATTAAAACAGTATGGGGAACCTATGCAAAATTGTGTTCTTTTTCTCTTTTTCTTTTTCTTTTTCTTTTTCTTTTTCTTTTTCTTTTTCTTTTTCTTTTTCTTTTTCTTTTTCTTTTTCTTTTTCTTTTTCTTTTTCTTTTTCTTTTTCTTTTATGAGCCAAAACAAATGTGGGATGCTTTCCAAAAAGTGAAATCACCTCATTTTTTAACCGTCCTATCTTTGAAATGCCATGGTCAGTTCTCTTTAAGCTTTCCAGCAATATTCTGTCCTGGCATAACTTCATCTTGAGATTTCAGAGGGGTTCATAATATAGGCTAGCTACAGCCTTCACCATGGAGCACAGTAGTCTTTTCAGTAGCAGAAGAATGAGTGCCTTTTAAACCTCATTTGCCATTCACAACTATCCTTCCTTTTTCCTGAGTGTTGCTTTTGGTTTCCTTTCTCTCACATCTCAGTTTGTGCCTCCCTTTTCTTCACCTCGTATGCTGCTTTTGCCTGTTTTCTCTCTCTGTCCTGTTTTACAGAGATGTTCACAAAAGTTAGAACTAAACTCTAGTCCGGCAGACGTAACAGTATCCTCTCAGTTTCTGTCCTGATGTATAATCTGACTGATGTTGGTGAGATTTTTCGTGCTCTAGATTTCAGCTCTAAGCGTGTGATTGGGCCCCTCTGCTTTCAGTGCAGCTTTGAGCACTGCTCACCTTTGAATGCTGCACATGGAGAAATGTTTCATGAGGTCACTGAAATCAAAGGGACATTTAATTTGAGTTAAGGTGTCATCTTGAGGGTCAAAATTCTGGTTCCACAGGACTGTATGTGGGAGCGTTCCTTCATGTCCCCATTAACCTCCACTGAAAGTCACTGTGGTTTTACAGATGCAGTGTTGTGTTCTATGCAGCACTGAAGCATATGTGTATGCTAAGGAAAGTACCTCAGAAGTAGTTTTTAAAAATGATCTTAATTATAGTTTATTTTCTGAATGTGGTTTTGGTTACCTTCCTTTTTGAGAAAGTAGTCTCGCATTTTTATGAAAAATTCAAGTATGGAAATAGTAGTTATTTGGAGATCATATGAAGGACCTGATTTAAGAAAACAAGAGTGTTTAACAACTAGCTTTGCTAGGGGTTTGTGGGTTTCTTTGGTAATTCAGTTCTATTTGCTTTATTCAGCATTGTATAGCTGTGTATCCAATGTGGCATTTAAGGCTGTATATGGGCACTGAGCTTTCTAAGGATCATAAGAATCAAGATTTCTAAGAATCATAATTCTTTAATTAGCCTGTGCTTAAACACATCAAACAGTACTTGGGCAGTAGCTTAGGGAGTAGAAGCTATGTACTTTCTCATAGAAGGTTTAATGAGAAGAAGAAGCTTTCAAGAGAAATTTGGCAAAGGAAGAAGGAGAAGACACATTGTTGTCAATGTGCAGTAGAGCTCAGAAGGCAGCAGGGGAAGAACTGTCAAGTGTATGTGTAAAGGAAAGAGACAAAAGGAAGAGCAAAGCCAGGGTTGAACAGAATATAGGCGGGAAGACATTCAAGGGGAGTAGAGATAGATGATAGAAATCAGTCATGAAGTGGAAGAGAGGAATGAGCAAGGATATGAGTAGAGAAAATAAGCATTTGTGTAGACGGAAAAGTTGTTTAAAAAAAAGGCAGAAACTGAAAGTGACAGGTCAGAAGAGTGGTCAAGGGCAGTGTTTGCAGCAGGACTTTTGGAGCTTTGAATCCATTGCCACTGACAGTTAAAATTGGTACTGTAGGTGTCTCTACTAATCAGACATTGAAGTACTGCCTTGATTAATTGTGAACCAAAACAGCTAAAAGCAAGGGAAAACGAAAAATGCCATTCAGCTGTGGCCAATGATTCCCTCCCTCTCCCTTGTTCTTTATGCTGCAGTTAACACATACATGTTTTTCTGATCACTTGTAGAGTGACACAAGTAAGAACCCTGCCTCGCTAACCATAAAGAACGTTTCATCCATGGACAGCGGACTGTGGATTTCCTGCGTAGCAGAGAACATTGTGGGAGAGGACCAAGCCTCTGCTGAGCTCACGGTATTCTGTACGTACGCTGGCCTCTGTACAGCTCCCAGGGCCAAACTGCATTGGCAGTTACTGTTTTGGGTATAAATATTTTCTGGGCATGCGGGTTGTTGAAAGAAAAACCCTTAGGGCATGTGAACTATCTACTGCCGTTAATTCTGGCAGTAGCCCAACTAGCGGTTGTTGTATTTATCTTTTTGAGCCCTGTGTTGTGCAAAAATGCTTTATCTTCCAGTTAGAATGATCTGTAAGTAGAGGTCTGAAACCCAAAGTACTCAATGGCACTGTCAATGTGGGGAAGGTTTGTAATGGTGTGCATGTATATACACACACTGTCTTAGGAATTAAGAAGTGAGAATGCATCAAAAGGCTCACAGAATTAATTATAAGAGACTACAAATGTTTAAGTTCTTATTATCTAAAGCAACAACTGCTCTGTTCAAAAAATAACACACTTGCAACATTTGTACTGCCAGATGTAAATTTGTTTGTCATAGCTTTGACTAATACACGTATTTGTCGAGGCCAAGGAAGGGGGAAGGGACATGCAGTGGAGAAGCACTGGCTTCTTAGATCTAAGCTCCAGCCTGAATTCATTTTATGTGAACTAGACAGCATGTTTTCACAAGTTGCAACCCTCTGTTTAATTGAAGATGGGAATGGAACGCTTTGTAGATGGCAAACTTTGTTCAGCATGTGCTCATGACAGAGTAAACTAGAAAAATCACTGTAGATGTAGGTTTGTAGGTTGAAACTGGATATGTAATAGCTATGGGAAGGGACATAAACTAGAAGTGTTTGAACAGTGTAAATGAGATTCTGAGCTTGGCACTGTTATGAGTGATAAAAGGGAGTATAACTAGATGAAATTGGATGCAGTTAAGAATAAGTATCAAGGAAAAATTCCCAATAGTGAAATAATGGGCAAAGTGTTGGAATAATCTCCTGAGGGAAACAGAACAAGTCTGTAAACTTGAGGCATTTAGCAGGTTTGAACAAAGAATGAGAAAATGTATGGTAGAAAATAATCTTTCCCTGACAGAAGAATCCAGGGAATTAAGTCATCTGTTTCTGGCTTTGATTCTGTGAAGAAAATAATCTGAAAGTTTGGATTCCTAGCTGAATATGTTTCCAGTGCTCCTTGCTTTTGGCCAGCTTTTAAATATTTGCAATACTGTTGTGTTCCTTCAGCACTCCTCTACGCCATTTTTTCAGCAGAGTAAAGCTAAAACATTTCTCTCCCTCTTCTCAGTGATCCATTAACTCTTCCCACACCTTACAGGGTTTAAGTGATTTAACAGGTGTTCAGTGTTTGACTGAAACTAGTTTGTTTTGTTTCTCTCTGAAGAATGGCTTTATTTTGGTTGTGAGGATAGTACCCAAGGCAGAGCAGGTGGATTCCGGTGTGAGTATCCTCCAAATAGGTATCATTCCTACTAATAACATACTTTCATACTGATGAATGAAAAATACTTTACTGATAACTTTGGGGGGAGGAAGGGAAGGGAGGAAAGACATGTTCAGAATATTCTGATGTTCTTCACTCTTTTTTCCAATATAGTTGCACCAAATATCACGTTTATTGAATCTCCAACCCCGGACCACCACTGGTGTATTCCATTCACTGTGAAAGGGAACCCTAAGCCCACATTGCAGTGGTTCTATGAAGGGGCTATACTGAATGAGTCTGAATACATCTGTACTAAAATACATGTTATCAATCAAAGTGAATACCATGGCTGCCTTCAGCTGGACAATCCTACCCACCTGAATAATGGTGCTTATACCTTACTGGCAAAGAATGAGTACGGAGAGGATGAAAAACGTGTTGATGCTCATTTCATGTCAGTGCCTGGAGATGGTAAATATAATTTCTTTTTTTTTTTGTCTTAGCAATTGCAAATTGATGAGACTGTGTAGACAGTGCTCCTCGCCAGTTTAACTCTTTTGGAGGAAGCTTTTTATATGTTGGGTTTTTTTTTTCTCTCTGAATGAATGTCTTCAAGATTAATTGTAAAATAATGTCTTTCTTGAGCATTTTCTTCTTGTTTATTGCTCTTCAAGGGAGGCCACACGAGTGCTCTGTCAATCTTCCCTTTAAGTAACCATCCTCGGTGCCAGCTAAGGCTAGCAAAAGGTTGCTGTTTCTGAAGTGCTTTCTCAAGGCTTAGTTCTGGTCCTGGAAAGCACTGAGTGCCAGTTCAGCCACTCTGTAGGCTTTCTGCACTGCATATGAATGCAACTAGGCAGTGTATCCAAGGACGCGGTGGATGCCTATGTAGCATCTAGTGCCTTAGTGCAAAATCAATAGTGCAGTCCAGTGAGTTGATGATATGTTGTTTAGGACACCAGAGGGAGCTGGAGAGAAAACAAGTAACCCAGAGGCAAGATGGACAAGGTCTCAGGTCCTCACAGGCACTTTGATGTCCGAATCCCGTTTGTTTCGGTGGAGGTTGGGCTCCTACATGCTTAGGAATATCCGTGCTCAAGATGGTTGCTGTTAAATATATGTATCTCCAGTTGCTCTAAAGGCTCCACCTCAGCACTCCTAAATGTTATGTGAGCAGGCTCTAGATGGACTAACTCACTGAGCTGCAGGGACTACTGTAAGTGATTGATCTTCACTGTGGTTTGATTTTTTCCCACATCTTCAAAGCCATATGTGAAGTGACGAAGAGCAAGAAGGCATACATGTAAGCATATTGCTGTATGTGGAAAAAACTCTGTGTGGACCTTGCACAGCTGGAGTGGAAATAAAGGCATGTTTTTGCGCATATAATTGCATAGTCATATCTGAAAATATTAACATGTGTGTACCTTTGGCTTTTTAGCCATGGGATATAAGTAGCTGCCTTCTTTTTTGAAACAGCAATGTGCAGTGCTAATGTTATCTGGCAGGGAAAAAAAGCGAACATTTAAATTCTCTCCCCTACATTGCAGGCTACAGACAGTAAAAATATGGTCTATTTTTAATATTTTTCCCTATCAGCTCAGTTTGCTGTAGGGAGAGAAATAGCAGGTCTTTTGCTTTCCCACCATTAGAAGGAGAAGGTGAAGACCTGATACAACCACGCTTTGTTTACTCCTGCTGTCCTTTGTGCACCTCTCCTCTTTTTTACTCTGGAGTTCTTCCTTAAAAAGACTTATTACAGAAACACGCCATGGTTTCAACTACTGGCATCCTCTAATACTGCATTACAGCAGTTCAGGAAAACAGTTCACCTCACAGATGTTCTGTGTACGATGGAAGGTCTCTCATGCCCTGATTATGTAATATGAACCTGGCTTAATTTTTTGTAGCAGAATAACAATTCCTCTAATACATGTAGGTGAATTTATGATTTTTTTTTTTCTTTGATCCAAATCCCTTTTACTATTCTGGTTTTCCTTTATGCTTCTCCCCTGTACACTGAAAAATTCCCAGTTGTGGCCTTTTAAATCAGTAAATAGAACTGTAGGTATCCAAATTAGAAATACAGCATTATTTACTTGTTCCATCCTCTTTATACGCATAAAGAATATAAGTCTCTCAAGATAATCTGTGCTGTGTTCTTCAAGTGTTTCCGAAGCTCTGAGGTGGATTAAGCTTCACAAAAAGAGTATAGAAGAAATGGGACTATGTATAGACGGGATGTAACTGCATTAGAAATTAGTTCAGGCACAGCGGATGGCACCAAACCAGTCTTAAAAATTAACAATGGGGGAAATTGCTTATCTACTTAGCCTCCTCAATGTTGTTTTTATTAGTGGGGCTTTTTCCTCTAAGAATCATGGCACTGAGATTTAGAAAACGTCACAACATTGTTGTCTCCTCCACTGAAGCTGGCATAAAAGTAGATGTTAAAAAACTAGAATCCTCTGTGCATTGTATTACAAATTTTGTTTTAATCTATTACTATTTAAAGCACTGTCAGGCTTTTTCAAACCTTAAAAGGCTTTTTCAGTGCTGTCGTTACTGTGTAGTTTCTTCCTTTGGCCCACATATTGTACAATGAAGCATAAAGAATAAGGCCCACGCCCTGGTATTATGTTCATTTCCATACCTTCATGTCTGAATTAAATACCACTCCTGATGTTTCATGGGGTGGGGTATACTCACTGAGCTTTGAACTGATTCGCTGGTTATTGCATCACTTACGGGCAAATGCTCTTAAGGTCAAAACAAAAGAAAACGAAAAGAAAAAACCCTCACCTATAATCCTTATGTCTACCTAAATTTCATACAACTAGGTCTGAAGCATATTCTGTCGTCAACATTGTAACACTCCACTTTTAAAGTTGCTTCAAAATGATGAAGACATGATTTGTGCTAAGATGCTCTCAACTTCAGCATGCTACTTGCAGAATGTTTTCACTGGTCTGAGGATGCATGCACAAAGGAGAGGAAAGCACATACCACAGTGGGATTTGGATTGAGTTAATGATAACACAGTTAATGTTGTAACTTAAGACTTTGCTTTAAATACGAAGTCCTGGAAAAAGAAATTTCATATTCTGTTAGCTAGATTTTAAACTAGATTTAGTCTGCTAAAGTTCTTGGATTCCTGTAAAGCTGTTCATGCTGAGGATGACTTAATTATTTGACATTACACTGCAGCAAAGAGTAAGAAGTGTTCATGTTTTATTCTGGGGGCTGTTCTCATAGTTGATCCAAAACAGCAAATGAATTCCAGGAGAGATTTTTACCAATAGTAAGTATTTTTAATTAAGCTTATTCATCTACCAGCTCTCTACTCTAAAACTCAGCTGAAGGAATCCAAGTCGCATAGTATCTTGTAAAACTAAAAGAATACGTTAAATATGCGGTAGAAGTAGCATCTAGCTTGTGTCACATGGGACTACTTTGCAGTAGTATGCTTTTGGATTGAGTCTTTTGCTGCTGCTTTGTTTTGAAAATGTCAAGTTTATAAAGAAAGAACCAAACAAACCAAGCGTAGTTGACGTAGTTTATAATGAGTAGATAGGATAAGTCTCTTAATACTTCATTTACACACAACCTGTTCTAATAGGGACCAAAACAACAATGCTGCTCTGTTTTTGCCTTAAAAATAATTATGTTTAAATGTTCTAAACTACTGTGGTGAAGTTTAATGTTAAAATAGCATCAACTGATATTTTGATGATTGAGTAGATATGTTTTTATGTAGGGAATACTAAATAGAAATTTGGGTTTCATCCAGCATCTTGATGTTTTGCAGCTTTATTTGAAGTGTTTAGTTATATAAAAGGTATTCAAATTGAGTTGATGCCTTCCTAGTTTATACTCCTGGCAGGAGTTAAAGGTTAAACTAATCTAATTATTTCATCCCAATTCCAGTAAACAGTAACAAAAATGTTGCCATTTAACTCAGGATTTTTGTTTTTTTTTTAACCTACATATTACAGAAGGTAACTTAGAATTTTAACATATGGACATTTTATACTGAAAAAACTGAATCCGTGAACTTTTACGGACAGAAAACCCTGGTCTGAAGTTGCTTGAGGCCAGATACTACAAGCTTTCTTCGCTTGTTATTTATTTCTGCAGACTGACATGGGAGTTCTCACGGGGTCTATAAACCTATATCTCTGGATACTAGAATATCTTCAAATGCATTTTAAAATAAACCTAATTATCTGCTGCCATTCTGCAAACAGGTTGTAACTCTGTTTAGTATTTTCAGCACAGATTCTCATGCTGCTGACATAAGCAGAGACAATGGTGTTCTGGTTGTACTTCACAGTGGCTTTATGCCAGTGTAATGCCACTGCTCTGTACTTACTGTATAGTACTATAAACAGAATTATGCTTTTTGAAGTTTGATTCTTTTTCAGAGATTTTAACTATCTGTTAATTTCATTTCCAAACCAACAAAGAGTAAAAATATGGAAGAGATGATTAGGAGCCTACCACATAAGCTATGCTATAAATACATTATAGGCCAGAATGAACGGGTATGTTGAAATGCAACGCAAGTGTCTTTCAAAGCGTGAATAGTCTAACAGTACACTAATTTCAGTGGGCGTTCTGTGCATTATACTCACATATGTGCTCAACGTTACATATGTGCAGTAATTAGAAAAAGCTTCAAGCTGGAACTAGTAAAATTTAGGAAAGCGTAGACTAGATGGGTATCCATTTTTTTGTGTAAAGGCTAGCTTCCAAGACTTCTGACTTTTTTGGTAAGAGTTCTTTCTGTGTATCAGCTGTACGGCAGGCTTCTTGGAAGCATTGTTTTACAGAGTGAATGAAATGTTGCTGCTTAGGTCATTGCTACCTCTAGCCCTTAACTTGCCAGCTCACAGCTAAAGCGGTTTGCTCTCATATAATAGCAAAATCTTTTGACCAGGTAAAAGTAAGTGATTGTTAATGCTCACTGAAGTCTGCTTCCACTTAAGGTCAGGGAGAATTCTGCCATAGATTTTTCAACAGGAATAGTTATTGTTGCACTTACTCCAGATACACATTAACACCAGACAGCAGAATTTTGCCCAATTGGGAAATACACCTGCCTTGGACAGAGCGAGTGCCCTGTGTGTTAGCTGTTTCACATGAAGCAAAACATCCTTTGGGATAGCTCTAAAATGGTTGTAAGGGTAATCTGATAAATAGATACTGCAATATACTGATGTTGCTTTGTATTTGTGTAGGTACTGATCATGGCTATTGTAAATAACATGTCAACTCTTAAAAAATTCCTAAAGAAACTCTTATTCCTTCAGCATTTGCAATCTATTTACAAAAGCTTTTTCTTTTTTTTTTTTTTCTCTTCTCCATGTACAGGTAGTGGCCCAATTGTGGATCCAGACGTTTATGGTATATATTTGATTTCCTTTTTCTTTTCTTTTAATGATAGAAATGAAGGAACTGAAACCATTAAAAGATTGAATGTCAGGCTCAGTTAAATTGAAATGGCACATATTATAACACAATTATAAAAGGTACTTTTTATTTTTGGTTCTCCTCCTGCCTTATATTATTTAAGATAAATGAAGGCAATATGACGTTTTACTTACTCTGCTGCTTTTGATTCACATTAGGAGAAGCATAAATCCACTGCTACAAATGGTTGCAGTTGATCCTGTAGGATGACAGCTGCCTGATGTAGCTCACAGGCATGAGATTTTGTGAACCTTTTGGAGGCATTCGTTGGAGGAAAGAGAGTTCGTGATTTCTCCTTATATAACTTAATTTATTTTTTCAGGGATGATTCCATACTTGCTTTGCCTCCAAAAATGTCCCCCTAAATCCCACTTAAAAATGAGGTTGGCACAAGTACGTTTTCCTATAGGCAATTTATTTTGCTCTGTCCGTTCATTTATACCTTCCCTTAATCTCTCTTGCATAAGCAGACCATCAACTTAGTGATATCAGTGTGTGCCAGAAGATTTGATGACACAGTGTTCACATTATTTTTTTAGTTAGGCAAAATGTTTTGGTCTGTACCTAGTGAAAGCCAGTGTGCACTAGAATAGAAGGTGCAGAATGAAATGCAACTTGCTGGTTTTACATAATACTTTTGGTACACTTCTGGTGAGTAGGAAAGTCCATCCTAACCAACATACCCAAACACCCTTTACCTTCCAGCAGAAGTTGGATGATGTTTGGAGTACTTTTTACTTGGATGAAATGGCCCCTCACTCATGTTTTCTTAAGCTGATTTAAATGATATTCCATTCCATGTCATTAAACTTTAGCAAATGTTCAAATGAAGCATCAGTTTGGTTTTAAGTGCTTAGAAATACTAAAGGATAGCTTCCCCTCCTTCTCTTTCCAAATTCGTTTTTTTTTTTGGGGGTGGGAAGGTGGTGATGGTTTGCACGATTTCTCACATGTGTTGTATTATATAAGCTGTATGCTTGAAGATTTTGATTCTGAGCTGTTTATCAAGGTCCTAATGCCTGTGTATGGCTTTAACCATGTGAGTGTTGTGCTTCGATTTACTTGGGTAAGTTTCTGCCAAGCTGTGCACTTTGAGTTGCGCTAGTGGATCACAGCCTGCAAGACCTAGTCCTGATGAAAGCAGCCTTCCTTTTTACTCCTGGCTTTTCTTTCTGCTGTTTGGAACTGCTGCCTTTGATCTTTGTTTCAGTGACTCAGTACTTGCTTTGAGAAACACTCTGTAGTCCAGAACGTTTCCCTAATTATTCCAAATTCACAAGTCCCGTTAGTGGGGTGAATAAATGAGGCAGACTGGAAAGTCTAGGAACTGACACACTTCTCTGGAGAACCACTGCCTGCATGGCTGACAGTGGGACCCCTGGGATGAGCTCCCTCCAGATACTGAATGGTTTTCATGACTATTGTCCACCTCTCCCCCCACCCCCCCCCACCCCCCCCCCCATCTCTAGACTAACCAGTCTACCCAAAATTTAGATTCTATTGGAAGGAAGAATTAAAGCACACCCCCACCTTGCAGTCTTCCTGTTAAAATGCATTTTTCAGAGCCCCATGCTAATCATATTGCAGATGTGCCCAGTGTAATGGGTAGAGACGTCAGCAGAGGGTTTGATCCTGCTGGGCACTGAGACTAGCTGTGTGTCTGTCGGTGTGTTGTTTATAGGTAGAGTTACTGGGAGCTCCACCTCCTCACAGCCCCGGGCACCAGGCACTGCCCTGAGGAGGAGGCTGGGCCACAGGCCCACAAGTGGGCCTGCCTCACTAGGGCTCATGGCTGGGCTGTGAGGAGACGGAGATGGAGGTGATAGAGGACAGGGGACCCCGGCCTTGGGTACCGCTCTGTGCAGAGCAAAGCCCCTCATAGCTGGGTTTGGTCTGTCCCTTGGGAATTGACCTTCTGTGTCTTGCAGTCCATGTGAGGTGATTTCCAAACATTTTCTGTTAAGCGTTTTGAGCATATGATAGGAAACAGAAGAACTGATGAGGTCACAGCAGGCTGTGTGACATTGTGTTTGCTGGTGGGAGCCCTGGCTGCATGGGGCAGTCTGCCTGCTGCAAGTGCGGACCAGTCACTGGTGCCTCTGGCTCACCTCCTGGGAAAGGCAGAGAGGAAAGGCTGTCCTGGCCCTGTCTGGGAAGTAACTGAGAGACATAAAACAACTCACCTGGGGCTGAGCAGGAAATCAAATGCAAATGCAGCTTCTTTGGCTCCAAGTTCACGTCTTCATGCCACGCTGCTTCTTCTAACATGGTTGTCAATATGAGAGGAACAGCATGCTCCATACCACCCACTCCCCCAGAGGACTGTGCAGAGTGATGCCCTGCTGCTGGTGTGATTGTGCTTTTCTCTGCATCCCAGCCGCCATGGCCTTGTTGGTAAAATGGCTGCAAAATACTGCACAGCCTCAGTTGCAATTCACCGCAGTTGGTGTAGTCACAGGTGGCTGCGTGAGGTATGCGGCACCGGAGAACCTGGGCCCTGAAGCAATACGAGTCCCGTGTAGCGTGTATCAAGAGGCGTGACCATGTCTGTGTCAGAGTGCTTGATGTCTATGTCAGGATTTCATAGTGAAATGAGCAGGAATTTGTTTAAATCAGTATCACACAGTTTTGACTGGATAGCTGTTGCATGTGTTTTCCTTGCCTGGCTCACCCATTTCAAGACTCTTTGAAGATCTGGCACTGCTTCAAATGCAAGCACTTCACAGTTATAGAGCAGGGAATGGCAACGCAACATCAGCGTACCAACGTGGCCTACTTTAGCTCTTGCCCATTTTAATATGGAAGTGCATTCAGAGGGCTTACAAACGAGACCTGAAACACGCTGCATAGTCCTCATTAGTCCTTCAGGGTGTCATTTCCAGTGGCTTTGTACAGACGTGAGCATAAACAGAACTACAAATAGCTGCAATTTACAGGTAAAATTAAGAGCAAAAAATTTCCCTCTTGAAAATTGGTATTACAGAGCCAGAGCAGTGAAGGCTCTAAATGTTTGTTTTGCATATTGACTGTATAAAGCTACCATAAATACAGGGTTGGTTAAAACTATCTTTGTGAAGATTTTCCCAGCCAATTGTAAAGGAAGCCTGATCTTGTAGGCTGCAATACTTGTTATGAAGCGGGCTCTGCCTGCAAATGAATGAAGCAGAAGTCTTCTCCTTTGCTGTGGCCAAGCATGTAGGCATGGTGGTCTGCAGAGCACCTTGTCTGAGTGCCCGGGCTGCTTGTGCAGGAGCACCACTCAGGCAGGGTTCGTACTGCCCGGAGTAGGGAGTGCTGTTCGTTTGCCTCTCGCTGCTGTTCTAACCTGGCTGCATAGGAACCTATAAGCATAGAGACACAGTGCTGAGTTAGAGAATTCAAATGGTAAAAGATCAGGAAATTAAATTCTGTTTCTCATGAAAGCTCTGTATAGTTAATATGTATTTTGGCTTGAAAGAGTCCTGCCCTTTAGTGTGGATGGTGTAGAGCCAAAATAGACTACGTGAGCTGATTAGACAACCTGACTGTACAGACTGTAGCACTGGTGCCAGAGGTAGCTGTGTAGCTTTGTATACCAAAAAATCTGCAGCCCGATGAGTGTTTTGCAGAAAGCAAATGTGTTTGTGCATGCATGATGTTCAAAACCCCAGTGCATCTTGTTGCTAGCATTGCCAGCTGAGCTCTCCAAAATGGCCTTGGGAACTGAAGAAGATAAACGCTACAGAGGCGCAGGCCCTCCCTGCCCTTGATCAGCAGCAGCTCTGCAGTAGGAATAGTTCCTGCCTCTGTAGTTAGTGAGAGCTATGCCTCTGTGCTCTTCTTTTTCATATTCACAGTTAAATTTCATCTGTAGGCTTATGGCACTGATTTTAATTGAAATGTGTAAAGAAATATACAGTTAATTGCATATTTAAATTACAATGCTGGACGTGCATTTTGTAATAGATGCAGTTATTGCCCTTGTTTCTTTCATCTGCATGCATTACAGTCATAACATTGAAATGTTATATATATTTCTAGATGTAACCATAAAATAGATGCATTTTTCATGTTATTTTAATGTGCGATTCTCTAAGTTCATATGTATATTATTTAGTTCTTTTTATCTCATTTGAATAGTTTTGACAGGAAATTGTGGACCATAAATACCTCTGTTTCATTTTTAAATAATTATAAATAATTAAGCCACGTTCATTCTTTTTGATGGTTCTGGATTCACCTCTGCAGACCTGTCAGTGGTATTATTTTGATAAATCAGATTTCTTCATACCATCTCAGGCACTTAATTTTTTAAAGGTTTACCTGTAGGGCAGCTTATGATGCTAGACTGTAACCTCTGTGCACACAGCAGTATCTTCTGTTATTTTTTAAATAAAGAAAAACAGCTATTTCACATTTGATAGTAATAAACTAGCTAAAAACCCATCCGCCAAGTTCTTCTCTGCTAAACAAAAGTCCCCAAGCTAATTTCTAAGACTGTCCTATATTTGGCTGAAACAAGGCTGGAGAAGTTCAGTGTAGAGGGCAGTCTTTCATTTTTAATGGGAAGTCAGAAGCGTATAAAAATAGCTTTATGGATGGAGTTCTTATTTAACTCTAGTTTTTCCAGTAGAGACACACATTATGGTGTAGATCGCTTCTTTTTTCCAGTGTATTAGTCACCACACATTTGTTCGATTATCTGCCACAGGGATCACCACCACCACCACCACTCCCCACCCCCTGTTCAAAATGTTCCATCTACATTAGCAATTGTGTATTGTTTCCAAAGAGCTCAGAGTCCCAAGAGTTGTTAGTGGCCTTACCGTCTTACAGAGCAGAAATAATGAAGACAACCCTTTCCCCTCTAAGGTTACGAAATTATAAACGCAACCTTTTTTCCTTTCCTAAGAGTATGAAACCACGCCTAATGATCTTGGAGACACCACAAATAACAGTAATCAAATCACTTCTACGGATGTTTCCAACAAAGAGAATGAAGATAGCATCACTGTAAGTATATACATTGTTTCCTGATCTGTAATCTTGGCGGACTTTCTGGCTATACAACTCAAAAAATTGCAGAGATTGTAATAGGACCCTGAGCTACCAGCACACCGAAGGAAAAAAAAAGAAAATCCATGCTCCCCCTCTTGTCCTTCCGCCAATTTTTGAAGGAGTGAATCAATTTTCAGTCCAAGCAAAGTCGTTAATTATTTTGTTTCATGCTTTTCCAAACGACTACCTGCAATTCTTTAGCCTAAGACTTCGCTTCTAATTTTAGCCAAAGAGAGCAACTCTTTATTTACAAAATGAAGATATCCAAGCTAATTTGAAGGTTGTTGTTGGAATTCCAGTCCTGGAATCAGCTGCAATGAACTTTCAAATTCTGATTGTATGTCTTTAAAACATGATTTAATGTAGGTTTTTAATAAAATAATTTGCAGTAGTTTTTAGTATAAGTAGCTGAATTGGTGGGCCTCCTCCTTTGCTGCCTTGCCTCTCACGCTGTCCTGAACTGAATTGTTGGAAACTGGTAGTGGGTGGCTAGCCTGGTTGATACTGCAGCCTCCCCCCATCAGTGACTCTGTAAAGCAGCAGTCAGTGGAGACCATGTGCGTTCATGAGCTGGAGAGTAGACTGTGAGTTGGGGCACTGTGCTAAAAACTGGGAGGATCCCAGGCAGTCTTATCTCATCTGATAACAATCATTGAACAGCTGAGATTGGAAGGGACCTCTGGAAATCCTCTGGTCCAATCCCCGCTGCTTAAAGCAGGGCCAGAATGATTGCTCAGGGTTGTGTCCGCTCTGGTTCTGATATCTCCAGGGACGAAGACTCCACAGCCGCTCTGGGCAATCTGTACCAGTGTTCAAGCACCCTCACAGTAAAAATTTTTTTCCTGTGTGCTTTTATGTGGAAGGGAAAGGGGTTATGTGCACTCCCTCCCACCTGCCTTGAATGTGTAGGATGTTGAAAAAGTTGTTCTCAGAGGTGTCTGAATCTCTGTTCTCTGCAGGATAGAAGAAACCTCAACAAGTGGCTGTTTTCTGTAATCTTTGATCTGAGTGCAAATGTTTCCCAGTTGAAATGAATCTCTTTACCTAACTGGGTTAATCTGAACGTATGCTAAATGTCTTTGAAGGGAGTTCATGAGAACAAAACAAGCAGATCTGTTTGTGTCCTCTTTTTTTAGGTGTATGTTGTGGTGGGAATTGCAGCACTGGTGTGCACTGGCTTAGTAATAATGCTCATTATTCTGAAGTTTGGAAGGCACTCTAAGTTTGGGATGAAAGGTAAGCAGGGTTGTTTTTACTTTTGTCCATAATTGTTGTGGGTTGTATGAGCTGAACTACAGGCTTCTGCGCAGAGAACAGTCAAAATAACTAGACTGAATGCCATCACTTTTAGTGCTTTGTTTATTCATCAGGTAAGTCAGGGCAGAGGCAGATGTAGACAGAGTGTAGAATTTTGGATCAAACTCATCTACTTCTTTTTTTTTTCTTATGAAAAATCCCATTTCTCTCCCTTCTGCTGCAAAGCCCCTGGGACACTTCCTGGAGTAAAATTTTACTTGAGTCAGTGTAGGTAGAAAGAAGGTAAGAAAGGAAATTTATTCTGGTAGAAGTTTGATTGCAACAATTTGACAAGAATCTATGCTGTATGGAAGAGGTACTACAGACCATAATACAAATGTCACACTAAGGTGAAAGATTCAAGGGGACACAATGGCAAGGGCAGAAGGTGCATTTGCAGTGGATCCTGTCGTACTGGTGCGTTCTGACAGATGCATTTTCTTGAGCTTCTGTGTGTATCTTTGTAAGTAGCAGCTGGAGAAAGTGGCAAGTGCTTATGTCCCTGTGGAAGGAGGAAATCTTGCCCCTTCCATTTATTCATTCATTTATTTTACAGGCAGAGGGAGGTATGTGTAACATGGAGGTACATGCAACAACTCCATCACCATGTTATTTTGCTGATATCGTCAGTCTGTGTCTGGTGATGTGAGGGAAATTGTATTAAAAGAAAAACAGAAAAAGGCTTGCTCTCTTCTTGGGAGGACTAGAAGGTGCTTTGCTGTCTGCTAAAGGAGATGAGCTCTTGTCCTTAAGATACGTAGTTGAGTGTCTGTGGAGAGAGTGGTAAATAATCTTTTGGTAGGCTCCTGTTACCTGCATGTCCTTCCTCTCAGCTGTGCTTATGATGTAGTACCACATAGATGTATATTTTGGTAACCCTTACTTGCTCTTGACAAGTGGTTTTTTTCAGAGATACCTACTGTATGTTTTGTGTTTCTATATTTTGTTTAGAGGAGAGTTCCTGCAACAAATGAAATTTGAGTGGAGCAGAAATGTAGTCCATGCAGATTAGCTTGCTGGGACGGGAACCTTTTCTCTCACCTCCTTCTGATATGACATAGTATCTGCTCTTTGGGGTAGCATTAAAAGAGGGCAGTCGTTGTGAGATATCCTGCATAGCAACACAGAACCAGCAGGATACAGCTGAAGAGTTTTGGCCAAAGACTAGAAGAAACTTTCTGTGACTGAACAACAGTTCAGCCTAAATTTTATTTGTGTCTGAAGCTTTCTGAATTGCATTTAGAGAGCTGAAGTAGGTGGAAGCTAAATGAGAGCAACTGTGGAAATGTCTGATGTTAGCTCCTTAAAGCTGACTGCTTGTTAGATTTTTCAAAATTTGCATTACATATTTCAACATGACATTACTGGAGGAACTAGGAAGTAAACTGGACCCTGAGGGAGAGTGCACGAAATTTTATTTTGTGTAGTATCAAGTTACCTTCCAGGAATCTCTTTACATGGTGGTTGTTTTTTAGTAACTTCAGGTACAACTTTTCTCACAAAAGTAATGCTCTTGCATGATCAGTAAGTTTGGCCTCAACAGTTTTTAGTTGCAGAATTGTCCACGTAGATCATATTTTAGTAAGGATACACTTCTGGGGAAATTACTATATGAATTATGAAAAGGCAGCAGCCTCATATATGGTGTTTATTTTATTCTTTAAATTTGACCAGTGATGGTAAGAAAAATCAGTAAAATGAGTTCACATTTCAGGTACACACCTTCAAAAACTAACCACAAGCATGGTATTTGTGGTAATGGTGAAATGTCACTCTGAGCTACAAACAATCTTCGAGTGTTTCATTAGAAAGGAGTGACCTTCATTTGTCCCTGAATTGAACCTCAGACTTCTCCAAAGTTTGCATTCACACCTGAGCTCCACAGTCTGGATCTATCTATAGTCCAAAGTCCCAGAAACACTCTCTCCATTTATCATCATCAGTATTATTGAAATTATCTTAAAGCAATATTTAAACACCTGATATTAGAACACCGTATTGATATGTAACACCCAGACTAATAATAAAATATTACCTGCTATGAAAAGTCTGCAGCATAAGTATGTATTGAGAATTCATAAATGAATATAAACAACCTTGGGTATTTGAGCATGAGGAAAATAAGGCAAAGATGAAGAGAACTTTTTTCCAGTCAGTATTGATCAGTACACATTTAAAATATGTATCTTGGAAATTCTGAATAAAAGGTTCAAGCCAGCTACCTGTGAACTCCTTGAGTCATTTGCCATTGAATTCAGTGACAGCAAAATTAGTCCCAACTTAGCATACAGACATCATGTTATAATTCATGGTTTAATAAATAGTCTTAGTAGGGAAGTAAGAAGTAATAAAATATCCAGGTTGCCATTGAATATATTTATAAAACAAGATATAAAAATCTTCTTTTCAAATCTTCCCCAAAATATTAATGAATATTTTGCATTCATAAGAAGGAACTTCCTGCATTACATCAGGCAGAAATGCACAAAAGGCTGTGCTTCATTTTTCTGCTATCTTGTGATAACATGACGCACTCACCTCAGACACCCTGTCATTAAACATCTCCCTACCCTGCTTCAGAAACCAGTTTGGAAAAAACAAAACAGTCACTCAATAAGTGGAGCAAGTCAGACTGGCACTCAGTGGTATTTTTCATGTAACCATGTACTAAGAGGGAAAAAATGTTCCACTGGAAATCAGGAAAAGAAATATGTAAATGTGCAGTCATCACTGTGTGCCCAGTAGGAAACGCCTTTATGTAAGGGGTGAAATTTTCACCCAATCTAGGTTCACAACAGGCATCTGCAGTTCCCTGAAGCCATTGTTTTATGCCTCATATTTTAAAATGCCAGTTCAGTTCATCCCATCTTTTGCATGGGCGTCCTCTGCCTGTTTCTTAGACTGTGTCCTTGCGGAGTCCTTCTGCAATTAAAGATATTGAGCATGGTTGGAGTCTGGGACTGACAGTGATAGTGCCCCCGGAAAGACATGTGGAGCAGGTGGTTGTATCTGAGCTTTGCTGCATGAGAGCCGCCCATACCTGGAAACACTTCACATGCTGAAGAGCCACAGAGACTACCACAGAGCTCACATGCCCCGTTGTCTTCTTTCCTTTACTGTAATGAGCAGAAAGGAGTCCAGTTTATGTGATAAGGAGCACCAAGTCCTCTTGTGCTTCCAGTAGATTGGCAGTACTGATCAACCTCTTATCAAGATCTCTTGAAGAGCTGTATCAAAATAACTTACCCTTTATTTTGACTTCTCTTTTCATTTTATGCATCTAAGGTGAGGGGAGAACTTGGGCTATGTTACCTTTCTAAATTGTAGTAATAGAGTGGTTTTGCAGGTAATGAAGACAAGTAAAGCACACATTCACCGCCAGTAACAAAATGAAAACATTTTGTTTGTGATGTTCTGGATTCTGGTTGAAGCTGGGTTGCACCATACAAGGCAATTATGTTAATTCTTGCCTTGCTTCTTTTCACTCTGTCTTTTAGAGCTAGGGAAAATAGGTTCTGATGATTAACTTCTGGAGCAGTATTAGCACAGAGCTGGTCGGTGATCTGTGCTAGAAGAGACTTAAAATAGGGTTAGTAAAAAAAAGAAAAGCCTGTTATTTCTACTCTGTGGATAAGCTCTCATGTTGTGCTAGACTTCCAGACTTCCATTGCAAAATTCATCAGAGTAACTGGTGAAACATAATTCTCTCTATTCCTCTGCTTGAGTACATTTTAAGCACCTCCTTATACAGGGTCTGTTGATAACAGCTTTGTGTGAAAAGCTGCTTTTGGTTGCTTGAATCTGGAGGTGAGGTTTTTACACCCTTGCAAGATGCTGCAGTATAAATGGTGAAAGCTTCAGTTAATTTCTTAAATGTATTCATTAAGATTTGTGGGTTGCTCTTACAAAACACCTTGGCTTGCTTGCTTGCTGGAGGATGTGAAAGTGCTTATGGTGGGAATTCACTGAAGGCTGCCAAGACAGCTTTTATCATTTTCTATGTATTTCTGACCCATCTAACCAGCTTATGAAACTGAAAAATAAACAGGGAACGGGAGTAGAGAGGGCAGGGGCAGGTCTGTGAACTCCCTGAGAGGATTTGTGGAAGAAGAATTCTAGTTGTGCTTTATTCTACCTCCTGTGTTGAAAAATAAATATAAATAAAGAATTAGTTGCAATATAACCAACCTGATACACAGTGCAAAAGTTAATACAGCAGCATGCCACTAAGCATGAATGGAAATATGGAGGAAAGTGATGGAAGATGAATCAGTGGATAAATTTTGAAGTAGCATAATTCAGTTAAAAGGGTGAAAGCATGTTTGCTGATTTGAACTGTAGTAAATTTTAGGACAGGGTATCCCTACTCGAGCAACAAGACAATATCCTCAATGCTTCTTGCTTGCTAGGAAAGCTGGAAGTGGATGGTTATGGACAAGACTATTATCACTGCTTCTTTACTGTAGAGATAAACAGAGTTTCTGTAGGTTTTACCAAAACGAGAAAGGAGAGGGAACCCATTCCTCCCCAAAGAAGCCCCTTCTGTCTTTTAAGAAGCTAACAAATAGAGTCTGACGGAAGTAGAGGGAAATATATTTGTGCTTGATCCCTTTGGGATAAGAGGGGTTTTTTTGAATGTTTGTGTGAAGTTTTTGTCACTGTTTTGAGCTGAGTGCAGTAGTGCAAAAGTAAGGGAACAAACTGAGCCTGAAGTTCCCCTGATACTTAGGCAGCGCCAGCTACCTTCTCATGTCTGTGAGCTTGGGTGTCACACTTTGAAAGGTGCTGCTTCTCCAAGTGCCCTCTGAACTGCCTACTATGTCTAAACATAAGTCCTGACTATGAATGCTTCACCTCTTGTGCAGACTTTCAAGTCTGTGCAGTTCAGCATACAGAAATTTGTCTTTCTCTGGTCAGGTATTGAGATCATGTGGGCTGATTTAAGAAAGAAAATAGTGTGCCTTTTAGAATGAACACCCCAAAATACAACCTTTCCTTCAAGCCCTTGCTAGCTGCTTGTCATTGTTTTTAAGTGTAAGTTTAAAATTTGGACTATTAGTCAGGATGCTGTGCTCTTTCACCAAGCTGATTAAAAGTTATGAACACACCCATGGATTTTGCCTGCCAAAGTCAAAACAGGGTATTTTCTCCTACTTCTTGATAGCTTTTTCACTCAAGTGACTTCTGTAACTTCTGTGCTGAGCCGTGAACATCCTTGAAAACTTTTTAATTAAAAACATTGGTTATTCTAACAGGAGCACATTCATAGTTGTGGAATATTTTTTCTTTTGTGTGTCATTCACTATATTGTTTTTGCTTGTAAACTCTTGTACATTTTAAGCTTCGGTCGAAAAGACAGTACAGGAGAGGGCAGCTTAGAACTTGTCTTCAATTCCAGCATATTTCTCAGTTGTCCCGCAGTATTTTACTTTGGGTAAGAAACACTGTACAACTGCATTATAAAAGCTTCCTTACAAAGCAATATAGTCATTCTGACTCAATGCATTCATGATGACTTAAAGTCATAGCCTTCATTTACCCAAGTAATCATATTTACATGACTTTAAATACAGTGCTGGCCAGGTAAGAGTGCAATGTGTTACCGTGACCATTTATTGAGTCTTTCTTATATTCTTTTGGATGCAACTTTAGAACCTGCCAGAGAAATCTTTTCTGTCTTATTTGTATGTAAGCATACAGCAAATGGTCATTGTATTCTCTACTTTAATACATTTGACTTGACTCCATGTTGTTGTGGAAGAAGGGGTGCTTGCAAAGGACTTCAGAACAAACCCTGCTTCGTTCACATTGGTGATAGAAAAATTCAGCTTTTGGAGGGCTTAAATTGATTCTAAATGAGTGGTCTGAAGTACTGATATGAGAAAAGAGAGACCTGTTGTTTGTTGTTACCTCATGTGTTATCCCATGTCTTGCTTAAGCAATTGGGCTGCTTATAGACTAGGAGAAGAATGAAATGCAGTTAGAAGAGCTTTTGCTCCTTGTAATTCTAAACTAAGTAAAACCTGCAGTTTGACAAATACGATCTAATGTTCAAATTGATCTGCAATAAGCTTGCAGTGAGGGCTTCCTGGAAAATTTTGCCTTGTTTGCCAGATAATTAAGAAGATTAGTTTGTAGCTTGGGAACGAGCTTACTGCTTGACCTTCATCAAGTCACTGAAATCCTGAACTTTTAAAGTTTTCATTTGTACCTATAGAAGTGATTTTGTGCCGTGTTGTACCTACCCAAATGCCGATTCTGTGGGCGTCAATCCTTTAATGTCTTTAGAACATTTCATTATTTAGTCAATGAGCAGAATATAAAAGAGGGATTAATTCATGTGAGTCAGTGTCGTAAGATAAGATGTAGAAAAAAAATGAATGTGCTCAAATCCACAGTATTTTTAGTGAGTAGACATGTAAAGGCAATGATGATATTGCTCATCTGAACCACATACAAGAAGCTATTTTTTGCTGTTTGACATTGGCATTCCAGTCCCTGCAGTCAAGGGCAGATCATACACATTGTCTGTCTTAGGTGCATCACTTGTGTAATGGGGGCAGTAATATTTACTTATCACATGAATATTTGGAAGGTAGAGTTGTTAATGCTTCTAAGTACCTTACTCTGAAGAAGCAAATTGTTATAAGTACCTCAAAAGATGAGAGTCCTTACTAACTGATCCATGAAAGTAATTTTGTTTAAAGGATTTCACAAAAATCTTAAAATACTTAAGTCACCATTCTCTTGTGTTCCAATAAAGAAAAGGGGTGTCTCTTACAGCATTATTTTGGGGCTGTGGCACCCTATCAGAACAAACTGTTAGGCATTTCTAGCTTTCCAGTGTTACTGTTTGTATAAAATTTGGTCTCTAGGTCTCAGCTTTCTGTTTGTCTGCTACTAGTTTTCCAGAGCCTGAGCCTGAAGTGCAAGATACAAGAGAGAAACGTAGCTCTGGTTCTATAGTAGGAACAAGCCAGCAGACAACGTGCCCTGTATATAAGAAAGGACTTAGGGAGACATCTCAAATCTGAAGCTGGAGAATTTTTAATGATGAGAAGATGCATTTGACTATGATCTCCTTTGGTTGCAAAATTCAAACTCATTGTAACGATTGAGGCAAAAAAGGAGCAACTAACTTGCTGAGAGCTTTTAATGATACAGACTACTATACTGATGGATATTATTAACACAGGAAAATTATCTGAGGCTTCATGTCTGTTACTAGTGAAATAATATGAGGAAAGCAAGTGTGAACA
The DNA here is from genome assembly GCF_949628215.1 of Phalacrocorax aristotelis. Lineage (NCBI taxonomy): Eukaryota > Metazoa > Chordata > Aves > Suliformes > Phalacrocoracidae > Phalacrocorax > Phalacrocorax aristotelis. The sequence continues at coordinate 38,315,322 of NC_134311.1, read as the reverse complement.
AGTACCTGTTGTATTCCACTCCCCCTCCCCCAAAAAGAGATATGCAAGCAGTTGATGGGATAAAGAAGTGCACATGTATGTGGTGTGCATGAAGTGAGATGAACTGGAGAACTAGGAAGATGCTTAGAGACGAAATGGAAAGAGGCTGGAGAGAAATGAGGCTAATAATGGATGCACTGGGAGTGAGGAGGGCTGAAAATCATAGGTACCAGGGTTTTACCTTGATATGGGCCGAGGCTTACAGGAATAACACAACTCCTAGATCATAGTAGTAGTGGAAGAGTTAGTTTTAAAGGTGTAAACAGCAGAGATCAAACCCTGTGTTCGGTCTACCTCTACATTTGCTTCACAAGTCCTTATTTTACAGAGCCCAGAGTTTTAGTTCCTTATGTGCAAAGCTTGAACACTTACCTGCTTTTATACAAACTTTTGCCCATACGCAGGTCATGCTGTCCTGGGAATGTGTTAGTTTATGAGGGCCAATTGTGGTTTAGCCCATGGAGAATTTTAGTGAAAAATGAGACTGGATGTAGGAGGAAATACAAGGATGACCAGAATGAGAGGTGGGAGAGGAGGTGGGTCATAATAATTAAATCTTTGCCTGTAATCAGACTGAGATCAGGCACAAAGATAGGTTGGAAGAAGTATTCATATGTGGGGAGTGAATGGGAACAAAGACAAGGAGCAAAGAATAGCAAAGCCAACCTATGTTATTTATTTATTTATTTTTATGTGGCCCCAGTTCTCCAATCCTTTAAGCACTATTTACTACAGAGCACATATGTGCTTGGTTTTGATCAACATTTGAGGAAAAGTTGAGGCTAAAAGATGCTAGAAAACTGAGGCTAAAAACCAAGCAGCTCTTAAACAGCATAGGTGGGAACATCAATAGTAGATAAATAGAAGGTATTCCTGCTAGAAATGAAGAACTGTATGATCTCCAGCTAGGAAAGAGGCTAATATGGAAGGGGCTGCCAGCAGAAGTGCTGTTAGAGTTTGCCGGTGGAGGCTGGTCCAGCTTGTACTGACTGGCCACAGAACAACTGGGGCTGGCAGGCACTCTGAGAGTGTCTAGTCCAACCCCCTGTTCAAAGCAAGGCGAGCTACTGCAGGTTGCTCAGGGCTTTGGCCAGCTAGTATTGAATACCTTCAAGGATTGAACACCTCCAGTGTTCAATCAACCCTACAGTACAATTTTTTTTCCTTATGTTTAAATTAAATATCCTCTGTTTCAGTTTGTGCCCATTGCTGCTTGTCCCGTCACTGGACATGATGACTCATGCTTCAGAGGAACAAAAAGGGGGTACATAAAGGTGGCATGTGGACAAGACACTTTCTGAGCTGTTCTGTGTTGCCTTTGAATACTGGCTTAATTGTGAAGACAGGGAAATACTGAAGGGTTACAGTAGACCACATGCAATTTACAGTACAGCAACATCTTTTTCAGGCAAATTATCTGGCTCAGGTATGTGAACCTCAGCTGAACAACACCAATGGGGATTATGAGCATGTGTTGCTTAGGGCTTTGCTCCACTCCTTTTACAGTCCCTGTCAGATTTTATGTAAGTTTCCTTCCATATGCGTACCTCAGCTTTTAAAGATTGATGTAGGGTTCCTCCTCTGATTGAGTTGCATTGATTCCTGTTAATGACTCTGAAGTTTGAACTTTTTTTTTGCCTTTTTTCTTTTGTCCTGAAGTTGGGACAAACCCTGTGCTTGTCCTGAATAGTAGATAATTACAACTACTGTGCCTCATAAAGTTCTGGTTTTGAATGCCTCGCCATGTAAGCTACTTATCAGTTCTGCTAGCAGATGCAAGATCTTAGTACAGTTGGAGTGCTGGTTTTTGTTTTGTTCCTCTAAAAGGATTCAGTATTGAATTTTGCACAACAGGGGAAGATTCACCGTGGGCTCAGAGTCTGGCTGGCACAGAGCACTGCTGTAACTCTCCTCACAGCTGTTGTCATTCTGCTTTCTGCAATGGAGCCATGTCTTTTAAAGTAGCACAGACGGAATCACAAAAAATGAAGACTTGTTTAAGTATCTTCCAGGCACATGTATGTGTCTAAAAAAGCCCAACAAACCAAAACTGCTCAGAGATTGAATATTATTTTTAAAGTGTTCTAATCCTGTGCCTCAGAACTTTCCCCAAATCAGGCAAACTGCTTGTTCTTTCTTGCCTGATTTTGCAAAAACACACAGGAGTAGCCTTTAATCAACAGCTTCCTTTAATGCATCTGAAGATGCCTTTGTTTTGTTTGTACAGTCTCATGACATTGCACTCTTTGGATCTGAATATTTGGAAAAAGCATCAAGAACAGATTTTCTTGCCAGGTTCATGGGGTTTCTTCTTTCAGAATGAACAAGAAGTGCTGTAAAGCCATTGTTGTAGCAATGCTGTTGCTGCTTAGGAAGAAATGAGGAAGCACAGGAGTTCACAGGAATGAAGAAAAATTAAGACAAAAGGTAGCCAAGCTGCTTGAGTTTCTAGTCAAGGGAACACTTTAGGTTTTGTTCCAGTTCTGGGCAAAAGTTCAAATAAGATTGTTTTATTTGAATGAATGGGTCCTTTTTAGGTCTCTCTTTCACACACACACCCCAGTGCATGTTTATCATCTCTTAGGGTATCTCAACCCAGTAGCAGCTTTGTATATTGGCTGTTGACACAGCCCCACCAATGCAGCCCATTAATTCCCCAAGGTGTTTTCTTTATGGGTAGCTGAACACACCTTTTCCAAGTGACTCATAGCTGTTCTCAGTTGTTCTCTTCCTGGCGATACTGTACCTCCCCAGTGCTTCCTCACTGGTGCGATGAAGGTATGCCTCCGCCTCACAGTGGCCGCTGTTTTAGCCTTTCACATTTATTTACTTAAAACATTAAGGCTATATTCAGTCCTCAGCCTGGAGGTTAATCCAGTGTAAGGATCAGAATAATATATTATAAATAATGCCTTTTTTCCCCATAAAAGAGTGATGAGGTGAGATGGGAATGATATTCTCTGTTTCCAAGTAGCTTTTTGTGCTGCCCTCAAAGCCCATTTTCTCCTAACATCTGTTCTGTATCCTACATAAAAATCATAATTGTCTTTTTAAACGAGTCTTTCAATCTCTCTTTTTTGTTTTCTGCCCTGTTTTGTCCCATTTAACACTGTTCGTGCTGCCATTCCAGAAACCAGGAAGAATTGATGGCACTTGCAGTGTGGAAATGAGAAACCAGATCTGACAAAATGAGATCAGTCTTATTTCTTTGAGAATTTTTAAAGAAAAATTAAGGTGGAGTTAGGAATCTTTCTGTTTTGTTCTGTTTGATTTTTTGGAGCTTCTTAAATAAAGTGGTGGAGTGGGAGTAATGTAACAGGGTCCTTTATAATGAAGTAAAATGGACAAACCATTTAGTATCTATTATTTGTTATAGGTCAGTTTTATTCTCAGTGCTAAAGGATCATGCCACTGTTTCTTCAACTGCCTGGTTTATCTGAATGCCCTGGAGCACAAAGTGGAGCAATGCAAACATACAAGAAGTATTTCTAAAAAGTCCTTCGTGTGTCCCCGACAGATGACAAAGTATTTGTCGTGAAGCTTTGCTTCTTCCTGGCAGTTTGGCCAGCCAATCTTACTGTGGTCCTCCTCCCTCTACCAGTCTCTTTCCTTCCCACCCACTCTGTGCATTGATGGTATGATAATACAGAGCTGGCATGTCTGAGAACTCAGACCTTTTCTCTCACATCTGTTTTGGATTTTAAATGCATCATCCTCATGGAATAACAGGAGGGAATAAGATAGCCTACAGTTGTGGCACTTCACCGCAGCAGGGCACAATCTCTGCACTGCCACAACTCCCCCGCAGAGAGTACACAGAACCATCCACAGCTGGAGGAGTTCATTTGTAACCCTTGTGAGAAGCGCCTGTGTTCATGGATTTACCTCCACATGCGACAGGGCCAGCCCCAACAGGGAGATGTGCCCTATATGGCCTTGTAAAGTAGGAGAAATTTTACCTTTGATTCTGGTCAGAAGACGATGTAACTAATTCAAACTTGGAGAGTAACACTCCTTAAAAATCAGTGAATTGAGTTACAATACCCTTTCCTTCACCTGGGATCACTCAGGCACAGGAGCTGGTAGCCACAGCTGAAACATGTGTTACCAAGGGCTTCCAAGAAAGGTTTGTGGCCTAATCTCTCTGTGTTTGTTCCCTTCCAAAAAGTTGCATTTCTGTGATTTGTAGGATCAGACAACAACAGAAATGTACCTCAACGGAAATGTACCTCACAGAAATATTCCTTTTTCCACAATATTGTCTGAACCAGAATTTCCTGACATCCCTTAATTTTTTTTTGGAGAGGGCCATTGTAGTGTTCCATTCCACGACCTCTAGAGCCACACTGTTACCTGTCCTTTTCCTATGGCACGTGGGTATACGTACTAAGAGCAACCCATGTTTTAGGGCTTCAGCTGGCTCTGATGCAGTTGCTCATTTGCTGAATGACTCTCACACCCTAGCTGCTTGAGGGTCAAATTAAAACCAGTGAAATTCTGTGTTTGTGGCTACCGCCAGCTAGTTTCTGCCCATTGCTATCCACATGGAGGTTTCCCACGAGCTCTCGCAGCCCTCAGTCATTCTGAAGAGCAGTAGGTAGCCTCTTCTGCTAAATTTCTCTTTTTCTGTGCTTGTAAGTGCCGGCTTGGCCAGCTAGGCAGGTATTGTAACTGCTTCTCATGGTGTCTAAAGCTTGTGCATTGCAGCTGCTCTTGCAGTGGCCTCTCCCTGCATGCTCCAGGCAAACATTAATGTAGGCTATTCTGCTGCCATCAGAAGAAGTCATGCAACCTGCCGGTGGCACAGTAAACCCCACGTGCCCAGTAGGTGCAGGTTGTGAGCCAGGTGAACGGCACTCAGCCTGTTTCCCTACCCAGAGGCTGTGAGTTTGAGCGATACAGCTATTAAGCACGAAGGCATCACCTCTGGCACGTGAAACCTTTGGGCTGCAAAGGTATTCTGGAGAAGTGTGACTATGTGCTTGCTCTGTGCTTAAATGATCCCTCAGGCAGATACTTTTGGCCCCTGTCAGAGGCGGGGCAATAGATGTTCATTTGGTTAGACTGACATGGCTGTTCTTGTGTTCTATGCCTGCTTCACACAGGAAGGCTGGCAAGGGAGAGAAAGTTTCCATCTCTCTGTCTCTTAAGCACCCTGTTGCTTTGGTAAAGAAGAGTCTAAAATAAGTACACATGGCTTTGTTTTAGCATAATAAAAGTTTGGAATTTATTATAGTTGATTTAAGGTGCAATTCACCAATTCACAATCTGGCATGAGTGCAGAGGAACCAGAGGAAACATTCTTCCTTTTGCTCCTTGGCAAAGCAGCCTATACCTGAGTCTTGCACGTGGTGTGTCCTACAGGTCATGCAGCATGCACAGGAGGAGCATGATAGCAAACCAACAGAGAAACTGAGGAGTGTTTCTGCATTTAGGTTGCTGGACCATACTGTTCTGGGGCCACACAGAGACTTGGATAATTTGAACCCCAGCTTTTTCTTTTGGTGCATTTGGACAGTTCCTGAGCTTAGGTCAGAGTCTGTGTGTTCCTGCAGGGTCTGGAAGTGTCTGTCCAGTTGCATGGTTCAGGCCCAAACGTGCCAAATTTTAATTGTGAGGAGATGATATTCCTGGGAGAAGGACGAGACTGTCTTATTCTGCCTTCCTGTACCTTCTTTCTATGGCAGTAACCCAGCACAGTGCTGGTGTTGCCTGTGGCAGCTCTGGGATGACAGTCATACCCTCATGGTGCCAAAGGGATAGGAATTCCTTCCATGTGTTTGCAGTCTTTATGCAATTGGCTGTGACCTATCTGTGTACTTCGAAAGATGGTGATGCCACAATAGACATTCACTATTATATCACAATGACATCACCTAGCATTTAAGTGCCTAGGTGCTGCAGTGATGGTAACGTTCACAAACTCTGACTTGCCCCCAGAAGGCAGGACAACATTTTTGCTAAGTACAAGCTGTGCTTCTGCAAACAGGCACTTTGATTGCATGCAGTATAAAGCGGAGCACAGTTCGCGCTGACCACTACCTGTACAAAAATGATGTTCATGTGCGATGTTGTGTGCACCAGCTGCTTGGAACAGTGATCTCTTTGCCAGTGAGCTCTCATACTTTGTGCACACTAAATTAATTCCTGTCATTTGTTACTCACCTTTTAACTACAAGGCACAGAGCATCTAAGAGCTTCCCCATGCATCTTCCAGCTGTCCTAACTTCCAAGTTTACTTACATTTTAAATAGATACCTCAGGGTATAGCTAGTTAGATACCCTGTCTTTTTCTAACTCATTCAATTGCAGCTGACTGCTGATAACCTTTCTCCTCTCTGATAATTCTGAAAATGGGTTCAGGGCAGTGAGTAATATAGAAATGCTTTAACTGAAATGTTTTCTTTCAGTTGAACAACTTCATCGCCAGTGGTTTTTTTTTTTTTTTGCTTCAGTGTGTGGAGCAAAACCAAAGAAGAACCTCAGCTACAGCATTCAGTGTTTATTACTGTTACGTAGTCAAAGAACTGTCTTGTTAATGTTTAAAACTGAAGTAGTGTCCTTGCTAAGTGGGGGGATTTTGGCAAGGGGAGGGTGAAGTGGGCTGTATAGAATGGATGACTGGTATCTAAACATGTTGGTATGCTGATGCATCCTTCAAAAAAAAAAAAGGTCAGTGAGCCTGACTTTTTTTTACACAATGGCTCCTTTATACTACGCTGCCAGTAAATGCATGTAGATGGGAATTGGACTCATTTAGATTGATGGGGGTTAGCATTTCTTTGGGGAGAGAACTGCAGCAGGCAGAGGTCCTGCGGTTGGCTGTGTCAGCTTCTATGTGCATCGAGAAAAGTGTCTTTATAGTAACATGGGAAACTAAATCCTCCCAGAGAATAGGTGGAACTTAATATTGGCCTTTAGCTCCTCAATTAACCTTGGCACTGTAACACACTGGGCTCTGGATGAGGGAGGCATCGTGCAGTGGTTCTTAGATAGTTTCTTAAATACGGGATGGAATGTCAGTGTTTTGCTAGAGTACTGCTTCCAGCCAGCATTGCAGGGCTTAAAAAACGGTAACAGAAAAGAGCCCCAGCTAATAAGGTCTCTCCTGAACCTGCTCTGGACAAGACATGGACCAGCACCAATTCCCCTAGGTGAGTCTTAGCCACAAAAAGGTTCTGGAAGATGGAGTTTAAGGAACTGAAATATCAGAGAGTGCCCTTAGCTGCACTTCAGATGTACCTGGCTGCATTGGCTGGTGTGTGTGGAAAGCGGAAAAGGTACAACAAAAACCACTTTGCTGATGCCAGTAAGAAAACTACATGTGTCTAGTGGTAGGTATGAACACCGTTTGTAGCCTGAACTGATGAATCCTTTTCACACAGACTGAGGGGATCATGTACATTCCGATTTATGTTCCTGTATGCATACATATTCCTGGTTTGGTGTATAGCCTGTCAGCTACAGACAGAAAAGAATCTTCCTAAACGTGACTCAAAATAGTTTTCTGCTTTGTGTAGCAGAAATTTATGGTGTTTGAATATTTTTATTTGTCCAGTATAGTCATAGTTTTGTCACTTAAACACCAAATATGTCATTTTTTGAAATACTGAATGGCTTCACTCCTTATGATTCACCTTTTGAAATATGATTATATCTCTGACACGTTTCTGTTGTTTAATTTTACTAAAGGGGCTGCTAGTCTTACAGAATATGTCTAAAATATTAAAGATGGAAAAATAAGAAAAGTTAATTTTGCATGATTCCTGCAGCCAGACTGAACAGATTCGGTTTTCCTTTTCCGCAGAATAATGTTTTGTAGTTCTTTGTGTAGGTTTTCATCTGTCTTCAGCAGTAGTGCAGGTGGTTGGAGATTAGTTGTACCTGCATCCCCTTGACACCTACTTTGTGAAGAAAATTACATTATCTTTTCTTCTTTCTGAGACTGACCGTAAGGAATTCAAGCATCATTTTGTAAAGAAGGGTAGTGTGTGGCAGTTTGGATTGAACAAACAGCTCTAAACAATGAGTCATGTAAAACTCGTAGCACAGAAGGTGAATGATGTATTACATAAGGGTAGTAGGAACTACAGTTGTGGGTCAGGTCTGCAATGAATAAGGTCTTGGATGCAGACCAGGGAGATAGTAGCTGGAGGGCTGGCAGTCCAGGAATAAGATGAGGTGAACCTCTTGCAGTTCATTCAGTGAGCTCAGTGAGAAATAAAGGTAATAGTTTAAAAGGCAGATGGGATTACTTTTTTTGAAAAAAAAAGGCAAGATCAAAGCCTGCTTTTGTTGTGGGAGAAGGTTGGGCTAAGTGAGAAGTGACAGGGAAGAGCTAGGGAGGGGTGAAAAAAGAGGTAAGGGAAACTAGGAGGGGAGATCTTTGGATCCAAGTGAGAAGGCTAGAAAAGGTAAGCAGGTAGGGAATTTCTTAAACTGTGGTGGGAAAAAAGGAAAGGGTTGTAGTATAGTTAAAGAAAACATTGTCATATAACTAGGGGAAAACAAGGCAAAGAAGGCAAAAATAACACCCTTTTCCAGTTTTGTACCGGAAGGATGGATTATATTCTGAGTAGAAAGAGAAGAGTGGGAGGGGATTAAGATAGGAGCCCCAAGCTGTGGAGAAGTTCCAATATTTAATTATGATGAAGAAGGTGGGACTGACTTCTGTCAGTTGGAAGGAAGGCAGAAACAGGGGTAGTGTGATTGCTTGTTCATCTGGGAGGGCAGGGGAGGTCCCAACCGAGCTTTCAAAGGGTGGCTCCTGATGTCATGGAGAGGAGCAAAAAAATCAGTGGGAAAGTGAATGAAGAAAGGAATTAATTGGTAACCCTATCCAATGAAAACAAGTGAAAAGACAGCGAGGGGGGAGGATTGAGAGCTTGGAGAGTATCACCTCTGACAAACTCTGATGAAGTCAGAGAAAGGCCAGGTGACATGTCCCGGAACAACAGTGTAAGAGTTTGTTCTAGGTCAGGCCTGTGTTTGGAATGCATCCTTTACAGGTATCTTGCAAAGGTTGCCAGACCTAGTCCAGTCACCATAACTGGGGCCAGGAGCTGCTCTGAGATCTGTAACAGAAGAGCGAAAACTTGAGAAGCTGGCTTTTCTCTCCTCTGTAACTGCTGCCAGCCTAAAGTCAAGCTCTTGCGGTCAGTGGAACCGTATGGTTCTGAGGCTGGTGTGTTCGTGTGGAATTCGACAACAGAAGACATGTATGATTCAGAATAGTTATCATGGGACTGGAGGAAGAAATCTGTGCTTCTGTTGCAGGAGGTGTCCTGCTCCTTAGCTAGTGACAGTGTCCTGCTGTCACCTGTCTTGGTGCCCCTCACTGAGTCCACATAGTCATGAATGCCTGCACACCTTTTTAAGAACACAAAACAAAAAAGAAAAAATATTTAAATTTCAACTTGGGATGAACCAAGGCCAGACGAGTGACACTGAAAATCAGACAGCCAGGGCCAAGAAATGTGCCTTTTGTGCCGCAGCCACTACAGAATCAAAAAGGTAGGAAGATGAGAAAGCTTATTTTGCAAAGCTCTGTACAGTGGCACTCAGTCTGGCCCCTAGCCGGGGCACCTCTATTGGCAAAGGTTTACTTAATCTGACCTCTGCTGTTCACATGCGGTCACAAGACTGGATGTGAACACATCAAAGAATACAGTAACAAATGCAAGCAGCAGCCAGACTTTCTCTGGATATTTCATGGAATACAGTGAATTTCAGTATGTGCAATATGTACAAGTAAAATCATGAATGCAGAATAAATTAGACCTCTCCCAATTACCACAAGTAATTGTGTACATAGAAGCATCTGATTAGAACTCTGGATCAGCTCTGTTAAATCAGAAGTATGGCTGGTTGTGTCATGGTGATGGGTGCTGCAGGGTTCAGCCAGCAAACCTCTTTTCCCTAGCCTGGCTGCCGTGTCCTATTGCTTTTCCAGCACTGCCAACACCACTGATGGAAAGAGGAGCTACCAGTCAGTGCAGAATGAACACTGTGATAGATTCCACAGATATCACATTTGTAGCATGCATGGAAGAGGAGAATTTTGCCCTTGGCCTGTAAATTACAGACTTACGCATATGACTGCATGCAGCTCATTTCTGAAAAATCATTACAGCTTCCCTCTGATGTTAGGTGCCTCTAGTAGTCACAGCCAAGATTGTAAACTTTTTTTACAAAGGAATGTTCACTGCATTTTATTCCTCCTTGATTTTGTATAAAGTCTAAGGAAGATCTATGGGACTGAACACAGCTACGTACCAAAAGTGGGAAGGTTTGAAACTCTTAGAAAGGTAAAGAGAACAAGATATTTAATAATTCGTTTGGAATATTCTTTTTCTGTTTTGATCAGAAAGAATTAATTCATAGGTCATATAGGCTCTTGGATGTGGCATTTAGATGTTGTCCAACTCATGGCACTGAAACACCTCATTGTTCATTACCTGTATCTTATGGAACAGACAGTGTTAGAGTGAAAATGTAAACTGAACAACAGCATTATGAATTATTCTTCTCTTCCTGTATAGCACCGTAATTCCTGATGTAAAGCTGTCCATCACCAGATTCTTGCTAAACTTACTGTGTGGTCATACTGCAGTTTTGGACTAACACTGAAGGTGCATGGGATTCTGGCTTCATTATAGCATAGATTTCTATGTTGTCCGTTATGTGTAATCCTGTCACTGTAATCCACAGCTCATCTCTTTCTCTCTTACTTGAGTGAGTGTCCTTATTATTGCCTAACTTGCTTGTTCCTTACATATGATCTTTTAATCTTTTTTGGATGTTTTTTCACTAGCTTACAAAAGTGTAAATTTCCCTGGTGATCAGAACTGTTCTATTTCAGAGTCTATGGCAAAAGCGAATGGCTCCTTTTGAGTGTGATTTTGCAGTATAGAATTTTTAATCACCTATACTCTTTGTGTACGACAATGGTTAACATTTTATTTTAAGACATTAATTCAGTAATCATTAAGTATAGAAGCAGCACTGTTACTGTAGTGGGTTTTTATATCCTATTGCTATAGAAGGTACCTGAATTTTATTCCGGTACTTGTAATTCTTGCCTTTGTCTATGTTACCATGTTGTCCTTGAAAAAGAGGGTATTTCTAAAGACGATTTCTAATCTCTGGACAGTGGAAATATTGGTAATTAAATAGGCAATCAAAGGGAAACTAATCACATGGATATTTTTAAAATAGCCAACTTCCTGCATATGTGAACTCACTGTCTTTGACATCACTGAGCCCTCCTTTGTGCAGGTACAGCCTATAGACTTTTGCCAATGCAGCGCTGTGTGGCAGCGGGGACAGCAGCTGTTGCATTTATTTCTTCCTGTAGTGGATGGTAAACAGAAAAATCTTTTTGTATTTGCACCTTGTTGGTATACCTTTCTTTGCTAAGCAGCATCTCTCTGAGAAGAGATGTCTACAATCAATGATCATTCGGCTGTTTGATGGTTTTCTTCAAGTTCTCTTGGTTTGATCACATTTTTTAAAAAAATTCTGCTTAATAATTTTCCGATCTTTTAACGTGGTTGATTTGTTTAATAAAGGCATTTTGAAATCAGAAAAGCAGTTCTATAATGTAGATTATGGCTTCTCTAGAAATACATTAACAGTTAGAGGAGGATTTGCAGTAGGACTGTTAGATGAGCCAAGACCGAAGGGGGCCTTCTTTGAGTTGCAGTAAGTAGACAGTAGCTGGACCTACCTAAAGAAAAAAACTATTGGAGACAATCTGTAAGAAAGGAAACTTTAGAAGAAAAACTGAAGAATATATTGATGAAGGAAAACTCACTAAGAAGGAGGATGTAGTGAAATGTAAGGTAAATGAGAGGAAAATTATCTTATGACTTCCTGTGTCTCATCTAATGGTTGGCTTTCTGCTCCCCATTTATGTTTCTATATTTCTTTAGTGCTAATCAATACAAAACAGCAGTTATTTGGATTTTTCCTGCCACACAAATTACAACTTTTTACATAATTTTATTTCATTCCATTCTATGAAGAGCTTTTTTTTAAAAAAAAAAAAAAAGAAAACAAAAAACAAACCCAAAAACCACTTCTCCTTTTTTAGGGCCAAATGTATATTCCCAATAGAAAGTATGCTCAAAAGCCTTTCAGTCCTAGGAAAGATCCAAAGACTTGAAAATCGTATTCTGAATCATTGGGTACTAATAAAAGCCTAGGTAGTGTCACAGGCAATCAATACCATCATCTAGTTGCTCACAGTAATTAATGTAATATATGTGTAAACACAGACATATGTATGTATACTTAAAAATATAAATAACGTTATAATATATATTACATCATCTAAAGTTGACTCTCTTGAGTTGTTGCCTAGAGGTACTTCATGTTGTCTTGAATGAATTTGCAGTTTCTTTTCATGAGTAGTTTCTACATGTGCTGTTTTTGAGGAAGCCTGAAGAAAGATCCACTTGGATATGTAAAAAACTGGAGTTTGGAGCATGCTGGGGGAGCTCATTAATGATTCAGGATGGTTTCAGTTTCCCCTCCTTCCTTTCACAAGGCAAAATCCGATCAATACTTTTCTTTCAAGGTCACAACTGCTGCTTGGTCTGTCCTCCTCATAACCCTTGCCCAACCATATTAGTATTTTGAAGGCTTTAATTATTGTTTAATCGAGGTTGACATCAATAACTCTTAGTATAGTCAGGCTCGGACAGAAAGCCATATTATTATAGGAGAGGGCTCTGCTATGATCCAAGTACAGGGGTGCTGTGCTCGTGAATGGCTTTCAGTCATGAAAGGGACTTTTCCCCTCCCTTCCTATCCCCAGTAATCCTGCAGTTGCATTATGGACAGGAAAGCTGTGAAATGATGGTATAGCATATCTCAGATATTTGATTTTGCAAGATTTGTAAAAAAGTTGAGTTTGAAAAGAGAAGTGTCTTTGTGAGGGAAAGGATGGGCGATGATACTTCTTACTGTGTTTTGGCCATTTGTTTTCCAGAACTGCAAGTGAAAGGTGTATTTTAAAAAATAATAATAGTTTTTTGTGTACTTTTTTTGGTACATTTTTGGTACATTTTTTTTCTTTTATTTAGAAATTGGATCAGTGTAGACTAAGTAAACTTGTTACATACTCAATAACTAACCTCACTTCCTGAAGTTCTATTGTAAATCCTAAGGGGAGTACCAGATTCAGTATTTTAATTGCAGGACAGGAAACAATGTTCCTCTAATGGGAGTGGAAACCTTTGTCCCTGTAAAATAGCTTTCCTGTTTTGAAAAATATCATAAGCAGTCATTCACAAATACAGAAGAACACCATAATGTCTTTGTATCTTTTGTTTGGAATTCTGTTATTCTCTCAGCCAAGCATTTTCTTTCTGAATAGGCTGCTAAAATACAGGTTTGATGCTTTGTCCAGAAGCAAGGAAGGCTGCCTACCCCTACTTACATGCTTCAGTTTTCATGTAGACAACATATTGTTGAACAGGTTCTGCTTTCTTGAAATTTAAATTCTGTAGTTTAAGTGATATGTAGAATGAGCTGCATGTATTAGTAGGCGCTAAAAAATTAGTCCAGTATACTTTTTATGTTGGCTGAAAAATAACAAATAAAATTTAGGGCATCATCTCTTCCATCTCCTGCTTTTTAGGAACACCTGGGCCGGGTAAAGGTCTGAAGTCATGACAGAATTTACAGTTATCATAACAATTTCATGAGCGAGCTCCTGGAGGTCAGCTTTATTGTAGAATATTATGAACACAGTTAATCATGCTCGTTCAACACAATGGATCCAAATTTGCTGTGGGTCATAACCCCTAATTAGTCAAAAACTCTCCACAGTTCACTTTGCACATTCTACTGACACCACATTTAGTATGGCTCAAATCAGTTTTATATATATTTTCTATAGATTTTATGCTGTTCATAAAATGCTAGTAATAGAAAATCTATTCCTATTGCTTTTTTGTGTGGGACTAGTACCTTAATGTTAATATAGTTTCCAAGGAAAAAGCTGTTCAGTGACTCATGTGAAATACATTGGAGGGAATTTGTACATACATATATAAAAATGTGCAGCTACACAAATTTTCAAGCAGTATAATTTAAGTAAATGATTTAAGTTGAGCCCTGCCATTTGGCAGGGGTTTGCTTTTATATGTTTTTTATTTTTAGAGGTTTGTCCCTACATTGAATTCATAATGTACATCTAGGTCTTCTGGCCACAGATCTGTTGTCTTTGCATGTAAAGTCCATTTTTTCATGTTGCAAAGATTACTTAGCACTGATATATGAAAACTCAGGGCAGAGAGGCTTGAATAGGCAAAACTTGGTTGTACACCTCATGCTGAACTACCTTGACTAGAACAGGAGGAGACATGGAAACCTGGTTTTTGCTACATAGATACCCCCTGCCTTACAGGAAGCAGTGAGAGAACACCAGGGTCTCTGGCCCAACAGATGGCAACTTGCAGAAGCTTTAGGCAATGCAAGTTATTAGAGGTTAATTCCAGTACTGGGAGGAAGGAGTAGGGCCAGGTGCTGAACAAGCTCTTTTGATGTTAGGTATTCTGAAGATTCTTTCATGCAGTGAATTACTGGCTTGGTTGTTAATGAATGAGGTTTTTGTCTGTCTATGATCCCCAACAAAAGAAAAGCCCCAAACAAAAACCATAAACCCCGACCAAAAAAAGTGTTCCATGCAGTATGACTAAGTATTGACTGATGACCTCAGTGGGGGCTAACTGTCCGTTAAGTTCATCTTTGCAGGCCAAGAAGAATTTGGCCAGTGGCTGAAGAATATCTCCTCACTGCTTATCATAAAGCATGATATTACAATTCTTTCATAAATATTTTAAAGCCGTGCATATTTCTATAGCTCTAAAACACATGTAGAAGCTGTGTCTGGTAGCATCCAGCCCCAAAAATATCAGTTAATAGTGACAGCCCTCCTCACAATACAGATTGTTACCTGTGAAAAATGTGAACTGGGAACAAGCTAGAAGTATTGCAACGGATGTTTTCTGCAGAGTAGGATGGAAAATAGAGCAATTGGTGAATAAATATAAATCAAAAAAAGAGTAGAATTGGCAACTGCAAACCAAACTCTTGACAATTGCATTAATGGTAATGCATTCCATTCCAGTTCATGGTGAAGTAAAAGGAGTTGGTCTGGTAGATCAAATATGGCTTTCATTGCAAGACTGCGACAATGAAGGTGAGATGATAAAGCTATTCAGACTCCTAACCTATAAAGAGCAAAGACTGTATTGTTTTTAAATATACCTGGTGAATTTGCAGAATTATTTATTCTTAGAAGAGATGATGTTATAAAATACTACATTTGTTTTCAGTTATATTTCTGGGATCTATCTGTTCTATTATGTGTATGTATATGTACAGGTCTACATACATTTTTGGTCATAAAAATATCTATGCAGTCAAAATTGTGAATAATTAATGAGGCATGTTAGGTTCCCATATGAGTCTGGGAAATTCTTTTTGTGTAAATGTCAGGGCTTTGAACAGGCCTTGAAAAGGATTTTATTTTGTTGAAATATTTGATAAATTGGGGTGGAATAAATACAGTGTGAGACTGTAACTTGCTGTCTTGTTTTGCTCATTACAAATACATTGTGAAGCAATTGGTAAGAATCCATTCAGTGTAAGCCAACCCAGCTGTATGTATAGGAAAAAGTCCCAAATGACTACTGTCTTTAGATGAGTGGGGCGTTGTTGTTTTTTTTTAAGTTTGCTAACATGTTTTTAATCATCATTTTATTTTTGAGTCCAGACAAGATTGAAATCACAAGATCTCTCAAGTACCTGTTAATATATTTTTCAGACAGATTGTCAAAAATTGCTTCTATTCCATCAATATTGATTCATGGCACCAAGCCTAAATAACTTGAACTGGCCAAATACCAGGCTTTTGTGTCCTACATTAACAAAATCAGTACAATTATTTTGAAAATTATTTAACCAGTTGCAATACTAGCATGCATTTCACATAACTGACTCATGTCTTCCATTGCACTTCAAGTAATCAGAAATAACTCAATTCTGTATTATCTGTTAAAGTGGTCTCCCTGGAGAGTAGACACAGTGTGTGGTTTGCATGTACTATATAATTTCACTTGGTTCTAGGGCAAAGCACAGCAGTGTTTGAGGCTACCGGTATGCCATCAAAGCAAATAGGGCTAGGGTACATTCTCTGGCCCTTAGGCAAAGGCACAGGTCATGTCAATATGTTTAAAACTCTCTTCTCCCTGATCCCTCAAATAAGGTGGCCTCCTACATAGTGTATTGCAAATAATTCCTGACCCATGCTGTCCTTTGAACTGTACTTCGGCGTTGTCTGGGAGAGTGCTATTTATCTTACATAGATTAAATAATTGTGCGCAAAAAGAAGATATACCCTTGCTCAGGCTTGGGCTTTAGCCTTTTTTTATTTACTGACACAAATATGCCCTGAGCCTCTTTGTCTTTGAAGTCTTTAGCTTAGTAGGGTAGGCCTGGAAGCAACTAGTCTTGCACACCCCATTTACACTAAAGAGTTTTCAGCTTGTTAACTACTGTTTGGGTCTTACGGTGTCCGTTCCACGTTTGAATTCACACAATTACACTGGTAGGGTGGAGTCATTCAAGCTATAGTTTGCAGCAGCAAACTCTTGCTTCAAGTAAGTCTGAGTTTATTTTCTGGGATGAAGTTCAGGAGGTGGGGATGACATGTGAACCCCATCTCTGGAAGGAAGGCAGGTGTAAGCCCTGTTGCTGATTCTTTCTGCATTGGCAGTGGCATAAGTGAGAGCACCACCTTGAGCAATGCTGGCAGCATCACGGCCAAAGCATTTCTGGGTTCTAGGGACTCCTGACCTGCCATTGTTGCAGGCTGGGACCTGTTTGGTTTCTGGAGCCCAAAGGTAGGCAGTGATTCTGTTTGTCTGACCAAAGAAGAGTGAAATGTATTAGTCTGGCTATTTATTAATTTAAAAGGCATGGGGATTTGATTGTGAAGGCTGAGGACTCTGGATTTCTTAAACAGTGCCTTTACGGGCAATTGTCACCAAGTAAAGCATCAATAACTCCTTTCAGAAGAAATATTTCAAATGCATTTCAAGCATTTTGTTAACCTTAATACGGCTACAAGACCATTCTTTCTGTAGAAAGAGGGAAATTCAGACGGCACACCTTAGCAATGCTATAGAAATAACTAAGCAATAGCACCATTCCTTTCCTGGTTCTGTCCCTACAAAGTTGTATGACGGTAATATGTTTGAGAGTAGTTTTTCTTGATTGGGTAACAGGACAGGAGCTTGTTCCACATGCACGGAGAGGGAAAGGATATTTCTGTGGCTGTTCACAAAGCTTGGAAAGTTATGTTCATAGTGCATCAGTGGTAGCAAATAAACAGGATTTGAATAGAGACATAGCATATATAGAGCAGCTCCTGTTGCAGGAACACAGTTTCAAATAAGAGAACAGCCTTACTCACTCCCTTGCTAATAGCCTCCCCTGGAAGTTATGGCAATAAGCAACTAAACGTGGTATCCATTATAGACTCATGTCTAATCTGTTTCATGTTAATTAAGTTTATAATTACACGGTATCATTTAGTAAAATTGTTTACTTTCTCCCGTAAAGTCACTGAGTCTTAGGATGGGGTTTTTGAGCTGTAATTTAGGTGCAATTGGCCTTTTAAATATAGTATGTGTTTTGTTCTATCAAAAAGCTGCTGTAAGAGGTAACATTTATAAATACAAAGAGTGGGAGCTTTCCTTTTTCAAAGACCGTTTTCCTTCTCCATTCCTTGCGGTATCCTGTGAAGGGTGCTCCTTTGAATGGAGATCCATTTTGTGCCCATGTAAAACTGAGAACAGAGTGAAGCAAACCAAGGCCGGACTGGAGTAATTGCACATTGTTTTCACGTTGGCTCCAAGCAGCTGTGATCCAGAAGACTCAAACTGCTTCATTTAGTACTGTATTGTGCAGTATTTCCCCATAAAAATATTCTCTGACTTCTGTGTTTGGGAGGAATCACAGGGATGTTCAAAGCCAAGCAGTGTCTTTGGTGTGATTCCAACTTACTGCAGTATCTGGGGAGAAATAAGAGTCCCTGAAGCCTTGGAAGAGGTGCAGGACCTGAATAAATATACTGCAAGCTGCCTACAGAATGTGTGTCAGACTCTGAGATGGCTTTTCAGGAGTGTAAATCCAGACCACGAGGTTCACGAGGAAACAGACCATGCCTCATACTTCTCTTCCCTCAAAGGCCATGTGTTGCTGTGGAGGAGGACTGATGTAGATAGGATTCAGTGGAAGGCAACTGTAAGATTGTCTCTCCTTAGTGCTGTGACATTAGGATTTGTGGTAAAAGACAACTAGCAGAGGTTCTGGGGTAATTTTGGGTTTTTTCCCTATGGGATCTATGTCTTAATTTTCCTATCAGGAGAGAATTTGTGGGGTGAAATACTTAAGCCAAGATTGTATCAAAATGGGGCAGTGATCTTTGGCCCTGAGACCTTAAAATCTGCACAGGATGGAGGAAGAAAAGATGCACAGAAATGATGCGGTAGTGTTCATGGAGCAAAACAGTAACTGCGCTAGGTGGGATTTGGCTCTTTGTTGCCTGCTGTCAGTCCATTATCCTGATCATTCACCATGCACAGATCAGGTTTTTTAAGGAAGGTCATTAATTGCCACATGGAAGTGCTTGAATAGTACTGACTGTAAAGGAAGGCAGTTGAGATTAAAGAAATGAAAACAAAAAGTGTTACTAGAGGCACTCAGTGATTAGGGTGTGCATCTTGTAAGAAGTATTCAGACTTCACATATTTAAGGTAAAATGTAATAGAAAGGAGGCTGGAGAATTGCTCAATAACAGCTATGAGGCCTGTAATGATCAAAGGAGTTAATATTGTCGTAAGGCAAGTAAGCAAAATAATCCCATTATAAATGAGTATATATGATATAGTTCCATAATTCTTACTGTACAGGAATAAGAAACATTATTTCCCTAATTTGTATATAAAAACTGGTTTGCCAAGTTCTTGTCAAAAGCCATATATTGAAAATGTGGAATATCTATTTATCCTTGGAATTATGAAAGCTAATGTGGTAGTAAAGTTGGCTTCAATATTCAGGCAGAGATGGAATGGTTTCGAAGTTGACAGTGATTCTTTTTTTCAAAGGGGTAAGACCTAATTATGCTGTGTCCTTCATGTGCTCTGATCTTCTTTCTTGTGGCTGTAAACTGACACTTGTCAAAAGTGTATCTGTGTAGTAGCATTTCTGTATTTTACATGCATACTAATGAGTGTATTAAACACAAATGCTAGGGATGTCGTAGGATAAACAGCTTTTTTTCTTAACAGCTTTGACTTTTCAAGTACTTGCAGAAAGCTTTGAGAAAGCATTCCTTGATATATTGATGGATCTCTCAGGCATACAGTGTTTCATGCAAATGAAGTGTGAAGTAACTTGCAGACATCCATGTTTTAAAATGTGTATGCAGATAGTAATTGCTACACCCTTTCCTGTGAAGTATTTCTATCAATATGCGTTTTCTGTGGTTCTGTAGGGAGCTGCTGTTACTGCACGGTTGTTTCTGAGTCTGAACAGTTGCTTATTCACGCTCTCTTTTTCACTTTAACCTGTCCCTGAATTATAAGCTGTGCAAAATATATGCACTGACTAGCCTTGAGCACTGGTAGTGTAAGCTTCAGCTTTTAATGTCCTTGACTCTCACTAATCAATAGCAAGCAAAACAACTACAGCATCAGCAGCAGTACTGTAAAAGGAAACGTCTGTTGGATATTGTGCTGGAGTACGTGAGGGTAATGACTCTCCTTGAGAAAGATGCAATGTTTTCTTCTTAAGAGTGCTGAGCACAAATGTTTCATTTTCTGCTGCCTGCTTGGAAAATGAGCACATCTTGCAATGTATCATACTAGGAAATAAAATAAAAACTCCAAATCAAACTAAGGAAAAACAGATTAAGATATTAAATGATCTTTGTTAGCAATGTAGAGGACTGTTAGCCCAAAATATTTTTGGCCTCTAAAATGCTGAGTAGACAGGTCAGGTTTTACTGTCTCTTGGTTCTAACTCATTTCACACGGAGAACAGCTTTATAGGGTTCTACACTAAAGTACATATAATTCTGTTTGACCCCCTTTCTCTTTTTATGAACTTGTAGATCAATGAAACAAACCATTAAATAGATTGAATGCTGCCTGCAACACTAATGTTAATGGCTCCAATTTTATTAAGTCCATTTAGAAATCTCATACAGGTGGGAGCATCCATAAAATGACAAAGTATGTATCCTTACCCGTGGGGCGTAAATTTAAACATTAGAGGAAAAGGTAGTGATAGTGGAAAAGAAACCTTGCTGAGACACTGCAGTGTTTTGAAGAATTGTAAAGGAGAGCAGAAACTCTTTGAGTTACTATAAATAGTCCTGAGGTTAATATGATATTGTATTGTGTATTGTCTTCCCGTTGTTGTAAGCAACTGGAGCACATAAGAGGGTCAAGACTCTTTATCTTGATGTACAGCTTCATGGGACAGCCTGTTTAATCTCTGCCAGTCCTAGTTCTTCCAGTTTCTAAGTAAATTCAGTTGTTGGAAAATCTTATCTGGAAAGAGAGACTAATGTGAAATTCAGATCCAGAATTTTCTAGGAATCCCTGGTCTCTAAGAAGTTCAGAGTGTGTCCAAGTCTGTCTTTGTGGTTTTAAGTCTCCATGTCCGTGTCGTTTTAGAACTTCGGTTTTCATTTGTTTGTCTTCTATCCATGCTTTTATCTTTAGGTAAAAAAAGTACTATTTACATATGTCATTAGAGCTCTTAATGACATGAATGTAAAATACTGTCTTAGTGCCTCATGAGGTAGAAGCGATGTTTAGAAATAAAGAAAAAGTTGTATTAAATGTGTATGTTACTGTGCTTTGAAACATGAGGCAGTATTGAGCCTGGAGCATTCAAAATCTGCAAAATCCTAAGAAAAAGTATGGATTTCTTCAGACAACTTTATCTTCTGCTGCTGTGTAGGCATTACTCTAATGAGGCAAGTCATTTTCTTTTTGTGCAATAAACATTCTCCAGAAACCTGTCCAGGAGCCTCTCCTCGCTTTCCAATAAAAATGAGGTGACATTTTGTCCTCATTTTGCCACAGTGTTATCTAGCACTGCTCTTTGAAGCAGTGGCTCAGATCCAAGAAGCAAATAAAAGTAGGAATGAATTGTTTCATTTAATTTTCTACTTGAAATCAGAAACTGACAAATTTGATAAGGATACCTTTTTAGGTAATGCAACTACATCTTCTCTTTGCATTCCTCCCTTCCACTCAGCAATTTGAGCTTTCTCCATATAAATGACGGTTCATTTAAAAAGACCAGAGATACATGTCGTGTTATGCTCGATTTCCCCCAAGCTGGAAAAAGTAGGAATGTAAATTGATTTTTGTCTCAAAATACCCCGTTTGGATCAAGGCCCCAAGTAACATTCTGTTTAGGAAAAACCGTATGTATTTGGTGAAGAGAGAAAGCATAAGAAGACTTAACATCATAGAAACTTTCAATTGCTCAGCAATTCTTTTCCTTGTGCTTTCCCTAGGATGCTTTGGTTTACATGTATGATCTCCAAATTTATGCAATTCATATGTAGAGACATATTTGGAGAGCGGGATGTGAGTATGTGAAACTTAGTTTTGAGTTCAGTTAAGTCATCATTACAGGAAACTTTTGTTTACTCTGGCAGAGTTTAGGTCAGGTTTGTAATGACCAGGAAAGTTTGCCTGCAGACCTCTGATTTATGTACAACTGATCAGATTATATTATTTCAAATCCCATTGGAGTAAAAAGGTTTTCAGCCAACTAAAATTTATCATCTCACTTTGTGAAAAAAGTTTGGAAGACAATAATATAATAACTTCTTTCTTCCTGATTGACTTAGATGGAGGATTGTAGGGAGCATAGCCAGTGAGGAGAGGCATGGTCAAGATTGTTTGGGACAGGCAGAAATTGAGCCCTTGGATGTGTGACTGTCCCCATACCAGTGATGTTCCCAAACATGGAAATGCATTAGATGTTATGATGCCATTAAGTGCTCAGTTCTGTGTTATGTGCTGGTTAAAGGCGGGAAAAATTGGCTTCTTTACATGTAAAAAGGATCATGTTTATGAAATACTCTTCTTCCAGAATGAGTTCATTATGCGTAAACATATGGCTTTTTTGCTATTATACTTTTCTTTTTATGCTTTCTTTGCTAAAGAATAGAAAAGCTAAAACCAATTGGTCTTAAAGGTATTTTATTTAGCTCCCAATGAGAGTAAACTCTTAGGAAGTTACAGAACATCCAGTAGTTGGAATACAGGTCTGCAAATCTCATGAGATAGGCAGCTGTGGTACTTCAGAAAGCCAATTGTAGGATTAAAAAAAAATATCCTCACTGATGGCTCAACTGGATCCACATTAATAGCATAATTCAAACTACGATTTATGTAGCACATTCTCTTTGGGGTAGATCAGTTAGACTTAAATGTTACGTCCCCAAAACAGTGTATTGCAAAATTATTATGTTTGTTTTAAGACTAATAATAAGTACAGCACCCACTTCAAAATGCTCTGAATGAAGAGCTGGTATTGGAAATAAAGTATCAGCAGGTTACATTTTAAACTACTTATTTTCCTTATTGTCTTGGACACATTTACATCTGGGAGAGACAGATACACAATGTTCCCTTAAAGGATGAATGAAGTTCTGTCATTCCTTATACAGGGAAGATGGATAGCTTTTTTCTGTCTTCCACTTTTGAGTTTTTTATTTTTATTCTTTAGTGTACTTTCCCCTGCCAGTCTGAGTGGCAGCTTACATAACAGCAATGTTTTTTTAAAACTAGTATTAAACTCAGAATCCAGTGCCCCAGCAGCAACTCAAGCCAAAATCAGGCTCTGCCTCAACCTGCCTAACTGAATCCTTTTGAACTCTGAAAAGCCAGATGAGAGGTTGGCAGTTACGACATGAGAAATTGTCTTCTAAATATCCACTGCCCATAATACTTTGCCTCTGTTAGCTCAGTGACTCCAAGTAGTCAGAGAGCTAGTGTACAAATTAAGTCCAGATTGCCTGCTGCTTAATGGGTTTGTAGCTTTTGCTGCTTTCCCTGGAACCATTTTTTTTAAAGCACTTCTGTTCATTTTCTGCATCTTTATATTTCAGTCCTTTTTTCTCATTCCATTTTACCTGTGTTCTGTCAGACCTTTCCTATCCCTCCCTCCTCACCCCACATCTCCCCACAATTATTCTGTATTTCTGTGTCCTTTTCTACATACTTTACCTGGGTGCATTCCATGTTTCAGTGAATGAGATCAATATACCCCCTTTTTTAATCTTTTTCTTTTCTTTCCTTTTTTTTTTTTTTAACTCCTTCTATTAACGATTTTTTCCTATAAAAGATGTATTTGTGATTAATTCTTCTGCATTCAGTAGGACTTGCCGGACGCCCTTGTGGACTTCTTGACTCCTATAGACTGTTCAGGTCCTAGGTCTGAGTATTCTTCCATACTGGTTGTTTTAGACATCACTTTGACTACTAGAGTTACTAATATAGATGCAGATGCAACTAAATATGAGCAGACCTATTGTCCACCTGGGTTTTGTATAGTACTGTACACCTAATAGTAGTTCATCCGTTAACTTCTCAATTGAAAATTCAGAGGTGACTTTACACACAGCAGTGTGATCCATTGTGATTGCAGCAGATGAGGTAAGGAACAAACTAAAAGGCCAGAAAGCTTTCACTTTTTAACAGTCTGGTGTAGACGTGTGTTTTCTATGTAAATATATATCTGTCCTTTGACTTGGTGTCTAAGAACCTATGCAATCTCACAGATTTAAGAAAACAAAATTCCACAGAAGAGGTCTGAATGGCCTAGGAGATTTGAAGCGAAGGTAGCAACCATGCAGTAGCTTTCAATTCTAGACTACCAAAACCCTCATGGTACTTCTCTTTTTCCATCTAACCTGTAACTTCCAAACATCCTTCAGAAAATTACAGAAGAGATAATGATTAAGTACAGTGACTCAGTAAAAATACTGAAGAAAGGCCTGGAAAAGCCTGCCATGTGCAGAAATGGATCCTCAGTCTTCTTCAAAACCTGTCAGACAGATATTGCAACATGCATATACAGTCATGAAGGTCAACATACTTTACAGCCGGGCATTTTTCTTGACATTACAGTAGCCATTTAGGGCTGTGATGTAATACGCTGTGATGTAATACACTGTGTGATTAACTGAATTTTCAACGATACGGTTTTGGTTTTGAATTCTCTCATAGAGAGCTTATTTCATGGTGTGGCAAAACCATATGAATTCAATTTAAGATATTTTATATATATGTGAGGAGGCACTATAAGTAGCAAGAACCAGAATGATGTAAGCTTCAGTAAGAGCACAGATTCCAACAATAATGTTGTGTTCCTTGCAAGTTCTTAAGATACTCATCGCTACATGTGGATATGACCATAAGAGACTGATATTTTCAATGTCAGTCTAGGCTAGAGCCATTCTCTCTATGTGAAACAGCCCCTGTGCAGAAGCCAAGCTGTTCTGAAATGATGCTTACTTCAGCTGATCCTATATTTTTGTCGGTGAATTAGCCAGGTCCTTTGTTTTTTCTTAATGCCTTACACTAAACCTTATCAACTGTTTCAGAGGAAAAGAATTTTGCCACACCCTTTTGGAAATGCTCGGTGGCCCAAAGCTAGCATGTTCAGCTTCTAAATGTGCCATTACATACTTTCAGGGTAGAAGTACTAAGAGTGCCTCAAGGTTAAAACAAGCAAGAAAATGCAATGTAAATGAAACTTGAAACTGATAGCGTAAGTCCCATTCATTTAAGGCAAATCAAGATTTGGCTCTGAATTGCTGTTTAAAGTGCTGTGGAATACAGATAAACTTTCATTCTTTATAAACATTGAGAACTTACTAAAGCAAGGTAAAGACAAACAAACAAAAACTACTGATGAAGTTTACATTTGCAGGATGACAGTACAACTCATGTTTTTTTTTTCAAATGTCATTAGAACAAGTAATGGTGACAGTCAACAGTGATGTACATAATAACTCAACTGCATCAGATAACAACAGACTGGGTAAGAAAATACTGCTTTAGGAAGTACTTATGCTATAGAGTCACATTGTTGGATTTCACGCCAAGCATAGCCTTCTTTATAGTTCTTAGCCTTAGACAGTCGGGTAATGTTTGGGGGATGGATTCACAGGGTTCCTCCTTCATCTCAGAACAGAACATCACCCAGGGATTTTAACTTGTGTTTCAATGTGCTATAATATTTAGTTGTAGATTTTTAAGTTCCTGTGATATTCAGAAACAATAAATTTTAATTAACTAGTATTTCGCCCAGGTCCACTTTTTTCTGCCATTACAAAGTCATTGATGACGTTAAGGGCAGGACCCTGTTTGGAGCAGGCAGAAAGGACGATGAGCGTAGAGCTAAGATGTGAAACAAAGGTTACAGAGGAACCTGGTGTTGTACTCACAGTAACTCTGTGATATAGCTGGGTTCCCTTTGCTTAGCTGATGACCAGATCAAAGACAGAGAGCTTGATTGTGCAGCCAGGCTTGTTCACCATAGGCTTTTGTGCAAGGCAGAACACCTGACTGAGGTTGTTCTGACTCATGCATAGTACAGTCCCTGGTTGGAGAATTCTAGATTTCTAGCATTACAGCTCAATATGAATATTTTGATATGCTAAAGACAAATAACTAATACGCCTTGTACATTTTTAATTAACAAATAAAATTGTTGGCCACAAGATAGAGCTAATGTTGTCATTTTCATAAATTCATTAACAATTTTTATTTAACATTTTATGTATGCTTTAAATGCATTTTATGTTTATGTCTTTGAATGTCAAGTATTCATTTGTGTTTGGACTTTTGTATTAATTTTTCTTTGACTTTTTTTAAAAGCATGATTTCTCATATTTTATTTTGTTTCTTTTAGGTTTTGTTTTATTTCATAAGATCCCACTGGATGGGTAAATGAAATAAGGAAAAGATGAGAGAGGGGCTGTTGAGCTTGTGGAAGCTGTATGCTGCACACTAGGGAGTGGACAGTGTTCTTGCCCAGTGAAGTGCCACCTCCCTTGGACTTCTCTTTTAGACATTGGTTGTGTTTGGAGAACCATAGAAGTACTTTCAAATCAGTAGCTGTTTTTGCAAGAGCAGGGCGAAGCCAAGCCCTGAGGCAGCTATAAAACTCAAGAAAGTCCAGAAATAAGCTATCACACTTTTTCCTATTGCCTTGTCCTCACTGGTCTTCCAAAATGACATTGAGATGAAATTACATCATATTGTTTCCTCTGTCAATTTTTTCTGTTTGAACTTAACTGGAAAGATGTTGTTTTTATAAATAATATTTATCAAAGGTGAACTGCAAAGTTGCTTTTATTGCATTAGTGGCTCTGCAAAACTTCTACACATGCTTAATTTGAGTGTGTCTGTAGACTCGTTGATTTCAATGGGTATTCTCACGTCCTTAAAATTAAGTTCTTGTATATTTTCAGGATATGGCCTTAAATGCTAAAGCACTAAATTGCAGAGCTAGCCCTGCAAATCTCATTTATTTATGTGGTTCCACTGACTTTACCAGAAAGTTGGAGAATATGAGCTGTATACAGAAAGGTGGCAATACTGTTCATTAGTGCGTTTGGTTATTGAACCAGTGCCATCACTTACACATTCAGTTACGTCATGATTATTCAATATAGTCCATAAGGTTTGGTAAGGGTACAAATCTTTAGTAGGCTGGAATGCTGATTCTGAGCCAAGAGTAAGAATAACAACACTATGCTGTTGGCCCTTCAGACTGTATACTTACAGGTCTATTTAACTGTTCATGTTTAACTGTGAAGTGTAATTCAGAGTATGCTTCAGTACACTTCAGAGGAGAGTCTACTCTCTTTTGAGAAGAATTTACTGTAACAAGTAAAGCTAACTGAAGGCATAAGCATTTTCCAAGAGCAGAGACTGCATTTAGATATAGTTCTAGACATTCATTTTCATGCTATTTACCTGAGTTTATAATTTGATCTTTTCAGTTTGGGAATAATTGTAAGACACATGAAGTTTCAGGGTTTTTAACTGAGAGTTAGCTACAAAGATTAGCAGTAAAAGACAGAGATAGATGCTTGCATTTCTGTGCATTTTGATTATACTTCTGAGCTACGGTCTGATTTTAATTCCTTAAAATTATGTTTAGTGAAAATAGGAGATGGTGTTGTTTTGTCTCTCCTGTATTTGCTTTTCATCAGTTTTACTTTTTAATTTCAGCCATTTTCATGCTTCCACTGAAACACTGTTGTCTTTCCTTTTGCTGTGGTCTTTTAGAGCATACACCATCCCTCTCTTTCTACAATACTATCTTGACTATTTTGTTCTATCTCCATTTACTTACTTGCTTTTTGCCTTTTAAGACTTATAGTTGTTTGACTTCTTTCTTGTGAACTTTTCAATCTCTCACATCCAAGTTCTTTATTCCTACTGTCCTCAAGTTTTGGAAATATCCTTATTAGTCCAGAAATATGTCCACATTTGCATTCCTCATGGCCTATGTAGTGAGATATTTCCTTTCTCCTGCCACTGGCTGGGGAAGGAGAGTTGCAGTTGCTAAAGTGCTTTCTTCGCTTCTCCAAAATCTGTCCCAAAGATGTGTCCTTCTCCCCACACTGAAGAAGAGGGCAGAGCTGGAAGTCTACTGATGACCTAGGAATCGTGGCGTCTTTGCTGCCCTGCACATACTGTGGTGATTTGGAGAGGGATGGCAGCAATTAAGGATATCCATCATAGTTCATGTTTGAAGTGAGACGTCAGCAAGTGTTCTGCTGTTCCACGGATACAATATTAGGAATGTCTGCCTTTTTTCCTCCCTAAGTCTATGTGGACATGGTCTTGTGGAGAGATACTAACTTTCTCTGCTTTTTACTGCATCTCTTTTAACTTCCTTTTAATTACTTTGGTCTCAGACTTCTTGCTTACCCATGAATCTCTCCTTCTGTTGAAATAATATCTGATGCCATTGAGCTGATTCTAAATCAATGGAGAATCATTTAGGTCAGCAATATTTGAGCTAAAGTCAGTGGAGTTACATCAGATGTAAGTTGGATCAAGAGCAGAGCTTGACCTAGTAGCCCAGATTCCAGTCTTAAGTTTTGCTGGGACAAAGTCAACATATTTCAGTTATGTATTCACAATTTATTGCCAGATAAATGAGGTGAGAATCTGAACCCTTTTCTTTTGGCAGGGAAAAGGCAAACTTGCAGAGCTGGAATTTGGCAGTTGATTTTTGAAATATTTAATTTTAAAAGGTTGTTCTTTCTGATTCATAATATTTATTTGCATAAATGTGCACGTTATTGATTGGGGATTTTACATAATTTTTTTGTAATTTATTTTGTAGCACTTTGCAGTTCATCTTTGTGGTATAGGAGTAGGTTTGACCTTCAAATATTTCAGCATGTACTGACACAGTATTTTGGATTTTATGTAATCATGGAGGTAACTTTAATAAACCACAACTGATTTATGCACCACTGAAATATATATTTTTATATATATAGTAGAATATCCTTCTTACATATTTTGTACTATATCTTTTATATTAGCCCTCAGTGCACTATTACTTGATGCAAATATTCACAGAAACTTAAGGATTACAGCACATGATTAGTTACTAATAATATCTTAACGCAGATGTTTAATGCTTGATGGAAAAAGACTACGTGTTCCTAAAATGGTTTCTTTCCAGTATGTGGACAGAGCCTTTTAAAGCTAAGGGAGCAAAACTTTTAATGTGGAAATTATAGTACCCACTAGCTCCTGTCTTTCAGCTTGATTGTAAGTGACATTGCTTGTAACTGTAGAGATTCTGATCTGCCCAAATGGTGTTGGTTTACAAAGGGCTCAGTTAATTACAAATTCTTGACCTCCTTAAAATAAAGTGAGACTCTAAGAATCATGCAGGAACCGTTAACATGGTAGAAGTTGCTGAACATCCAGGATTTGACATTAAAAAGCTTTTACGTTGTTTCACTGAGCAATAAAAAAGGCTATGAAACGGCTGAGGGCAGAGTTGCTATTTTTTTTCACTGTGCCAGACATAAAACTAAAATAAAAGCATATTTCTAATGTTCTGCTAGAAGAGGTTTATTTATACAAGAATTTACTTTAAATTGACATTTAATATACTCAGAGAAGTACTGAGATAAGCTGTTGAGCAGTTTGATGGGCAGATTAGTTGGGGGACTGGAGAGGAAGCACTGCTGGCGGTGTTTTGTTGTAAGGCAAGGCTTATCATCTAGTCTGTTAAATAAACCCATTCCTGTTGAATTTGGTGGAAGTTTGACCAGTGGCCGGGTCTGTGTTGCAAACAAGCGCATTGCTCCAGGCCAAGCCTGGGGTCTGTGTTGTGCTTGCTGCAGCTGCCTGCTGTGCCAGGTGAGGTGGCGGGCCCTCATGAAAGCTGTTCTTGCAGAAGGGTGTGTGGGGACCATGTCTCTTTCTGATGGGAGTTGTGGGAGCTCACCACCATGGCAGAGGGAGGCTGCTGTGCATGGCAATATGTGTGTGTCTGAGTACCCCAAGCTGGGCAAGGCAGTCCCCAACCCTTCCACTGCCTTTGACTACCAGCTGGATCTCTCCCATGCAGCAGTGAAGAAAACCAGTCATTTCAGTGGGAGCAAGATCCCTGGGGGCAGCAGACAGTGCCAAGAAAATCTGTGGACAGCTAGTTGGAAACAGTCCTTCTTCAGATAGTTCTCTCAGGAACTGCTCTTTCTTTTTTGACTGCTGGCAGAAGAACTATAAATCCACTTCCTTCCTAGGGTACAGCCAATCCCTAAGCACAGTTTTTCAAAGATTAAAAAACTAAATTAAAAATTTAAAAATTTGAAAGTTTTTAATGGATTGGGCAACTAAGTATTTTGTTCATATTAATTTCAAAAGAAAACCCCAGAAGCTTGCCTGAAGGTTTTTAGCTGCTCCTTCTTCTTCTTCTTCTGCTTCTGCTTCTTTCTTGTCATCCTCTCTGGCTTCTTCTGCTACTTCCAGTTTTCAGTGGTTCTGTCTTTCCTTCTCTCTGTTCTTGAGAGAGGTCAACATCCTCCTTCACGAGCTGCAGTAAGCTCTCTTCTCCATAGGGTACAAATGTGCAGGGTGTTTGAATATAATTTTGAAGGACTTTGCTGTCACTATGTGATGGTGTAAAGTAATCCGGCTTATAACATAGGACCATGTTGTACCAGATTTTGTCATCCGATCTCCTCAGCAAGGGTTCATGGATGGTTGGAAGTATTGAGAACTGTAAATACAGTCTTAAAGGAAGCACAGAGAACATTGGTACTATGTGTTTCACAGCCCATTTTATTGTCCCATTTACATGGGAATGTGTATCCCCAAACTTTCGAAGCTGTCTTCTATTTGTCCTGTTTTTCTTTTGTACATACAAATTAAATCTGCTGTGAAAATAAAAAATGATGCATTAATTGGAAATAAATACAGCTGTTTAGTTCCACAAGTATGTAGACTTTATGATCAAACTTGTAGGTGATGTTGCTGTCTTTTAATCAAACCTCAAGGTTAACTGATTAACTTCTCATCAAACAAAGATAGATTGAAAGAGCCCACATTAGAGTGTGTATTGTTTTGATACAGACATGCCATATCCTTCTAATTTTAATAGCATCCTTCCATGATTAGCTATATTTTTGCAGCTGCAAGGAGTGTGGCGGATAAGCACATGTCTCCTGTCCTGGAGCAGAACTGCAGGCAGTGTAGAGCCAAACTGCTTTCATTTTGAAGAGGGCAATTCCCCCATAGTCCCTAGAGACAGCAACTCACATCAGTGTTACTAAGCAGATTATGTCTTAACATATGAGGAAACTCCCTTCATCGCATACACATTTTCACTGTAACTCTGTTCCTCAGCTGGAATGACAAGAACAACCATATAGGATTTCAGGGAACTATCTGATATTCAAGGAAGTAGAGGGTGAAGTCATGGCCGCCTTGTGATGGCTTTGATTTTGCCTTGATGTAAGCAGTATAGGGCTCACTCCTCAGGCATGTCCACAAAACAGGAAAGGAAATTCT
The DNA here is from genome assembly GCF_949628215.1 of Phalacrocorax aristotelis. Lineage (NCBI taxonomy): Eukaryota > Metazoa > Chordata > Aves > Suliformes > Phalacrocoracidae > Phalacrocorax > Phalacrocorax aristotelis. Next base: position 38,284,111 of record NC_134311.1, on the reverse strand, counting down.
GACTTTTTTCCTGAGATTTTTCTTTAACAAAGCTATTTCATTGATATTACTGGCTTTACTAGTGTGAGAGGAGAATTGGGCTGCCATACCACTGCACAAATGCAAGACTAGAATCTCTGGCAAATCTATTTGAAATGTTTCCCATTGCTATTCAGAGCCCTGTGTTCCTTGGTCTTTCTTAGATTTCAGGTTCAACTTAAAAAGAGGAAGAGAGTAATTCTGTTGGTATCAAAGTCTAGAACCTAAGCATTCTTCGTAAAAAAATCTGTTTTTCACATGTTGAAAAGAGCAATATTCTAAATGATAGCACAAAAATGCCTTCTACCATAACATCACATTATTAAAGAATAGTTTGCTGTACTCCATCAGCAAGCTGTGAGTCTTTTCTCACTCTCTCTCCCTTCTAATTCTTCTTGTTTAAACTGTTTTATATTTCTTGTAAATAACAGACAATCATTGTTTTTATTCCCAAGTACTACCATAACAGTTTGGACAATCTATACTTACAAAAAATGTACTTGACGAACTTACTTTTAACAGGCCAATAAAGTTTTATAATTCATTATCATTGTGTCTTTTATTCTCTGTAAATTGATCACTTCTAGTATTTCATTCGTAATTGTGCAGTGTATTGGAAAATATGTGAATCTTGGAGTTCCTCGCCAGTTATCTGTTGTTATATTTCTATTTAATTTAATTTAATTTAATTTAAATAAATGTGCGTTTAGCATGTACATTCAATCAGACGTGTGTGTATTCAGGTCAAATGACTACGTATTTGGCTGTTGGCCATAAGACAGCAAGTTTTACATGTTGGCTCTGCTTCATCTACTCAGAACTTAAAGTAGAAAAAGTTGGTTAGTTAAATACTCTAGTAAGCTGTGCTTATTTTCCAAACTATTTTGAGGCAGCATCAGTGCTGTGATTTGAAGGGTGTGTTTTGCTTTGGGATTCCTGTTCATTGGCCTGTACCATCCGGATTTCTTGACAGACCTAATGAAACAGAGTACACAAAAATGTTGAAATGGTTATGTCACAGTCTAAGCCCAAGTTTTTCCCTTTTTTGCTTTGTACTAGGGCATGTCATGTTTTCTCATGTATTTGATTGCTGTATTTGGGCTATAACAGATGTGGATATTGCACATTGAACATTGGATATGTTCATTTTCTTGCTTCTGAAATGTTTGGTCACATTTTTTCTCTTCTGGGAGCTCAGCACATCTCTGAGCATTGTACCAAGTCTGCTTTGTATGCCTGTAGGGAATTTTGAATTTTTCGCCTATTGTCACATTTGTGATGTCATACAGTGTATTTTACATATATGCCTTTTTATCATCATCCATGGAAAATATGCTTTTGGAACCCATTTGATATATCCTTACTATCTAGAAGAAACAGGCTGCTCAATGTAAAGGACCATTCTTTTTTCTGAAGAGAAGTATTCAGTAAGGCTTGCTATTACAGGTAAATTGTGATATTGATTAAGCTGGTAGATAAAATTATTTTAAATAAAGTATTCAAACAATATGAAATACTATATTCATAAAAATTCTTTACCAAGTAGAAGGACATATTGAAATTGTGATGTACTGGATATTTTTTTGATTGATAGCAAGCTTGCCATTGAAATACTTTAATATGAAGTTTGCAGCCTCAGGAGAGCAAGAAGTTATTATCTAGGGAGAACAATAAAAAATGAAGCTGATTAAAGGCAAAAGTGAAAATAGCCATTTACACTGCCCAGGAAATTAGGAAGTCAACAGGATAAGAAGTAACATAAAGTCTTAATGTTCTAGATAATCCCAGTTAGTGTAAAAATGCAAACAAGAGCTAATTTTTAATGAACATGAATTGTAGCTTAACAGTATTCTTGTAGAAGTAAAGTCTTTATTTTGTTCTTTTAAATGAGAAGAAAATAGAAACAGTGTGTTTTGGATATTTGTTTCTTGAGAAATTGTTATTTCTGTCTAATTTCTCCATTAACATACTGCAAGAATAAAAAGTTAATTTCATGGGTTAGTTATAATTCTGTTACTATTTTAAAAGTAAAATGAATATAAAGATCACCTTTCAAGTTGAGTAATTGATGTTTCTTATGTTAGTAATCAGGCTCTGAAGCAGAAATACAGAGCACATAATAAGCAGTTCTTAGTATATTGCAGTTTCATGAGAATGGTTGCAAAAAATCACGGAATTCTAGTTTCTGATTTTTAGATAATTCTTTTGAAAGACCTTTTTTGGCAATGTGTTTTCCCTATAAAAAGCAAATACAGTGTGCAGGTTTCTAAACTAAATATTCTCTAACTAGTTTGCTGAAGGTGACAGATACTTTAGATTTAAATTATAATGTCTTGTTTGGCTTCTGAGTTACTATCCAGAGGTCTAGGACTTTCATCATGCTAGCAGAGTTAACAATAAAGGAGCCAGATGTCATTAAGGACTATAAACAGAGAATGGAGTTTCAACTGAAATAATCCCCTCAAAACATAAAAGTGCAGTTCATAGTATGTGATAAAAGGTAAGTAAAGAGAATAGAAAGATGCATTTGAAAGAGAGCTGAAAATGAATTCAAATTAGAGTTCTTGTTTGGTGCACAAGTTGATACTGCATTTAACATGAACATCTTGCTCTGGTAGTCGAAAACCAGTAATTTAAAAACCACTGGTTTGCTTTATTTATGCAATTTGTATTTTACTGTAGTTTCCACATTCATAGTTAATTCCCATTATACCATTCTTATGACACCATAACCTGTCTTCATTTTTCATCATAGCAAACTTCAGATATGGTTCCCTAATACGTCGCAACTGTAATCAGTAGAATCCCAAATAGGGTCTCGGAATAAGTTAGAATATGAACATGGGAGTGTCTTTCATACCTGCGTTTACTCTTGCCACAAAGAAGTGCTGTGCTATTTACACATCCAGAAAATGCAGAGCATTCAACTGGCTGTTCTAGCCATGACATCTTCCCAAAAGAGCTGATAAGCAAAAGGAAAATATGCAAGTGTATGTTGGAAACCACATATCAATGACAATACAGATAGTATTTCTTCAATAACTCTTAACAGCTAATATCAGGTGTAAAAAGTTAGAGAACAGAAAGTGGTGAAACCCTTTGCGGCCAGATGAGCAAGTGGTTGTGCAGTTTCTTGATGACTAGTGTGATCTCACTGAAGAGTCATCACGTTTTCCCCTGGAAGGGTTTTAGCAGAATTTCAGTGTCTACAGCATTGAAGTTGATGATGCCTCAGGAATGGATGCGTCATCCCTGCCTCAGGGAACATGATCCAAGAAAACAGTTAGTTCTATATAAACCTTTGCCCGAGGGCTGGGTAACTTTTCTTTCATTTTGTGGTCAGCCAGTGCTGAGTTTTTGTGATGTCTTTACTCCAGCAGACGTCCCGCATAGATGTTGCTGCTTAAACCAGAATTCCCCTTTCTTTTTCTAAAGATGCATGCCATGTAACCAATTTAGTGCTTCCTCATGAGACCTCGCATGATGCTGAGGTCAGAGCTTATATGTTAGCTCACACTTCTTTGCCCCATATGGTCCCAGAGTGAAGGTCAGTAGGGACAGGCATGTCAAAGATTGCGGGCGTGCTTGTACCTAATTAATGCACAGTCATAAGAAGTTGGTTCACTTCTGTTAAATGTTTTAAGACTCCTAGGAGAAATCCAAGGGCTGTATCTACCTGTACATATTAACTATTAGAATTAGAACAAAATGTGGTCTTGATAAGTTTGTGCTTTGTAGAAGAAGACATTTACATAAGACTCCCATTTTCATTTAGATTCAAAACAGTGTATGTTGCCTTAAATATGAGGCAGAAGTTAAAGTATTGAAGAATATCAGTGTTGGCTTCCACATGGTAAGCCCGCTCATTGATTTTTCTGTTAATGTCAGGTGATTAGACAAAACACCTAGGAAGTTAGTTTCTCTCCCAGTTTTATAAGCTGAAAGTAATTTTTTGGCACTCTGAGGTACTACCTCTGTGTTGTAATATAGCTGCCTGCCTGTCTTGGTGAAGCCTGTCTTCTGGGTACCAAGTAGCCCAGTGATAAATATCTCAGTCCCTGATGGGTCTTGTGAAGGCTTCTGCCTCACAAGCAGTAACTCTGTGTTATTAATAATTGCTTAACTGTCTCATTTTTCAATACATGTAATGTTTTGAAATATAACCCAAATCATCAGCTCTGCATTTGCTTGCTTATGAGACGGTGAATCAAAATCAGGTAAGTTGACTGTGAATTGCCTGAGTATTTCCTTTCTCCTGTAACCACTAGGCATTTGAGGTATGGTTTTTGAAGCAGAATGTGCAGAGACCAGCTTTCTACTTGCTGTGTTGTATAGCAGGTTACCTTTTCCAGTATGTCAGCATCAGTTTTCCCTTGGGAGTTGGTTTAATCTCTTTCCAGGTACAGAGTCACACTTTATCACTCTTCATCATTGTGTTAAGAAAAGCATGAAGGGCCACGTGCCTCTTGAAGAGGAAGGTGAAGATTTATCATAACTGCTTTTCCTTTCTAAAGCGGATGCCAACTTTCCATTCCCTGCTGCTACTTCACACTTCACTGGAATCCAAATGAACTTGAGTACCCTAGGACCCAGGTGAAGCTGCTACCTATTGTTAGGAGGTGATGATGTTGCCTCTGGGGGCAGTTGTTCTTAACTGTGGGGCATTTTTTGCTCCTGGGTTCTGGACTGAACTTTGCCTGTGGTGACAGCAGCTGTAACCACTAGTGATTTGTAGATGGCCCACATGATAGCAGTTTGATCGGTGATTGCCAGGGGACAGATACTTGCGCCAGGAAAGGGCAACCTTTGGCAGACAAAGCAGAGAGGCTGAGGATTGATGGCAAAGAGACTGAGTTATCCTGTCATCAGTCTAATTATAAAGGATTTGATAGTCTCTAGGAGGGGAGTGGAAATTCTGAAAAACTTACGATGTTTTTTTCCCTATTTGGAGACATACAGGTCTTGCTTTGGGTGCCATAAATCAAGCTACTGTGAGATTTATTTGTTTAATACAGAATACAAATGTAATTTTAACTTACTGCTTTCATAAGGAGTTCCATCTGCATATTGCAGGATGCAAAGAGTCTGTGCAGATGCTTGCTGGGTTACACCAGAGCCCTGGCTCTGACCCCAGACAGAGCACAGCACCGTATTCCCCTATAAAATAAATCAAGGACGTTTATTCATCTGAGATTTTTGTCATCACTGCAGTAATGGACAGGCGAAATCGTGCGTGCATGTGTGGTCCTGCCTGGAGTCACATCCTTCTCTTACTCAAGTAATTTTATCTGCTTCAGGACTCTAGGGAGGGCTGTTAGTGTACCACATCAAATTGTCCCTGAGTGATGTGTTTACTGCTTTCTTTAGCATTCTGAAACTTTTTGTCATTGCTACCTACACATCGCAAATGCAAGTGCACAGCTTGTGCACAGACTGATTCCTTGCATTGCATTTATGCTTATGCCACGTGAGTGTAAAATCCTAACATATCAATCTGTCCAGCAGTGAATGTGTCTGCATGGGACGCAAAACCATGAGGAACTCAAAATCAGTAGAGACTGAGAAAGGTATGAGCCAGATCCTTTAACCAATTCACATCAGCTAAGAGACCAACTTAAATATTTGCCATTCGTAAGTACTACTACTCCCTGCTATTTGGGAACGGTAAATTTTAAAGCTTGAAATTCACTGTCTGTGAACATTTGTAGGAGTAAACATCTTAAGTCTTGCCAGACATTTAACATAAAAAGGAAATGCCAAGAAAATGAAGCAATGCAATTTTAATTCCAAAACTGTAAGGTTTTTGTGGTGTTTAATCCACAATAGCCAGATTCCATGTAAGATCTGTATTTATCTGTAGTTTCATTTTTTCTACAAAATGATCTTTAGGAGATTATGTAGGTGTAAAATAGCACTATATATTACAGTTTTAGTCATGTGTTACTAACAGAGTGAATAAAGTAATATTTTACTACTAGTATTGAATGAGTTTATGTATTATATGATTCAAATAATATTTATATAATGTGTAAATATTATATAAATACATAAAAATAAATATATAATATGATATATACTTTGAAACTTGCTTTAGAACCCAGACCAGTGAGTTTAATTCAACAAGGCTAGTTTATTGTAAATTCAGGACCCCAGTGTTTTTATGCTGGTGTTTGAATCATTAGTAGTGCATTGATCTTTATTTTGCAAGTTGATGGTGGTGTCTAAAGATATACTTTTCATTAGGCATTATAAGAAATATCCCTGGGTGTGAATATTAGTTTATTTTTGGCAATAATTACTTGGCCGTTTGAAATCAAATTGGTGTCAGATGGCATTGCCAGTGGTACAAAACATCAGAAATCTGTTGCAATCATACTCTTGAAAATGAAATTTCGTTTCAAAAATTGCATCTGCACTGAGATCCTATGTTATTCTTGCTTTCTCATAAAAATTTAAATGGGTGAGTAGGTCAGGACATAATTTTTGCTTCATTGCAGGCTGGTTAGATAACATAGCAGTTTCAAGTTGTCCTATCTTTGTTGCTTGGGTTTTGCTACCACATCATGAAATCAAGGAGAGATTAGCTGGTAAAGTAAGAAAAGTTGGTACTGTCTTAAACTAAATTCTAATGCCTCTGGAAACTGTGTTGGAGAACAGAACTCTCCCAACCACTCAGTTGATGAAACCATGCACTTGTTTTAAATGAGTTTCTGTATTCATGTAAGTTAACATGACCGAGTGGAGGGAGCAGCCGACAAAACCCAAGGACCCAGAGGCAGTGTGGGTGCCCCCTCTCTGCAGAGCCAGGTGCCCCTCTAGGGATAATGGGTTCCTCTGGTTACTGGTGCTGTCCAGCTGCCGCCGGCAGAAGCCTCATGAAGCTGTTACGTGTTGGCTGCTTCCTGTCTTCTTTATTCTGAGATGTCTTATCTCTGTGGCACAGAGCCCAGCTTAAAGCCTCCCAAAGGGGTGTGTGCCCAGGTGTGCTCCCAGTGCTGGAACAGCACAGATATTGTGGATGTCTTCAGTAGGTTTTTGCGATGATGAGCGTGCTGCACTGCCTCCAACTAATGCTGTTTGCTAAGGACCCAGGCTTGCTTGCTTCTTTGCCCTTTTCCTGCTTCTTGTTGGGCCTTAAAGAGGAGGAGGAAGGGAAGGTACTGCAGGAGGGATTCACTTCTGCTGGCTCCCAGCCCAGCGTTAAGAACTCTTCAGCAAGCTGCTTTGTCCGCCTCGCATCCATCCCTCCTCTGCCAGTCCACGTGACTGCATGACTGAAAGGTGAAAGACCAAAATCTTGCTAATTTTAATAATCCCAGCAGCACTATAACGAAAACCTAGCTCAGTAGCTTTTACATTTCTGGTAGTATGCAGCAAATCATACTGTCTTTAATCTTCTCCCTGGCAAAACTCCCACTGACTTCAGTGGGAGTTTTGTCTGAGCATGACCAGAGTTGGAATTTCAGGTTTTAGTCCTATATTAATTTCTGAGCAAGAAAGAGAAATGGATTTTATAGATTTTTCAGTTCAACATTAGGAAGACATGAAACTGTCATTCTCTATAATGTAGTGGCACAAATATGGGCAATTACCTTTTTGGCATTGCCTCCTGGGAATAATACAGATCTATTACTTTAACCCATTCCTAACATAATTCATGTGCAGCCATATATTACAGATACTGTCATTCAGTGACACAACTAAGTGCCACAGCAGCACAAGACTTCATTTGCCAAAAAGGTTGCCATCATTTTTAATACAAAGACAGCAGTCCTGATTCCACTGTCATTCATAGGGATTTTGCACCGTTATCGATTTAATAAATTACTCTCAGTTGATATTAAGATGAAGGGAATTAGACTCTTGATATTGCTAATTCACTACTACTGTTCATAGGATTTCATGCTTCATGTGTGGTTTCACCCTTTCACCCTGTTTTTCCTGATTTTTGGTGAACTAGCTAGTTACAGCTTAGCACGATGTTTTGGTTAAAAAAAAAAAATAAATAAATAACCCTGATCTGGCAAAATCAAGTAAGGTATAGAAAAATCTTTAGGGGAAATGGGTTCATTCTAAAGATTCTGAAAATTGAAAACTTCCAGTTTACTGAAATTACAGTGTAAATGTGGGGACTCCAGAGAATGAAATACTAAGTGATTATGTTCCTGCACTGAAGTCTGATTCTTGGTTATTTAGTATTAGCGTGCTTGAAGTGAGGGCGTGCATTTTTCGTGCATGTGGGAAGTGCACACGTCTGCGTTTTGCAGTCTGGTCCTTCGAGACCTGTTTGTGTGTGACCATTGCAGACTCCAATTTTGAACCTAGTCCAGCGCAAGAGAGGATTGTGGCTGTGCATCGTTTGTTTTGTTCTGCAGTCTCTGAAGGCAAGGAGATTATTTTTGCAGATCAACTCAGATACACACTAATTAGGGAAGTTTATATGATCTTCTACTTCAGTTGATGCTAATGTTCTACACATGTTCATTAGATTCATCCAGACTTACAAAACCGTTTTATTCTGCTGTGTAGTATTTGTTTCTAATGGCCAAGAATAAGGCTATGTTATCAGCTTCCTTTAGCAGTTCCTTTTTGAGAGTATTTGATTTCCATGCAAATCTGTTCTGGTAAAACTGTTGCTAAGAAACAGGCATGACTGAATTTTTGGTAAAAGTGGAAGTTAATCTGAGAATAAATAAGTGTCACCCTAAAACACTAGAGTTTACAAGTAACAATGATATTTAATACTAACATGAATTATAACATCACAGGAGGCCATGTGGACAATCGGGAACTGAATATCACAAGGTCAATAGGGAACTGCAGAGTTAAGAAATTCAGGGAGATGTTAAAAAAAGAGAGGATAGATGAGCCAGGTGGTCAAGAGAGAATCAGTTAAGAAGAGAGAGGCAAAACTCTTCATAAAGGAAGAAGTGAGTAAATAAGCAGAGGAGGCACATCAGAAAGAAGCTAGGGGAGAATACTTGGTAAAGTATTCAGAAGTGGTAGAAGCAGCAGAAGTATTTTATAAAAATATTGTGTGCAGCATCCTGAAACAAAGAGAAGCACTGCTTTATTTTGAGCCCTGCAGAATAGAAACAGTGATACTTCCAATATTGCAGCAAAATTTCATTGTGCTTTCATGACTGGTTTTGTGACCAGTTTCACAATTAATGTGTCCATTTTCAAATCTGCAGTACGAAACTGTCAGAGCTTGGTTTGTAGTGTGGGGACATCTGGGATAGCTGAGCTAGGTGGTGTGGTGCAAATAGCTTTGAGTGTGGGGCATTTTCCTGCTTGCCATAGAAGCAATTTCAAGGAAAGCTGGCAGAAGAGAGGTGACAGGAGGAACCTACTGCAGGTGAGGCATCGTGTGGCAGAGAGGAGTCTGTAAATGGCGGTAGAGAACCAACATTTAAAGGCAAGTCAATCAATTTGTGCGGCTAATCCCATAGTTTGTGAGTGGTGCTGCTGGGACAGAAATTTGACATGGTGCCTTTCTATCCATGAGTGTCATTTGCTCTACTGCAGTTGTTTTTAGATCTGCATTTGAAGAGGGTTTTGAGTCCATAAGGCTTCGCTGCCCTAGGAATCACGCTTGAGGAAAGAAGGGTGGTGTTCAGAGGCAGTTCTACATCTTTGATATGAAGCTGTATTGGCAGGGATATTCCTCCAAAAAAGTGTGTTCAGCTCCCTCCCATCTCCAAAGATGAATTGTGTTTTAAACAATGTTCCAAAAGATCTAATGGAGCATAATGCAGAAGTCTATAACTGTAGAAATGGAAAGTGATTAATGGAAAGCTTTTCTTCATGATTTCTTAGAGGTGCACAAAACTACCAGATGCTAGAGAGAGTGTGTTGCTAAGTCTATTCCACATTGGAGAACATGGCAAATGCTTCACCTGGGTAACACAAGAATTTCTACAGACACATGATTGCTGAAAAAAAGTCTTCCCAGAAGAAGATTCTGGCTAGTCTCTTGTTAGCCAGCAACATTTTCTGAGCATGGTCTGTGATGTCTGTTTGAAGGCCAGAGAGGTGTATAGTTGCTGAGTGCTCTAGGGACAGGGACTGTAGAGAAAGCCACTGAAATGGCTGCTAGGCCAGAGACACGAAAGGAATCAGTTTCCCTCTTGCTAAATAGTCTAATATAAATTGGAATAGAACGTCAGGCATTGATGCTTAGGAAAGAAAGTAAGCTATCTTCTGCTTTATGCACACTGAGGGCCAGTTTTGGACAGCCTGTCTTCTGTGCTGAAGCCTGCTGCCCTTCAGCAGCCCTCTTCCAAAGGCCAGATACCTCCTCCCAAGCACATGCAATATTTGGGCCATCAGGACCCAAAGCCGGCTCAGCCAAGGAGGCATTGAATTACTTGATAAGAAATAGGTAGTGAAGCATTAGTTCACCATCTTCCCATGCTCTCCTCTTCAGGTGTAGGTTGGCCTTGTTTTTGTTTTTAAAACCTGTTTTCAAGGATGGGGGATGTTCAGAGATGAAGAGGAGCCAGTCCAAATCAGTGCAAGTCCAAGAAAGCATTAGCTAGGCTGCAAGTTCTTCTCAGTGAGAGCTGAGTAAACAGCAAAACCAGATTTCTGCAGATGTTGTTTACAATTTGAACATGATGTTTGGGTTGATTGTGTATAATCATTTAGTTTTGCTTCTTTGCAGATTGTCACGTTTTAAGGTTAGCTAGTGTGGCTGTAAATGAAAAGTGAATTGGAAGCTATTATGCTGGAATGCTTGTTGAGAACAAACTGAGAGGTATATTTCAATGTAGGACAGTGTTGACTTTGTAATTTGTGCAGTTTTGCGGACCTATAAGAATCTTCCACTCACAAAAAGTGAAAAAATGATACAAAACTTTGTGTTATAGTAGTTAACATGTAAACACTTCCACTAACGAAAACTATTCAGAAACAATTAAGGGGGAAAACCCCACTGAAATAAATTGTATGTAAAGAATGCAATTAAATAATGTGTGTTCTAGTAGAATAACCCACTGTAGACTGTGGATTCATACATAACTGGTGTGCTTCTCACCTGAATAAACCTATCTTGATTTCTGCAGCCTGGAAAAGTAACCTGCTAATGCATTGAAATATACACACTTTATTGATATATGCTATGTATTTGTTGAGCTACAGGTGTCATTCAGTTATGAATAGACATAAATCAACATTTGAAGAAACCGAAGTGTTTTCCATAAGACCAGTCAAGGTCTTTTTGTCATTATGGAAGATTAGGGGTGAAAAGGGACATGGGAGATTCTTCCCTGTCCTAAGCCTGTATCAACTGTACCTGTATCTTTTCCAGCAGATATTTTCCTGATCTGGCTTCAAGGTGTCCAGAAGTGGAGATTTCTGTGTCTTACATGAGCAATTCCAGTGCCTGAGGATGTTTTCCTAACATTTTACCTCAGTCTTTCTTGATGCATTTTTGTCATGCAACTTTTCATTCCTATCCATCATAGGCATGAAATTAAGATTGTTCCCTTCCATCGGAAGGCTATCCCTGTGTACCTCCTAAGACCTCTGTTTAGGATAAATGAAATCCCAGTTCTTCAGTTTTTCCTTGGGTTTCTGAGTATTTCTATGTTTTTCCATATCATATTTTCTGCTTATTTGCTTGGATGGGAGAGGCCTGTAGATAGTATCTCTGTACTCCCAAGAAATAATAAGGGAGGTTTTAAAGATGGGAAACAGTTCCATTCATAATGCTTTTTAAAAAAAAAAAAAAAAAAGCACCAAGCAAGAAATACAAGTTTAATATCAGGGAGCATTTATCCACAGTCTAGCATATCTCCCATATCATCTAACCATGTCTAAACAGAATTTGCAAAATTATTCAAGTTGACTACTCCAAGTAGCTTTCCTGTTCTGTTAGATAAAGACTGACTGCCAAAGCAGCGTGGGGAAACTTGTGTTGCTTCTGTACACATTGTATTTATCTTTTAGACAACAGAGGACATCATTTACAGCCCTAGGAATGGGAATGCTAACACTTAGATTATTTATGGGAAGTGTGGAGGGAAGCAATTGTTAATTAAATAGTTTTTAAATGAAATGAAAGGCAACAAGAATTTAATTTTGGGTGAATTACTCTTTTTTGCTTGATGCCAACAAGTGCATTCCAGCTGATCTTTTTTCTTATTGCGGTGATTTTTCACTGTAGTATTTTTGAAGGATGGTAATTTTACGCACGTTTCTGAGATATCCAAACCTGCAGGTGGCTGTAATGAATGGTCTTGTTGATCTATATTAAAAAAGATAAATCTTTTTTTTTTTCCTTCTTTCTCATTTTCTGCTGCCTTATATCCTTACTTCTCTGGCTCACATATTTGTATTGATTAATACCCTACATCCCTGCTAAATTTTTGTCTCAGGTCTGTGTTTCATTTGACTACCAATAATCAGAGGCCATAAATTCCTCATTCTTTATGACAGGGCACATCATCTGAGCTGCAGATACTTCAGCGTGTCCATGAAGCAATGGGCAGCTGTATAACCACCATTTATCCTACAGCTGAAGGAGAGCTGTAAGTCCTGAAGGGCTCCATGGTTCAACAGCTGGGGCTGGCAGTCCACCCCAGGTCCTGGTCACGACTTTGACAAAGATCCCACCTGCAGTGCTGGGCAAATCAGGGAGTCATGCAGAGTTCCTCAGTTACCTCCTATCGGGGAGTAATAGTAGCAAGTACCTCACTGAGGACCAACTGTGAGGATTTATTGTCATGGTGCTAAAGAGTTTGAAGATGTATGCCAGACTGCAGTTGTGAGATCTGTTATACAAATGCCTCCCATTCTGGCTGAAAGGAGAAAGAAATCGGCAACCTTTGCGCCACAGGCTGAGGCTTCGCTGATGTCATCCCTGGGGAGACGCGGCCCTGGAGTGAGGCCAGGGCAGAGGGGGATCACGCACCTTTTGTCCTGCATAGGCAATACTAGCAAAACCAGTATGGATTAGAAACCTCATCCTTTTTCTTACAGAGTTTTGCAGTGCTGCAGAGGATGTTTCCTGGGTGAACTGCCTTGCCAGTCTGTCCCAGACATAGGCACCTGTGTCTTTGTCCCTGCATCATGTAGGTCACATGGCTTTCGGGGAATGACTTGAGTTATGAAGGGCTCCCTTAGGTTATCCTAGGGAGTCCTTCCTGTTTGGAAACCTCCCTTGCAGAAACTATGAACTCTGGAATGCACTAGGCTTGTGTGTAAAGGGATATGTGAATGCATGCATACAGGGGACTACAGAAAAGGTTGTGAGAAGAAAGGCAGCTGAGAGGAACTGACTGGGATTCTTTCACAATCACACACCGAAGCAAACAAATATGCAGCTGTGGCTCTTAGATTCAAAACCACAACAAAAACGCCTGATGAAATATTTGAGTGGCTAAAATCTGTGTGCAGTCATTTCAGTGGAAATTACCCAGATTGCGTGTTTGTTGCTCTCTAGAGGAGTTAGGCATTTGAAATACATTTTCCAGCAAGAGGAACATGCATTTTAGGGGAAGGGCATTTAAGTTAGTGTGACTGACCTTTTGACACCTAGCAACACTGAAAATTTGGTACTGTAAAGCTGAATAACATACCTGTTATTTCATTAGACTCAAAGGTGTGCATTACTTAAATTATTCTATGCAGGAAAGAAAATAATCCAGCTTTGTAATGTATTTGCTCTGTGTGAAAGCGATACAGTGCTAACAACACAATTTAGTCTTCTTGGGAAGCTGCAACAAATGAGGAAAGACAAAACATTGATTTTTCACATGAAAACAAAAGCAAACCACCTTGGGTTCTTGATCACCCAAATGAAATGTTACATCAAAGCAGCGTGGCTTCATCATGATTTTCAAACAAATGTCTCCACTTTGTTTTGCGATGGTCATAAGTGAACAGACTCCAAAGGGCTGCTTCTTGAGTTTAAACATTTATTTTCAGCCACTTACTCCTGCAAGAGACCTCCAAGGAGACCCCTTCCTTCCATTATTCAGAGACTGTTAGAAGTGCATGCTGACAGGGAACAGAGGCATTTGTCTGCTGGGTGTGGGGAAGTTCTCCAGCTCTCCATTCTGGTTGCCCTGACTTCCTGGGAGCGTGCTCTTGGATGAGGACCGAACTTCCTGGGCAGTGTCACAAAGTTTTTTTCATCTCATGTATCAAGAAGCAACACAGTACAAGCTGAAACAAGCACTGGTGGGTGCAAATCAGTTAAACAGATTAATGATGCCTGTCAAAAGATGTGAGATTATTTATCGTGTAAACACCCAAGCCTGGCAAGTCTCAGTTTTCTGAGTCACAGACTTAATGTCTACAATGTGGTTTTTGGCTCAGTGTGCTGCACTGGGATGAGAAGGACATGCACTGTTTGAGCCGTGAAGAGCAGTGTGCTTCAGCAGGATGGACTTGGGTATAAAGTTTCTTGGGATGATCTTAGTCTTGTGTTTTCTGCACCACAAACAAAGGAGGATTAAACCCAAAATACTCATGCTGCAACTGAGTGTGACAGTGACTATTGAGATGACTTCACTGAGGCTAAGACTAGTGTCTGTTTTCTGTGGAGCTGGCAGGGGTGGGGATATGAGACAAGAAGGGTTGGTTGGAGGGTGGGGAGAGGCAAGAAATGTATTGCTCTGCACAGCTGAACTCCTGAGAAGGCATAGGAGCACCTTGCTTTGAGCTTTCCCTCATTAGCCCATTCTAGATTTGCAGAAGCATCTGCCTTTACTTTGAACAGCTCCACCAAGCAAAGTGAGACTAAAGTGGTTTCTCTTTGAGACGGTTATTCAGCCAGCTTTGAATTTTTTCCTGTGTTCTATTTATGCCTTTTAATTCAATTCCCTGCATTCAGCATGCAGCATTTTAAGAGACCAATAATATAAAATAATGTTTCTGTAATTGCATTGCTTTCTATTATGCTGGGCTCTCTTATCCAGTCTAATAGAATTGCATAAACATGATTCAATATCACAGTTGCATGCAGTTGTTGAACTTATGAATGCAAAGGAATATTCAAAGTAAAGCTTATAGCACCTTAGTCAGAAAAAAAAGTGTTCCAAGCTGTGATTGATGCGTTTTCTTCCAGAGGGAGTGAAAGATGAGACAGTGATTCAAGAGTTAAGCTAAAAAGATGTCTGTTCTGGTAAGAAAGTTGGATCCTAGCTTGATAACAAGAAAAATTGAATATCTGTTCTTGCTGAAGCATAAAACTTACCTTTTAATCATGCAGAAAAGTAGAACTTAGAATCTACAGCAAATATGAGAGTCTCATGGGAAAAGAAATCTTGTGTAATTGCTTTTCCAGAACAAGGTATTTAACTAGTGAAAAAATACACCCCTCCCGAAAGAAAAAAAGAAAGAAGATTCAGTATGGCCTTGAAATTCAGCAGAGGTGATGCTGATTGATGTGACACGCACTCACTCTCCTGCTTTTGACTTGATGGCGTGCTATTACCATGCCCCAGCACGGACTGGTCCCTGTTATCAGAGGAAGTAAGAAGAGCCAATGCTAGTGCAAGGTCAGTTGAGAAATCTTCCTAGCAGCCAACATAATTTCTCATGGAAGGAGCCATGGTAATTAAGGCATCACTGCACAAATTCAACTCTATAAACAATCTTCTTTACCTGAGCTGCCTCATAACACTTGGCTAAGCAGATGCATCATTGTAACCACACAGCTCCAACCACAAAGCTATAATCAGCCGGGTTTTTGATAATTATTACTCCTATTGTTTCCCAGTGTGCCTGAGCCATTAGCAGTGACTTCAGGGATAACTGGAGTGATGTGTGATGCACAGAAGTGTGTTGCAAGGAGGATGCAGGATATTGTAGCTTCCAAGAGTTCTTGTTAGACCTTGGAGAGCAAACATGCAGAGTAGACTGCTTATAGCTTTGACACTGTAGGTGGAGGGAGAAGTAGGTGGTTTGTGCTCGTTTGTGACCATCTAAACTAAAGTCTGAGTGTATGTGCTTGCAAGGCCATGCCAGCTGCAAACAAAACGCATATGTTCTTTCTGATTCTGCACTTGAGAGCCTCTCCTTTTTATTCTTTGCCTGAGCCTGCTTAGCTGAGTCATACTATTATTCACCTTGGGACTCTTTCGGTGCATTGATACACAGGAAGGTCGTGTGCATTATTCCAGTGGCAGCCAGTAGTCAGATGCGTTGCCACAGCCAACTGCATAAGTATTAGCAGAAGTCTGAAATAATGCAAACCAAAACATAGCCCTAAAAAGTAGCAGTGTAGGTAGGTGTTGGTAGCATGTGTGTTAAACCTACATTAACTCTGATGGCGATAGGAGCAGCAGGAAAGGCTATATTTTATAATAATGAAACTCCTTCTCCTGGCCATAAAGACCAGCACACCTTGAAAATAGTTACTTTTATTAAAATTCATTTCTAAACCTAAGGAAACTCACATTTGTTGGCACCACGAAGGTCAAAGACAGCACAGGTATGTGCTGTTCAAGAGGTAACTCAGAGGTGAATTATATTTCAGGGTGGGGTACTGGCACTGGTGAAGGTAAACCATGACCCCACCCAGCGGTATTTGATTGTCTCAAGTTTTCTGTGGGATGTGCAGTAAGAGAAGTTTGTTGTTTCTGCCTGTCCCCAAAAATGTGCCGAAGATCATTCACAACCTAGGTGTGTGAGGTATTTATTATAGCTTGTTAATTCCAAATATAATTGGTTTTCATACATGTCACCACTTTTTCAGACACCTTCTGGGTTTGTAAACAGAAGAGATTTTTCTTGGGCCTAGGTGATGCAGAATGGACATGTTTTTAGCTCAATGTCAAGGAGAGGAGAAATTCAGCCCTGAAGTGTATAGCTTACATGTTTCTTCTGCAAGGCAGGCTACCATTTCTTATCTGGCTCTCACGTCTATCTTCATAAGATAAGAATTGTGGTCTAAAAATGAAATCAAGTGAAGATGTTGGGCAGCACATTTGAAGGTGGATAAGGCCTCTGGAGTTTTCTTAAAAGCTCAACCTGACTGTGAGTCAGCTACTGGCAATAGCTAATGGCTATTGACAACCCCTGATTTTCACTCCCACCAATGCCATTTTGTCTAAAATTTTCAGATTTCAGGTGTGAAACCAACAACAAATTTTATAAAAACAGAATCAGTAATAGGTGACTGGGGTAATTATCATACTCATTCTGCCTTTGACAAATAATTCACTGACCCCATTTCATCTGGATGAAACCACACTTTAAGGCGCTTTAAGAAATTACCCTTCAATTTGAGCTCCATGCGTATTCAGAAAAGGGCAGCTCTAGCTTCTTGTCAGCACAGGCGATGGCCTCATCTTGCATCCCAGAAAATGGTCTTGCATTACTAGAATATCAGTCATAGCTGGCTGCAGTGCTGGCCTGTAATTGAAATGTGGCCTAGTGCACTCAAAAAATGAAATGTAACTTTATGGTAAGTGGATAGTCTGGGAAATAAGCAAGTGTGGAAACAGTTTATGTACTAGTTTGCTCACGTTGGCAAAAAGGTCCCAGCAAAGGGGAAGTTTGAAAGGATGTGAGCTCAGCTGCCACTGATACACAAAAATTTCCATGTGTTGACTTCTCATTGTCTTAATTAGAGAAGAAATATACAGGAAATAGGATTTTTGAACCCAGACAACTACTTCCAAAGACCACTGTATGAGCTGATTACTTGCTAATAGGTGAGAGAGATCACTGAGTGAGACAGCACAAAGTTTCCAGAGTTGAATTTTCCTTAAACGGTTTCATACTGCCAGGAATTGCTTTGGAAATCACCTCATTTTCTGGGTTTTCCTCACCTACATCAGAGAGCTGAGTATACTTGGAGCCTGCTTGATATCACACAGAAGACTAGTTTTTACCAGTTAGCCTAATTCAGCAAATAAATTTACAGAACAATTGTCTGCTTTCCACCTGCAGCACTTTGAGGTTTATACTGATTGAAAAAAACAGTTTACTGTACAAAATTGGGTCTTGGAGTAGTGCAGAAATGATTTGATGAACAGAATGAGTTTCTATTCATTATCCCACTTTAACGTCTAGAGATGTGTAATGGTCACTTTTCCTTGCCATCACCACATGTGTGGTGGAAGCAAACAATGACAAAAGAGCCTCCTCCTGTGCAGCAGAGAACAGCAGGGCTGAAAAAGACTTAGAGTCATGCCTCGATTAAATTACAGAGCCAACAGAATTTGCCTATTTGCTGTAAGAGAAGGGATTTGACTGTCATACTAAAGCTATATAGTATAAAAGGGCTTCATTTTCCCAAGAAAATGTGTATTCGTCAGCCCGCTTTTTGGAGCCATTAGCCTGACGTTCAGAAAGTTGAGACATAAGGATGTCTAGAAAAAATGGAATGTGGTTTTAAATGGGTTTGTACTCTGATGCCACTTGCACACAACTCTCATGCACCTGAAAAATGTGTTGTGACTTCACGTAAGTATCTCATGTGCCATCTGAGGACCTTTTCCCACAGTTTGTTAGGCTCTGCACTTCATTAGAGAAATCTTCGCCAAAAACTCTTAATCCTGGCAGCTTTCCTAGTAGAATCAATCTTTTGAGGATCTGAGTGATCAGTAATGACAAAACCAGCCTTGGTATTAGTATTTCACTTGACAAATTGCAGAGATCTAGGCTTCACTTACATTTGTCAACAGTAACTTCCCAGTGACGTGCAAGGTATTTGAAAAATTACCTCTAATGTTTCAGGCTAGGGGGAGAAGTACTTTTTCAAACTATGAGAACATTTCCCTCATGCACCATTAAACCAACTGGGGAGAAAGGAAAGCAGGAGAGGGGTGGGAGTACACTTGTCTCTAAAGGTAGGGTTGAATAGCCACATGCCAAATTATTTAAGTTTTATTCCTGTGAGGCATGCCATGTAATGGTAAAGTGTTTCTGTTAATGATACAGTGAGCCACAAAAGAGTAAGACTTTCTTTTCTTTAAAGCTGCCCTTTCTTGGCTGCTGTGTCTGGGGTTGTCCTAGTTCTCATCTTGTTCCTTAATTATGTGTGTGCTATGCTGGATCCTGCCCATCTTCTCTCACATCCTCAATGATGCGTCTACAGGACCTGCTGCTAGTCCCCATTCTCTCTCTCTCTCTCTCTGCATCCCCCATCTCTCCTGCAGAGACAAATGCCATCTATGTTGGTGCATTACTCAGCTCTGTCTCGCCTCTGCACTGTTGCTTCTGTCCAACCTAAAACTCAAGTCTGGGGCTCCAGCATTTTGCAATGGAATGAATGGCAACTTGGAGTAAACGTGGCTTTTCATCATCCTCAGGGTCCTCTCTGCTGCGCCTGTCTTTGGGGGGACATTAACCTCACCTGTCACTGCTGCTTGTGGGTTAAATGCAGGTGCTATCTCAGATGCCGTTCCAGGATAGGCACTGCCAGGAGGTGAATTTTTCCATGTGTTTCTAACATCATCTTTTGATTGTTACAATTAGAGGATGTGAATGCCATTCCAAAACCCCTGGTTAACATGGATCGAAAATGAAGTGAAATGTGGCATGTGTAATCTCTGCTGGCTCTTCAGTGGGGAGGTCAGGGAAAATGTTGCTGCTGCTAAATGGTAATTCTGGTTTTCTTTGAATACTGGATGTAAACTGGAAGTTGTAATGTGGAATTTAAACAGTAGGGTTAGATGCCAAGGGTACAAATGTTACCTGCAGTGATGTTGCTGTTAGATCAAAGGACTCTGCAGCACACAGAAGTGGGACACTGCTAAGCAGGACTTTTTTTACCCATTTACAAAGTTTTATCTCCGTGGCACTTTCGTTAAAAATACAAAGCACAGAGTGAAAACAAGACAAAAACTGTCACTCAATTACTGATCAAAATAAACCTCTTTCTGGGAGATGAATAGACACAGGTATGGATGGGGGACCCAGTGGGATGTTCCCTGGGCCTGGATGAGCTCCCCTGCAGTGACCCCAGATTTTGCAGTGGGGTGGGATGTGTCTTCCCCACTACTCTTCTCAACGTCTGCTCTGCATGTTCTGTAACTGTTCAAATTGTCCCCTGGATTTTGGCTCTCAGCCAGTATTGTCTTTCAGAAATTACCAGCTTCCCACATCAGGATGAGCCAATCTCCTCTGTGTCTTTTGTCTTGTTATAACGGCACCTCAAAGGGAGGGCAGGCATTCCCCGAATTTGTGGCAATCATCACTGTGTGATCCAAGTAGGGCATAAGGTGAAAAAGTTAATGTGTGTATTTCATACCTTATTTCTGAGAATGACAGAAGGAGTTCAATAAATTTGGAGATCTTTCCCAGTGTCAGACTGTGCTGGACCCTGACACCTTTAGTCTAGGTGATCTACCGGTACAGAAATTTGCTTCACATTCCAACTCCTAATGGAAATAACCCACTGTTCTCCACCTGCACCCCGACATATAAAATTCCTGAGGTAAGGTCCACAAGGCACACAAAGAGCACTGTTGATTATGGGGGTGGAGGACAAACTGTCCAAAAAACCAGAGAAAACAAAAACAAGGAATCGTCTGAGGGAAGGGAACCATGTGCTGAATTACAGGAAAATCTTTGTTTCTAACCCTAGGTCCTTCTTCAGTTATCAGCAATGACGATG
The DNA here is from genome assembly GCF_949628215.1 of Phalacrocorax aristotelis. Lineage (NCBI taxonomy): Eukaryota > Metazoa > Chordata > Aves > Suliformes > Phalacrocoracidae > Phalacrocorax > Phalacrocorax aristotelis. Next base: position 38,263,515 of record NC_134311.1, on the reverse strand, counting down.
ATTCAGCCAGTCCCCTTCACCACATTTCAAATGGCAGTAACACTCCGTCTTCTTCTGAGGGAGGTCCTGATGCAGTCATCATTGGGATGACAAAGATTCCTGTCATCGAAAATCCTCAGTATTTTGGAATTACCAACAGTCAGCTCAAGCCAGACACCTGTAAGTACAAACAACTGTATATGTTTCAGTCATTCGTTTTACCTGTGCAGGTGCTGGGGCTCCTTAACAGAGCTAGCAGAACAAAATGCTCTAAATTTCTGGGAGTGGAAGGGAGGGGTTAAAATGTATGCAATTTGTTAAATGTACATGGGATGAACCGCTTTACATCTGTCAATGCCAAATTCAGCCCTTGTGATAAGTCAAAGAAGTCAGCAGTGTTAACGCTCAAAGCCCGATCCATATTCCATCAAAGTCACCGGTAGCCTTTCCATTGATTTCAGTGGTCTTTGGCCGGTCCTGTGCACTGAATGTGTTCTTGGGAGAAAAAAAATCCTGGGTCAAAAGTAGAAGTCAGTGTTGTTACATACCTGCTGCTTTTAAATTGATCATATTGGCAATTAATATAACCTAACTTTGCAATCTGATTATTGGTAAAGTAAGGGTTAAGACATCAATTCTTTTAATTTCATTGTTTAGTTCAGCTTCTACAGCTGGAAAAGATGTTGAATATTTAAAAGTAGAGCAGAAGGTTGCATGATGGACAGTAAATGTCGCATACAAATTCTTTCATGTTCAGTTAGAAGCAGGTGAAATGTGAAAAAATATGAAGAGTTAAACATAATTAAGTGTGCATAGTTAAAAAAGAGTATTCCTAACTTCAGGTGCTACTTTTCAAACCTAGTAACAGTTTTAGAATTGGACATGTGAAACGTTGCTTTTTGAACCAGTGATTAGCATTGCAGCAGATAACAGAAAAAAATACCTAGAAGTTATTGTTATTAATAGTAACTGCACTGCTTGCTATTTTTCATCAGTACATTAAGGTCTCTAAGTATTTCAGAGAAGGTTGTTCCTGGCTCTTTTGTCCTCTTTTTTGTGTGTGAATGTACATACATTTCTGAAGTGTTACTGGAAGTCTGAACTGGTCCTCTGGGAAGTCACCCTAGAGATTCCCTGTATAGCTGGTGAGCACTGGGCTTGCAACTAAGGGATGATACATCCTACCTGTATCCTACCCTGCATGATATCGCTTCATAGCACAAGCTGTAGACTAGGGACTTATTGTCAAGGCCAGAAACCTTTGCCTCCAATTTTGCAAAGTTTAAATGCTGTAATAGAAATCCTTCTTGACCTGTCGATGACAGCATGCATGCATACATGTATGCGTGACTTCTAAGGTTGCAAAGACTGATGCTGGACTGCCTACGTATCTTGTGAATATTAATGTTCATCTACATCTCAGTTATTGCAATAAGCACAATCCACAGAAGGATGTTCCCACAACGCAACAGAAGGCCTTTTTATGCCTTTTTATGGTACATCTCTGATGTTCACTCTTACCATAGCTTTTTTGTGTGTTACTATTTTGTGATTAGAAATGCCCCATTGTCTCTTCTACCAGAGTATATTTGAATAATCTGGCCTAGCATATGCAGTGGGATGTATAAGGTAGTCACTGAACTGCTGATACTTGACCAGCACAAGGAAAATGTTACACAGATGCATTCTGATTAGAACATTAATTCCTGTGAGGAATAGAAGCCGCTAGGGAATTAGAAACGGGCAACATGCCCACTAGAGCTCTCTAATGTTATATAAAAGGCCATGATTTTAAATATGAGGCTACTGTACCTCCGTTCCCAGCCGCATTAGACAACATTATAATTGTTTAAATAAACATCAGTGACTAAAGAGTATTTAACTTTCAGCATTAATGTTGAAACAACATACGTGCTGTTCTGGGGAAGAACCCAAACTATACCAAAACACAGAATTCTCTCACATTTAGTAAGCTGCACATTAAGTACAGAGGCATTAAATCATGGCTGACTAGTGCTAAGTAGGTCCTGATCCTAAAACTACGTAAGTCTGTGTTTGGTTTTGTGTGCTGCAATGAAACCCACATGGTGTCAGAGAAATTAATCACAGTACATGAAGTTCAGTTTGTGCATAAATGCTTGCAGGATGTGGCTCAAGACTTTGCTATGGTGCTCTGGGGAGGTTTGTGGAGCTGATGCTCTGCATTATTCCACATTGCCATGGTGGTCTCTGTCTTTGTGGTTTTATTACTTTAGCAAAGAGAATCAGGTAAACAGAGGTAGTGTATAAACCAAGGCAGATTTCTCCTACCACACTGAGCATCTGTCCAATAAAGAGCATAATTAAAATTGTCTCGGACAAAAATGGTCTTCCCAGAAATAATTTCACATATGCTCTCTTTCCATCTCTCTCACTCATTTATTTTTACAGAGCTGCACTTGTCCTTTCTTAAGCTGCCAACCTCCTCCTGATGTGTATATCTGGTATTTATAAACCTCTAAGCTAAGTAGCTCTCATACCTTTTTCCTGTTTACAATAATGCCAGCTCCAGATGTCATCTGGTTTCTCATCTTCAGCAAGATAATTGACATTTATGTTTATTTCCTATCTGGTCTAAGTTCCATTGTCCGCTAGCATTAAACAGAGCAATCACTGACAGTCATGCTGGAAAAGATTCTTAAGTATTTAGTGTATGTTGGTCTGTAGAAGGAGGTGAGACTTTGAGCTAGGTGAAACTGTATGCAGATTGTATTGCAGTTTTCCTAGAAGCTGAAGGAGTATGGCTGCTGGGAGTAGCAAGTGGAGTTTCTTTTTTTGTTATCTACTTAAGCCATACTGTGATTTGTCTACAGATAACCATTTCTGAATACAGTGTATCAAGCTCTATTGCAAAGTATTACAAGTGTATGTGTTTAAAAGAAAACTAGAAAGTTGATTGCAATCAATTTAGTTGGAAATTCCATCACTGTATCAGTAAATTGGTACTGTCACTACTGAACAACTAAAGAGCGATGGCTTCTAAAAAGTCAGGCTCAGGAGAGCAGTTATAGCACTTTCTTCCTCCTGAGAGACAGCTTTCAAGGTGGGAAAAGCCAACTGATGAAGACCAAAGACCCATCAACTTGAGGGGGATGGGTTCTAGTCATCACTCAGAAGAACTGAATTTCTGTCCGAGGTTTCAGCACAAATGCTCACCTGTACCTTTAATTGACATAATGGTAGAAAATTACTCTTCATCTTCCAACTGGCATTGGCTGATATTTCCCACTCCAGCTGCTCACCATCTTAACTACCCATTTTCCTCACCAGCAAACCCACTGATGCTTCTTCAGCACTCATCTGTAAGACACTGTATCCCAGCGCTCCTGGCTTTTCCTTTCCCTGACATGTACCCTTGGTTGCTGCTGGCTGATGGGCTCACCTGCCACTCCAATATTTTGAATATTTCCATCTTGAAGTTTACAGTCTGTGGTACACAGACATGTTTCAGACACATACCAGACTTATTGGTTCCTTTTTGTGTGAAATCAAAAGGTATCTCCTTTTTGGCAGCACTTGGCTAGCAGCGACAATCTGATTTCAGATGTGTGAGAGAGATGCTGTAGCCTGGACATGGTAAAATGCTCTTTGCACTTAAGTCATGATGAACCAGCTTGTGCTGTATTAGCGTCAGCCTGCAAACCTCTTGCCTGGCAATTACCAACAGCTTTCAGTTGTTGCCACTGAAAACTGGGCCATAACTTTGTGGTGAAGTAACATTGCTAGGTGCAGAAACCTTGCATGGATGACAAACCTTGCAAAGATTTTTGTTCCCTGAAATCAACTGGACATTGTAATATCATGTGGGCATGGATGCTAACTATTGCTAGATGGTTAGCTTCACTAATTTTATAGGCTGTCACAGCCCCTAAGCTATTTGGTATTTTCATGAATGCCATGATATTTCAAAGATTAGTCTTCTGCATCTCTGCACAGGAATTGCAGTTGCTGAAGTTACCAACTGAGCCTACCAGACCTGTTGAAACAAGGCAGAAGAAACAAAGCCATTTTCCCCATGAACAGCTATGGACTTTCTTCATTCATCACTTAGCTTGCAGCCCAGTGCTTGGAATATATCAGCCCATTACTATTACATTTCCGTGATTAATGGTGGAAATGCAGTTAGTAAATAACATTGCTATGTTGGTAGTAATGTGGAAAGCAAAACCTGAGGAGAGTGCATGCATAAAACACCAGTGGAAGTGTCCAGGCTGAAACTCTTAGAGCAGAACTTGGGTAAGAAACTGCTTGCAGATATTTTTTGGATTTTAAGAGTCAGGTTGTTCTCTGAATCTCACCCCAGTAACCCCCACCCCTGCCCCATGAAGTCACCCTGGTTGTTTGGGTGCAATGGAAAGGAAGGCTGGAGCTTCACCCTTTCATGGAGAGGTTTGCAAGCTCCAAGTTTTATGCCCCCTAGGGTGGATAAACAGCGGCTGCGCTGACATCAGTTTGAACTTCCCAGCTAATCTGTACCTGCAATTTGCTTGATTTCACCCCTAAAGATATTATCAATGATGGAAAATAGTGTACTGGACAGGCTTGCTGATTAGTCAGTGGGTGGTCTAGTGGCAAGATGTTTTCAGTGGCTGGCTGTACATGTAGTCGATGTGTTTCAGATGATGTGGTATGGACTGTGGCTTTCGTATGAGAAATTTGGGTATATTAATGAGATAGTCTTAATATTTCGGCATCTTGTGATTGTGTTCCTTCAAGGACAGGAGTGTGAATGTGCAGTTTAGATAATAATTATTGTAATTCCACTTGGCCTGTTAGGGAAAGTCTGCAGTTTCTTTTTAACATATACATAACCAATCTTTGGTTGTCTCTGTTAGACAGGAAAGTTGCAGAAATGCTCTGCTTCAGGCCACCACCTTCTTGAATGATTTTTAAGGGAGAAAAGAAATAGGAGTGTTATTCTTGTCATTTTGTCATGACTCCCACAGCCCTGGACTTTTCTCTTTAAAGCCATAGGTCTTGGAGTCTGGTGACGATGTCAGATTTCATTTTAAAATTAAAAAAAATGTGAAGAAATGCTTGAGAATGTCAGCCAGACCCCAGAAAGCTGAGGAAACAGAAAAAAAAGATCTGGATTTGTTTTCCTTCTGTTTATTATGTTGTGATTCTTTTTAAAACTCAGTTTCATGATTTGGAAGCATTTGAGCATGGCAGCAGCATGTGCAGAGCTGGCTCTAGTCTGTCAGCCTGAGGAGATGGCCCCGGTTATGTCGACCTCAGGGAACAGAGGGGAGCAGCCAGATACCTGGACTTGCTGAGTTACATTTGCATCCCAGGCCATTTGTGGCAGGGTGCAGCTACTTGCAGTTCACCACCCAGTTGTTTCCGTGGCTCTGACCACTCACACCCCACAAGGTGGACTGGTTTCTCTTCATTTTGGAGTAGGCTGACAACCTCCTCCCCAACCCTTGGATCACTAGCAATGGACCATTTGGTCTGAAAAAAGAAGTAGTTGTCTGTATTTCCAGGAGAGGTTCAACAGAAGGAGGGGACATGGTCATCTGGTTTGTATTTCTCAGGTACCCTTGCCCTAGGAGTCCCACAACAGAGCCTGGCCCCAGCTCAGTCTTCCCTCACTGGGTGTGTGGGCTCTCACTGCAGAGTGGGCATGTGAGGGTCTGGTGATATGAAAGCTGGAGACAAAAAGGAAAATTCACCAAGAAAGCCTCTGCACTGAAGGGATCTGCCAGGCCTCTGACCCAGAGCAGCAGATCTGTTCATTTCTGCGTGCTGCTCATCCTGCACGTGCGGTGTTCTGTAGAAAATAGCAATGTGCAATGCTATTGGCCTTGCCTAATATTACCTAATGCCAAGGCAGACTGTCTGCAGCACACAATATCTATGTGATTTTACTTCCCACATAACAAATTATGGCATGTTTCACCCTACACTTCCCTACAGTTTTGAGGAATAGGGCTGATTTTTTACACACATTACAGGGTAAAAAATAGAGTGAGTTGGCCCCTGTGCACAGAAGAAGGATCTCCCAAAAGAAACAGTCTGTCAGCATTTCCATCTCTTTTGAAAGGCTTTTATATCTGAGTGACCACAAAAGAAAGGCTGCTGTAGTGGTTTCTTAGCCAGCTAAGCCCTAAGCCTGGGGATTTTCCATCAACTCCCGAAGTCTGCAGAGCTGAAAATTTATAAGCAGCTCATTTTCCTATAAAAGACACCATGACTTCAACAGCCAGAATGCAGAGGAGCAAAACTGATCAATCTTAGCAAAATCCAGACTGGGAGGAAAAATCTCCCTGTCCAAACTGAACTTGCCAGTCTTGACATTCATTGGTAGTCAGGATTCAGAACTTGGGAGACTTAACAAGGCTTAACTTCAGGATCTTCAGATGCTGAAAGCCAAACATGAATTAGGTTGAGATTACAAAGAAGGGTGTACATATTATATTTACTGCTTGCCCTGATCCCATTGTATGCTTTGCTCTCGAAATATTTTATTGGCTAGGTGAATATATAAAAGAGAGTTTGGCTGAATAAAGATACAAAGATATATGAAGGTATATTTTGTCATCTTCACAAAATACTTTCGTAGTTTGACCGCATGCTTTAATACCTGATTGCTGTCACCATTTAAAATGTGTGTCTTTGCAGTTGTTCATCAAGTCACACATATGTCAGAAATGTCAGCTGTATACATCAATGATATATTTCATAAGTTGCATTCAACTTTTGTTAACTGGCGAGAGATTTGTCTCCCAGACCATAGCATATTGAGCCTCAGGTATTTTTCCCAATAATGTGGTCACATGTTTCATTTGCCCAACAAATAAAATGAAACTGAATAAATAAATTAACGAGAAATGAGATTTTTTAACTCTTGCTTCTCATTCTGAGACTCAGCAGACCTGCATTTTTATTTTGTTTTCCAACCAGACAGAAGAAATTCTCCAAAAGACAGAAGCTTTCAACTTTAAAACCATGGATTTCTACCTCCTTACAAATTCAGAATTGGGAAGAAAGGCATATTTCCACATTTAGTGTAGTGGTGAACCTATAGAATCAGTTTTGCTCCCAGAAATTACATGTGTGCGGTTTTGGTCTGTCCATGAAATCCATTTACATCCAATAAAAAAACGCAAGAAATCACGCTTTCAGCAAAATATTTGCATTTCATCACACAGAATGTTGTTTCGATACTTGAATTATTTAATAGAATCATAGGATCATAGAACCATTAAGGTTGGAAAAGATCATCAAGTCCAGCTGTCAACCCAGCACTACCATGTCTCCTAAACCATTCCCTGAAGATCTACACGTCTTTTAAATACCTTCAGGGATGATGACTCCCCCACCTCTCTGGGCAGCCTGTTCCAATGCCTAACCACTCTTTCAGTAAAGAAATTTTTCCTGATATCCAATCTAAACCTCCCCTGATGCAGCTTGAAGCCATTTCCTCTCATTCTATCGCTAGCGACCTGGGAGAAGAGACCAACACCCATCTCACTGCAACCTCCTTTCAGATAGCTGTAGAGAGCGATAAGGTCTCCCCTGGAGTAAACTACTTGCTCTGAGAGTCCAAATGCTGGAAATACAACTGCAAGGAAGAACAGCTTGGACTCTGATCTTTATGAATAGCATGAGTATTTCATTACGTGGAAATACAGCACATGAAACATACTGCTGGCTAAATAGTGGATGAAGGTCCAAAGTATGCATTTCAACTACAGAGACAGAGTATGAGGCAAGATAGCATGAAACACGCACTTTCAGGAAAGTGTCCAATGTCAAAATTCAGGTAGAGCATGCACCTTCTTGTGTAAGCTAGTCAGGTAAGCTACAGATAAGCACATTGTTCTTCAGCAGAGCACTGAAATGCACTGTCAACATCAAGCCCAACCATGGCTTCATGTGAAGAGCACTCTTAAGGACTTATGAAAGATGACGTGAAATTAAACATATGTGCAAGCACTCTGAAATTATGGTAGTGGTCAAGGTTGAAAAACCCAACATGGTGCATTTTTAGTAGGTGTAATCTTGGTGGCATCACTACATTCAGTTTGCCATTTGACAATACATCTGTATCAAATACAGACACTATTTTGGCACCAAATATGTAGCTAAATCAGGAATATGTAAATGACAAATAGCGCTGTTTATACTGTAATGATTAAATTAGGCCTTTCAGACTCTGTGCTGCATACTAAGTTCTATGGATGTTGATTTTATATACAGAAACCTGCATAAGTATATGAAAGTGTAATGGGAAAATTACACAGTGGAGGTTAAATGGGTAGGACTTATATTTAAGCTGAATGGAAAAAAAAAGTAATCCATTGTGAAAATCTCCTTATCATGACCCTAAGCATGGGAGCAGGATTGGGCTTTGGATTTATTCCTTTGTGTCAGTTTTGGCTAAATAAGAAATACAGATCCCAGGGAGGCAAAGTAGTATAAATAAGAAAAAAAATTATAAATATTAAGTCTAATAAATACTAAACTACAAGAAAATCAAAAGTAAATCAAATAAATTTGTAGCCAAAATTATTTGGCTACAAATAAATGCATAAACCATGCTTCTAATTTTCTTCATTTCATCACAAGTAAGTGTATTGTTATTAAGAAACTTGGGGGTGTAAAATGCAGTTATCCCTGAGCACAAGCTCACCGAAAGATGAATTCTGGGGGAAAATGATCAGGAATTCAGTTGTCCAAATAAGCATCAATGAAGACAGGGTAGTATTCATCGCAGATGCAGTGTAAGCCACGTTATTTTTTGGCTACATAAAACAATTTCCTTCACACCTCTTTCTGGCAGCTGTCTCTGAGCAATAAGGCTGTCAGTGCTTTGAGACTGTGACTTTTGAGAGCAGTTTAGCAGTGTGTGTCCTGGAGGACACTGTGCGGTTGGGTTTGCAAATCTGCAGATCTGCCCAGTGCAGGGAGGCTCTGGATAGCAATGGGTTGCATTAAGCCTGGAGCTCTCAGAACTGCAGAAGAGTCCAGGACCACTCTGAATATATGTATGCCCCTCCTATTTATGAGCTTCTGTGTTGAATGAGGGTGTATTGGCTTGCATGGCAGCACACATGCCCAGCAGGGGTTCACCTGCACTGTCCCTCCCTTCCCTACATCATTTGTACTCTGGCTGTCAGATTCTGCAAGAGACATGCTTTTCCCACTGCATCCCATTGGTGCTGGATCCACACAGCGGGGATGTGTAAAGCTTGTGCTCCTGCTGCTGCCTCATCTCTCCCTGCAAGCAGGAGTGCTTATTAGCTGCTCTGGGGTGGCTAATCTCCCAAACCTTTTTTATTCTTTGGTCTGTGCAGCTTGATTATCATTCTGCCTTGAGAAAGCTTTCCTAGCAAAGATGCCACTGAGGTTCATCAGATCCAAGTACGTTTGGTTTGGTTTTGACAGGGTTTTGCTGGGGAGCTCCTCATTGCCTCAGGCTTAGCTGCATGTGTGTTTTGGCCATAAGGTAGGCCAGCAGCAAGTGGAACCTAACAGCCATTTAAAATGTTATGAGAGACAAAAGTAACACAGCTGGTAATATTCTGAAATATTCTGTAATATTCTTCAAATAATTTTTTTAAGCATTAACTTTGAGAGGTTAATTAAACCTCTCAATAGGCTTCTCATTTTCTACAACAGCACTTGGGGAAGGATGATAAGGCTGTTTTTTCTCACTGGAAGGTGTTTAATTAAGATATGTGTTTTAGTTTAGACATATATTCTGTAAAATAAAACACCTGAACTCAGCATTTTTTACTCACTTAAAAAATATGATTATGCAGGTAGACAATTCCAAGAACACTCTTCCATTGTTAATTAACACAAAAACCCAACTGCTGAAACTTATCTTTGTGATTATCTTTTAGAGCCTTCCATTTCTCACTTTCTCTTAAGCTAGTTTTCTTTTGGTTTGTTGGACAGAAGCAAGAGCAGCTTTCAATACCAGCAGCTCTCTACCAAGGATGCCGATGGGACCTCTGCTTAGTGGGACTACGACTGAGGGGTGCAAGGAGAGACAGGCAGCCCTCGAGCTCAGTAGTTCCAGGGCTGTGAGGGTTGGTATGAATTTCTCAGCCTGTGGCTGAGCAAGACATTCCAGAGAGAATGGGTTATGGCTCTTCAAAGGCTATTATGTGGATTAAGTCATGAGGCATAAAGATCTGGTATGAGGTGAACAGTCACTTGGTCTTATCTCTAGCCCATCAATGCCCATAATAATTGAAGGCTATTATTTGCAGATTGTGGAGGAATCACTGTGATTGAAGTATAAAACCCCTGCAGGGGAAAAAAGTGTCAAATATCCTAAGTCAAGACCCTGCAAGGAGGTCTGAAATAGTTGAAGTCCTGTTGATGAAAAGTTGCGCAGTACCTCTGTCTAGCACTTGCTCATTAGCTTTTGGGGGCAATTAAACATTTAAATGGAAAGCATATTGCATGGGGGTATTGTTTGCAATTATTAAAAATATGTGGCGTATGCGTACCTATTATCACGTGTTTCTCTAAATTGCAGCATATCTCTGTATAACTAATAATCTCTCTAGAGAATTTTTTTTATTTCTACATTTGCGGAATCTAAATTCCATTCTCAGATGTCAGCTAAGCACATGAAAGGGGCATCTCAAAGGCATTCAGATGCTAAATCAACATCTAACTGGTTTTCTAAAAAGCCCCTGAACACCTTGGAATTGTAAAGTCTGGTCAATGGAAATCAGAGTGTTAGTCAGCTTAGTACTTTGGACAATTCCCGTGATTGCTTCACCTTTAGCTACCTAAATGTCTTTGAAAACTGGCTGCTGGAAACTGTAGAAAGTAATTGTACAGGTCACAGGGTGCGGGAAAAGGCTTTCAGTCTCCAAGACTGCTGCCCCTTGAGCAGCACTGAGTTGCACTGGAGGGTTGGACTCGGAGTTTAGATGTGAAGCAAAGCTGCCTTCACAGTGGCACTTCCTTCCCCTCTTCCCTCCTCCCACTTTGGTTTGTTTCCCACAGCAGTGGAAAGAAAGAATGGAAAATGAGGTGGGTGTCTCTATCATGTGGTTATTTATTCCCAAGATTGGATGGTGAGAAGCCAAATCTAACTTCAAACAATCTCCAATTTATATCATTTTGAGGGAAATACAGATTTGACAGAATTTTCAACTGCCATTATGAATACTTCTTTGAGCTACAATTTCAGTTAGAAACTTTCTGAACTGAAGCCATTCCCACACAGCTCTTCTCATTTCTGACTGTTGCGTAGAATTTTAGATTTGGTTTCTTAGGCTGTCTTTCATGGATCTGCTCTCATTTTTTGGTGCCCACAGCTTGGAAGGCCTGTGGCTGCCTTAACAAAACCAAAGAAATAGCTGAAAACAATACCCATCACGGGAAACATGTCCCACACAAAGTAGGAAGGAACAGAAGAAGGGAGAAACAAATGGAAAAGAAGCAAAAGAACCTCAATCTCAGCCTTTGGCAAAGAAAGAACAATACATGACTGATTTGCTCAGACTGTTTCTGCAGGAGGACATGATTTGTCTTGTCCCTGTTTTATGCTCATCCGAAGAAACACAACTGTTTTGCAGTATTTGCAGTCTCTACTCAAGAGGCGAGTGAGACTGGAATAGCAATGGGATTGCCTCCAGACAGAAATGCGTTGACCAGCACTGTGTGGGAAAGCTTGAAAAGCTCCTTCTTGGGTGGTAAATTGCAAGGCAAAACCTTTGGGCTTATTCTTTGGTTTAGAAGTGGAAGGACCCTGTTACAACAGGGTTGCTCTTTCCAGGACTGTCTGAGTTGTCATGTGCTTGTGATGCTTCAGTCCACGAAGCTCACTTGTGCAACAAGGAATGAAGAAAGGTGCAGAATACTGTCACCTGTGTGAGAGTAAAATGATTTGTGTTGTCATTGTCCAGACATTGTCCCTTCCTATCTATGTTGATGGTAAATTCTCACCTCTTTTGCACAGTGTATCTGCTCAGTTTGGGAATGGACAAATTGCTACAGCGGATCTCAGTAGTAACTTTCCAGGTACCTAAAAATGACTGGTACTGTACCTATTAGAAACCCTTAATCAAATAAACATCTAATAAACCTTAAGGAGTCTATTTCTTCCAGATCTTCCAACATGTAGAGGATTGCTTATGCTCTGTGACATGAAGATTTATGTCCTTTTTAAAACATAACCCTTCTAATAAACCAGCAGATATTCCCTGTATGGTATGTGCAACTTCCCTGTCATTAACAGCAACATATTTATATCCTCCTGTGGCCAAAACCCTCAGTACCAGGAGAGCAGACGAGAAGAGGGATCAGAAGCAGCTAAAACACACCCAGCCATTGCAGCAGAGAGTTGGTGGTCATCTGTCCTGGACAGTAATGACATGTAACAGTGTTAGCATCATCAGAGGGGTGTTAGTGTCCTGCAGCCAGTGTAACAACTGGGGTGAGCCTTTGGTACTGCCCCAGGGGCCCTGAAACCCCGCACTGCATTCACAATGTACCTGAAGAAGGGGCTTGCTGCCCACCTCTCTGCAGCAGAGGAAGGGCCTGCAGCCCACAGCTGACTATGGGTGTAAACTGCCTTTGACTGCAAGTCACATCAGTTCTCTGGCCTTCACTGAGGAGATTGGATTTGTGGGCTGGACCCCTTCAGTTGCCACAGCCAACCTCAGCAGGTATCAGACATGAAGCCCAAAAGCTCTGCACTCAACTCAACTCTTCAGGAAGGGTCCTTCCAGTCTTGTGCCTAACTCTGAGAGGAGACATCAGATGCATGTTTTCAGTGAAGCATTGTTTCACGCACAGTAAATCACAGTTGTCATCCTGCAGATGTGGTATAGAAGCATAGACTTAAGCCTCAAATTCATACAGTCTTTCCTGGAGAATGTATTTCCTTTTTGTCTTAGCTTTTGCTTCTGGAGAGGAAGGCACAAGACTTTTGCTTTCCTTGCAGATGCAGGGAATCCTTCTGAAAGTTAATCTGAGTTCAGCTGTTTGCAACAGTCCTTATTTTACTAGAAGGTGACTATTTACCAACTCACTGAAGCAATTTGCATTATGCATTCTGATGCATCACATTTCCTTGCTGGAATTGGTTTTGCACGTTTATCACAATATTGTACTGCACTTTAAGGTTACAATTCTTTACCTCTTTAAATGGCAGCATTTTAGAGAACCCTGGAATTGTACCACACTGAGGAATAAACAGTGCAAAATAAAGTATGTCTTTCAGAAACGAGGAAGAAGAGAGAAGTTTCCGCTTTTCTTTGCAGTGATAGCTTTCCTCTAGAGGCTCAATCCAGAATTGATTTCCCGTTCTAATCAACGTGAGTCTTTCCACCCTATTGATCTCTGTGTGTTTTGAGTTTGGCCTCAACGTCTGAAACAGGACTGTGGTAAATGCCAACATTAAACAAACTGGTAAGAGATTTATCTTGGACTGGTAAATTTTCTTGACTGCAAGGTAGGATGGTTTCAGGATAGAGCAAAGCACACAGGTGTTCATTGCTCCCACAGAGGACAGCTTTGCCATCTCAACTTTGCAGCTTGTGTTTATTGACAGAATACATATACAGGAATATGTAGAGCGCTTGCTGTGGGAAAAGCACGGAAAAGCATTGGGTGTTTTTCTTAATAATGGAGAGAAAGTATACAGAGAAATCTTTGAATTGTATTTGTTTTGGTCTGGTCTTGGGATGGACTGTCAGCCTGAGCATTGGGTATTTATTTTTCATCATATATAAAAGGCAGTGCCCATGCACAGTGAGTTCTTGGCCTCATCAGACCAGTCATCTCATCCAAAAGTCCATAGAAGCTTTTACAAAACATTTTGTTATGCTTTCTCTGACCTTGCTCTATGGGTATACTGTATTCAAGTATACATGTTAAAATCCACAGTATTCATTAGATAAACCATCTCAAGAGCTGTCTTTCTGAAACTTTGATTTTTCCACAGCTGCAGCCAAAGGCTGTGCTGGGAGACATTTGAATGGTTGAGAGACTAGTGTCTGCCCTATGATATAGAAATATGGCAGCAGACTGCAGAGAAGTTGTATAAGAATAGTCCCCTGAATTTCTGTCCTCTTGCAGAGGGCTTTTTTAGGTATCTCCCTCAGAAAGACAAGATGAATTCAGAGAAGTCCTAAGAACAAAGCTGCTGCAAAAACATATCTTGATCCCAGGAGGTTTCGTTTTTAAGAAGGAAGGGCAATTATTTAAATGGAAATGTAGTCTTACGGAAAGATAGCAATCCTGGGTTTAAATCTTCCCTAGATCTCCACACTCTTATAATAAGACAAGGAAATATTCGTTTACAAGCTCAGGTATAAACCCTTTGTGGTCACAAGCTGCCCACCATTCACTGTGCTGCTTTCTGCTGGCAGATCCTTAGAAGCTGTGTCAGTGCTGAGCTGGACTTGGAGTTTCACATGTCATGTTTACTCTCTGGGTGATCAGGCTAAGAATGCCATAGATCAAAGCCTGTTTGAACATATTTGAGCCCATACCAGTGAGCAGTTTTCTTTGTATCACAGATTCTGTGATGGAACAAGCTTTATCTAACCTCATATGTGACAAACTTCATGGTCTCTGACAAGACTGTATTTGGAATTAGCTTTTGGGTTGTTGCTTTTAGGTAAACTAATGAGCCATTTAATACTGTGCAAGCTAAGCATTTCTGCATCTTGATACACTTGAATTTTATTGAGGTTCTTGGTGTGTGTTTAAGTTGTGCAAGCTGTAGGATGACTGTAAATAAAATCATACTTTTGGGCAGCTAGTATTCAGTCTGATCCACAGAAGGTGATGAATAGATTCATAGGAGACAAAAGCTTCTTCTCCCCTCCTCTTCAACCCAGTGAAAGATGGTGGAGCAATGCATCAGGGAAGAATAGTGTAAAGACTTGTGAAATGCACATTGTACCTGTGAGTGCAAAAAATATTAAGTGTATGAATATATTTAGTCTCTTGACCTGGTGCACTCTTATAGCAAGATTACCGAACAAAAGCAAGGCAATGCAGACTCTTTAACATTTCACTTGTTACCCTTAACAGGCAGCTGCTCTGTATGGACAAAATTCACTGTATCTCCTCAGGCTTTGCTATAGGCAATACCTCCCATGTTGCAAACATGGCAAAATTACTTTTATCTCTAGGTGTTGTTTAAGCCAGCAAGCATATTGTTGAAGGTGACACTGTTCTACTCATGGCATCATAAATATGAACTCTGAGACACAATTACCGATAAAACTCATTAGATGGGACAAAACCAAACCAACATCACAAAGATGAAACAGATAAATCATGCTCAAAATTGCAGGGAAAATATAAAAGCCCATGACTTGCATGTATCCAAGCAATAACCAGAGAGGGCTTCAGTGAGAAGTGGCACCCTCTGAGACAGCGATGTGTACAAATCTCCCGCTCCCAGACAAAGAGAAGGAAGGAGAAGATGGGGGAGGAAAAAGGAAATAAAAGATAAGAAAGACAAAAGGGTAGGCCTGTTAGTCGTTTACTCCAATTAAGCCAGCTGTACTACTCCAAAGTTCAAGCAATTAAAGTCACTGCCTAGGTTTTGCCCCCCCGACAGCATGACTTCAGGATTTGGATTCAGGGAGCAAAAAGATTTGGGCAAGTAGGCTTTGCTTTTGATACATTACCTGACTTGTTAAAAGCAGCAGTGTTTGATTAAGGATCTTTTTAATTGCCTTTCACTAGGCTGATGTGTTCATCAAGCTTTCCCTCTTTTCTGCATTTCATCCTCACAGCCCAGTAATTGAATATCCGGGTCGAGTTGGGAAGGGAATTTTAGCCACACACTTCTGGAGCCTCAGTGAAGAGAACTGGAGGTTGCCATGGCAGGGCCTTGTATATGCAACTTTAACTCTTTGTTGATTTGGTTTTATAGCTTTTAAACTAATATTTATTGGCTCTCTGGAAGTTCAGGAGGGAAGTCCTCTTAAATCCCTGATAGCATTTCATTATGGTCATAATTATAAAATGTCTTGTAACTTTGGGGAGTGTGAAAGAATCAATAGACTACAAGACAGCTGAAGAAGAAAAAGGTCTTGTGGGTCACCATTTATTTCTGTACCCATCTGTGCCCCCCTCCTCCAGACCCAAATTGCTACTTGTGCTGCTGGATATGAGGAGAAAGATTATTAGGGTGCTGGGATAAGGGAAACATAACAGCAGTGCTTGTGATTATCAAAGCAGTGGGATATTTAAGAAATATTATGGTTTGCATTGGTTGCTGAAAAACAGAGGAGCCATTCTGTGGATTTTCTTTGTGGTAGGAATATTAAAATAAGAGCACCAACCTTACTGAAGATGAAATGGCCCATCATAATCCAAAGGGTGAGTTCTAGCACAAGAATAGTGCTGTATGCAAAACTTTTGCTCTTCAAGAGGATCTGTACATTGGCAAGTATTTGCAGTAGCATAGGAATTAAATTGCAGAATTATTCTTTGATTATTATAATTTTTTTCAGTCTGGGTGAGATTTTTCTGAGCAATTACTTTTAACTTGCAGCATTCAGATCAGGACGTGAAGTTTGTCAAAGTCAGTTGTATTCAAATCTTGGGTTTTGGTTCAAACTTCTATAACTTCATTAGATCTTACTTACAACTTTGCCATGCTTAAAGCTGAGTTTTAACTTCCATTCTCTGCATCCTTTCCACTTGCACATGATTTTTACTGCATAAGTTCCTTGGGAGTCAAACTTGGTAGCCTCTGGATAAGAATGAGGATAAGGATCAGTCGAGCAATGTGCTGATGTGCAGACATCCCACATAGGCTTCTGTATGAGATTGGCATCCAGTTCTTCATCTGATAAGAGCCTTGAAGGACTGGTTCCTCCACCATAATGCAGAGTGAGAGAGAAAGGTCCTAATGCCTTTACCACTTTGTACTACCAGAATAATGCAGCCTTAACTGAATTATTCCATCTTCAGTGCAACTCCTCCCCCACCAAACTTTTAAATGCACAGAAGTAAAGCTGTTCAAAAATAGAATTTTCCTCCCATGGGAGATTTCAGCATTTCAAAATTACTTTCTGCTTTAAAATCAGAAAGTAAGTTAAAGCAGAGGGCACTTAATTAAATTTTATCTCAAGTTTTGAACTGAAATGTTTAAAGGGAAAAATGTGCATCTTAAGTAAAATTTAAATAATTTGGTATTTTAAAATGGAAAGTTCATTTGGGCAGATATTTCAAAATTACGGGTAAATTTTTCTGTGTGTGTGTTTTGTGGGGAGGTGGGGGGGGGGGAAAGGGTTTTTCCACTTTGGAATGTTGAATTTGATTCTTTGTTTTAGAAAGCCAAAAAGGTAACGGAAAATTAACATTTTTCTGCTGCTGAATCTTTGAAACTTTATTTTACACCATTACTGTTTTTCAGTCAAATTTTTTGACTGGGCTTTATGCTGAAGTCAGTGGTCTGGGAATCAAAATTTTTAATGTCCTGACTTGTGTTCAGTTAATACTTGGCACATTTGCTTTCATTCCTACACTAGTTTCCATTAATTTTCTTGTTGAACTTATCTGGGAAGGGGAGGGACTCTAAAAGACAAACGCAGTTGTATGTAACTGCAAGTGATATCCAACAAGCCCAAATCTCCTTGGGTTAAAGGGTGAAACTCCACTGAAGTCAATGGAGCTTTAAATATTGGCACCAACAGAAAATTTGTCCCATGGAGTGCAATTGCATTGTCACATCTTGAATGCTCATTATTCTCATGATAGACATTATTAAAGGAGTCCCTTTTCAAGCACTTACACATTTATTATTTTCAAACCCCATTTCCTCAGAGAGGTCAAAAGCTCTTCTCATCACCATAGGGAGCCCATGGGAATTTTGGCATTCTGAAATATAGCAGGTATCCAACTGCATTAAAATGTTAATGCCTTTTTTTTTTTTTTCTCTTTTTTTAAACCATGCTTTGGTTTTGTCATGAATCAAAAGTGGTGGAATCAATTATTTTTTGATTGGAAGGAAAAACATTCCACAAGGAAAAGTGTCACATTAAAATCAGACTGCTTCCAACTAATCCTTAAAAGAAATTCCCCAGTGAAAAGACACTATCCCTGATTGCGTTGTATCACCAGTGTGATGCTATGATACCATTTTTATACCATGTTTCTGGCAAATTTTGTTATTATCCATGCAGAAAATAGATTGCAGATCTCCTCTGAAATCCTAATGTTTTCTCCTGCTTGGCTCTACAGTAAAGCTGGAGTTTTCCCGCCTTGCCTATGTTTGTATTTTTCCTTAAGAGAGGAGAACAATGCCATTATTTACTATTATTTGTGTGTGTTACTCTAGAGTCCCATGTGCAAAGTATTGTCAGACTCCGCAGCTGCAAATAACCCCTGCCTGAAGAGCTTTTGGGCTATAGTCTGTATGGCTCCTGTAACCTGGAGCTAGTTGTTTGGCCCGTGGGCAGGTTACAGTCCTGGGGCTTCATGCATAGGGTGAAGAATGGAGGAAGGATGCTTCGTTGTCTTGCCTGCACGAGCAGGGAGTCCCCAGGATTAAATCCCTTGCCCCAGCTTACGCAGGAAATCTGTGGCTGATCCTGAGGTGGAAGCCAGATCTCCTGCGTGGCCCCCTTGGCCCCTGACCCATCCATCCTTCCTCCCCAGTGTCGTGTTGGCCACCAGCGCAGAAACTTCTACCCGAGGAATTTTCCATTGAGTTCTGCTGCTGATGAGTTTCTTTCTCACCAATAGGTGGAAACTGACAGCCCGGTTTCTCAGGTGACACAAGGAACGGTTCTGCCATCCCAAATGAGGCAGGAAAAACATCACGCAGAACAAGGAATTTTCCATAAGAAACTGTACCATAGCAACTGAAAAAGACGTTGAAGCACATTACACTTTCTCAGCTTGTTGCAACCTGTGCTTTGATGCAACAGGACATCAGAAAAGCGAAGACTTGGGTTTTTTGTTTTTCTTTTCCTCACTTATTTATTTGGCCAGGAGAGTGATTGCTTTAACTGGTGCTGCTTGATCATAATGAATTTATTGCAAAATTGTGTAACCTTTCCACATCCGTCTCCAAAGTCTGTGCCAGAGCGTGTGTTCTGGCATGCATTGTCATGCTATAGCTGGGGAGGGTGAGGGAATTACATCTGCAAACTTCCATAAGAGATCACAAGCTTTTGAAATTGTAGGATAACTAACCAAATGGGATGCAGAAATATTTCCAACAGGCTGGCAGCTGTGCAATATGTGGCATCGAAATAAAGTTGAGTCACTAACAAGTAGTGATAAATAAGCTAGCAAAAGTTTCTGTCTTTTTTTCTAAGCATACCCCAAATATGATTGTCTAGTGTAACAGAAAAAAACATCACTGTGCAGAAACAAGTGGCTGTGGCGTTGGTTTGGATATGGACAAATTCTTGCTGTACTATGGATAGTATTTAATGAAAATGTATAAAACCTTTAAGGGCAGTCTTTGCAGGACAGATGTTTAGCTTGTTCCTGAGCAGTTGTAACAGGCTGTTCAGGATGAAGAAATCTAAATTAACAGGACTTAAAATGCTTAAGTGAGAAAACAGGAGAAAATCTGATTAGCACTACTGATCAACTGAGGTCTGGAGATTTCCTTTCTTTTGAACTGAAGCAGTTTATTCAGTTTCCTTTTCTTTTTTTCAGAGTTCATACTGCACCCTGCCCATATTTAATCTCTCCCTGTGTCCCTTCTCAAGCCCATCAGCAGTTCAGTCTTGTGCTTCTCACTGGAGGCAATAAACTCCATGGTGCAGATAATCCTCCTCGCCTATATATCTGCAGATACGAATTACCAGGTGGAAAGCTGCAGCGTATAGTACATTTGCCATGTATGTACCATCTTTTGAATTTCAGAGGTACTTCTCAGGCAAGATGTACCTCTTTTCTGTGAGACTGCTTGTTTCAGGTTCCTTTCAATGTCAGTGACAAGCTCGTCAGTGATTTGGGAAAGTTGTACCAGACTTACGCAGAGCTGGGCTTGAACTAAAAATGCTGTACTGGAGCAGGAGTCATCATGGCTACCCTTAACTAGGGCTTTCAGCAAGGTCCATATGTGAAAGCACAGCGCTTCTTGTGCAGTAGCAGGGATAACACAGGTTCTTGAACCTCTTGCTCCTAGGTACTGTAGCTAGCTTTCAGCTTGGTTAATTATGAGCAAAAATACCTTTTAAAATAGTTTCGAGAAGAGATTTTTCCCAATGATGTAGTTTTGTTGCTTAGCTAGAATAGCCTTCATTAGGATGCAATTTAACATTTTCCTGAATTTTCACAACAACTGGCATTTCTGATGCCTGCTTGGCACAATACGAAGGAAAATTATTCCAGTAGCTCCTGTTCAGAAATCTTTATTTGTTTACATTTATGAAGGTGTGGAAAGGGAGCTGCAGGAAATAGGTTTGAAGTGCTGGTTGTGGTATGTTAATCCCTGAGGGCCTGTTTATTTTTATGCAGGATGGTACATAAATTCTGCAAACTAACAACATACAGACTGGAATAAGCAAAAAATTAGGACACTTAGCTAAGCAACAGACCTCACATTTTCTTTTGTTTGTGGCAAGGTTGGGGTTTTTTTGTCTTAAATTAGGGGATGCTGTGGGTTTCTTAATTGCTTTCTTCAGCAGCTTCTCTTTGTGACTCTTAATCTAGGACTCCACTGAGTTTCCCAGTGTACATTTTGTGAGTGAGAGCAGGATTAGTTTCATGGCATGCAAGATAACAGTGAAGGCATTGCAAGAGAAACAGTGTTGTAAATCTTTTTTCTGAATGTATTTTTTTTCTTTCCAATTGCTTTTATTTTTGACTGTGTTATAATGCACTTAAACTTCAAGGAGGCCAGAATCTGTAAAAATAAAAAGAAGTATTCATTGCTGCCAAATCCATATCTGAAGAGTTTCCACTTGAGATTTTGAAATTTAAGAAAGTTATGAGAGCAAGGAGCTTGGGCATTGTTTTCAAAATATACCAAATAAGAACTTTGATGAATACAAAACTTATACTTTATAGTTTTGTGACACTGTCCAAATAGAAAGTAATTAATATTTAAACACACACACACAAAATCAAAAACAGCTAGGTAAGCATTTCTGACCTTATTTTCTAGGTGGGGGAAACAATGATAAAGGGATTCACTCAGAAGAAGCCTTGTAGGGGTTGTTTGCCAAAGTGCTGATGAGAAATACCTTTTCATCTCTGTGTGTGTGTGTGTCTAGGTTTCAGAAGCAAACGATGTTGCCTCTCTAATTTCTCTGTAAGGAAAAATGCAAATCAGTAATGGTTATTTTTGCAGTTAGAGCCTGTTATATTCTTGGAACATGGCTGAATACCATTATCCTATCAAAGAAAATGTTACAGCAAGGGAAGAATAAATGTGACAGATGTAATGGTGAAAGCAGCACAGTAGCCTATAAGTTAGTTGAGAGTTGTGCATGAGAAAACTTTGGAAAAGCTACCCGGTATATCTTGAAATTGGTTGTAAATAATGTTAGCTTCTGACCCTTCCTCTTCTGCTTAAAATTCTGATCCAAAGGGCAGGCCAGAAACATAGAGTCCTGGAAATTGCTTGAGAACCATTTTGTGGATGTTGGACTACCAAAAGGCAAAGTAGTCCTCCAGCTCTGTAACTGGCTTCAGAGCAGTCCCTCCTAAAAGTAGGTCTGTACCTGCTCTCCTGCTGGTGGTGGTCTTGCAGGAGGCAGCCGTTAATCAACACTCCTTGCAAAGTGGTCTGTTAACGTAACCTGGTGAGATCTTGTCCGTAGGACTAACAATAACATTCTGTGTACCTCAGTGTTTTAGCTGAGTGCAGACAATGTGCATATCAACAGGCAACACCCATTTCCTTAGCTGCAAGTGCCAGTTCCAAGCAACTTGAGACAAAAATCCAGCTGCTTCACTGGTAACAATAAAAATGATGGTAATTTTTAATATTTCCTTTACTGATAAGCATGTGGGGTATTCTGCTATTACAGTTCAACAAATGTAGTAGTCATTTGTGTTGGTTACTGCTGCTCAAAATGCTTTCCAAGTACATGAGTATGTAGGCAGCTGGTATTTATTGCTCTGGGAGAGAACTTGAACTTCAGAAGGAAGGGGAGAAAATACGTACATTTTGCGTATCTTTGTTCTGTGCAGGCTACAGTTGCTGTAAATATCATGGTACACCGTAGCTGGAATAAAACAGTTTCATTTTTTAAAAGCAGTAGTCATATAGATGCTAGGTGAGAAGAGAACTTTCTGGTCCATGCATTTTTGGTTTCTTGCAGAGACTGCCAGAATTACATTTGCATTCATTTCAGTCTACGGCAAGTATTACAGAAGATTCAACTGTAAGTACTTTCCAAATATAAAGAGCACAGGGGAGAAAGGTGACTATGATTTATGGTGACATCTATTAATCTTTTACAGAATATCGTACATGTGTACTAGCTATCACCATAAAATTAACTGGTACTAATTGGTCAGAGCTGCCAACTCAGTCTGCTTATGAGTGTAACACTCTTCTTTAGGTCATGTTCGTTATACTGACATTGCATGTCAGATCCTGAATAAAGTTCATTCAGCCATTTCTGCTGTTCTTCTTGTTTGCCCTGCTATGTGTGTTTGCTGCCATCAGCGAGAGTTCACATCTCAGCAAAGACTGGATCTGTGTGCTTTGGGAAATACGTGTCTCGGGTATCTGCCCAGTGGCCACTTCTCCAGCAACAGCGGGGCTGTGGGAGGGCATCCTTTGATTGAATCATGCCTGGTGTGTTCCTCTTTTTTGGAAACTGACTGGAACAAAATGTTCAAAGCTCTTTCTTTCTCCCTTTCCTCTTTTTTTTTTCCTCCCTGTCTTTCACTTCCATGCTTCAGAAGGCTGTAACTGGGTTCATTACTGTGTGATAAATCAGCAGTAAATTTCTATGCATTTTGCTTCATCTGGGCAGCTCCTGTTCCTTAGTGACAGCTGCTTGGCTCAGCACACTGTAATTATCAACTCAAACCCAAGATGCTTTTAGGTGCTGAAAGCATACTGGTAGAGACCGAACTTGTCCTCAACCTCATCATGGGCCACAGTTTTGAAAGATCCCTTTTAGTGGTTGGTTGGTTGTGTTGTTGCTGTTGGTACTGGGGCTCTGTCAGTTCATTATCACAGTGGACCCTGTGGGAAGCTGTTGTTATCCTAAAGAGCACAGGTCTTTGGTTTTCATTAGCTGCTGACATATCGTATCATTAACTTCTGAGTAAGCCCTTTCTCTAAAATAAAGTTTTATTGATATGTGGGAGGGGATTTACGTGTGTTAGTGAAAATTTACGAAGCTCTTATTTGACCAGATGTCTGAAGGGAGCTTTGCTGAGAAACAGACCTGTCGGTTTGTTGTCTGTAGTAGAGCTGAGGCACTGTCTGCTCCTACTCTAAGCCTACCTCTGGCTTGCTAGGTGGACAGACGCGCTACGTGCTGAGTGAGTGACTGGTGCCTAGCTGTCTGCGGCCACGAGGGCATACAGAGCATAGCATTACCTCCGATTCACTAAAGCGCAAATGGCCCTGCACTCTATGTTGTGCAGGGGCTGTACATAGTTGACACTTCTGGTCTCTCACCAAACTTGTTTTAGCAAAGAAGGAGGACTGAAATGCAGAGAAACAATTTCAACTGACAGATAGCACAGTCCAAAGCTTGAGTGAATGGAAGGAGTTTTCTCATATACTCTTCAAGATCTGTTAGCTAGATGTGTTAGTTTTCATGTTACATGAAAATAACATGCAGATCCAAGAGGGGAGAAAATACGTGACATTTTTTGCAAGAGAAATGATCTGGGGTAGTCCTGCTGTTCCCATTGCCAAGCCACAGCTTTTCTTTTCTCACTGTATCTGCAGAGCAGGTTGGGTTTTCTAGCCAGACAATTAGAATAGGCACCTACCCTGCTGCTATTAAGAAAGGCTTTGAAGTATTCTCAAATCCTGCTGGGCTATAGTTTACTATAATTTACAGAGCAGTTCCAAGAAGGAGCACCACTGTTTGCTTAAGCAAAGCTTAATGCAAGGGGCATGACAGAGTCTCATTCGCATCCTTCCCTAGGATTTGGGGAGACTGTCAGACCCTGGTGAATGATGAGAAGTCACCCAGGCTGTAGAAACCTCAGGACCTTTACACACAGAATAATTTGTGTTATCATACAACAAACATACCTGTTATGGTTTTAGTCCTTTGGAGGATGCAGGACAGAAGAACCAGGTCAGCAGAGGACGTGGTGTGTGGTCTACAATAAGCAGATCTTTTTAATCTTTGAAAATTGAAGCATGAGCGATGTTCATATGGAAACAGAGGAAGAATTTTTTCCAGTGCATGTGCAACAAGACAAAAGAAAAGTCATCTTTTCTTTGCAGTTGTTGAGGATCTGATCCTGAAAAACCCTCAGCTCGTTCAGTCTTGCAAACCCTTTGTCACTTCATTTGGATGTCCTCTGAGAACTTGTAGGGCTTTTGTTTGAAGCTAGTACAATGTAATAATTTTTTGACTGCTTTGTGGCTGCAGTAGAGGATCTGGCACAGCCCAGCAGTAAAGACGAATTGTCTGGGTGTACCTTGCATCCATATGCTGCCAGTTACAACTGCCTTTCTAAGCCATTAGCACCGGGATTCTGAAACCGTTAACGGGGGCCAAGGGGGAAATGCCCTGTGAAGACATAAGCCTCTGTAGATGAGTTGCCCCAGCAAAGTGGTATGCCAGCCTGTCAGTGAAACAAAAGCAGAGCAACAGATGCCTTGCCATGGAAGGACACAGCACATCTGTAAAAGGAAATAGCCTCTTTTCCAGGTCTGTTCACCCTTTATGAAGGTTTTGTTCATCTCTTCTGTCACATGGGGCTTTAGGGCAGTATAACAGTTAGCGCTAACCCCTTCTGCTTCCCCAGAGGACAGAGTGCAAACTGAGGTTCTTTCATTTTCAGTGTATACGAAGACTCAAGATTTGTTTTCACTCCTTCCTGCTGATTTTATTTCTCAGTGAGTAATACAGGTTTCTGATCAAAGGGTGAGGAAGGTTTCTTCTTTTGCTTGTTTGCAATGCCAATGTCTTTATGTGTTTTTTGTGGGTCCTCCTGGGAGATAACCAAACCTGCAACTTTCCTCTGTCTTTAAAGGCCACTTAAGGCAAAACCCAGGAAAGGGGGCAGTATGCACAGAATCCTAAGAGCAAGTAAACACACAGCAGCAACGCCTTAACTGAGTGCAGTTAAGGAAGCAGGCAGAGACTGAACCTTCCTCTAGGAGAGGAGTTTCCGTCAGTTGGCCCAAAGAAAGCAAAATATGGCCGTGCACAAGATTCAGCTTTCCTCATGGAAAGCCACACAGTGTGCTGTGGCCTGATAGAACTGTAAAAGGTGCTCTGAAGCAGGACAAAAATTATTAGGAAAAGGGTAAATAATATGCATAAAAGTGATATATAAAAGTCTGGGTTCTGTCATGCTACTGCGATGTTTTCTCTGTTGTTCCCTTTTCTTTCCATGCACAATTGGCTGCAGCAGGGCACACCTACTCATCTAACCTGGCAGATCAGATGCTATTCTGTCTTTTAGTAAAATAATTCAGCAAAAGGTAAAGACTAAGTATGTGCTTAACTTTTATATAAGGGGATAGAATTTGGGACTGTGAGCTAAGCATGTGGTTTATTCCTTCACAGGCTTGAAAGCTCCATTTACTTTTCATATTTCCTTTTGAAAGGCCACCGGTAAAATCCTTCTGTCCTCCCTTTTATCAAGGTACAAAATTATTTCTTTTTCCTTTTAAAATGAGAAGAAAAAAAGCAAAGCAGAGAAACCTACATCAAAAATAAGGCAATTTCCTTTGAATTTCACCTTTATACCCACTTAGGCCAAGCATGAATATGGCTCAGTCTCTGTATGTATGATGTTTCTTCCGGGTCCTTCTTCTCAGGCTGGCATCCTGGGATGCTTTTCAGACTATGTCTTTTTCTGAAAACAGAGATAGAAAAGAGTTAATTCTTTGAAGCCAGGATGTTTATTAGCCCTTCTTCCCTGCAAGTGTCTGTTATAGGAGATATGCTAGATGGTACTTCCCGGTCCTTGGCTGAGTGCTTCTCTTTCTGCAGCACAGAAGATCACTAAAGATTAGCATCATACTGAGGGAAAGGACTTCCTGGTCTGAGCTAAGAGAAGGGTAGTGATGGTGTGATTATTGTCTCCAGTTAACTTAAACATGGAAGATGGACCAGATTTGCCACAGTAAAATAATACTAGCAGAGGTCTTATACAGCAACTCGTGCACAATAGCCTTTAAGTTTTACGATTGTTAACCTTTTGGAAGAAGTGCATTGAGATTAGCATTTACAAATTAAGCATATACACATCTGCAAAGGCAATGTTTGGTGGAAATTCCAGCACAGTTTTCTGATTCATGGTATGACTTACCATACTGTGCTGAAAAGCTATTAGTAGTCTGGAAGCAGCATAGAAAGAGAAATGCAGAGTGATTAATATCTGCTATTTATTCCAAACAGAGAGTGTCAAATTTAGCTTTCATTTATTTTAAGATATCCCAATTGTTTTAATATGTAACAGATCAAATCCATATTTGATACATATTTATAATTAAAATAAAAAGCAGTTTCAAATTGCTTAGGCTTGAGGGCCTTGTGTACCTTAGGTTTTGTATACAAGGGCAAATTTATGCCTGGAAAAACTGTGAACTTCATTATTCTTGTTTTTCTGAAGGGTGAATTTAGCTCATAAGGCTCATGCACTTAAAATAATGATAACATTTTTATTATAATTTATTATTTAGTAGTTCTTATTTTATTATAAGGATCTAATCAAGTATGCCTATCTGTAGCCAAACTGAGGGGATCTTAGCCAACTAAAACAAATCAGTTACTGTAACCAAAGAGTAAGATAAAAAGCCTCACCAGAAATAAAATATTAACCCCAAAAGACGGCAAACACTTGAGTTTCAGCCAGAGAAGAGCCATGCCAGCTACAGCAAAATCAGTTTTCAGTGGGCTAGAGCTGTGGTGCCCCTGCTGCTGCAGGCAGGTCAGGGAGGGCTGGGCACTCCTCCCAGGAGCTGCAGCACTATGTCACGAAGTGAAGCCTAATTCTCAGGCAAGACAACAGACACTCTAGGATTTAAAGTATATATCCTGCGAGGATTTAAGTTGTAAATAAAGCAACTGAAAGGTTAAGCTGCAGCAATCACAGTTATTGGATTTATCATCAAATGTAATGCTCTTGACAGCTAGGAAATTCCTGGGAATTATGCCATTCCTATGAGTGCTCACAGGTTTGCCTTTCATAAATGTCTCCAGTTCTTCCAGAAAGACCACTGCCTATTCAACTTGTCCATTAAATGTCTCCTCAAGGTCCACTTGGGGTCTTATGCCTGTGCAAAATCTGGAAAATCACTGATGGCCACTCTGGGGTAGCTGCTTTACAACTGTTGAATTAAACTGTTCTTTTTCAATTAAAAAAAACAAAATTCAATATGATTGAGAAGCCATATTTGTATGAGTAATGTGACAAGGCCCAAGTGCCTTTCTGACCTAGTTCTTCTGTCAATCTGCCGTACTCAGTTTTCTATAGCCTGTACCAGCATCTTCCATTTAGAGCAGAGTATCCAAGGAGTGGGTTTTCTTTGGGGTTATTTTCCTTCTGTTAAAGAGGTGTGAGTTGAATCTCAGCTGCGGACTGTATGTATGAAAACATGCTGCTTGGTTTTTTGTGCCTACAACGGCTGGGCACCGGTCTCGTATAAGAATTTGGTGCTGCTGTATGGTAAAAATTAAACAGCAATAGCACTACACAATAATACAGACAGGATAATCAGTAATGAATACCGTATGGGTTAAACACATCAAATAATCAGAAATATACTCTCAGAACTGAGCTGGCCTAATTCTGCATCCAGGCAACCCTGACAGGCTAAAAGGGTAAAAAAAAAAAAAAGAAAAAAAAGAAAAAAAAGGTGGTTGTTCACTTTTATTGCAATGTTAGTGAGTAGATATCTCAATGTGCAACATTTCTACTCTGGCAATAGCACACAGAGCTGTAAAGGTGCTGCATTGCAGAATCTGACGACCATCGGGCTAGACTTGCTGTCTGCTGTTCATAGTGATGTTGCATCCTCCCACTATGGGATTTTCTGAATTTCCACCCCTCTTTTTATGTAAATAACAAATGGTGTACAAATTTGGTATACTACCTGAACAATCACTCAGGCATTTACACCTGGGTTTTGTTTGGGTTTTTTTTGGCAAGATCTTAGAAATAGTCAAGTCTTCACAATTGCAAGACAAATGGTGGGAGAAGAAATGAAGAAACTCAGAAAATGTCTTTCTGTGGCACCTCATGTCACATCACAAGCTTGAGTCTTTTCTGTGGCTGCTTTTTTCTTATGCAACTGAAAATATGTTTGTAACATTACCTTGTTTGATTACTTGGCATCTAGGAAATCCTCTTTACCTTCTCAGAGTCCTGGCACAACACATTACATCACAACAGTTCCACATGTGTACTGCTATCAAAATTTTGAACAGTATCCTAGAAACAGACTCAGCAGATTATTTGAGTGGGCATGCAGCACAACAGGATCTTCTAGTGTTGGTAGTTCAGTGAGCAGTGATGACGGAGCCTGTCTGCTGTGGCTCTTACTGTCCATCAGGCAGTGAGTCTGTGTTGCAGCCTCTCCATAAGGACAGATCCCTGCCCTGTTGTTCTCATAAGACATATGTGAACATAGCTGAAACTTACAGCATTTGTGGTATTGTAGTTGGGTGAAGTGTTCAAGATGAGATACACTCATGCATACCACGTAACTATGTAATTTTTGTGCTCTTTAGGAAAACCAACTGTGAAAGGAGACCAGTGTGAACTTTGGTCATGCAGAGATATAGGGAGCTGATCTTATGTTTTTATCACAACCTTGTAGAGTGTGATACAAGAATATGGCTTCCAATTGGGAAAAACAACTGGAAACAACTTATTCTAAAAGGTTGTTGAATTTTTTTCCAGAGAAGAGCCATGAAAATGACTCACAAACTTTCTTTGCCTTACTGAGAAGAGCGTCAATTATGTATATTTAATACCAGACCTTAAAAAGCTGTTCAGCTGGCAGAGAAAGTCTCCTAAAGCCCAAGGGAGGGAGGTGCAAGCCAGGCAAGCTAAAAATTAAGAGGCAAAGAAAAAGGCATGCATTTTTATTAGCAATGAAAATTATTACACATTAGGGCAAGTGAATAGTTCAGGCTTTCAAATCAAGACTGGGACAGCCACTTTCTGGAGGCAGTCTCCTGCCAGGCACAAGTCATTCAACTCAACACTATGCCCCATGCTGTGTAGAAGGTCAGCTTAGGTGGTGTAGTGGTCACATGTGGTGGTAAAATGTTCAGACCTATTGTTTGTGACCAAGGGGAAAACGCTTTCACTCTGTCACAGCATTTCACTTTTCAGTCATGTACAGAAACATTTTAGTAATTTATACTGGCGAGTGTCCTGCTGTCTGTGCCTGGAACCAGTCACATCCAACTCAGTGAATTCAATGTGGTGAGGTGATCCTGAGTTGCCTTTTTTGCTGGGACCCACTCCAGATCATGGTGTGACCCTCTGTGTTCAGCCTCGCCATCAGAGTTAGGTTATGTGGGGAGTTCAGTCTCATGCCTGCAGATAGCGTTTGCAGGATAAGGCTTCGATGCATCATTTCCAGTGTGATGTGTTATTTGCTAGTGAGTGCAATACCTAGAAGTCCAGTTCTGTTGGTGGGATGTCTCTGAGACCTCGAGATGGGAAGAGAGTCCTTTTCTGCCGCTGTGCCAGCCAGTTGCCTGCGGTTATCCATGGGAGTTCCTTGCTTTTATGGGCATGGCTGTGTGGTTATTATTTAACACCAGAGCCTCCTTTCAGCATTTACCCTTGTTTAATTTGCTCAGTCTCACTTCATATTTTATGTTGCATTTTCTCTAAAGTGTTTCAACTCGACTTAGCTGTTAGCTTAATGTAACATATTTTTTTACAGTAATCAGACAGGATCTTTTAAACCAGGGATGATGTGCTCTTAAAAGTACAAATAGCAGCTCAAAGGCAATCACCATTTAGAGTCAAAAGGAGAAAAATGCATAGCAGCCCTTTTAATGTTTGCGTATCTTTGCTTGTGAGACAATGTTATGAGACAATTTCTTTGGTAATTCAGTTATACCACCTACTTGGCCAAATTCTGCTTTGTTTCTTCAATGTTAATCCAGGATAATCTCTTGGACTTCAAAAGAGATAATTGGCTTTATCCTGATATTAACTGAAAGCAGATTTTGACCTGAATTTTACAGCATATCTCCTGCTGAAATCTCCTCCTACTGAAGATGGTGTCACTATGGCTAGGGCCTCGAGTGTGCTAAATGGATTTTTTCCTTAGCTTGTATTTCCGTCACATCACATGTGTTTGATTTACTTACATTGTTCTTATATTCAATATCTGCCCATTTAGTCACATTTACTGTCATTTTTTATTTGTTTAGTAACTCAGTGCAGCTCAGAAAGGTAGCAGGGATGGATAGAGCGTGACAAGTTACAAATACATTCTGTGCAGATCTCTTCTGCGGCTTGCTGTGTTTCAGTTTTGACAGTTTGGTTTATGGGATGGGTTGTTTATTCAAATGCTTGGTTTATATAAGAGCATTTAGCAGCAGCTGTAAGTGTACTACACAGAAGTATTTAATATGTTTCTTATTTATTTTTACTCTATTGTTTGTGAAGTTCTCCAGGAACTTCACAAAAAAACCTTTGTACTACTAGGGCAAACAGCAGGGGTGTGCTGGGTTCAAAATGGAGAGGACCCACACAAAATTCAGTCAGTCAACTGTGTTCATCACGAGGTCTTTGGCAGCTGTGGAGAAAACCAAGTGAAAAACTGCCTCTGCTGCAGATCTTCTGCAGACGTCAGTAGGACAGGATCTCATCCCTGCTCCCTGTCTTTGTGGACATTTTCAGATGGCGACACTGGTAATGTGGACCTGAACTTCTCTTTCTAGGAAAGGAAAAGAAGCATCCTTCTGCTGATACTGGTCAAGCAGAGAGAAAGAGAAGAATTCCCCAAGAGGCAGGGTTGAATGGCAGGTTTGGCAGGGGGTAGAGGGGAGTACGTGTGTATTAGTAAGCATTTTCTAAAGCTCAGGTCACGAGGTGTGCCACACTCCCATGCTTAGGAGACATGCCAGGGCAGCAGCCCTCCCGGCGTGCCTGCCTTGTAACTGGTATTAGCAGACGTGAGGGATGCTGGTTAACTTGTGTCCATGGGGTTTTGGTTCAGGTTTGTCTTGTGCTGACTGCATTTTGTGCTTTACTAGAAAAGACAGTGCTGAGGAGGAAATATGAGCGAAAACCAAATTCCTACTGACTTCAGGGGAGCTGCTCAGGTAGTGGGCCCAACAAAGGGTACTCGTATAAATGCATCACCACAATAAAACTTAATCTTACCTTGCAGTCTCATTTCAAGTGTACTTGGCTGTTAATGGGACCTGTGGCCTCTGCCAGGAGACCTGGTGTTGGAGGAGGGCGCAGGCTAAGCCCCCTCTGCAGCCACCAGCTGTGGGGACAGGAGCAAGCCCCAATGGGTCTGGTGTGGCATGACAAGAAGATGGTTTTCCTCACTCTGGTCCCAGGGCATGGCTGCTATCATGCTGGCCTAGGGGTTTCTGGCAGGTGCCAGCTGGGTCTGGTGGACATCTGATCCTTGGTGCACTGCCCACCTGGCAGAGCCATGATGGAGTTACCTGGGGACATCTCTCGCTCTTCTTTTCTCTCCAGCACTGGGCTCCGCTCATATGCATGCACATGGATATGAAGTGCATTTATATGCAGTGTACTTGGGTTATGTCGCTGCAGGCTCAGGGTGTGGGGGACACACATTTTTCTCTTGTAGGCCGTGGGCCTTTTCTCCAAATGCTGGTGACAGCAGTGGGGACAGGCTGTTCCATTTATTCCCACTGCTCTTACCAGCAGCACTCTGTCTTCCATCTTTTAGTAATGGAGGCAAGGTGGTTTCTGCATAAGTGGTCATCTGGTTTGGAACAGGCATGTGGTCAAGCATGGAGGCAGGGGTTGGTCTGTATCTGAATATATCCTAAATTATTGATAGGATTCAGTCCTGGTTCCTGTAGTTAAGCAGCTGAGGTGAGACTCATGCCTTTGCAGAAGCTGGCCTGGTGCCTTTGCACTTCCATTTATTTCACTGTGTTTAAGGTTTATGTTGCAAATAGGCTTTGTCCAGGCAGGGTTAAATTTCAGTGTTTGAAAAAGCAGTTAAATGCACTGAGGTTAAATTCATCTGTAGATGCTGACTGTTTTGTACAATTTCAGCAACAGAAGCTGTCAGCCCTGTTGAATTGGCCAGTTAAACTGCCCTTACAGCTGCTTTATTTAGCTTAAACATTGCAAATGGATAATGTATTCTAAAAAATTTGGTACAGTCTTTTAAATATTAAATCTTTTAATGGAAGCTTGTGTTGAAAGGAAAATGTAAAATGAGTTAAATAAAAATGCCTAAGGACTTTAATGTCTGGATCAATTGATTCTAGACAGCAGTTCAGCTAAGGCCCTGTCCATATGCTGACTAAAACCTTTGCCCATCTTTTTATTCCTTTTACTTCAGAGCAATACTGTAAATTAAGTTTGTGAGAACGAAATTTCTCTCTTATTGTATTGGTAGTATCGGACAGAGAGGGAAAGCAGTTGAACAAGTGGTAAGAGAACCAGTGACTAAGTTTGGTTTAGTTGAAAGATGGCACATTTTGTTTTCTTGGATTAGGTTAATTTTAAAACTTTTTGGCTTTGGATGAGACTGTTCAGGTGTTGTTAGAGGTAAAAAAATAGAAGTGGTATGAGAAAGGTTTGGTTTGTTTTCTGATTCTTTGTCTTCATGTTTTAAAAAAACCAGCATTGGCTGTTATGTCTGCTCTGCAGCAGACATCCTAATGCGATGATAAACGGCCTTTTCCCAGATGACACTTAATTCCATATCTTCTTATACAGCAAATGCGCTACTCTCCAAATATGAATATATGAACTCAGTCTTTTTGGACAAAGCACTAATGAATGACACATAGGCATTTGATTCCTTCCATGACATGTGCCCCACTCTACAGGCAACCCTGTCTCTGTGCAGCTGTAAGCATGGACCCCGTCCCATCCTGGCCTTGAAGCTCAGTTCTGACCTCCATTTTTTCTTCTCTTCACAGTTGTGCAGCACATCAAGCGCCATAATATCGTTCTCAAAAGAGAACTGGGAGAAGGAGCCTTTGGGAAAGTCTTTCTGGCAGAATGCTATAACCTCTGTCCTGAGCAGGACAAGATCTTGGTGGCAGTGAAGGTAAAAGAATCTAGGGTTTCCATTATTAATTCATGGTTGCAACTAATGCTATTTTATTTGTAAATGATCATTTTTGCCTATTCCATAGCCAATATAACTGCTCTGATATATGTGGAAGGGATCACAAGGCTAATGGGGTGTTAAGAGAATGTGGTATTTGATCTTACTGTGGATTATAAAATGAGAGCTGAATTTCGTAAGGAAAAGGGGGAAACAGACTGTGTCACAGAAGGGCAAAATCTTTTACGATCTATCTAAAATATAATTAGTGAAAAATAATGTCTAGGTCATTAAAAATACATATGACATATATGTGTGTCTAAAAAAAATAATCTATTACTAGCTAAGTGAATAGGTTATGTGTAAAATTGCTAGTCAAACAAGGCCTTTCTTTTTCAGGATTATGCCATTCTTCTAGTTAACCACTGAAATTAACTTTGGGTAATTGTCATTAATGTAGCTACCAGGATTGTTATAACAAATTCGTGGATCATATTGTCATGTGCTGTTAAACATTTGCTGCACAGAAATCCAAAAGTCATGATATGTTAGACGTGGAGTGCAGAGGAGGAGGAAACTACAGGTAATGGCCATAATGTTGGAGTTTCAAGTATACAGACTAGTTCTCACATTTCTGGGGCAAAAAAAAGATGGAGTTTGTTTGGTTCTCATCAATGGCAAAGACTACATGATACATTGGGAATCTACCAAGGACTAAGAAGATTTCAAGCTTGATCTCGGAGCTTGGACACCAAACCTGCTTCACTATACCAAACCTTTTTGTCCCGCAAAATGGAAGGGCTGAGACTGTTGACCTCAGCTATGGATGTATGCTAGAAAACAATACCAGTGAAACTACACTCTAAGAGTTTGCAAAGTCTCCCTGGCAACAATCTCTTATCTCCATCTGTAGTGTTCTGCCAAAAGCTGAACAAGGTGTTCAGCATTTGAGGTATCTCATTAAATGCAGGGGGAATACACAATCAGAATCTGAGCTGTGCCTAGGGATCAGAAAATAATTTTATCTGACCAGTCACAATTAAGCAAGCATGTGACATTTTGAATCAAAACATACAGTAAAACAAATCATCTTTTTGAATTTGGAAGTTTTGGGTCAGACAGTGAGAAAACATGAAAGGAGGATGGACTTGTAGAATGCTTTCTTGCTCCATCATAAATAACAGGGGTTTGGAGTTTGCCAAGCTTACAAGCTTTTTGATACCTGGGAGTTGTTCAGTCATGTTGACTGGTGAGAAAAAAATTAAGCCCTGAAGGGATATATCATAGACAGGAGAAAGCAAAGAGATAGGAGATGACAAAACTAGATCTGAATGAATTTTCTATTGTATTTTGGTGAAGCTAGAGTGGAAATTGCCTTTCCTCTATCACTTCAGGGAACTGCTTGATAGCAAAATAAAAGTCTTTCCATTCACTTGCTCTCTTTGAAAGTCCTGACCAAATGGAGCCTCTCACTTCTGCTGTTAAATGCTCTGCCACACTCACTCTCTGCTGCTCTTTCTCAGTATAATTCACAAAGAAGAAAGGAAGACCATTCAGCCTTTAAAGGGAGAGATGTCTCCATGGATTTAGATGACAAATCTATCGTTTTCTGGACCAGTTGTCATACTGTTATTTTTTTTTTTACCAAATCCACTCCTTGTAGTGTTCTTAATAAAGACCTTCCAGGCAGCTGTGGGAAGAATTACCTCTGGGTTTCTTGCATTGGTTCTTGAAGATGTGTCTCTGTCTGCCATCAAAGAGCAAATTTTTTGGCGAGCTGTGCCGTTGGATTGATTCCCATATAACTGAAGGGTTAATTGCCTGGCACTTCTCTCTTTCACCATGGTACCAACCATAGCTCACAGGTATCGTCCAGTTACTGTGAAGGTCAAGGTATGGGACCTCACCGGTGTGCAGAGAGCTAGCCAGAGGTCTGTGTCTGGACTCCACCACTGGGCACAGGGTTTGACAGTGAAAATGTGTGGGGTTTGTCTTTTTTTTGGGAGGGTGTGGTGGGGTGGGGTTTTTGGGGGGATTTTTTTTAGTCTTAGAGAAGCAGACCTGGATGCCAGCAGTGGAGGGCAGCTTCTCCCAGTGCACAGCAAAGGCTTTAGAGAGGTTCACCCCCATGGGCAAAACCACAACACATCTGTCTCAGTGAAATAAAATTGGTGAGCTGAATGGGTATATGTACTTGCTGAGGAGAAAGGCAGTGCCAGGGGGATGACAGCACTGAGGAGGCACAGTTTCACCTGCATGGGGCTGGGGGATCAGGAGGGCTGGTGGTCCACACCAGCTGCCTGTGCAACTCTGTGATTTGCGCCTGGCCCTGAGCATTGCTCCAACTGACTCAACACACATCCTTCTGCTTTTCAGCCAGCTGGTATCTGAAATGCTGATGTAGCAGCAGCAAATTATCTAGGAACTAAGAGGCCCAGAAAAATCTGGGAAGATATAAAATCAGGCTTAGCATAAACAAACCAAAGTGCTTGAGCTTTTGTTCCTTGGAAGATGAGAAAAACAATCTGTTTAAATTTGTTTCAACTATGAGATATTTTGCGGGGAGCACTGAGTGTTTGGAAATGCTTTCTGTGGGTCAAACTCTGTGAGCAGAGAGCTTAACCACAGGTTAAGGTGGTTGCATGGACACTGTACTAGCCTTCCCCTGGTGTGAGTCTGTACATGACAACAGTACACCATTTGCTGCAGACACTTTTAGAGAACAGAGGGTAGAGGAAGGAAAAGTTATTGTTTTCTTGTGGGCCATTTTGCCATGCCACAATGGTTGTTCAGGCCTGGATCAGTACTGTCCTCATAGGGTTAGATCTCCAGGCATGGCAGGTGTTGCACTAGTTTAACCTGGCCAGAGGTGTAGGTGAGAATGACTGTCAGGGCACAGGTTCCCAGCTGCCTCTGGCTCCCTTGGGAGGTGGGAAGGGGATTCACCCTGTGCTGTCCTGGATTGTGCTCAGCTAACAGACTGCTATGTGCATGAGGTAAAGAACATTTCCATGGCACCTGCAGAGGAAAAACAAAGGTTTCCAACTTTTCGGGTCTTCCATTCAGAGAAGGTTCAAAACCACCCCATCATTCCTTGAGGAAATATACCACTCAGCTCTTGTATGGTGATGGAGAGCAGTAGTAAGGATTTCATAGGGAAAGGCTGAAACAGTATAAAAGGCAGCTGTTGTGAGAGTTTCATTACCAAGTCATACTGATATTGCTGAGAGCCATGTACCCCTGCTCTAGGTCTGACTTGCCCGTGAGTGCAGCTTTGTGCTATTAGGGTGGACTAAGGAGCTGTCAGTTTGAACTCATTACACTGCACAGGTCTGCAGAGACCAGATGGTATGCGGACACCTGGGCAAGGACTCTGTGGAGAAGAATAAGCATGGGGTGGCAGTCCAACTGTCACAAGGATGAACTCAGCAGACATGGAGCTCCTGCAACAGCCAGGGGGTCCCTCTGTTGCCCAAGGGAGTATGTCCCTCCTCCTTAGCTGCTGGCTTGAGCGGCTGGAAAGGACATGCGGTTTTATCTCAGTTCCTAATCAGGAAAAGCTCCTATCGACTGGTGAGAGTGCTTTGTATGCAGAGCTTTGGCATATTTGTCAGTCATGATAATAATAATGAGTATGTCTTTTTCTCTCTTACACTCTTACAGTTTTATTTTGGTTTTATTTTTTTTTTTGCACTGAGAACAAGCTAAACGCATTAGTCAATGTCATTTCTATGTAAATTCTATGTACTTATTTTTGTCACTTTCCAGTCTCTTCTTTGCCTGACTGTGTCAGCTATCTCTCATGCATTGTGTCTATTCTGTGTGCTGTATGAAATAATGAAAAGGGGGTTTTGCAATGGTGGGTGACAGAAATTCAAGTTGCCCCTTCGTAGCAGAAACACTGCCTGAGTTTTACCTGGGTTTTAGACCTTTCTGCGTTTTGCTGTCTGACAGAAAATGTGTAATTGCCATGGCAACTGCTCTGTCATATGATAATTTTGCTGTTTCTATGAGATAAAAAGCATCTTCTGAAATATACAATATGCCATCCTCACAGGGCAGAGCTGTCAGCATTTTTACTGTCTTTACAGGGAAAGAGCCTGCTGGAAAGGGTATCAGCCTATGCTCCTCCCTGTCAATTTTTTCCCAGGTTGCTATTATTTAAAAAAGATTTTTATATTAATTGTTTTTCTAATTCTGTTGTTGAGAAGAATTACAGTCCAATTACTTTATACATAAAGCCACCAGAGGAAACTCAAGTGACAACAGAATTGTTCCCAGTGATTTCATTATATAGTGTAGATTGGACTGTGGGTTGGTGCCTGTATCATGTTAAAGCATCATTCCAGAGCCTGGAAGTGTGGAAGACATTTCAATTTCAGTCCTCGCTCAGTTCAGATATGATTGTGTGGGAACCCTAGTGGGGAGCCAATTTGATACCCACTTTAGATGATGTAGCCGTGCATAGTAATATATCATAGCTTGTGAAGCTTTGATGATGCAATATCCTTGTTGCATCATCACTGGTAAAACTTGTGGAAAAAAGATTCTGGGTCTGAAGACACAAGAGATTCATAAGTGGGTCCCTCAGGGAAGGGGCATCTGTGGCATGAGTGATTTCTGTTGCCTCTAGGATCCATAGAGCCTGAAAGCCACAGGAAA
Organism: Phalacrocorax aristotelis; assembly: GCF_949628215.1. Lineage (NCBI taxonomy): Eukaryota > Metazoa > Chordata > Aves > Suliformes > Phalacrocoracidae > Phalacrocorax > Phalacrocorax aristotelis. The sequence continues at coordinate 38,225,507 of NC_134311.1, read as the reverse complement.
AAGCCCCTGAACTTGGTAGATGGCTATCCAGTCTGCCTTGCTCCTTGCCTCCCAACCTGAACCTTATTATAGTACCTGTTCGTATCTCAAGACCTGTGGTTGCCGTTTCACAAGCAAAACAAGTATTTTCTCTGACAGTAATCTTTTAGGTCCTTCTTCACACATGCATACATATAATACTAGAAAAGCTGTCTGAATTCTCTGGTAAAGAAAAAGCTTGAACAAGCCATGACTGCTGCAGCTAAAAACTGCTTTTGTTGGCAGAATGATTGTATCAACTTGTTTTGTGTCTGTTCTGATGAGTGTGGTTGGTCCCATGCTCTGTGTATGAATTCAAGGTAGAAAATAAAGTGACTAGATGGCCAGGAAAAAGCATCTTTAGTTAAAACAATGCCACTACTTTTCTGTCTCATCTTCCTTTGTATTAAGTCTAGGTGTAGTTAAAATCCAGAGGTGCAGGGCCCAGATATCACTTTCTGTGAATAATAATTTGTGAACAATGGTAAACTGCTATCTTTCTTGTACTGTTTTAAAAATATTGTTTGAATTAGTATAGTGCAACCACTGTACCTTTTGAAGGTAGAGCCTTGTCAATTATAATTATTCCTCATCTAATTGGTGTCAGAATTTTTTTTTTTTGGTGCATGAAAGTGTTTCCTTACTCAGGAAGTGTAGTTCTTAAGACATTTGAAACCGCCTATGCGTGGCAGTTAAATTAGCATTATTTTTTTTTACAACACTTAAGTCTCCTAATTGATCCAGTGTTGATATACTTCCTTCAAAATGAAAATATGCAAGAGTTTATAGCTGTATAAATAAAAGGGGGTGAGAAAAATTGACAGCCCAGAATTGTGACCTGCATCTACTTCATCTCTGTCTATCATTTTAAGATTAATTGTCCAGTTATTTATACATATGCTTAATCTTAGGCATGTGAGTAGATTTACTGAATTTTAGAGGATTTTCTGGCTGAAGTCTCAGATTGTAAGTTCTGGTCCAGGGACATACCCTTCTATAAATCTACCTAATGTATAGCACACCATAGGGGCCAACATCAGCAACAGCGACATTAGTAATACATAAAGAATGCATCTACGTTCCCACTAAATATTTTAAGGAAGCAGGGTTTTATTTTAAAGAACATATGAGAAAGGTAAATACCAACAGGATACTAGAATTTGCCTTTAAATGCTAAAGGATATGAACCAGCTGTGTACTAGTATATTCTTTTGATAAGATCAGTTTATTTGTTCCGTGTTTGGAAAACACTTGGCACAGTAAGATCATGAGTATTCCTACATCCTCTTACACGAAAAAATCATTGTTTGGAATAACGTGTGGCAGAAGAATGAAAATTGTACTGCTGTTGTTTAATTGCACTTAAGCATCACATCTGCATTTCTAAAAGAGTTACTAAGAAAGTACTTCCTCCATTCTTTATGCAGTAGAGTGTCCTTATCTTACCCTTACAGTGCCATCCCACGTGTTCGCTACCTTCTGCAAACAACTCCTCTTCCTTACATTTTTGTTTTCTCCACCAGACACTGAAGGATGCCAGTGACAATGCCCGCAAGGACTTCCACCGTGAGGCAGAGCTGCTAACTAACCTGCAACATGAGCACATCGTCAAGTTCTATGGCGTCTGTGTCGAGGGTGATCCGCTCATCATGGTCTTTGAGTATATGAAGCACGGAGATCTTAACAAATTCCTCAGGTAAATCTACGAACACATATTGTGCTGCTGAGACAGGAGTGGGCAGAGAAGGTAGGTGTTGCTGGTACTTAATGTCAAATTAACTACTGCCACTAGAAAATGAGGACACTTGGGAGAGCAAATCTGTGCAATTCTTGTCTTCTGTACTGGGATGTGAGGCTCATTGTTTCTTTGCTTATTTAGAAATACCATTAAGTCAAGCCTTACACTTTGCACCAAAGGAGTGAGAACGAAAGAAATATTGTTTCCAATATATTTCACTGTATTCTGAAATATTTGGTTATAAATCTTACAGTAGGAATCATTTTCTTGCAGGCTTTCTGGTAGCACTTGGGAAGATCCCACTCAACACCTATCACTATCTGTAGGCATCTAAGAGCTTTTGAAATCTAACCCCTTTTCTCTTCCCTCCTCTCAGTGTTTTGGAAAGACTGCCATTAATCTGAAGGAAGGATACTGTGAGCCACGGAAACTTCAGTGCAGTGGAAAATGCTACCTCTTGGGGTCTGGATGAGGGCTTTATTTCATAAAGCTGTTCAGGAATGTGCCTCAGAAATTTAAATTTGGCAATAAAACAGTCATAAATAAGTAGATGGTACCTAAGGTTCACAGTAACAGGTAACTCATGAACCAGGAAGTTTTGAACAGTGGCCTAGTGTATGTGCCATTTCCACTAGCTTGCACTCATTGACATAAAAATAAACATTTAAGAGACAGCTTTTACTCCTATGTAAAAAAAACCAAACCCATTTGCATAAGGGACTGTTCTTTCAAGGTCTTCTATGTGATTTTCATCAAGGGATATCGCAAAGGCATTTCAATGTACTGAGATCTCTCTTGCCAAAGATAACTAGGGGTACCACCATTTTGGAAAGATTGTAGAACAATCAAAACAGATGTCCCATTAAATGGGTCCAGATTTTCTGACTGAAATGGCTAGTGACTGCTAGTGTTGCCATTTATGCATTTTTGATAGCCTGTGTGAAATGAGTTTGCTGTCTTTCTTATCTCTGCTGAACAAATAGCTACACCATAAAAGTAAATGACTTCAACTAGCATCCTCCCTTATTTGCAGGGCTGCCAAGTTTGGCAGAGAGGCAGGGGTCTGAACTGGGGATGCAGAGCAAACACTACTTACTTTTCCCAGACTGATTGTCTCTCTGGCAGAGGATTTAAGTATATTGTCAGAGCCATGTCTGGGCATTTACATTTGCCTGGTTGGACCTCTGCCGTGGATCAGGAATGAACTGCAGTTTCCTAAGATGCCATCCCAATACTTTTTCAGGACATTGAATTTCCACTAGAAGAAGCCAGATTCACAGCTGATAAGAAATAATTTCTTATTTCATAAGAAATACTTATTCTTTGATTCTTTAATTGGCCTTTTCCTACCTCGTAACTCTGATTTTAAATTACTGTACAGAAAGGTAGTTCAGCAGACAGTATATTTCCTACTTTAGATCTTATCTTTTTAAATTATATTTTAATTATCTTTATTTTTAAATTATCTTTTAATTGTCTTTAGAACATAAAATGATTATGCTGGGACAAACTGTAAAACCTAAGCTCCAATTTGTCATTCCTCTCACATTTGCAGCAGCTTGTGCTGCAGATCAGAGGTTAGCTGTAAGCGGGCTGTAAGAGCCTGTATTTCTTACCCTGCAGCGCCACCAAAGGCTGTCGGGGAAAAATGAATCAGAAATTTAACCCAAACGAGCCTTGCTGTCTGCATGCGGCCAAAAGCTGTTTCACATCTAATACTAAAGCCTCGAAGTCAGGCCTGCCCTGTGCTTCCTCTGGCCTGATGAAGCCTGATGGGGATCCAGAGAAATCTCTGTCAATGTTCCTGGCTGTTGCAGACACTGAGGAGCATATAATTTACAGTCAGCACCAAAAGGACAAGAAAGGTGAATGGAGCATTAAGAATAATCCAAAAGTTTCATTAGGTACAGATCATGTCCTCGAGGAAGCTAGCAAAAGATGAAGAGGGCTCTAATTTAGCAACTCAGAGCTTCATGTCTGAGAACAGTTATTAAAAAAATCATGCAATGATAAGGTACAGTGCTTTTCAACAGGAATTTGCCTATGAGTCTTGGTTAGAGTTTTCATATCCTTCTATTTATTACCCCCCAACCCAGACCAGTTGAATGGCCACCTGTGGTAGTGAGCTTCATTGCCTGGTACCAGATGCAGTCCCAGCAATGCTGCACACCCTCCTTCATCTCTTTCTCACATCTGTCACTTTATTCATGAAGTTCTTCCCTTGGGGCAATTTTAATATCATATTTCTAATAGGTAATGTCAGATTTGATCTCACAGATTTGATTCATTTGCAGCTTTTTTCCAAACTCCTGTGCCCTTCCCCTAGGGATGAATTCAGGCCTCACCTTTGTTGATTACAAGGGTGATTCTCCAAAACTCCTCTTTGTAGGAAGGAAGGACTTCTGAGAGAGAACAAAAATCAGTTCTAGGATATTTAAAAAAAAATAAAGTTGAGGAGGGAAGAGGAGAGGTGGTCTTTTAGGAAGAACAGTCTGCAGGAATGGAATAAAAAAGGCTTCTGAAAACTCAGAATAATGGAATGGATGGAAAGGGGTACTCAGAATATTCTAAAGTGTATCAAATGAGGAATGTTTGCCAGATGACCTCACTAATCGGATAAGGATTAGCTAGTAATGCGTACTAGAAAAGGTTGTGTGTAGGAATGTTTATATCTGTATCTTCGAGATACTAGGGTGTTATGTGTGTACTGGAGCTAACATAGTCAAGATGGGTGAAGCACATGTGTTCCAGTACTTTGCTGGGCTTTCCAGATGCAAACCAGCTTTCCTTCTGCTGGAGTGTATACAAATTTGTCATTAATCAGTGATTATTGCATCTTAGGGACTTGATAGATCTTGAATAGCTTGCATTTCTGAAGCTGTTTAGTTGTTTCGAATGGTGTCATTTTTGTGTCCTCTTCTTATTGTCAAGACTTCCCATTTCAGGCAGGACTCACCCTTGGTGATGACATATGCAAAAAATTACTTCCTGCTGTGCATTTGGATAGGAAATTAGAAGTGCAAGTGTAAAATTGCTGCCCCTGTTTCTCAGATGGCATCTCAGAAGGAATTTGCTCTTTCTTCTTTAAGAAAAGATGGAAAGGTCAATGGCCTTTCTCCGTGTAGAAATCAAGGAATGATGGTCGCAGGAAAAGTGATGCTATGCATGCCAATTCATTGCCTTTCAGTCTTATACAGTGACAAGGTTTTCCTCAGTTGCCAAACAGCTGCATTTGCCAGCCGTTCTCCAGAAGAGATTAGTAGAACAAAACAGGAGAAAGGTGGTGGTTTCAGACAGAGAGGCATATTATGAATGCATGTGCCTCGTTTCCATAAGTAACATATCACCTGTTGTGTAACGCTCTTCACACCACCTGTCTTTCGCACAATGAAGGAAAACAGTAATTAAAAAATCCAGGGTACAAATCTCCCCCTATCTCACCAATGAATTTGTAGCCCTTTTGTTAATATATTTGAATGAGTCAGTTGTGTGGTTTTAGGCTCACTAATGCCTCTCACCTCTCCAGCTTCCAAGTGGTGTGTCACTTAATCAGCTTGTATTGTGGTGCAGGGCACATGGACCAGATGCAGTACTGATGGCAGAAGGCAACCGTTCTGCTGAGCTGACCCAATCCCAGATGCTTCACATTGCCCAGCAGATTGCGGCTGGTATGGTTTACCTGGCATCGCAGCACTTCGTGCATCGGGACCTTGCTACCCGGAATTGTTTGGTTGGTGAGAACCTACTGGTGAAGATTGGGGATTTTGGGATGTCTAGAGATGTGTACAGCACAGACTACTATAGGGTAAGTAAACTGCTGGAATTGGTAATAACCTAGGTCTTGTTCAGTCATATTACTACATTGATGTGACTGATTCTGCTTTTACACTCAACCGTGTGTCTGTCAGGCAATTTAGATGCTGGCATATGGAGAACCTGGTTTTGAGTAAAGTTTTGATAAATTCGGAGAGAATTAATCAGGGTAAGATGGGTATGCCCTGTTGTTTGTAATTATTGGCTTTATATTCTAATTATAAATCACAGAAATGTCTTTTCCTCTGGGCAGAAATTTTGCACTTCTGCTTGGCTTTAGTGAAGAAGCAGCAGCACCAGATGAAAAGGAAGAGTGGGTATATTTGGACCAGCACTCTGAAGTTATTAAAATATATTCTTGTATATTGCTAAGACAAATGGAAATTGTAACTTTTAGGTATTGTATAATGTTTTGGTTTACTAGAGGAGATGTAATACTGGAAAGCAACACTGTCCCAGTTATTTTACTCAGGAAGAGACTAGGTGAGAGATTGTTACATCCTCAGCACCTGAAAGGCTCTCAGTAAGTTTTTCCTGGCTTAAGCCACATCTTACTGTTTATGGTTGTTTATGTTTATTGTTTATGGTTGAAGAGTTGTTTTGTGGTGGGTAATTGTACCCCGCCCATCGTACTTGTTCATTCTGGCCCAGGCCATTTTCTCAGAGCTTGGTTGCCATAAAATAATGTATGAAGTTTGCAAAGGGCTTCTAGGATCACTAGGATAAACAGGACGGTGTACTTTTAATACTGTTGTTGAGGTTGTCTTTGTACCATGTGGCAAGCCATGTAGGTCACAGCATTTGCTGTTTGCTACCATATTTGTAATTTCATGATTGGAACTAAAGCTATCAGGTGTTTGTGGCTTGGGGAAGGCAATTCGTAGCTGAGCTGTTAGTTTATAAACCCTAGAGCTTATCCTGTAAGATAAGCCACTCAGCATCCTCAAGCACATTTTCTGTATCTGCCTCTCACGTGACTTGTTGCCAGTGAATTCCTTATAGATAAAATGAAAGACTCTTCCTTAGCCACCCAATATGGGATGCTGTGTCCGTAAAGGAGAGTGTCACCTCAGTGTCAGTGTTTGTGGGAGGCATGGAACGAGATTGTCTCTATCTCTGGCTGAGGCTGGACAGGGTAGAGGAAGCTACACACAAGAATTACTGTTAAGTGTTGTTTCACTTAACAGCTGAGAAGTAAGTCTCCTCTGTTTTTTGCCTTTTATTTCAAAAGGCAAACATAAGTGTTTAGTAAACATATGAGCCAGATTCCTCTTAAATTTTGTTATTTTGGAAATGGTCAATGTAAAACAAATGTGACTGCACTTCAGAACTTGGAAAAATATACAGAATGGTAATCACTGCCTCTGTTTGTGTTTGTGAGGACACCAGTGAGCACCAAAGGCCAGGGTTTCTTGATTTTGCATCTGAAGTATGAGCAATACTTGTTGGGACTGGAGGCGTGCCTCTGTTCTGTACTTTAGTGAGACTGGATTAGTTTACCATGTTCATCATTACACTTAAAAATGCATGTCCATGCTTAACAGTAAGTGTTTGCGAAGACCTTGACAGAGGCAGCATCTTTGAACAATAAATGCTCGGATTATTTTTGAAAAAATGGATACCTCCCTGCTGCAGAATAACTACTTGCAAAAATGGATGGAAGCTAAGTAATCTTATGGGCTTCCTGGGAACAACGGAGGCCTGGCACGGGCATGCACTGGTGTACTGACTCTGGCGTCACCTTACCTGCTCATGTACCTCTGGGTTTAATCCTTGAGTGCTACACATGAGCACTCAAGCAAAGCTTCTACCCAGTGAAGCACAAATATAGAACAAGACCCATGACCTGGAGAAAGCAGGGGTTCACCAAAGGAAAATCTGGCTAACTTGGCTACCTCTCAAAGGGCCTTATTAAAAGGATACTCTGCATTTCTCACTACCTCTTACACAGAATCACTCTTCTTTCCTTCTACTCTTCCTCTTCATCACTTTTTTTGAGGCCAAGGGAGGATCTCTGGGGTCCAGAGTGTAACTAAGGAGAAGAAGTGGGAGTAGCGTGAAGAAGGTGCAATCAAGGATGTGAGAGAGGGAGTGAATACGGCAAGAAATGTAAGTGTAGAGAGGTGTTAGAAAAAGACAAAAGTGTGAATGAAGGGAGAAGGAGGTAGACAGGTATCAGAGGGGATGAATGAAGTTGTAAAGTAACATGGGTCCATCCAAACTGATGGTGTAACCTTGCAGTATAATGGGTGGGTATGAAACTTACAAGTTGGGTAGTCACTTGTTCTGCACAGTGAGAAAAACAAGAATGGCCATTTCTCTGGCTGTTCGTGTTCCAGCTGGCTTCTAGCTGGTGCAGAGGAGGGACAGGGCCACAGCCCGCCATGCCACCATATTTCACAGTGATAAAAGTTGGAAGTTAGTTGAGCCTGTGAGGTTTTGGCCTGCCCTGCTTGGGCCATATGTGGGCTGGTCAGAAGCTGGTCATGAAACAGTCAAGGCTCTGATGACTTTCCAGACGGTTGCCTGGAGAATTATATCCATGGCAGGCCTAAGTAATGAAACTGTCAGCAATGACACTGGGGTGGCAGTGACCTACCATACCGAATTGTTTATAGCAGGCTAAGTCTTTTTAACTGCTCAGGCTTAATTACATACGTAGAAGCAATTCTTCCCCAACCTTGACAGCTTTATCTGATGCTTGTTGGAAGGATTTACGCAGCTCCAAAAAGCTCTGCAAAAAATGGTTCAGCATTTGTGTTTATTAATACACTGGAATCAGTGTTTTGGGATCCTACCACCCTGTCAGGATGTTGGATTTGCCCAAGATGATTATTTATAGCTTATTCCTGTAAGATAAAGATGATCCCCAGTCCTTGTTCACTGTTAGATTGTTAATGACATTCTGCATTGAATCAGCTCAGTCGTTAAGAGATGCTTCAGGGAAGAGGGGGAGAGAAATAACCCTTGGGCTGGGAATAAATGTGATGCGTGGCCCTGACTGCACAAGCTTTCCTTTTTCTCCTCCATTTTTTCCCTTTCTTTTTCATCAGGCAGGAATCTTGTGGGTGGGAGCCCTGGTGCACATGCTAGCATTCAGCATAACGGCAATAATTTTCAGTTGTCAGACCAAATGAGCCTGGGGACATGAAGAAACTGCAGTGGCTTTCCTTACCCAGCACTGCTGTCCACCTCAGGCCAAACTAAAACAACTGTCAAGTAATTAGTTTGGTCTGTGTGCCAAATGGCTTCAGTGGCCCTCTGCTGCACTGCAGTCCTTGTAATACAGTGGATCATTTCAGAAAGTTATTTACTTGCAGAGCTTAAGTCTCAGGTTCATTAGGGGCTTTTATTTGTTTTGCTGATATCTCGTTGTTGTTTGGACTCCCAACCCCCACAGGTCAGGGTTTCCCATCTTTTCCTCTGATACCCACATAGCGTGACTCAGCAGTAGCTTTCAGTGGCTTAAAGTACTGACCCTGAAGCATGGGAACAACTACTTTGCTAGTATTTGTTCTTGCATTCAGAGACAGTATATCGGGCCCTTTTTAGGCTACCAGTTCAGGTTTGCAAGTGGTTGCTCAGTACTTGGTCTTAAAATACTTTTCTGCATTTCTTTTATCGTAAGCAAAAAGCTTTAAAAAAAAATAACCCCAGTACTTAGAAAAAGTTTACAGGGAAATGCTTTAAATATCCAGCCTGGTCAGCCAGCTACAGGCTTGAGCCAAGATTTTGGATGAAACTGTGATCTCACTGGAGTAACCAAGAGCTTTGCCATTAACTTCATTAGGACCAGAATTTCACCATTCCCCATTTTTATGTTTGTCCAGTGCGGGATAGAGACTCTGTTTCTGATTTAGACTTATGGAGCTCAGTTGTGTAATCCCTATTTAGCTATTGTATAACTTACTTGCCTTTATGCAACAGCACAAGGAACAGTGGAGAAAATAAGGACTCCTTTCCTCTGCTTGGACAAACCGCACAAGGATCTGTCAAGACGGAACCTATTAGTGAGGTTTCCGTCTTCCTTTAGGCCCAGCTCCCCCCAAAGGGAGAGAGATATTTCTAAGTCACAAATTAGTTTCCTCCAGTTCTGGCACAGGTTGGGCAGAAGAACCCAAAAGGGTGGATTTCAGTATGAAGTCCAGTGACCCGGTTTCTCTTTAAAATCTTCTGCATATGGTATACCATGTTTTGCTATATAAAGTCAGCATAGCTTATAGGATTGAAAGAAGCAATGCAATGTTTCTGAGCCCAAGCCTTCCACACTTGCAGGAAACCATGCAGTAGCTGATAAGGGTAGGGGGAGCTACAAGAACCTCGAGCTTCTCAAGCCACATGGAAAACCCCAACACTCATTAACACTTTAGTCCCTTCTAAATAAGGCACCAAACCCCATAAAAATTCCAGTCTGCCAAGGCAAAAGACGAGGAGATGTCAAGGGTGTCAACAGTGTGCTAAGCTGCTAAAGAGAAATTATGTTTGGCAAAAATTCCTGAGAGATCTTAGGAAGTCAGTCACACCTGGCACACAAGAGGAGATGACCTTCTGAGGTGGCAAACTATAACACTATGAGTGCACAAGCCATCTGCACCAGCCTCTGGCATTACTGGGGTTTGGTTACGAGCAGTGTGGGAACCAAAGTTGACCCAGAGCCAGATCATACAGCAAAGGGGGGAAAAAAAATGCAGGCAACCTATGCAATTCCTGAAGAAAGGCTTTAGTTGAATAAATTAATATGCAGTAGCCTGCAAAACACTGACAAGCTTTTTCCCAAATGTCTCTCAGGTATAGAACAAAATTGGATAGCAGCAGTCTTGTGTCTCTGAAGGTTGAATTTCTAACTCCTGGATCGTTGCTGTCCTGTCACACAGCTCCTTCTGTCAAAGTGGGTGCTGCAAATAAGACCTGCTGCCAGGTCTTTCCCCAGAAGGCTGCTCCACAACCTTGCTGTTCTAGTAGCTATGAATGTACACCTACTGTGTACAATGTACACCTCCTTGCTCACATTATTCTCCTTCCTTCCTAGCCTTTGCATCTCACGTCTATTTAGAAAAAGCACTCCTGTCCCCTTCCAGGCTGTTCTGAAGGATTAAAGAAAGCACACTGCCAGGAAAAAAGGTTCTTCATTTTTCTTATCCTTGTACTCCCATGACTTTCAGTGTGAGAAACAGCAGTTTTGGTGTCTCTTTCTGGTACAGACATCACTAGGACTGTGAGCAGTATTTTCCAAATGAGATTTTTCCCATTCTTGGATCAGAGGTACTTCCCAGCCTCTAATGAAAACACGCTGTATGGTACACCCTAGACTCGCATAGCCTGTGTCGTTGGCACATAGTCACTCTATCGTCAAACAGTGCCCTGGGCCACGTTCATCTTCCACTCCTTCCAAGTGAAGAGCATCCCCTTTTTTTGAAGTTTTTGGTTTCAATCCCTCAGTGAATGACTTTGCAGTTCATACTGGCACATTTTTTACCTCTAAAGGCTGAGAAAGACTGTTGTCTCTTTTATTTGTAGCTTCTTTGTGGGGTCCTTTTTTTTTTTTAATTAAAATTTGGGTCTCGGCTAATTTGGTGGTGAGTAAGGAATTAAAGAAACAGAATCATGGTACCAAAAAGTAAACGGCTGAGGCAGTAAGGAAGATTTGTAAGGAAGGTTCCTAGATTTTTGCAGCTTTGTTTCTTAATGTTTGTTTCTTGATCACTTGTATTTAATGTTAATGTTAAGTTTGTATTTTGGAAAAGGGTGTCTTTTTTTAAAACATATTGTTCCCCTGCGCTTTCAGTTAAGATGTGAGAAGTTATAACACTTCTTAGCCTCCCAGGAAGACTTCCAGAAAAACTAAGGATTACACAATTTGCTATTCCAGGCCAATTTTAAAAATACCCATCTTTCAGACCTTCTCTCTACATAAAAAGGTCAAAAACCCTTTTGAGAAACCATTCTGACACTTGGGAGTATTAGAGTGCTCAGAAAACAGTCCTGATTCTGATCTCTAGGAAAGACAGAGTAGCAGTTTGAAGACAGTGAAATAACATTAGTATTAGAATACTGAAATGGCAAAGAGCATCCTGCCCGCTAGGCATAGTCCTTCTTCCATGTGTGAACCTAATATTGTGGAGTGCTACATTTCTGACAACTGCATAATACACTTTTCTGGTGACTGTCTATATGAAACATTTGCTAAAAGGTAGCGCTAGTAAAATAATCACCAGAGAGTGATCTCGCTTAAGCTATTTACAGTACCAAATGCCTATTTGCAAGGAGAATTAATGCATGACAGCAAGGGGCTAAAAAAAGAAAAAGCTGGTTTATCATTATTTGGGCTGTAACTAGCCAGGCAAGCACCACGATACAAATGTTTACAGTGAGGAACAAGTGTGTGTCTATTCTGAAAGGGCAGTAGCAGCAAACACCTGCAGGTCTCAGCTGTCACTACAGAGATGAATACCTGTGTGGGGGAGTTTGGAGGAGGCTGCACTAAAGAAAACAAGAAAGAGTTACTGAGAAGTCAAGCAGCTTGTCAAGGCGTCCTCGTAGGTGTGTGTATTGAATTGTCACAGTTTGAAGGCACAGTTTGAAGGCTTTTTATTAGCTGCTATTTTTGCATCCATTGCTCAAAAGGAAATTATCTGCTTCCCTACATGGACTCCTCGGCTCTCCTCCTCCGTCAGAGGCTCATTGCATCATGTGTAGTGCTGGGGAGGACAGAGGGTTCCAGCAGCCCTGGAGGACGTGCACAGATGATTTCATGCAACTGGAAACGATACAGGAAATAATGGGCCAGCTAGAGAGATGTAAATCTGAACTAGCTGCCTTGAAGCCAGTGCAGTAACTCTGAACTTGAAGTAACATAATCTCAAGCAGAATTAGGCCTGATTATTTTAGAGGGCTTTTACGAGCTTCTTAAAGGTCACCACAATGTCAGCATTTAGAAACTTGTGTGCACCAGGACGCCATGTTATGCTGATGCTAAGAGATTAGCAGCCTGGCTCGATGCCTGTTACTACTTGCCCATGCCAGAGTATATTTTGTTGTGTGCAGGAGGCATGATCTTTCCCCAGCTTTTACTGACATATCCCTGACTGATGGCATTCTGTCTGGAATTGGAGTTTTCTGACATGCTCCGTTCTACACAGAGAGGCCAAATTCAGCTTTGTCTCAAGCAAGCAGAGTTCCATCTTATTTAGTATGGCTATAGACATAGTCCCTTCCCAAGTGAAGTTTTTCTCATCATCTTCACACCACGGTCATTGGTCTTTCTTACAATTCTGTTTGCACCTGTTTTCGCTGACACGGATCCTAAGAGGGGAGTCCAAGGACGTTTTCCATATTATTGCTAGGAGAAGGAACATCAGATGTCCAGCATGTGTAGTGTGTTGCATTTAACAGTGAGTTCTTACTAAACTCCATCTTGCAGGGTTAATGACAAGAGGGTAATACAGAAAATGAGATTTTTAACTGGGAGGTTGTGACATACTTTGTTTTGCCAGATTTAAGACCCCTCTCACATGAAATGTAGAAGTGGGAAGCGAGCTCCGTGGCTCCTGGAGCACATTCTCCTTCAGTCTGTGAGATCAAAGAGTGTAGAGAGGGCAGAAACAGAAAAACAATGACTAGGGTGAAAAATGGAGCTGATTAAAAGACAAACTAGAGCAGAGTGACCTTGCTTCTGTGACCAGTTACTTGATTACCCATTGAATTTGGGTGTCTAATTATTCCTTTGTAAATCCACCCCCACTAGATTTACACCAGCGTGGTGCTTATGCAGGATGTCAAGAAATAGGCTCATCTTGAGAAAATAAGTTCAGCTAGGAAGAAGCACCTAGAAACATATGCCAGGAAATGCAGAAATCCTGTCGAACCACACTATAACTAAGAGCTCTGAATATATGTCAATCAAACACTTAATCAAAGAGTTCTGAAATTTCCAAATGGAAGTTTTCCCTCTGTTTGCTTCTGTTAAAAGCTTTGAGAATTCACTGTTTGGTCCTATTTTGGTTATAAAACAGGTGTTACAGTTTTCAAATGGATGGAAATTTTGGGTTTCCTACCCCATTTTTAAAGTATTTTAATGATGTCATTTTCAGCAAGGTTACTCCTGCTGTATGTAATTGGTAGAGCCTTAGGATCCGTATGGATGCCTATAGAATAGCAGGAAGTTCACACAGTCAGCATCACCAGTGGCTGACAGAAGCTTTTCTGTTGAGGGGCTCTTGGCACAGATGTTCATTAACTTAAAAAGTCCTTTTAAAATTATATGTACAAAACCAAATCATTCTCAAAAATAACCACACATATGGATATAAATTGCAGGAAAGCAATGATTCACACATTGAAATTAGCTTTATGAACCACAGTTTGGAGCACTTTGCAGAACTCTGATAGAAATCGGCTCATTCTATTAAGTAGCAGCACAGCCCTACAAAGCCATTTTTGCAGATGCTGAAATGATTTGAACACTGTTTAGATGTTTAACACATAACAGGGCCATGTCCTCGATCCCAATGCTGTTCACAATTTGTGGGATTGTAGCTGGAATATTGGTGGAGTTTTTTTCCATTGACTTTACAAGAGCCAATGTTCTGTACAGGGCTGTAGAAAGTGAAAAGTATACAGGCAACATTTCCTAGAGACCAGGCACAGAACAGCAAGAGAAACGATGAAGTGATTTCTGTAGTTTTTCTTTCTGGGCCAGGTATTTGTGCAGACCATTAATGCCGTTTAGTAATTGTGGGGAGGAACCATGTGTAAATATCTGGAGACAGAGATACTGTACTGTAGTGCTACAGATTGTCACTTTTGGCAGGAAATCTGCAAAGCAAATGACAGAACTCCAAAGGTTAGCAGCTGAAGCTGTTGACTTTGTGATGTGTGATGTGCACAGTGTGAGGAAAAGATGATGTGGGAAGAAAATGAGAAAAAGATCTCTGGGAGCACTGTAAGCAGAGTCAGAAACTGGAGTGGCAGCTCCAGGCTGCTGCAGAGCATTGGTGCACCTTGTGTGACCGCACCACTGCCCCCACTTACGGTGGGGGCAGCACAGAAAGGCCACCCAGAGGGAGCAGGACTAAATGGGAGTTCTCCTTTGAGGACTAATCACAGAATCAGCACCCAGCAGAGTCTTTGCAGGCTTCCAGCTGGAGGGTTTTCTTTTGCAAATGGCCTCTGTCCTTCCAATAAGGAAAGCAGTTGCTAGGCAGTTTTCCTAAATATGCTTCCATTCCCCCCCACCCCCCACCCCGGGCCCAAAGGACAATGGGCACTCTTTTGGCTCACAGGACTCAGGAAGCACGGAAAGGAAGAGCTAGACAGTTACACTATAAAGTGCTATTTCTAACAGGAGGGACCCAGAGGATGAGAGGACAGCATCAGCTAGTAATAAAGCAAAGCCTACAAATCTGGCTTTGTAGACTGGTGCATGCATAGCAAAGAGCTACTGATGGTGAGTGGAAACAGGGAACGAGGGAAGCAGTGTGTGATACTGCGGGTCACTTAGATCTTCACTGCTCTCTGGGTACTTTGGCTGTCTGATGGACCACCAGGCCAGCCAGGAAGTTTGCATGTGCCCACTCCAATGTGGAGGGGAAGGAAAGTCATTAGCAAAGACTTTGGTCAATCCGAGCCTGTTGGCATCAGTGACAGAGAACATGGACATACTTCAGCTTATCTATGTAGTTGTAATGCATATGCCTTTGTGAAGCCATTTCAATAGTAGACATCATGAACAGTACTGAAGTTTTTGACAAATTGTCAGGAACAGCTCTCCAGGCTTCCCAAAAGGTGAGGACCCAGACCTGAGGTAATTTTGCATCTTTCAGGCTCAGGAACTTTGCAATTAGACTTCAGAGATAACTTGGCTTTGCATTAATCTGATCTTACATAAAATGGACCCAGAACACTTAAATGCTGTCAAGCTTCTGGTTGTGACCTAACTTTATGAAGAGATGAAGGCCTGATTTAAGGTGAGTGAGAGAATATGCACCTGATATTAAGGACAGATTAAAAAAATTAGAAAAGATCATGGTGACTCAAATGCTTCTGTCTCCATCAGGCAGGTAAACATATCTGCAGAAGAAAAGCCATGAGTTGGAAGTACTTCGTTCTTTCCCAGTGTACTGAAATGCTTTCAAGAAACATATCTAGCTTAATACCCTTGAATTTACTTTCAGAAGTTACTATTTATTTGTCCCTTAGTATCCTTGCAAAGCTGCTGTCCAGCCCTTGAGCATTTGAAGGGCGAGCATTAAATTTGGTATGCAGTCAGTTCCTACTTCTGTCCTCCAGCTCATCTCATCCAGGGCCTGGATACTGCAGTAGTGATATCTCATGTTTTTAGTTTGGGAGAAGAATCAGACCCACTGAAATACTCAGACAGAGGTACCAACCATGAGAGGTGTTGCAAATGGAGTTTCAAAACTATTCCCTTTTTTAGTCTTATATCTTTGTGTTGTTCTCCAGTGAGACATAAAATTTATCTTTTCTGTTTTCAAGCTATTTTCCAACAGATCTTTATGTTGGTCAAAAGTTTAACACACTGAAGAGATAACCCTTAGTTTAAAGCCTATGGAAGCATAACTTTGCTCAAGTTACATCTTTTCTCTTTGCTGATCAATGCAGTTAGCTTTTAGATTGTATTTTAACTCTTGATTTGATCTGGAATAATCATGCTTTTAATTTGCTGTGGAATTTTTTTCCTTTGTGACAATTATGAGGAATGACTCTTGGAGTTTGGTTTTGTTTGCACAGCTATATACCCATTTGCATTATGTGGCCAGGAACTCTGCAAAATTGGTTGAAACTGATCCAAATGGGTAGCAAAACATATGCAATCAGAATATTTTGTGAGATTAATTTTACTTCTGAGGAGTTTCCCTAAACCACCTTATTCAGAGTTGAGTCATGAAGAACAGCGATGTAGTAGGCCCCGAGTTAGAGAGGCAACTAATGGATGGTCAGAAAGGGTTTTCAAGAATCTGTGCCCTTGCTGATATAGATGAGACCAAACCATTCTCAGCACCATTACAGAAAATACATATTCTGCCATTTTTTTTCCCAGCAGGAATGCTACAACATTGCTAGCTCTAATTATTAAAAGAAATCATTAGTTTAATCACTTTCCTACCCACCTACTCAGAAGAACAGCTTGAATTCTTACACTTAAACAGCAAACAAATGCTGGATTCTATAAAGTGTCTCTTCCTCCCTGGACCCTTTTGCTAAGGGCAAGAATTGTGAACAAGAAATATGATGGGGCAAGATGTGTGTAATAGGGAGGCTAAAGAGCTATTCAAGCAAAAGGTCATTACTGTCTCAGAAACAAACGCATATGCAGTGGCATGGTGGAGAGTGTAAGTGAGAATTTTGTAAGTATAAGAAGTCTGGAAAAGCCCCTTCAGCAGAAGCAAACAAAGCACAAAGAAGCCCAACTACTTTCAAGGTAGAGATGGATACACTTTGGAAGAAGCTTAAATGGTGGTCATCTGTGATACCTGGGGCTCATCAAGCCCTACTTCAGTCTTCTGTTCCACATTGCTGTGTTCAAACTTTTCTCCACAACTGTGAGTTGGGGAAGTGAGTATTTTTAAATGAATGTCATTCAATTTTTCACATAAACGCATGCTTAGAAGTCAGGACTTTAAGGAAGAGCTATAGTGGGAGACTTTTTGAAAACAGTAAAAGGCTGCAAATCTACATCTACAAAAAATAATGAGCCTTTGTAATAAAGGTGTACATAGTGAAAACAAAACAGATTAAAAGCCATTTAGAGAGAAAGGAACCTTGAGACTGCGATACTTTAAAGCACAAACTACTGTTTTTTTCTGTTGCTATTGAAAATGCATGTGGTCTAAGCAGCTAGTTTTGTAGCCTATACAATTTTTATAGAACACAGTATACTGTATTACTGGTACGTAATCAAGGAACGTAAACGTGTCCAGCTTCCAGACCAATGAGCAAACTGGCATTGACATCACTGGGGACAGGTTTTTTACCTTTATCCTTATTAATTGGTAATTTTTAATGGCTTTACATCCGTTTTCACTTCTATGTTCACTGCTGCATCTAGAGGGTGAAAAATCACATCAGTCTGTGATCCAATCCTTGCATGCCACACCACAAAAAGAACACATGTTATGTTGGAAATATAAGTTGGGTTTTTTTCAACTGATCAGTAAAATGTGATGCAGTCTGATCATCCGTTAGGAGATTACTGTATAACATAATTTACTCCATTCCAAGGTATGTGTGTGAAGGGAGTCCTTCACATTATTTTATGACCTGAAAGATTATGTTTCTATAAATCTGGGTTTAATGGTGTACACAGAAAGGGAGAAATCTTATCAGGGCAAAGAAATCACTCTCATTTTCTTTCACTTTTTCATTTTCTTTTTCTTTTTTTGGTGATAGAGTGTTAGGAGGATGAAGATCTGTTCATTAAATATATTGCCAGATATTCTTCGATAACACATCAGTGTTGCAATTGTTTCACAGCCAGTATAAATATAAAAGGGAAGAAGAAAAAGAGGCAGTGTGAATGATAGACATGACGATTACAAATCATTTGCCCTAATGTTTTTGTCATCTACCTTCCTCATACTGCCTCAGCTGAATCCCACAAAATAAAAATGTGATGTTATCTGGAGAATACAGTTTTTGCAGATTGATTTACCAGATGCCTGTCACCACCAAGTCACTTTGAAAGGCTAACTGGTAGGCTGGGCTTTTTGCAAGTTACTGCCCTGCATGCAGTCCTTTTGCAGCTGATTATGCTGCCAATGTTATTTTCTGACAGTGAGATTTAGTGCAGCAGAGCTGGCTGGCAGTATCCTTATAGGAGATTTTTCTTGCTTGTGAGCTAAGCGAAGGGCAGGGTCCTGCATTCTTGGCAGCCTGTCATATGCATGAGCTGTTTGTTTTTTTGGACTCAGCAAGCAGAGTTTTAAATCATCTTTAGCAAAACAAGACACAGAGAAAAAAGAGAGATCAAAATAGAGCTGAATATTTCATGTCATAATTTTGGCAGCATGTCTCGTCTCGTCTTTTACATCAAAAGTACCAATGAAAAAGGGAATTTTGCAGTTTTCAGTTGAGTGACTTTTCCATGCCCCTTAGGTATCCTCACATGTTCTAGGACTGGCTTCTCATGCCTTATCAGCCATTTTTTTGGAGAAAAGAATCTAGTGTTGAGTACTTGTGTGGGAAAAGCATAACCATGTTAAAATAAAGCTGAATGCCAATACACAGTGAGTAGAATGTGCCCCTCAGAATGTGCCTCAGCAGAAAGCCGATAGATACTACTTGAATCTACAAAAAAAAAGCTTATCTGTTGTTTAAGATGTACAGGCTTAATATTGTTGGTTTTTTCTGCAGAGGGGAATTCTGCTGGAAGTGATCAAAAGATCCATCTCACACAACTCCTACCTGTTTGCATAGACACACACACTTGTGATTTTTTTTTTTACATCAGTCATGCTTGGAGGAACATCAGTTTTGACCAACAAATGTTTCCATGATCGTTTGGAAAGGGACTAAATGGTGGGTTTGGAGCTGAGCCAGCTTGTGTATGCCTACATATTATGTAATATTAACCCTCTTGTTTTCTTCCTTATCAGCTTTAGTTAGTAGAATAAAACACTAAACAGAAAAGGAGGAAACTGAAGGTTGTGCTGTAATACATGCAGAAAGAAGCCCTTCAAATACAGCTTTAAGCACGGCTAAAATGGCATAAACTAGTAAACGCATAGGAGTTTCACAGAGAGATTTATACAGCTCCACTGTACAATGTGAGACTGAAGATACATCTAGTCTGCAGGCACTGCTGGCTTTAAAACTGTGACATGAGCTTGATGCAGACTGCAAAGTTATTCAGAAACAGAGTGAATGCTCCTTGTCTGGGGCGTACACTTTTCTGCCTGTGCTACTTACAAAGATCAAGCTAGCTGCTTTAAAGGTAGCTTATGTTTATATGTTCTTAGTCATGTCATTAGAGATACGAAAAACACCATTATGTTAACTAGCACAATTAATCAGGAAAAAAAAAAGAAAGTAATGCTTCTTTCCTAGTTATTCCTTTTAATCTGGCAGTATTTAAAATTCTTAATAGACTTCTTTAAGATAAAAGGCAGCAAAAATAGAAAATGAAAAGTGATAGGTCTGCATCTGTTTGGCCTTCAGATTACATAAAGTAGGCAATTACTCTGCACCTGTAGTTAAATAATTTCCTATTGTAAGCAAAGCTTATAGGGGTAGTGATAGATTTTAAAACTGCCTTGGTTTCTCAGAACTCCTGGCTTAGGAATAATTGTGACCTCAAAATTTTGGTAGTACCTGTTTTCTTACTGTCCTTCTACTGCTGTTTCAGAGGGTCAGCTCTGAGAAATAGAGGGAACTAGTTGTTGGGACCAGCTTAAGTACTGGGGAAATGTGTTTTTTCTTTAAAAAAGGTGCAGAAAGTAGTTGGAAATTGTGTCTCTAAATCAGAGGAGAAGATGAGGAGGAATAGGTTACAGAACTATCTGTGATTTCACCTCATAAAGAACACTGGGAGTAAGCAAAAACATACAAGAGGGAAAGGCTGATGGACAAAGAGGGATACAGTGAAAAGTGCCAAAAGCATTTGAGATTGACTTTGAAAAGAATATTAAAATGAACAAGAGAAGGTCCCGTGACTGTTTAAATGTAAAGAGAATGAGGAGAAAAGTGTCACCACAACAGACTTGATGATGGGGGAGAGTTAGTTTGGCCTGGAAGCAAAATTAGTTTTTAACATCAGGTCTTGAAAGGACAGCGGTGAATATGAAGAAACAGGCAAAGTGGCTAATGGGACTGAGAACTAAAGCTGAGTTATGACTGAGAATGAAAGCTAAACCTGAAAGAGGTGTATAGAAGAGATCCTTGAAGAATATGGGACACAGACAGGCTGTTTTTTCATGGGAGACAAAGAGTAAAGCAAACTCTTCAAGCAGCATAAGCCAGATCTACTGCCTGAAGAGAAGGTCCTGCTCTCCTGCTAGGCTCAACACCTAATTCCTACAGCATCCTCTTTTCAGCACCCACACAGGTGTTGAGACTAGCAGGAAAGCAGGACCTTCTCTTTGGAACCAAAACTACTGATTGTGTCAGAAAGTATTTGGTTCAGCAAAGTGTCAACATGAGTAGCAGTTTCAAGCACAGATACTTCATTTTGTCTGGATCAGTTCACCCCATCTTTAGTTTGCACAGGGTATTCAGACTTACTAGCATTTGTGAAACACAGCTTGAAGTGGCTGATTTTTCAGGGCAAGGAAAAAGTTTTGAAGATAAAGTATTTCTTATTTATGAAAATATCTGCTAGTAGCTCTGTACCTCTTACTTGTAACTTCTTAGATTCTCTCACTGTTTACAAAACCACACACAAAAAACAGAAAATCAAGCCTGACTTTGTATCCTCTCTATGACCTTGGGAAAATCCGTTCTTTGATTCTGCATGCAGTCTCCCCTCCCTTGACTTTGATTAGATTTAATTAGAATGTAACTCTCCACATTCCAGGCATGTTCTAGAACTAGAACCAGGTTCTAGTTTTACAGATGCTTCTCTTTGACCATAGGCAGAGCAAGTATTGCTTTGACCTTGTTCTTTCGCAAAGTCCAGCATTTGTTATTCGGTAAAGTCAGAGGAAGATCTTAAAGCATGAAAACACGTAAATAGTGATTCTTCTGCTCCATCTGTATTTCCCTTCTATTTTCTTCACATTTTCATTTTTTTTCAAGAAGAGTGACAATTTGAACTCTTTTCATCCCGTGCCCCTTCTATTTGTGATGAGGTTTATTATGACCCTTGCCAATTCAGCGAGGTGGAAGTTACAGCTTAGGTCAAAAGGTACAGTTATGTGTGCAAAGTGGTGTCAGCATAAGGGCTTCATGCTGGATTATGCCAGGTTGTCACTGGAGTTTTAATGTATAGCAGATTCATCATTGCATATTTTACGCCCTGATTCAAATTTCCTTGACAGAGAGCATGAAGCCATTATAATCTTAGCCACTGTCTAGAGCTTTCAAGTTCTGGAGGTCTGTTCAAGTGCTGGAAATCCCCAATGTGATGATGAAGGGAGCAGCAGTCCATCACTGATACGACAAACAGGACATCAATATAGCAGTCTTATTGAGTCTTGCATGGTGGACAAAGGCTAATTTTCCTGTCGGATATAAGAGCAGAAGTTGTAATAAAGCAAACCTGTACCTGTTATTCTCAAAAGGTCAATGGTATTTTTGTCTCACGCCACCCTTCCCTACAACACCTAGAAAAAAGTATTGTGTTAGAAAGGGGCCAATGGAAGTTCCCTTGAAGTTCACTTAATGGTTCATCCTTTCTTCTGTTGCTGAAGCTGGGACCAGGTTGAATGGCATCAAGATCAGTTGCTTGATTTCCAACAGGTATCTGGGTGCATTGTTCTGGACTTGCTCTTCATTGCAAGCATTGGGAGCCTTGAGTAGCAGGAAACACAAGTCTTAGGGTAGCACTGGAGCTTTTGCTCCACGTTGCAATCCAGAGGGTATCTCTCTGCAGCTGAAATTTTAATTATATAGGATGATCCTCTGCCTTTTACAGAGCAACTACTCAGAATTTAAAAGGAGTCTGGAGACTTCTGGGGACAGGCAGGTTAAATTATAGTTATTACGAGGTAGCTATTTCAAGATTACTACCCTCTAAATAGCAAATCCCTCACCCCCATGAAACACAAACAAAACAAAAAGTTTACTTGTCCTTCCAGAATTCTTCTGGCATTCAACTCATAACTTGCTGTTTCCAGCCCTTCACCTCAACACTTTCTTCTGCTTCGTAGAAAAAAATTAATTATTACAGTTTCCAGTATGTCAGACTAATATCTTGAAATTAAAAGAGACAGATTGGTTTCAATAGGTTTTGGTATGTAAATGCTAAAATTGGTTCTTTCATGTGCATGAAAGAGCAGGGGGGTGTACATACCCAAATCTGTACATTGTTTTTCTTTTCTTGGGGTGCATTGCTAAACAATTCCCAACAGAAAAGGTTCTCATAGCCTTCCCCACTGCATCACTTAAGGTTGGACTTGCATGACTGCCCAAGCTACTCCAGCGTACTGCTGAGAAGGGTTTGGCTCCCACATCAGTATCTGGAGCAACACAGGCTATGTTCCCTCCTGCACAGCTCTCCCATTGTATTCCTACTACGGCAGTGTATCCCCCTCCCAGGCATCCCAAAAGTGGATGGAACTCATTCTTTGCTGACTTCTGAAAGTCAGCAAAGAGTCAACAGGTTTGCTGTGACCACTAGGACGATGCTTGGACCCAGTGTTGACCCATTCTTCATTCTTTCAGTATAGCAGTTCAGAGACAGCATAGTTAGTCCGGTAGTTGAGGAACCAGGTGCCTCTACTGCAATTTGAACCTTCCATGGTCAAATCCTGTTTCTGACACATTGCGTGGAACTGTTATGTTTGCATAAAATTAGATGTGGAAGAAGTTAGGCAGGTGGCCAGACACTGAGTGATGAGATTAAGAAGAAATATGTAACAGTTCCCTCATTTGCTGAGCACAGTCTAGGAAATGTACAGAATTAAACAGAGGTTCTGTGTGTAGGGGAATAGACAGGGATCGGCGACCGGAAGATCACGGGCTGTGACGGAAAGATAGACTCCTCCCCATAGGAGTGGCAGGAACAGGAAGCTCAAGAGCTATATAAGTGTGTGACGCAGCCAAATAAACGGACATTTTGTATCCATCATATTGATGTCTGTGCATCACTGTCCCCAGGGTGGGTAGAGCCCTGTGTCCCGGAGGTATGCGGCCCAAGATAAGTTCTCCCGTAGAAGCGTACAGCTACATCTGTGGAAAAATATTATTAGATCCTGTAATTAAAAATGTTTTCCATAATGCAAATTTAGATTCCTAGTGGTGCTGGAATCTTTCACTCCAGAACAAAAAAAATACCCTTAGATGTCATGTATGTGATATAAAAAAACGTATACAGAAATGATACAGATGTAAATATCTGTAAAATCAGTTGCACTGATGAAGTATATTCACAAATGCTTCTGCCTTTATCCACTACCTATAAGCATGTTTGCCCGCTCAGAAACCCAACTCCCTAGGACTTGTAAAATGCCGAAGACCTTCTAGCATTTCATTGCATTTTAATTCAACATGCAAGGGAGATTTTTCATTTTCCTGGATTTAACCCAGTTGTCCTGGTGTGAAATACACGTGATACATGACAATAAGCAATAAAGTGAGGTTCAAACTGGGCCCATCTTCAAAATTAGACATCTCACAGATACATGGGCTCTCCATTCTGGCCTAATTCTCTCTGCCAAGGCAAATACTGTCCTGACTGTCCTGACCTGTCCAAGCAAGC
Source organism: Phalacrocorax aristotelis (assembly GCF_949628215.1). Lineage (NCBI taxonomy): Eukaryota > Metazoa > Chordata > Aves > Suliformes > Phalacrocoracidae > Phalacrocorax > Phalacrocorax aristotelis. The sequence continues at coordinate 38,201,565 of NC_134311.1, read as the reverse complement.
CCAATATGGATGTGACCCTTGAGCCTTTCTAAGAAATGGATGAGCCTGTTCGTAACTGAAAATCACATTTAAGCAAATCACATTTAAGCTATCTGCCCTATCTCTGGCCATTTTTTGTGGGCATTTTCTTACGCTGTGCCAGAATATGTAATCTGTGGATGAGGGATATTAGGGTGCATTCCTGTCAGTTCCCATTACTATCTGTTTATGAACCAATTGTTAATGAATTCATCTAATCCTTGCTTGTACCTACTGATACTGTCTACCTTCACAAATGTGGCAGCAAGTTCCAGAAGTTTAATATGTGTTATGTAAAAAAAAATACTTGCTTTTATCTGTTCTGAACTTATCTCCTACTAATTTCATTGAGTGTCCTCTTGTTACAACATTTCAGACTTTGCTAATAACAGTTCTGCAGTTGTTGCTGATTGACCTCACTTTATCCATCACTCTAATGATTTTGTAAGCCTTAACTTAAACATTTTAGTTCTCCTTTTCAGTGCCCCTCCAATTACATTACATCCTTCTTGAACTGTGGAGACCAGAGCTGCACACAGCACTAAAGGCTGTGGGGGGCCCATGGCTGTGTAATGTGGCAGAATTATGCCCTGTGCTGTGATGTTAGTACCTGTGCCAGTGATGCTCAGTGTCTTGAGGGTTTTTTGGCAGCTGCTGCTCACCGGGCTGTTGGTGTCACACATGGCTCCAAATCTCCTTTCCACAGTGTAGCTGCCAGTGCTGGGTGTAAATATAGGTTACTACATTATTACACCTATTTATCATGCATATAGTTAACTGCATTGAAGCTCGTCTGCTGCCCACTCTCTCTGTTTTGTGATATGCTTCTCACAAAAGCTTCTCCAGGAGGTTAGTATCACCCCTACACTTGGACTAATTGACAATGCCCTCCCTGTCTCCAGGCCATGGATGAAGACGTTGAATGTAGGTGGTCCTGACACTGACCGCTGGGGACTCCACTACTGCCTCCTCTCTATCCTCAGAAGTGACCTTGAAGTCCTGCTTGCTGCTTCTTATTCTTTAACCAGCCTTCAGTCCATAAAAAGGCCTCTCCTAAACCGTGCAGCAGCTTAGTGTTTTTTTAACAACCTTTGATGCAGAGCCTTATCAAAAGTGTTGTGAAAATCCACATATGCTTTGTCTGCTGGATCACCTTTGTTCACATTCATCCTGACTCTCCTGCGGGCCACCACTAGGCTGGTAGAGCAGGATCCCTTTCTGCAGGAGCTTTTGTTTCCCACTCTGCTCAGAAAGATACAGACAGACTGGTTTTATCCATGCATCAGCTTTCTGGCATAGTTGCTCTTTCTAATGATAGTCATACACCTGCAGTTTCCCACCTGCATACCTTCAGACTCAGGTGAATGCCATTTGGTCCTGGTAACTAACAACCAACTCCTCTATTTGCTTGGAAAAAAAAATCTTTTTCCCTTCCTGCAATTTTCTAAGATCTTCTGTTTCAAACTTCACTTCTTATTTAACAAAATCACTCTCAGTTGCATAAGAAGGGGGCTTACACAAATGCTGCAAACCTTGTAAAACAGTTTTCTCTCTTAGGTTAGGCATCCTTTTAAGTGACTTGCAAACAGTCCTTCTGCACTTCTTGATCTTTTATGCTCCAAGTTGTGCTGAGTAGCAACTCGTGAGATAGACCTAGTATATTGAAATGTATAATGGGGCAGTCCTCTTCCTTTTCAAGTCAGTGGGCATTCTGTCTCCTTAATGGCAAGATCTGTTGCAAGACAACATAAAGTCCCTGGAAGAAAAAAACCCAAGCTGAAGTCGCCCTTTGCTGGTCTTAGCTAAAGAGGAAGTATCCCTCTGAGAAGCAGGTTGGGCTGTCGTTAGTTGCCATGCTGAAGACCTGCCTCGCTGTGCTCCACAGCCTGCGCCGCAGTAGATCTCCCTGCCTCACAGGAGTACCAAGCAGGGCCTTTGCTGGGTGCCATGGGTACTTCACCTCCAAAACCCTGCACCACTTCAGGGCACAACACATTCTGAGGATCTGAAGTAAATTCCCAGCATTAAGCTGGTTATTCAAGTGGTTGGGACAGAGAATGAGAGTTGAAACATTTGTTTTGTCCCTTGCATGAGAGGGTCTGCCTGGGACATAATCAGCTCCATCTACTCTTCAGGAAAGTGCTGACCCACTCTAAAATTTTCTGAATGTTCCACCAAAAGAACAGTGGGGTTTTTTTCTGCCTTGTTTTGTTTGTTTGTTTGTGTATTTTTGGGAGCATGCCAGTTTTATTGACCTCTGAGGGTTCCCTGCATGAATAAATCATATCATGGGGAACTTTGCTTAGAAAAAAGACACCCAAGGACATTGTCCACTGCTGGACCGAAAGCTTACAAGGAGACTGGGTGCAAATGAAGGTGTCCTTTGAAGGCTGAAATTTGGGTGCTAACTCATATTTAAGTGTATGCTCATCTTACCCCAGAATGCCCAGAAATCCTGGGGAGGCAGAGCTGAGGACAAATGTGCAGTTCCTATTGCCATACGGCCTGAAGCAGGGTCCAGTAAGCTTTTGGACACAGAGCTGGAGATGAATTATGTGCCTTCCCAGAAAAGCCATCAGCACACACAAATGGTGCCACAAAGGCTGTGTTTCCATGTGACTGCAGTCCCGTGGCTAGCCTGGGAAAGGGAGGCAGGACTGAAACGCTGGGCACAGGATCACAGCCTTATTGCCTAGGCAGGGGTTTGTCCTCTGCCAGCTTGTGCTGTGGAGAGCCTGAGGCCTGCCTGAACCTTTCATTCACTGTAATCAGCACTTTTTCTGGCTGCAAACAGGCCTTCAGATGTGTGAGTCATATTTGGGATTGTCAAAACCCTTTTGATGACATGGCCTGTGCACTCATTAGGGGTATTTTAGCCATGCTGTAAGTGAATGGGAGGGAGAGGATTGAGAAGCATTTGAAACATTTTGAAGAAGAATGTAGGTAATAGGGGGTTAATCTGTTTTCCCCCTGAATGTGTGCTTTCTTAAGCCCAGTATACACTCAGCTTGTGCGGTGCCTTGGCAGAACAGCCCAGACCCACTCTTGCCATGGTCAGCATTACCCCTTCCCACTCCTCGGCCTTTACGCCCCCTTGAGCATCCCCTTTTTTGAGCTTCACCACCAGAATCTTCTCCAAAGGTTGGTACAGCAGGTTCAGGGCATTTGGAGGCTCGGTTTCCATGGCAGCCGGGCTCCTCTGCTCCCAGACGGCAGCTCAGGAGGAGACAGGAGGGAGAGCAAGAGAAAAGTCATTAAATGTGCCAATTAGTATGCAGGGCCAGGGCTGCTGTGGCAGGCAGTGCTCTCAAAGGCAGTCAGTGGTAGGGGTGCCCTGGCTGCACGGCAGACCAGGGGAAGATGGAGTTGCAGGTGTTTGGCTACAGCAGGCAGGAGCTGAAAGGCAGCCACCCCTGGCTGGGGCAGCAAGGAGGGTACCACACTGGACACATATCTGCTGTCTTATGATGAGCTCTCTAGCATCATTCACAGCCCACAGGCTAAATGTCCCAGAAATAGGGAAGGCCCGTATTTCGTGTTGGGCAGGAGCAGGGACAAAAATTACACATTCTGAAATGTGCGCGTTTGATAACCAGTCAGACATCATGGTGACATTCAGCTGGAGAACAACAGAGAGAAGGGGAACTTAATTCAGATGAAGATACGATATATTCTCTGCTGCCACTTAGCTTGTCGCGCATGGCAGGACATGCCTTTTAGAAAAGATGCAACTTAGAAACCAGGGGTGCATTTTCGTGGGAACACACAACAGGGTTCTGCTGGATTCCAGTGATGCCAAGTGACATGCTGCCCCCTCCTGTAGAGCATCCAGTTTCTGTTGGACATGGTCTTTTTCTTCATTTCTTGGCCTAGTCTTGTTTTGGTTTGGGTTTGGGGTGGGGTTTTTTTTGTTTCATTTTGGTTGGTTTTTGGGGGGGGAGGGGTTGTTTTTTTTTTTCAGATTTCTCTGTTCTGTTAAATGGTTGCAGTATTTTTTCCTGGGTTGACAATATTTCAGTCAGAACTGCATGTATTTTATGCAGCTATACAGGACCTGTAAATGTTTTGCAATGTTTCTGAATAAAAAATACAATGTGACAGTTGGAGATTGTTAGAGGGATTAATTCTGTTGTGATATAGACATGCTAAAATATTTAATCTCTAAAAGGAAAGCATTCTGAGTGTCTATTAACTGGTGCTATTTCACATTTAAATTTTCTTTTTAACAACTGCTGATAACTTTCTCCCATCATTTTACTTTCTGTGGAAAGAATCTGCCCAGAGAAATTTCAGAAGGATTTGCCTATTAGTTAATAATTTTGTTGTTGCTTGGTTTTGTATAGGCTGTAAGATAATCCATTCCATTCCCAATATATGTTTGTTCCCTATAGTACGTTTTAGTGCTTTATCTGGGATCCAGTTGTTTTAAGACATGGTTTATTGGTCTTGTGTAGAGCTTTGTTTGTTTGTTTGTCCCTGGGAATCTCTGTAAAACATGTCTTTCCTCAGTGCAGATTTTGAGTATCTGACTTGTACATGGAGCAGTTTTGAGCAGGGGAAGAATTTCTCCAGGAATTCCTCCTGGAAGTTATAATGGAAATATTTTAGAGACTAGTGGTATTGCACTGAGCTGCTCCTCATGCCCCTGCCAACCTCTCACTATGCCAAACTGCCCAGGGCCTGAAACACTCTGGAAACCACTGGATGTCAGGCTCCCACATACTCAAGGAAGTGCCACTGTCTGTAGGAAGCTGCCCTCCAAAAGCATAATGTTTCCTTCCACCTCCCAGCCCACCAGCAGCAGACACTGCTGAGATTTTTCTTAACAGACCTCTGTAGGTCTTTGCTTCACTTCAGAACCAATTTGGAGGATGCACAATATCAGAAAACATGCTGTAGAATGTGTGACCTAAAGTGAGTATCAGTCACATTTTATTTTTAATTATCTGAGTATATTTTAAGTTTCCACTCAAACTGAAATCTTTTGGGAGCATCTGGCCATTTTGTTTTGCTGGAAAACACCAATGTTTTTCATTTCAAAATTTCTTGCTCATTCATTTTGTGAAAATGTTCAATACTTTTACCTGATACAGAATCAAAGGCATTTCAAAACATCAATAATTCTCACAAAGAGCAGAAGTTCTTTTTTTGAACACTGCGGTTTTTTTGAATAGACTAACAGGGCGACTGTAAGTAGCCTGGGGAGAAGTTTGCATAAATCAGTCTGGATTTCTTGGGAAAGAGAGGCTTAAGGGGAGATGTTCTCAGTCCAGAAGAAGTAAAAAGGTTAACTTTTCTGCTGCCTTGTTGAGTCTTATTCTGTTTATCCCATCCTCACACTCCGCTGCTTCTGATACTTCTGAATCAAAATGTTTTAACATGATGGTCAAAAGTTATTATGATTCTTCTGTCCATCAGTCCTTTGACTAAATACAGCCATCGCTTCCTTTATAGACATAATTCTTCTCTCTTCTTCTTTCTATTGGCAATACAGAACAAAAAGGTCTAGGGCTCAGTTCCACATGGACTGCTTCTGGATACTGTTGCACAATATAAAAATATTATCCATTTCTCTAGAATAGTAGAAAAATGTTGAATTCTAGAAACTGGGTCCCAGCTCATGCTTACAGATGCAGCTCTATCCTTCATTTAAGTTAGTGCATTCTTCTCTTTCTTTGCATAGATAATACCTTTTATTATCATAGTTAATATTACAGTATTAGTATTTTATAGTATTAACATCAAATATTAATTTTAAAATATTTTTAAGTAACAGTCGTGACAGTATTAATGATAAGAAGATTTCCCAATTATTATATCATGTTAAAATTAATTATTCTGGAGATTAATTTGTGGCAAATACGCTTGTAGTGATTGGCATCCATCCCAGTGCTAATAATCAGCAGAAAGTATAGAGTAGTTCTTCCCTTGCCCTCCGGCTGAGAGCATCATGAGCAACTTGCATGGCATGGCCTTGGCATGATACCCCCAGAGATTAATTTTACCCTTAGTGCTAAAGCATGACCACAGAGTGTAAGCCTTGGACAGAAATATAAAGATATTCCTAGGTCCTGAACTTGCCAGTTGCGTATTTCAGCTTAGGCTTCTGAGAGAGACAAGGACATGGATAGTGATGATAAAGGATCATTGACCCAGCGTTAGAGATTGCAGAAGAAATTTCTGGTGCAAATGCAGAACAACCAAAAGCTGTACTTCTGCTGCAAGACAGAACGCAAATGCATTAACTGTGTTGGAGGGAACAGCACTGTGTCGTCGCAGACATAATCCCAAGATCCCTAGGAATCTGGGGTCTGTCTGCATCCTATGGTTCTTTCCCCAGACCTCAGCCTGAGTTTCACTTAGAGAAAGCCCAGAGGCTCGCCCCATAGAGGCTGTGCTCCCTGACTCAGGGGAAAGCCCTGTTTGGGGTTGTGAATGCTGAAAAGCACAATTTCATCAGGGCTTTCTGACAGCTGCTCACCACCTGTGAAGTCCCCCAGGAGCCAGTGGAAGTTGCCTTCTCTCCTGCCAGTAAGGGCCCATGGGGTCCTGTAGGGCAGTGGAAAGCTGTCTCTGTGCTCACTTAGAGAAGGTACCAGTTCTTCTCTCTTTTATTGCCTACCCCTCTCTTGCGAAGGCAAAACAAATGAGCAAGGACACTGCAGTTTTTGTGTTGTACATGCTGGAGAGGTGAAATGATATTTATTATTCTTATTCTGAATATTGTGTTCTTTCCAGTAGTTCATTCTGTATATTGCATTTCTTTCATAGAAGCAGAAAAGAGTTGAATCTTCTCATAACTCTGCAGTGTTTTGGCCATAGGTCACCTTATGCAGGAGGCTGTTAATGTTACTGGGTATTTACTGAAATAACTGAAAGGCACACAAAAGATTAGGGCTAGGCTCTTCCCAAGCTTCAGCCCATCCATAAGGGGACTGAGTGCGGTAAGTAAGAGGGTTATGTGGGACATAGTGCTCACTGGTAACTGCTTGTGTGGTTGCTTATCAGAGATGCTCTGCAATAGATAGAAGGCTGACTAGTCATCCATTCCTGCATGCCCTGGTCTATGGTTGTGACCGTTTTGCTTTTTTTTGAGCTCCTGTTCACCTTCTGCGCTCCTCCCATCCTCACACCTTCTTTTCTCTTTGGTTGATATTCAACTCGATTCCTTTCCCCATTCCCCAAGGCTAGGCTGTTGAGTTGTTGCTTCATTTAGTAGATGCTTTTTTATTAAAGTGCTCCTGCTGGGCATAAAGAGGGCCTTATCTGAGTAAGTGCCCGTCAAGGGGAGTAACCCATATTAGGTTTGTTTAACAGGGAAAGTTCTTCCCTGCTTTCTCTAGAGCCAACACAGTCTTCAAGAAAGCAACTTCCTTCTGTCATTACTATGTCAGGCCTGTCACAGGAGGACATGGATGCTGGGAAGCTGTCTGACCTTAAAGAATAAGAGGTCAGACTGAATTTTGTTCAGGAATTGTCAGACTTAATTCCTGTCTGATACAAGCATGTTCTGTATTAGTTTACATATGATACTCATGGTTATCTCTTCAAAACAGGCAAAGAAATTATATGTAGCATTACTTTTGAGCTTCAGATGGCTAACTCCCACTTGACTATTTCCCTAGCTCAACAGTTCTTAGAGAAAACCGGAGCCACATCCTACTTTCCAGCAAAGGTGTCATACTGACCGTAACAGTGAGATCACAGTAAGACTTAAGTACCCTTACCAAGTGTCACACTGACCGTAACAGTGAGATCACAGTAGGACTTAAGTACCCTTACCAAATACACTGCAGTGCATGTACTATTTTAACATGTTAAAATTAAGTGACATACATTTTGTGATGGAGTCTTCATGATCTTGCATTAATCCCGTTCCTTCACTACCTAGTTCATGATTCTCAGCAACAAAGCATCCAATCACTTATACAGGGATAACTATGCAAAGTGTTCAAAATACTTGAAAAGTAAATTAAAACAGATCAGATACACAGTTCAACAGCTTGGAGGATAATTGTTTAAAATGTCAGTATTCACATGGAATTGCCATGATAGCAATGCACCCTCCTTTGTCAGCGTTAGCTAGTCAGTGACAAGCAATTGATAAAATGAACATGAGACCTGTATAACATTAATTTCAGATGTCCCAGAAGGCTGGAGCATTCATGCAGAACAGGTCTTGCAAAATACAGTGGGTATTTGAGTGGTAAACTCAAAACCCTTATGGTAAGAGGAAGATCCTTTCAGGAGACAACTTAGTGGTGCATTTGCTTTTTGTTAACAAAAGCCTCTTAGCTAGCTCAATCACTGAAGTGGCTTGAAGGGGAACTCCTATCTGGCAGAGAGGAAAAGAAAATAAAATGGGGCTGCAGCCTAAGTATGGGGTCAAGGCTAATGGAAACCCCAGAGCCACCCCCTTCCTGTAGGCCATGGTGACCCATAAAATGAAAATATCCTGATGGATACAAGATCCAGGGACGTTTTGAATGGAAATAACCACAGAGGCCAGGATGCAGGGTTAGGTGAAGGTGACAGTCTAGTACACAGAAAGAAAAATAGATTTGCCTGGCAAGAAAACAAACAAAACTATACACTAAGGCCTGAAGCACATAACATTTTAATAAGAACATCATTGAGTGCATTTGATAATACTCTGTGTGGATCCTCCTGAACATGTCCGAAGAGTATTATAAAGTAGCATGACTTCAAAAGGAAAATGCAAGCTCTATGTAACAATATTTCAAAAGTTTTCATCTGAAGCAAATGAAAAGTGTTCTGAAGTACAAACTCACAAACAGTATTAGGACTATAGTAATCCACTATCATATAACCAAGTTAAAGTGCTGCTGCTACAGTGAGCCCATTTGTGATTTTTTACAAGTGGTTAGATGAAGCATTATCATTACGTATGATATGTACTGCAAGGGAGTGTAGGAGCCTCGTGTAGGTCGGGACTTCATTGACCTAGGCATTATACAAGCAGAGGTCAAAAAAATGGTGCCAGCCTAAATTAAATATGACTTGTTTTAGTACCAGATTTTCACAGAGACTGATCTGGGAGTCCTAGCCCAAAGTATTCCTGAACTGTCCAAAGCACTGGGGCTGTAGACAATCTCAGAAAAACCCAAACAAATTGAAATATGCTGTTTTAACCATATAAGACATTCATTTCTCATTTGGTTTATTTTTAATGTCTCCAGGACTTCCTTGAATCTAGGCAACTTTGGAGTCTGGAAATGCTGCATGTAAGATTTAGATTGAAGAACGTATAGTTGACCTACACTTCTAACGACAGAGATCTCAAAAAATTAAATTACTGTCCTAACTACTTTGGTGTAAAATTGCAACCTGTTTTTTAAAAAATGCAGCATCTAACCTTTAAGCTCTTGGTTTCACTGCAGATCCTACCTTTATTTAAGCAGTGAAACTAAAATTACATTTATACGTTGATTTTGAATTAATTGTAGTATTACAGCAGTGCAGCAAGTGGAGGACTCAAAGTTTAATAGGATTCTTTATCATCTAGAGGGGAAGGTGGGTATGCATGAGGAAGGAACTACCTCAGTGCTGCATGATTACAGTAAGGAATAGCTTCATCCTAAGAGGAGGTAGAAGATTTTCCAGAATGCTCCCTTGGGGCACTGCAGAATATATGAGGGAGTAGGAGGGTGAGTAGGTGTACTTGTGGGTTTCTTTCCCACCCACCTCTTCTCCTTTGTCCACACACCGTTAGCATTTGGTGAAGGATGTGAGGAATATGTTGCATAATCGGCGAGGTGGTGTGGAAATCCATATGTGTTAAATCTTCAGAGAGCCCTTAGCTGAAATGCAGCAATGCTGATGCAGTGTCTTAAGCCCTTTGAAAGATCACTGTGATCTTCCTCTGTTCCCCAGGATCACCTAGTAATGAGCAAGTTAAACAGGCTTTATGTCAGAAAGCCAAATCTCCACTCTGATGACATGCAGTCAGGGAATGGATCCACCCAGGGAAATTTTAGGGGGCATTTCTTCCTAGACTGACACCTTCTGCAAATGCTTGCATATCAGGAGATCATCTGGCCTCGGTTTAGAGGCAGAAGGAAATATGGTTCAGCATCACAGGCAGAATTTACAGCTCAGTGTTGGTATTAAACAAATGCAGTCATGTGAATTCCAAGAGCCATTGTATACACAATGCAGTATAATGTTTCCCAAATGGTAAATGACAGTGCTGAGGGTAGAGCCAGGCAGTGAAAACAATTAAGAAAAAAAACCCAAAACCAAATACAAAACCAAAAACAAAATTTGTGGTTCCAAGCCCTCTGCTGGTGTAAATTCTCCCTTTACACTAGTGTAGAAATTCAGCCAGAGCTATAAAATTATTTCATCACTGCTTGGGCTACACTTTGGCTCTAGTGTCCAAGAACAATATTTTAAGTATGGCTTGAGGAATATTTCAACATATGAATTTGATAAGAACAATTTCAAATTTTGGAAGCTCCATAGGAATGAGTAATTTTTTTTTTTTTGTAATAGCAGTTACTGGTATTTTTAATGATCATACTGCCTGTTGTTTGATGATGCCTTATTTCAGAGCAAATGCCTGTTTCAACTCATAGAATGATATCATGGTACAAGTGAGGAGACAAAAACTAGCATTCATGGAAGGAAAACAGCAGATAATTTTCTCTGTTCTATTTTAGTGAAAGTTTTCTCTTGTGTTTTCAAGTTTATGTAAACAAATTATGGCCCAGAGAAAGTGAGAAGCAGAAAACATCATCAAGACTGCAGAAAAGAAGGAAAATGAGCACAAGGACCTTGCCATTGCCTTGTTTATCAGCATCTGGCTGAGGACCAGTACAATTAAGCCTCTCTCTGGTCCCAGCCAATGTGACTGTCTATCTCCATAGACTTAGATTAGCCTGTTGACACTATCAGTGTAGACATTCCCAGTATGGGCACTGAAGACAGATCAGGATTGTGGTTGTGATCATACTTCTCCCTTTCTCTTTAGGCACATAGAGATAAGTCTTTTCAGAAAAAAAGCAATTGCTAATTCTCTGAAATAGTAAAATTACGGGCCTTCCTTTGAATTCATGAATCCTTGCTCTGCCTTCTTGATGCTTCTGGCTAGAGAGTACATCTCTGAACTCTCTTCAGACAGTCAGTAGTTGATTGATTTGATCTGACATGACTTGCCCAGCATCATACAGGTAGTCTGTGAACAAGCCAAAACAGCTGACGTAAAATGGTTATTTATTTCCCTTTTGCACTGATGGCTTAAAACAACCTCTTTCACGTGTGGGAACTCAGTAGGTTGGCCCATATTCTTAGGACTTGTGAAACTAAAGGCTCTACTCATTTTGTTGCCTCACATATGTGTGGCAGTTTGTTAATCTTGGTATTTGTAAGCCATGTGATAAATTAACTACCCAGGGAAGGGGGGAGAGGCTATCTAACAAAATTCAAAGAACTGGAACATCTAAGGCATTTCAACTAAAAATTGTGGTCCTCCCATGCGGTGTACGTTATAGAAACATTTTTGTGAGTCACAAGGGAGAAGTAAAGCTACAAACCAAGTTCTGTTTCTCCCCTCTTTTCCTGTGATGTAATTTGACATGACTGATAGAGCCAGACATGCTATGTTAACCTACAGTAAATCTGAAAAAAAAAATGTGGTTTTCAGTAAAATAAATATGGGAAAAGGTTGTGATCTCTAGTACTTGAGAAATAGCTTTCAGACTTGACATCGGGAGTAGGGATTTCCTAGTGAACACAAACTGGCTTATGTGGTATGATACTTGGCTTTCAGAGCCTGCCCTCAAATAACTGCTACTTGTTGATATTGACTGTGCAGCTCAGCTACCATCTCATCATATTATGCCTCAAACCCCTTATTTAAAAAAAACAAAGAGAAGTTAGGATTTCAACTGTGGTACAGACTTGTAGAGGCCAGTTTTCCAATGCATATTAAGGGTTATTTTTAAAATCTCCTTGGCTCTGGTAGCCCAGGCTACTTGGGATTAATATAGAAGTGGAATTTGATATTTCGTGAACTGTTTTCTTTAAAAACTCAGAAAGGCAGTAGCTGTAGTTCATTAATATTGCATTGCAAAATTGTTCTGCTGTTGACTTGGACACATTAGATGATTATCCCAGAACCTGTGAGGATTTTAACATAAGTTGTTCCAGTGGCTTGTCTGCTGGTACCTGATACGTCTCTTCATCCACTGGTAGAACCAGCAGACACTGGGGTACAAGTGATATAGTGACAGCTTTTTGTAAATCAAAACACAGGACTTTACGTGAGCTCAGTGTTCTGCGTTGCAAGTCATGCCACTGGAGTGATCAGTAGCTGTATGCTATGGCATAACTTGATATGGCAAATTAAGAGAATACAAACTGTTTTAGAAAGGAGAGGCCATCTGGTTCAACGTGCCAAGTCTTCTCTGGTTTATAGTAATCCCATCTCTATGCTCTTTTACCAAGGTCCTGAATTCCCATCTTCAGAAATAAGTCTAGATGTCCATTGAATTAATTGAAATACGCTGCTCACATTGTCTTTCTTTGCAATTTACCACAGTAAGCCTCCCTTTCTTTTCACTTATAATTTATTGTTTAACACTAGAAATTTTTCTCATTTTAAAGTAAAATAAATTATATTTTAAAGGATTAGACTTCTTTTTCTCATTCATGCACACTTCATCCTGGGACACCAAAGAGCTGTAATCCATTACTTTTCAGTGCTGCAGATTCCTACTCAGTTAACTTCTCTTCTGTCCCTCTGATAGGGGACATTTCTTCTAATCAGAGATGTGAATCGTCAACCTTCTTCATAGCACTCATCTGATCTTACCTCCAGGGCACTTCATCCTCCTTTCTTGGAAGAATAAGTGCTCTGTAATGCAGTAGCTACTACAGTTTATTAATTATCCTGTATATTTGGCTGACTCAATATGATACTGTGTTGTGTAAAACACAACAACAGAAACAGTTTCTATGTCCTTTCAACTTAGCATTTGAAAAGATCTTTGGGAGATGCCGAAATATAAGATACATTAGGTCATTCACATATTTTAATTCCATGTGTTATCTCTCCTTCATTCCACCTTTTTTGGCAGAATCATTTCTAGCCCTCCATAAGCACTGCTGAGAATTTCGATAAGAACTGCATATTACAATGTGTGGCCCATCTACTCAGGAGCATAGGAACAGCTTTTCCAAAGGCCCCTGTAGTCCAGGATCCTGTCAATGTGAGTAACCAGTGCCTGTGGAATAGTATGAAAACAGGTTAACATATATAATATTTCCCTCCTGTACTCTCTTAGCCTCCAGCACTCTGCAGCTCAGGTGCTTCGTGGGCCAGAGATGGTATCTTTGTGTTTGATAGCCTTTGTCAGATTTTATCCTCCATGAGTGTGTTATATCACTTTTTGATCCCAGGTAAGCCTTGGGGGTTGGCAATGAGGTCCACAAGCAACTGTACGCTATGTATGGGTGCCTCTTTTTGTTTGTTATGAACCTGCAATTTACAAACCTGTTGTCTTCTGCTTGCGTTATGTGAAACTCGGAATGATTGGTCTTTCTTCATCTTCTCCATACCACTCATGGTTTCATAGAGACTAATGAGAAGAATTTTATCTCCAGTGACACAAAGTTGACACACAATATTGAACTGATGTTGCACAACTGAAAAGTTACAGTGTAATAAATGTTGTTCTAGACATTGTTTCAGTTTTCTGACAAGACTGCTGATAGAATTAATTAAGAACTTCAGACCTAAACCCCTTTTGAATACCGATGAACTAAAGCAGGATTAAACGTGAAAATGAAAGGACACATCTTTAGCTATTGGCTACTAATCTGCTTTATTTCATAATTCATTAAGCTCGTGTGTTGCAGTGATATTGCTTGTTATGACTGTGAAAATAATATATTGCTTTTCTGCAAGTGGGCATGGCAGGACTGATGATATTTTAAGAGGAGATGGTGACTTTGTCTGCAAGGCCAGGGCATGGAAAAAAAATGATAAAACAATTATTGATTTTTTTCTTGTGCTGAGAGAAACATTTGCTTGCATTTTATGAGGGGGAAAGAGCAGATGTTCACCAAGAGAAGAGAGGTTTTCAGGTTTAGCAATAAGACATGATAATTTTTGCAGAGAACATTTATTTGCAGTTATATCATCCTGAGATGGGGAAACAAGTCAGAAGACCAAATCATAAGTAGCAAAAACTACTTTGAAATGCTGTAAGCCTGGAAGTATACAGGATGCTATTTTAGGATGGGGTGAACAAATAAATCAAAAGGTATAGCTTGGTTGCAGTTTGACAAACTCAGATCCAGTTGCATTAGAGACTGAGTATGTACTTGTCACATGACAGTTAGTTTAAGCATATGCTGAACTGCATTGCTGCTTTCAAGACTACCACCCTAAATTGCAAAAGGTCTGAGATCAGCAGGGCTCTGGAGAGATGCAGCAGTCAAGCCATATAGGCCATTGGGCAGGATCAGGGCTGAAACCTATGGGTTAGTCATTCAGGTTTATTTGGCTCACAAAGTAAAAATATTACTTTTATCCTATTGGCAGAAAAAGCATCGCTAGGCTTTAGAGGATATACAAAGCGCTGTGAAACATTACTGCAGTGTCACTCTGGGAATTGTGGGGACCTGGGGATGCTGAATGTAGATGAGGAAGTCTGTTTTTCAAGGCTGTGCAATTGGTTGCTGTGCTTTTTACTGCATGCATTCAGAGTAATCAACTACTTAAAGCCAGAAATTGAAAAAAATGGGGAAAGGGTTATGTAATACAATACGTGCAAAAGCTGGGGGTTGGATTTGACATCCTCTCTAGGAGTGCTGGAGCCTCCCCAAACATGGCCACCAGCATTTAACAGGAAGAGAGATTACTCCCAGTTGTGGCTAATCACTCTCCTCTCCTTTGGTCAGTCCCTGCAGCACCCTACGGCATGGCTGTGGAGCCTGAAAGCTCTCAGTCGTACCTGCATCACCACATCCCCACAGTGCTGCTATGGTAAGACTGAGTTGCAGCTAGCACGCATTGCAAAAGTGTGGCCAGTTCATTCAGGCCTCTCTTTTCATGGTACCCATGAGGAAGGCATAAACCTGGTGTGAAATGCTTGAGTGGTCAACTTAGCAACCTTATCTCTTGTGCCTTTCCCAGCCCATGACTTGCATCTTATCTGTGCAGCCCCACATACAGCCTGTTTCTTCAATCTCTGTAGGCTGGCTTCCCCAGGCTCCACCCTGTGTGTTCCCAGGAGGAGCACAAGGCCTTATTTGCTCGTTCTTTGTAAGAGAGCATACCTCTTTGCTCACAAACACCGAGCACAAGGCTTTGGGTTCTCATGGCAGTTGGACAGTAGAAGCTGAAACAGTGCAAGGGCAGGGTTTCAACAGATGCATTTTCAATTGGCATAAGGAAATTGCAGTGATTGCCAGCCTTTACCTTGATGACAATCAGCTGAGGGGTCTTCTTTGTAGCAGTAACATTAATGTGCAAGAAAGCTGGGTTTACATTGGGTGGATGGATGGATGGATGGATGGATGGATGGATGGATGGATGGATGGATGGATGGATGGATGGATGGATGGGTGGATGGATGGATGGATGGATGTGCATGAACTGTGTGCAGACCCTTGGGCAACAAAAATCAACTTCCACAGAATGTCATACTACAGGCCTGGATTCCTTCTTAAAACTGAACTTTCTGCATCAGGCAAGCCTCACCATTTCCTAGTGCCTGTGACGCAGGATATGGAACATACAAAGCCAGAAACTTCAGCAAACTCTAGAATTAGATGCCCTGCTTCAAGGCTAAGACATGGTGCTTATACAGCAATCATTGAAGCTTGATGTCTGCAAACAGACAAAAAGAATGTTCAAGGTCAGTTTATCTGGCACCTTTCAAAGTGCTACAGTCATTTAAAAGACGAGTGCTGAAAGTGGTGACAAGTGTAATGACATTGTATTGTTGAAAGTGCAACATTTCACATGTGGAACAGTGTGGCGGTTTACTCTTGGAAGTGCTTCTTTGGAGAACATCATAGTTCACTGATCTGGCATAGTAGTCTCCTCCCTGTGGATAGTTTGCACATTGCAGAAGCTAATTCACTAGGCCTTCTGGTTCAGATTCTAGCCCAATATTGCTAGTAAAAGCAACTAGTGAACGTAATACAAGGCTATGGCTGGACTAGGGAGTGCTTGGTTTCATAAACTGACATTTGGAAGGAAGTACTTCAGTCCTAGAAAGGATCTGTAGAAGTGCAATTTTAAATAAGAATGAACCATCATAATGCAGCTGCTTTCAGGTAAGCATCAAGAAAATATACAGTAATTTGTATCCCTAAAATGGTCATTTCTGCAGCATTTTTACCGCTACAGTATGGATTTTAAAGTGATAGCATATTAAGTTAAAATTGTAATGTTTTTAAACCTATCATAACCTTAGTTAGACTGAATATAAAGGTATTATTTACCTGCAACTGTAGTCTGCCTAGCACACAACCATTCTAAAATTATATGTATCAAGCAGCACTGCAATTACAGTGTGCATAGCAGCGACTTTATTCTGCAGAATGCTGATGATATCTGAGAGCTATGTAATACTTGCATTTCTTATGAAAACATACAGAGAAGGCATCCCTTTGAAGCACTCAGCACCTTTAATGTTTGGTAGAGTGTAGTCATGTTGTCCTTCATTGGCCCTTCTTGGAAAACACCCCTTAGCATGGCTGAGAGTTTGGCAACAACAGCAGAATGGCACTCCGTGTCCATCCACTGCTATTGTGGCACAACTGTGGGTGCTTGGACTCAACAGTCCGATAAAGATCGAAAGAAGCTTGCAACTGTCTGGCAATTTGTTTCAGGCATCTTGCAAACAGTGGTATGAAGTCCTGGGCTTCAGTTCATGAAAGCTCTGAAGCATGTCCTTCATTTTAAGCACATGCCTAGAACAGCCCTTAATGCTTTTCTGAGCTGAATAAGTGTTGACTCAGTAACCACTGATCATTAATAGAGAAGGAAATGTGTATTTAGAAAAAGTGCCTTTGGCCAGGCCCTGACCTGTGCTTTTGATGTAGCTGAACTGAAATCTGAGTTGAAACTGAAGGTGGTCTTGGACCACAGGCAGATGCGCAGTCTGCCACAGGTGATGCTCAGTGTTGCACAGGTATCCTGTCTTGTTTGCAATGCCATCTGGCAAGAAGAGCACTCCTTACAATACTTTTATTTCTACTTTGCAAGGCAGTGAATATTATCTTCACAAAGATGCTTAAGCATTGGAAGTAACTTTGCCTAAAATGATTGATATTGGCAATCGTAGAGATGGAGAGACCTCAGGACTTCTCAGTCCTGGGCAAGTACTCTGCCCAGTGAAGTTGTCTTCCTTCAGGGACAGAAATGGACGTAGCACCAGGCAAGATGATGTGGAAAGAACACCAAAGAGCCCTGTGGCTCATGCGTATCTGTAAATCAAATTCTTGGTGTCAATACTGATGAGTCAGTCTTGCTATGGCTACAAAGAGAGACAGCTAGGTCTGTGATGTTACGGATCAGTTCGTCGCAGAACCATCATTTGATGGCAGTTTATCATCATCAATCTAGAGTGTGTCAGTCATTTTACTGAATGACATTGGAAACCTAGCATAGAGTCCTACCACAAATACACTGTGGCTCTGTAACAAGGAACCATGGAAAAAGAAGATTTGGAGAGTGGGTTTTTTAAAATGTCTTTTTCAAAATCTCTTGATGTAAGATGTGACAAATAAGAAAAAATTGAGACACATATTTTATTGTTTATAGCTTTCATTAATTTTTAAGGAATGAGTCAAAAAAAATGCTGAAAAGAACTAGTAGCAGAGGCTATATGATGAGGAGATCTAAGAGCCGTTTTAATATTTGATGAGACCAAAAGCTTCTCATCACTAACTATCTTTTAATGGCACTTGTGCTTTTTCTGGGTGTATGTGGCTGCATGTTTCTAAGGTACGAACTTTTCAGACTTTCTAATGAAATACCTCTCAAGATGAGGGTAAAAGTGGTGATTTGGAGCAGTTTGGTTGCCATGCCAATTTAGGTTACGATAAGATGGGAAACTGAGGCTTTGTTTACATCTCAGGGTGTTTGTGTGTTACTTCAAACTCTCCACATCATCGAGTGACTTCTCAGTCAAAGATGATTAAAAATACTGATGCACAGAACCTTACAGCCAGTCTGCCTACCAGAGAGATAAACTGTAACACAGAGACAAATGACATCTCATGTAAGAGGAGGAGTGATAGCCTAGTAATAGACCAAGTCTATGAAGGTTTTAGCATGACTTCCTGTTTCTATGGAATCAGTAGCAAGCATTGACTTGTGGTGATGCACAGAATAGGGCTGAGCTCTTACAGCCATACAGTTTTTGGTATGCTGGGCTAGTGCTGAATTACTGACAAATAGCTGGAAGTGGATATTCTGCATGATATAGAAACAACGTGAATGCTATCTAAATTTCTGTTGGGTTTTCCTTCCGTTTGCTGTTTAAACATGGGAACAAGGAGGGCATTATTTATAACAATAAACATGAAGTCCCACAAGGTGAAATGATATTTTGAATTGACAGAATCTTGAAAGTGCAAATGTGATTTCGTAACTAAATACATTTTCAGACAGGAAAATGAGAGTTAATCAAAAGTTAGATGTCCTTGAAAAAGCTTTCCCTTGGTTTTTTTTTTTCAACTTCCTAGTAAATACTCGCAGCTGTCTTGATGCAAAAGTAATCGGAATATCTATATATGCATATCACAGTATCTCAGCAGTTACACTATTTTAAAAGTACTTGAGTAAATTTGTGTATTGATGTGATCTGTCAGAATGGGACATATCAGGAACAATTAATTGCTTAGAAACTGGAAATAAGAGATTTTTTAAAAAAATGTAAATAAGATTAAGAAATCTAATTTTAAGGAAGTATAGCATTCTGGGGAAAATGAAAATGTTCTAAGAGACTCTCAGAAAGGCATTCATTCAGTGAAAGTTCCTATTCAACATGAGTTGATTTGGGATAGGAATCCATGTCTTACCAGATACCAGATTATCAAGGGAATGTATCTAAAGGACTGAATTTTTTTTAAAGCTGTGTAGGACCAGGTAGTTAATGTGGAAGAAAATATTTTGATGCGTTAACTTTGGAAATTATCAACAGAAAATAGCATTGCTTTAATTCATTGAAAATGAGGATATTAAACCATACAGATCCTGAGCCTATTGTGTCGTGCAATCAGACCACTGTGTCTTCATGGATTTCAGTGGATATCACTGAGTTTCTAGGAGAATCATCAGTGCAGATTCCGTTTCATTAATCTTTTTTACTTTCCTGAATGTTAAAATGGAGAGTGAAACCAGCCTAATTTAAAGTGGGTTGGTAGGCTAAATTAATTCATAATTTTATAGAGCATCCTGTTCCTTGGGTAGGATGTGCCAAGTAAGTGTTACAGATGAGTTTGCACTTCAGAGACAGTGTCTTTGGAGATCCTCTTGAGTGACCTATCATGGTAGTGATTGTTGTTGGGGGGAGAGGAGTTTGGACCATGAATCCCTAGTTCTTGAAAGCTACTCAAAGTGAACGGTATCAGATGGGAAAAAAAGAAGCCATGGGTTCTCCTTATTTAATGTCCTGATACTTTTCCTTGTGAGGGTCTGGAGGAATTATTTCTGACTCTTTTTATTTGTTTTTCTCAGGTTGGGGGTCATACCATGCTGCCCATTCGCTGGATGCCTCCAGAGAGTATCATGTACAGGAAGTTCACCACAGAAAGTGATGTCTGGAGCCTGGGGGTTGTACTGTGGGAAATCTTTACCTATGGCAAACAGCCATGGTATCAGCTCTCAAACAACGAGGTGTGTGTAATACCTTCTCACAAGACATTGGGAAGGCTGGCACATTAACTATTGGTGTAGCTTCTATGGAGAAGGGACAGCAACAAATTTATTTAGTAAAGGCAAACCCCCTGATATCAGGTATTTATGGTATTGCCATGAACTTTGTGGTTGAATTTCTTCCTCTTCACCCTTTTCTCCCCAGGGTAAATGGAAGTTGTCCAAGCAGAACTGATTCATTTGGAATTTAGCTTTTTCCTCTGTATAGGGTAGAGTCAGCTCTTGGTATTGAGAAAGATCATGAGGCAATGAAAAGGAGCTTAGCTATCTCCTGAATGGGCTTTGGGTGATTTCAGTTCCATATCATATATGTCATTGTTGCAGAGTCGTTGTCCAAAACCATTCTTGAATGGATTGAAGTAGTCTGGAGATGTTTTGATTTCCAGTCAGCGACAAGTAACCCCTTTCCAGAGATTAGCCACAGTGATGCTCATAAGTTTAAGGAGGGAGGGAGGGAGGGAAAGGCACTGATGCCTTATGGGAGCAGGGTGAAAACAGCCTCCTTCTGAGATAAGGTGAGGTTGATAGGTGGGTAGAGAGAGGAGGCATGGGATTTCTTCCTGGCTATCATTCCCTCAAGAGTGGAAGGGGCAGTGTGGGTGATCTTAAGACCAGTGAAGGTATTGCTCCTTCACAACTTACATTACAGTGATTTTCCAGATCTCG
Organism: Phalacrocorax aristotelis; assembly: GCF_949628215.1. Classification (NCBI taxonomy): domain Eukaryota; kingdom Metazoa; phylum Chordata; class Aves; order Suliformes; family Phalacrocoracidae; genus Phalacrocorax; species Phalacrocorax aristotelis. Next base: position 38,180,960 of record NC_134311.1, on the reverse strand, counting down.
TCCTGCTGCGCATGCATCTACCTAGAAATGCAGCCCTTGGCAGGGTTCAGTGGGTGACTGCCACCAGTGAGGCTGCTGTGGCAATTAGCAGTTAACTCTTCTATGGATGACCCCCACCTAGTTGGCACAGCTGTGCTGATCCTTTCCTTGTGATTTCTTGTAGGTGATTGAGTGCATCACTCAGGGCCGAGTCCTGCAGCGACCTCGCACATGCCCCAAGGAAGTGTATGACTTGATGCTGGGCTGTTGGCAACGGGAGCCTCACATGAGGCTGAACATCAAAGAAATCCATTCCCTCCTCCAGAACTTGGCCAAGGCATCTCCAGTCTACTTGGATATTTTAGGATAAAGTCTCCTAGCATTTCTTCTTATGGGCTGTGGGAGTGAATGTGTTCAACTGCCGCTGAACTCCATTAAAATGTGTTCTTAACTTTGACAGTATTAATGACAAAGTTGCGGAGAAGCTTTCAAAGGGCAAGCAATGTGCACTTCTCCATCTGTAGACACAGTATTGACTTTTTAGACATTACTGAGACATATCTCCTCTCTCTCTCTCTCTTTCAGTTTCTATCATTTTTTTCTTCTCTCCTGTCTTTCTAATCAATTTGGCTTCTGCATTATTGTAACTCTGCATAGACAAAGGCCTTAAAAACCTGGTCTGTTATACCAACAGACTCTTCAGTTTGCCCACCACAACTAACAATGCCTTGTTGTATTCATGCCTTTGATGTGGATGAAAAAAAGGGAAAATATATTTGACTCGAACTTTGTGATTTCTGCTGTACAGCTACTGGGAGTTTCTATGGATTCACCTCAATTTTTTCGCTTCGGCATGTGGGTGGAAAAAGAAGACTGGTGTTCTCTACATGAAGCATGTTCCTTGCAGAGATAAAGCCAGATGGAAAGAAGACAGTCTTATGTGATATACTTTCTGGAGGAACTAGGGGATCAGATGGCATCCAACCCCACAAAAAAAAACCACTGAAATTATTTGATGGAAGGCAAGAGGGGGTTTAGCACTTTTCCTGAAGAGTCTTTCTGAGGACTAAAGGGATTGTTCAAGGAGGTGCTTTGCCAGTACCTTTCATTGCCAGATACAAGTAAAAGGGGAAAAGATGCTGCTTGCACTGCACACAATTATATTACAACATGATAAACTAAACACATGCCCTTATTTTGTCTTCTGGTAGGATATTGTCATGCTACTGGTATTAAAATGTTCTCCAGCTAGTCTTTTTTAATAAAGGCTGAAGCTAGGCTTATTAATGTACAGTATTAATTTCAGGATCATATGTTGCAACTAAGGATTTTGATAAGATAGGACAAGCTGTAGATGCTGGGGCAGGTGTATTTTATACTGTGCTTGTCCAGCAGCATATTCCTTCCTTCCTCAATCCTTTTTCTTTTTTTTTTTAACCATGCAAGCAAAACTGTGCATGGTCTTTGTCGATTAATGCCCTTTGTGCAGAGACTATCACTCATCTTGTAGTACACCCTAGTAGGCATAGTGAACTCATAATGATATAACTTATATTTCATTAGAAGGGGCTAATGGAGGACATTAGCCATGTTAAAATGCCTTTATAATGTTACAGATACAATAGGCTGATATAACATGAATAATCTAAAGCACGGAGATCACTGGTTATGTTTGAGCCATGGCAGGGGATAGAGATCTCTAGAAAAAACAGATTACTCTGAGGTTATGGCTTACTATTCAGAGTGCAAAGGCCCTGAGCTCAGCACCGTGTTTGTATTGGTACTAGTGCTGTCATTACCAACACCCACTGTTTCTTAAATAATTTATTTTTGGTTGGATTGGCATTGTATGTGTACCACATTTGCATGGCCACTGTGCTGATGACAGCTGCATGGGCATACCTGTTATTTTTCAAACCAGAAGTTGACAGTTTCAAATTTAGAGTTAGGATTATTTTTAATATGAATTCTTACAAATGAAAACCTACCTTACCTGTTCCTCAAGACTTTTGCCTCCCTCTGTGAGGGGACATTACTGCAAAAAAGCGATCTTTCTTTCCATTTTCTCCTTTTGTTATTTCTTATTGATATGAGCCAGATCAAAATAGTCCTTCACCTTTGTGTTGGGGATATTTTATTTGATAAATTAAGCATTTTATTTTTGTAAGTGTTCCCATAGCATATTTAATATATAATTTGCTTGCATATATTATTTATTGAGGCACTTTAGGTTTTTCCTTCAGAAGCTTTTAGAGCTAGCTCATAAAGATTCTGAACATTTTCAGAAGAAAACAGTTCACTGGACACTGATGAAGTTTTACCCTTCTCAGTGTCATTGAAAAGGCAGCATTACAAATAAACCTGACAGTGTAACTATAAAGCCATACTCAGTATTTCTTTAATAAACTAGATGTTATTTCTTAACCGCTACTGAACTGGAAATACACAAAAAGCCAGAGGAAGATTCCTACAAAATGGGCCTTAAGATTTTATCTAGACTGTCTTGGAAGTTCACACAGAAAGCTAGATAAAGACTGAGCATCCAATGAAACCCATTCTCTTGAGGGTCTGAATGTTGTGTTTTAAAGGAATTTGAAATTGGTTTTCAAAATAACAGTGGTGGAAAAGAAAGGTGTCAGAGTGCGCTCATACGGTGCAGTGGGAGGAGGCTGCAGGTGGTGGAGGGGGCGTGCTAAGTTTCCACCTGCTGTATTCTGTCTTAGTTTCTTATGAGCTGAAGAAAAAGGCATCTGAGATGCTTCTTCTATTGGAAAGCTGGCTCCAGCCTGAAAGCAAACAGGTGGGTTTTGGAAGCACTGAAAGAATGTATACCAAAAATAACCACAAAACCCTGAAAATGTACTTAGTGGCATCTTCTTTTTGATTTACTAGTGAGACTATTAGAGTCATTTCAGAGAATAAATAGTGTTACAATGCATTGTGCAATAACATAGCAGTATGTTAAACTTCTAAAGGACCAAATGTTTGACAGAGCCGCCGGTATGGATAACCTTGACCTATATCATTAATGTTCTTGATAATGCATAAAACGTTTAATCACAGTAGACAAGCTATAAACTGTAGTTATGCATAGTTTGCATATGTTCATGGAAAGGTGGGTAAGTGTAGAGGAATGAGCAGAGAAGAGGAAGAAATATGTTCAAATCACAATGAAGGGTGAGTATATGTGCATATTCGTCATGCTTGCACTGTCAGCTAAATCGTGTACATTGAGTAAATATGACAATCAGGCTCATTTAAAAAGTCATTCTGGACTGTGCTATGGACTGATCATATATATAATATATATTATATATGTGTGTTTGCATATGGCATATATATATACACACACATAGGATATACATGTATGCCTATGTCTGTTGTGTTTTATTTATATATGTGCAGACATGCATGCACATTATGTATGGGCTGTGTGTATATGTATAAAATTATATACACCTACGTAATTACAAATTATGATTAGAGTGCTATTAATAAATTGATAAAGTCTGCTGAGTAACCAAATTTTTTTTTCTTTTGATATTTCTTTTTCTATGTTTGTAAGATTCAACTTTTTAACTGGTGTGCAGCCGAGGCAGTGCTAGAATGCCAGACGTATAACAACAAGCACTTTTCTTCCCCAGATGATTGCATAAAAACATTTCTTCCGTTCCCATCTCACCTGTTGATTTCTCACAATGTGATTAACAGACAAACCTACAAGCTCAGAAAACAGAGTTTGTGTTACTGTCATTTCTGGGTTTGTGCTATTGTTGTTTTATTGTCCTAGAATAACAGTGCAGCTCCACTAGCAGTTTATACTCGTCTGAAGTAACAAAATAATTCCAAGAATGAGCTGCACTATTCAGACTGCAACATGACTTGTAGGACAATGAGAATGCCAAAATTCAACAGTAGTGACAACAGCATTTGCCACACTCTGTCCTTCACTCTCAAGAGACCCGCAGAACTCAGAACTGGCTGTGAAAAACAGATACTTGTAAAGCAACAACACCCATAATGCATGATGGAGTGTACCCTTTCTAAAAGAACTCAATTAATTTCGATTTGTAAAACAATATATCTATATATTGTCTACAGTTTAATAAGTAACTGCCTATTTTTTATCTTTTTCTTTCTTTTTTATCCTTTCTTACTAGTTCTTTATCACTTTCTTTCCTTCTTTTCTCTTCCTTTCTCTTTTCCCCCCTCTTCTCTCTTTCTGAGAGATTGTTTTTGTTGTGGTTGATGTAGACTTTTACAAAACACTTTAAAAAGAAATTAAATAACCCACTAAAATGATTAGGTCACTGGATGACTAAGGTACAATGCATATGTGTTAGAACAAGTCCGTGTCTGGTTGTTGCAGCCTGTAACTGAATTTCAAATACTGCTATAAAATGTGAGGGAGGGGAGTGGGTAGGGTCTGGGAAACAGATCGGGGTTTCTAATCAAAGATGAAGGTTTTGATAGCACAGGAAGTTGTATTTTATTGTTGTGAGGGCTGGGATGAACCATGCTGCTTTGAATCAAGAGGTCCTTTAGAGCCTTAGTTAAAACACCTGTATTTGGGTGGGGCGGGGGGATATGCTACATTCATCACTAATACGAAGCAAAAAAAAAAAAAAAGTCTACATGTTGCAGGGAAAACACTGTGAATTTCACAATAGCAACCAAGTGACTATTTTGCCATCTTTTAAACATACATCTCAGGAGAAGACATGGGAGATGATGGATGTGTTATTTTTCCGTCTATGCATTCTAGACCAGGTCTGTGGGGGTTTTTGTTTGCTCGTAGAAGGTTCTGAGTGATGACCGGCTGGTATTTTATAAACACTGAATACTTTGGGCAAGGATAATAGAAGCTGCTAGTAGTGAGGCCGTTTGATTGGAATATGTGAGAAAATGGAGATCAAATCGAATCTTCCCAGAGGCCTATATCTTGCAGCTTATATGTATCTTTCTGTAACTTAGAGAAAAGCAGCTAAGAATGTTTTATATACAAATAATTTAATTCAACATTGATGTTTAATTGAATCACCAATAGAGAGAGAATCAATTAATTATGAAATATTTGTCCCAGCCCTGCTCTCCACCTATACTTTATGTATATATATATTTCTAGATATCGCTCTCTTTGTCACTTAAGGTAAAGAGGAAGATATCTACATATAAATATAAATCTCTATATTGTCACCAAACAATGTGACCTGGTGTGTAGAGCTATCTTGCTCCTTTCTTTTTTCTTTTCTTTAATGTGATGTCCCCGTGGAAATATTTAGTGGCTCTTGTTTTGCAGTTTGTTATAACAGGTCATTGCTTTAAAACTTTCATTGCATCTTGGCTGATTTCAAAGTGATGCCTAGGTATCAGTGTTAAAAGTTTTGTTTGTGAATCATGTGACCAGCTTCTCTCGACATGACATGGAAAGTCTCTTGTATTACAGTGTATTTAATAAAAATGATGTCTTACAATAAACAACGTCATCCAAAAGAAAGATAAAATAATTACTTTAGAAAACCTAAAAATTTCATGAAGTGTTGTGTGCTATTTTCTTTTATTTGAATGCCTTTCTTTACCTCCATTCTTTTTGAAAAGGATGAAATTAAGGAACATTTTGGTGTGCTTAGAAACATAACATATTTGCACTCTAAAACTCTGAATAAGAAAAGGGTCGCTGAACTCATAGTTGATGAAAGAGGAGACCCATAGTATTAGGGCAAAGGAATATCCTGTCTGAAAGTTATGATAGACTATTTTTATCCTTCATTTTCCAAACAAAGATCTTATTTGAATGTTTGTTCAACTGGGGAGCTGTCGTAGCAAATACCTGTTTGTCTTCTAGCAGAAAGAGGCCTTCAGATATTTTCTGGCTTTTTGCTGAAAGTGATCCTCAAACCACAGCCCCATTATAGACGTAGTTTGTACTTTTTAACTCATGTCAGTCTAGAATGGATATATTGTGAACAAATATAGCATTAAATGCAAGTCCTTGAAGAACATAATTAGGATTCAGAATGCAGAGTGCTTAGACATACAAAGGAAGGTTCAGCAACTTGATTAAAGATCCCTCCACAAGCTATTGATCTAAACCAAGCCCTTCAAGGTTAGAGTAAAACAATATGAGAGCCACTTTATGACTGTGTCTGCTTCTCCCTGCCAAGAGACCTGAGGTTAGATGAGCTGGCTACAAGAATTCAAAAGGTCAAAGGAAAATAATCTGCTGAGAAGAAGCCTCAGGATAAAGTTTGTCCAAAGCTGTGAAAATATCCTTGAGCCACACTAAAAATATTTTTTGACAGTTTGTGTTCACCTGGAGACTTAGAACTGCCTTACCTGCTTTCATGGTAAAATCTGGATCCCTTCCAGACCCAATGGGTTGTGTTGCCATCCTGCAATAAAACACTTTGCAGCAGACAGCTGGTTGCAGTCAGGTGTGTTTGGCTGTAGAAACTCCCATTGCTGAGCCTGTGTAAGCATTGCCCTGCAATCCCAGCAGCACTGGCATGACAGCCCCCACACCCTCCCCACCATTCCCTTTCTCCAGTGTTTTTTAAGGCCAAGGGCACATAGCAGCAACAAAGACCGGACATTGCTGCTCCTCATGCCGCTCTGCCTCACGAGGCAAAGCCAGATGAGCCAGCAGGGCCCATGGACAGCCTCAGCAGTACACTCAGTACTTTTGCAGCACTGCAACAGGGCAGGTTAGTTGTTACTTTCCTGTGCAGCCCAGCACCCTCAAGACTACAGTTTGAGCTTGCGCTCCTCAGTAGCACTCCTGCCTACCCATGGTGTCCCATGGCTCCTTCCCAGCTCATCCCAGCCTTCCCAAATGGGCGTTGTGCAGGAAGGAGATGTGGTACATTGATACCCTTGCTCATCTCTGGTTGAGCGAGGAATAGTTTTGTGTGTTTTCCTGTCTTTCCTACCTGGGCACATGTGGCCCCACAGCATGCCATAAAGCATGTCACAAAGCAGGGGCTCAACTTAAAAGTAATGGCTGGTGCCGTCTTTATTGCCTTCTGTTCACTGCAACTGTAAGGGTAAAGGTATTAGTTCAGGCTGCACAAGGGGCTTGCAGAAGACCCTTGAATGAGTCTGAAGAGCTTCCTGATGCTCCAAAATATGTCAGACTCAGCAGCCTATTTAAGGTCACTGGTTTCTGCTGCAAGGTGCACAACTAGCCAAGCACCCTCCTATTTACTGCTCAGTGACAACCTTTCACAGACTTTCAGCAGCCAAAGACCCATCAGCTCATCCTGCGCCTGACTTCTGCATAAAATCCACAGAGAGCTGTGAAATAACTAACAGGCCAAGAGGGCATATGCAATACAAGTCCTGCACCTGCTTCTGCTAAGACTCAACAAACTTCCACAATTGATTTAATGATGAAGAAGTCTTTGTGCTAAATGTTTCATATAAATGAAAAATCAATCAACTTGATCACTGTATTATTTTAAAAGTGATTCACAGCGCTATTGATTACTCCCATTAGTATTTTTAAATGGCTATAATAATTTATTTTTAAATCAGTAAGAAAGTTGATGTTACCCTAGAAAGGATGAAAAAAAAAATCTTGGCTGTCATTAGGACAGGGTCGGGCAGACTCTACTAAACCAGCTGACAGGCTAGCTTACCAAAGCAGCTTATTAATATTTAGTATAAACCATAGGTTCTGACAGGCAAGACTTCATGCAAGAAAGAAAATATTTGAAGTAACCACCTGAAGAATCACTCAACTCATTCATATGCTAAAAGTCCTGTGCTTTGACTTCTTGAGGATGGTTTGATCTGCATGACACATACAGGATTCCTTCAGCAACACCTGCCTTTTGAGAGTTGAAGATTATATAGGGCTTGGGTTTATTTTTATTAGTGATGCACTGAAGAACACTAATAAAAAGGACCAGAAGCAGAATAAGAGAGGTGTGGAAAAACAATTGCTTTACTTTCTTGAGCTGATAGTCATATCATGCAAAACTACTTACTATCACAAATTATCACAATTTAAACTAAAACTCAGGCTAGACCATGTATGAATAAAGGTGGTCAGCACAGAAGAGCTTGTCTTCTTTCTGGCTGGGGTCTGATTTAATAATGTGCAAAGAAAGAAGAGATGGATGGGAGGAGATCAGAAAGTAACTAAGCAAACCCTTGTTTAAAACATGATGTAAATATTAGACTTGTAGTTTTGTGATTCTGTGTGACAGGACAAGGGGGAATGGGCACAAGTTGGGACACAGGAAGTTCCACCTCAATATGAGGAAAAACTCCATTCCTGTGAGGCTGCCAGAGCAGTGGAACAGGCTGCCCAGGGAGGCTGTGGAGTCTCCTTCCCTGGAGACATTCAAAACCCACCTGGACGCGTTCCTGTGCCCCCTGCTCTGGGTGTGCCTGCTCAAGCAGGGGGGTTGGACAAGATGATCTCCAGAGGTCCCTTCCAACCCCTACCATTCTGTGATTCTGTCCAAGTGTCTGACCTTAAAGACAAATAAAACAGACACTGACAAGTTATTTACACATATTTTGAGCACAGCTGATAGAGAATAAGATGTTCCTAGGCCTAGCAGTGCTTTGTTATTTTACAATGACTGCTAGTCTCATGGAAAGTCCAGGTCTGCCACTCTAGTATCCTGATTTTTGCCTTTTTTTTATTCTGAAACAGTTTGTTTAAATACATAAAAACTGATATTGCTGTTCAGTGTGTCACAGCATGGGCAGAGCTGGCTCCAGGGTTAATTAATCTGAGTTTGCCAGCTAGCCCAGTAGAGTAATTTATTGGTGATTAGCAGAGAATGGGAATATTGACACAGGTATCTCCCACGACAGGATCCTGCTCAAAGTAATTCAAGTTCTCCTCTGGAAGGGCTGCAACAGGGATCACAAGGCATTTAGCGCCTTCTTCACAGTCTGAAGCCAATTTACAGCTGTTTTGTGATAGCTGATCAAAGGGAAAAAAATCTCTCCAGAACACCTTTCTGAATGCCCTTCTAGCCAGCGCTTCCAGCCCTGGTCCTCGGTAACGTTCAAATTTAAACTTTTTCTTCCTCAGCATGCATTACCAGGGCAGAGCCTTCAAATTTGGGAGAGGTGATCAACTTCACCCTCAAAGCAGATGGTTCCTTGCCACTTGGTTTTCACACTTGTAAGTGTCCTTTAATCTCTGTGCCCTGACACTGCAGAGACAGCAGATGCTCTCAATACATGTGAGGGCAGGTGAATGGTATTTATTGTCCATGCAACAGAGAGGAGAAAAAACATGTACGTGGGACCCAGTCCAGGCTGCAAAGCTGACAGAAGTTGAACTTCTGGTTTCCAGCCCCATGGCAGCGCCGAGAGGCCCGTGGTATTTACTGAAGAGCAATGTGGGAAGGTCTCTTCTCAGCATGCTCATGTCTTATCCCCCTCAACAAATATGTTTCCCTCTCCCTTCATCTCTTGCAGTATGGGGTGGATAGAACAGCCTCAGCATGGGTGTCCCTACAGGGGAGAGCACAGCCTTGGCCTTCGGAATCATGTGGCTTTCGGGGACAGTCCTGGCAACCAAGTAGTCCCTGACCCCAAGTGCCTGCACTGATTGGGTTTCTGCATGTTCACATCCTGATAGAGGTGATGGTCATGATTCCCCTCTGGTGGCAAACACTGGGTCCAGTGGTGACAACAAGCCTCCTGTCCATCTGCTGTGAGTGGGCACAGTCCCACGGGATGCTTGAGGAGGTGGTGTGGCGTAACTCCAGCGTGAGCAGGGGGTGTGTGGCTGTGAACAACATGCAGCCTCTAAACCTCCTTTGACTCTTTCCTGCAGCCTTTGAAGGATCTCAGGGCCAACTGGAGAGGAGGAAGGCGGGAGCACACTTTCACCAGGGCAAGCAAAGGGCTGAATGTGCAATGGTCTTGCTCTTAGGTGAGTGGGAAAAGGTGTTAATCACTGTGATGGGGATCACCTGCCATCCTGTTCATCACAAACACCATGCACACAGATGCCCACACTCCCATCTTTGCATGCTGCTGTGCCATCAGAACACCCAGCCAGCAACTGGCATGGCTGTAAGGACTGCAGAGCTGCCCATCTTGGCATGAGCTGGTGCTCGTGGCTGTGGCATCTCTCCTCAGGAGTACACCCTCTGTTTTGAGTGGACATACTGGCTGGGGGAATGCCGCTTGTTGCCACTCAGGCAGTCGTGTGTTGTTTGCCATGCAGACCACTGGCAACTGGGATTGGACCTGGGTCTTGGTCTTGGCCATTTTTTGGGTGCCTTGTGCAGCTGCTTGCCTTGCCCCCAGCCAGGGGTCTGGTAGCAGACAACCAGCTGGGTCCCAGCCCTGCACCAGGAGGGGACCAGCTCCCTGGCCCCAGCGACTCACCTCTCTGCAAGGCACTGCCTAGCTGCTCCCTGGTATAGCAGCTGATAAATCACCCAGTGGCATAGCTTTGCAGTTTTAATGATCTTGAGACTGACATGCTGAAACACCTGTCCTGTTTCTATTGCACCAGTTAAATCTGCTCATAAAGGGAGAACCCATATACCTTGTCCCAGAGACTATGTAGGCAGTCCTTGGAGGCACACACAGTCACGTCACCTGTCACTTATTTATCTCATGCAGGTGAACCCCTGGATGGCACCGGCAATATTTACACCTGTGTGCCTCGCCATTGCTGGCCCTGGGCACACCCTCCTTGGCCCCATGCTTTCCCACCACTCTTGCTGAGGTCAGTTTTGGGAGCCAGCACACAGGCACGTGGACAAACCCACTGCTGAGTGCCCTGGCCAGCGCTGCGCAGGGCAGACAGAGGTGCAGTCTTGCACTCCTCACGCAACCCACCGTGCATTTTGCTTTTGCCGCAGCTAATCACTATTTCTAAAACTGGCTTTTTATTCATCAGGCAACTTTTTTTCAGCACTTAAGTTAGTCTATTAAGAGCACTGTTAACATCCCCAGCTCCTATAATTAACGTTTCAAGAAAAATCATGGCCTGGAACAGCAAATCTATAGGAGACAAAATAAAACAAACATATGGATCTCATATTCCCTACTCCCCTCTCCCCCCTCATCCCCGAACACGCGGGTTTTGGCGCAGAGTCTGTCTGTCTTCCAGTTCCTCCAAGCTGTTACGCAAGAAAGAAAGTCTCTGCAAACAATCCATTGTAAACCTGGGTCATCTTTTTCTGCTTATGGTTTTTTTTTCACTGCTTTGTGATTTGGGGAATTATGTTGACAAATGTCATTAGCACCAGTCATTTTTAGCTACCCAGAATCTAAAGAGGCTTGGATGAGGGAAAGCAGATGGAGAGTAAACATGGTGCCTCTGATACCACACAGGCCACTAAATAAATATACACTTTGCTTGGTTAAAATAACACCTATTGGCAGTAAATGTTGGGTCTTTTTTTACCAATAGGGGACTAATCACTCTGGCAAGAGCTGGGCACTCTGCAAGCTGTTCCAGTTCTCTTTTGGCTTGCCTTGTGTTGTACAACCTCACTGACTTCCATACTAGGCAATTGGGTAGGGATCTGTGAAGTTTGCAATATCTAACTGATATTGCAGATCATGCTGTTTTCCCAAGGTGCACAGTCATACATGTTGCTTAGAGGTTATTTTCAGACTAGATTTGCTGCTAAGTACCCACTTGTGAATGTGACTCAGGGCAGGGTTCAAAGATGGTTTTCCCAAGCCAGAATGGTATGTGAGGCAAATTCGGCTGCCAGGTTTTTTTGGACAAAGTAAACTTTTTTTTAGAAAGCTAGAAATACAATAAATGGACACAAAAAATCTTGATTTCAAGTCTGTGGCGCCAACATGCCCAACCTGGGTCTCACCACAATTAGCAGCATACAACTGCAGAGCTGGTGGCAGTGGGGACTGTAAAACCCAAAGCAGCAGAGAGTGACAGGGGTGTCTCCTGGCACCCTGCCCAGGGATCAAACCCTTTCAGAAGTCAAAACATGGGGTGCTCAGGGGAACAGGTGAGAAAAGACCTGGGAGGGGATTAGATGATCTCATGCCAGGCTAAGAAATTAAGCCCGTGCCAGCCCAAAAAAACCTAAAATTGACCGTCTGTAACAGTACCTTGGAATAGTAGCAAAGCTGTTGCACGAAAGGGAGAACAAGAGCAGTAGTGGAAGGCAGCAAAGTGCTCGTGGCGTTACATTCCTCTTTCCAGCTGTTTGGTTACCTGCTGTATTACTGATGGCACTGAATAACACTGTCAGATCAAGGTAACCTTTCCATGCTGTTATTTTCTCTTTGAAACATGCCAGTGATTAAATTTATGTGGGCAACAGGCATCTTGGAAACTACCGCAGCACAGGTTTGCTGCATTTTACCTTAAAAAGGCACTGCCAGCTGCTACCTTGCCTCCTTTCTCGCCCTGCAGTCGGTGATTCCCCAGCGAGCGGGACACTTAACAGGAGATGGACACACCAGCTTGTTTTCTAGTGACGCTTTGGTGAGGTTAATGCTGGCAGCTACCCGAAGTTCAGTTTCTGCGTCTTCTACTTCTGCTCTGACATAAAGCCTTTGTCAAGAGAGACGAGTTACCATGGCAGTGCCTCTAAAATAGAACGAATCCAACACACATCAATACCTGTACAATAAATACAATAAAGTACTACTTATAATGCATTATTCTGCATTCACTGGGTAGTAATTTGTGCAGAGGGCTGCAACTAACTCTTTTTCATTTAATTATGGGAAAGCAATTCTTCAAATCGGAAATGTTCTGTGCTTGGGAAGGAACAGAGCACAACCGCTGAGTGATTAAAAAGACAGAGCTCCGCTTGCTAAATTAGAGTCGCTAACGAGGTTGCTCTTCATGGAGAAGTTGTTCTATCTCCCCCTGACCATACTGGGTGCTGGATCAGGCCCATATTCTCAGGGAAGTGCAGGCTTTTAAGAGGTTTTAATAAGGCTGTGTTTTATTTTGCAGGACATGGTGGTTGGTATTCCCGGTCGCTGCAGGCTGGGGCAAAGGTCTCAGCAGGTCAGGACATATAGCTGTAAGCAAGGCAGAAGGACCTCAGCCAGATTCCTTTCCCTGAGGTTGGGAGCATTCAAAGGCAACTAGAAAACCAGCTATATTTATGCAAGTGTGAGACCAAAGCTGTGACGTGATCCGTTTCCCACCAAGGCGTGGGTCTTCCTTTTTGGGTTGCACATGTCTCAGCTGTGCCAGGTTACCAGTAAAAGCTCACAGAAAATGTCCACCTTTGGATATCTCCTAGAACAAGAGAATAACTGTTCTTCATGGGTGTCTCAGACTGGAGTACATGACCCAGTGCAGGGTCTTCCAGCCTTGTTACTGTATGCTGGGAAGCCCTTGCATGCCACTCAATTGCTTCTACCACCCTGAGGCTTTCACATTAGAATTGTTCTTCCCAAGCCAGCCCAGACCAAGCTGTTATATTGCTTTGGTTAATTGAGCACTATATATATTTTTTTTTAAAGGAAAACTTTGTGTATTGTTGTTTGACACTTTTAGAGATCCTGATAAACTGATTTTCTGGTTCAGTGGTTTGCTACTCTAGTTGACTGTGAGCGGTGGAAGGTCTGTAATGAATATCTATAAGGAAACCTTTTCCCTCCCTCCAGAAATAAGTGTTAAAACTTCCTTTGATACAATGGGTGAGACCTGCAAGAGGTGAATTTACGTTCAGATGCTCTGATGCCAGTCTGAATGATATGGTTGAATGAGCGTGGGGGTGTCGTTCAACAAATTTTGTATTCATTTTCTCATTCCTCATTTAAGTAACTGTTGTACTGATGCTAACACACTTGTATAAACTTGCCATCCTGAACACAGGGCAATTTTTCTGGCAGTACTTTTGAACCCAATTGTTTCTGTTTATTTACAGTGAATAACATTTACTGTTGCATATGGTGCCACTGAATGAGGTCTATGAGCCAGTACTATAAGGATCTCTGCTTCTTGCATCTGTGCTAATACGTGCCACAGCAGTATGCTTGGGAAAAGATTGTGTTCTCATGTGCTTATTCCTCCCATCATTATAACAATTCATGCAGTTAGGACCGGAGTTTGGTAGTTAAATTTTTGAACTGCTGCATCATAACCATGATATTCAGTAAAAACCCAATGAATTATGAAGAGGATTTTAAATAAATTAGTATGTGAAAAAAAGTGTCAGTGATGCTGTTAGATTGCATCTCAACATCAAGATAATACTGGCTTTTATTTGGTGGTGCTAAAGATGCATTATTTCAGAGAAAAATTAAGTCACTTCTGTGCAGTTGTATAACAGAAAAAAAAAAAAAAAGAAAAGCAGCTACATGGAATATAGCAAAATACAGGCATACCCTAGGAACAACCAACACAAGGTTCAACAAAACACAAGTGAGGTACTTCAGCTGTATGCACAAAAAAGCAGAGATAGAAGAATCCGTGTTGCTTTTAGAACATTTCATAACATGCTTTAAACTGACTAGTGACAGACTCTTTCTTGTTCGTTATTACAGATTATCCAGCTCTTAAGGGCAAATTAATTTTTTTTAACAATTAAAATACATTTCTAATAAAAGTCTTCATACAAGAAACCAGTCACAGTCCTGAAGCAAAGCTGGCTAGATGTTCATTAACATTTCTTAGTTGAGATATAGACTTTCTTCAGAACTAACATTCCTAAAAACATATGTATATATCTACAACAAATCTCTTTGAAAAGTGTAGTTGTTACTTTAATTTCGCTTTCTTTCTGTATATACTTCTTTTTTTTTTAATCACCTCTTGTTTTAGCTTCTGTTCTGTACTTTTTCCAATCTTCCTGAATTCTGGAAGAGCTCTGATAGTGGAGGTAGGAAAGGCATGGGAGAAAGCTCCAAGTAGCAGACACTGAGCACTCTGAGGAGTACAGATAAATCTGCAATGGGTGCCATCCAGGAGTTCTATGGAAAAGAAAAACAAGTAAGGGAGAGAGAAGAAGGGATGTGGAAAGATGAAATACACAGAAAAGTATAACTGTGTGAAATCTCTTTACACTTCCAGAATAAAAAAAATGGTTTGAGGTATCTTGGTCATAAAAGAAGAAAAACATCATGGACATGATTGGTTTTTCCCCTCTACTTTGGCCTTTGACTTGCTGAAGACAGTACAGGATGAGAGAAAATTTGGTAGTCAAGAAGAAAAACTGCCAACATAGCTGTTTAGCTGTGGAATAGCTGTTTTTATTCTAATAGTGAAAGTTTATAGTGTGTGGTTGGTCTTCAGGAAAAGTGAACCATCCACTGGTGTTTTCTTATCGTTGAGTGGTAGTTATGCAAGTGCCTTAAGGCCTGGCAGACCTTTCATTTAAGTCAGTGGAAATATTCCTGTTGATTTCAGAGGGCTCTTAATCTGACTACTGTAAATATAATGCTTTCACACACCCTGTGCCTGCAACAAACTCCTAATAGATAGAAGGCTTCCACCAAAGAGCAATGCTAATACACTCTGGACATAAAAGCACGACTGTCTAAATCTGAGGTAATGACCATTTCATCATGACTCAGTTCATCAGCCATGCTAGCACACACATAGTTAGGAATTAATATGAAAAGAAAAGAGAAGGAACAGAAAATATCATTGTGTCGCTGAGTAAATCTTTACTTTTTAAATGCTGCATGCATCTCAAACAGTAGTGTAGGACTGGAGAAATTCAAAGAAGGGCCACAAAGAAAATCCAGGTTATGGCAGCAGCTATCATGCAAGAAATGCCTCAGTAGCATCCTAAATACAGGCCTAAGTCTTCCAAGTTGATGATGTTACAGTGCAGAATTGTCAAATCCCGAGTGGCATGGTGGAGGTGAGTACGGCACGATTACTCATCCTTATTTCAGATGGAACTGCTGAGAGCCATCAAAAAGAAATAGGAAGTTGTTCTAGAGGCAACAAGAGAAGATTCTCCTCCACATTTGCTATTAGGTGCATAACATGGCCAAAGCTTCTTGTGGGCCCCAGGAATGAAAGTGGATTCAAAGGCTGCTGGACATAGTCTTTGGAAGAAAAATCTACCAACAAGTCCCACAACGATTGGTTTACAGTCCACCTGAGGATGGGAAAGGATTCTTGTTATTAATGTGTATTCTTTCTGTCCTTGCACCCTTCTCCTGGCACCTGCAACAGGTGGCTCCTGGAATGGAGAGACCTTTGATCTGTCAGGGTACAACCACTCTGATATGATTATTTCTAGGAATGAGGGTTTGGGATGACTACAGCCATGGCTTTTGTCAGTAAAATTTCTCACTATATGAGTTTCACATTAATTATGAAGTATTAGTGTATTTTTGTGTATTTTTGGTGATGAACTGAAGATAAATAAAATTTCAGGTTGAATAATTAGAAAACAATACCTCTCTATTCAAGAAAACTCAGTCTTAAATGAAATGTCCTCAGACACAGTAAGTACACAACCTCATTAAAATGGAGTCCATGCTTTTACTTCTTTCGCTCATAAGCATTGTTTACATTTTTAATGACTTTATGTAACTGTTTTGCTATTTTCTACTTGTTTTTCTCATGTGAAATGTGCTTAGAAGTAACTGGAATCTGTAGTGAAGGTGACTGTAGCAATATGCAGATTACCAACAAGTGTACACAAAGGAAACAAACGGATGGAAGAGAAAAAATTGTGCTCATACACTTTTCAGTTATCATCTAGTCATTTTCCCTGAGATTACCCAGATGCTCAACTCTTATTCCCTAAGTGATTTAAAAAAAAAACTCAGCCAGGTGTTTGTTGTACCAATGACAGGTTAAAGTCCTCAGATGGAAGTGACATTAAGTGAATAGTTCCACTATTAAAAGTCAGGTGAAAAAAAAGCTGCACATTGTGTGATGTCTGTTCAGATCCTTGTGCTGCTTGGCTGCAGTCCCCCGAACCTACCAGGCTGCAGGGAGCAGGAAACAGTCTCTGCTCCAGGTGGTACTGTCAGTACCATCCCAGTCTTCTTACACAGTGAGCTGATCACAACCCAGAGTGTTCAAAACTGTAGATTATGTGTCGGGAGCTGGTTGCTAATACGCTGTATAAGCCTCTATAAATACCGGTCTCCATAACATGTCAAATGGGACAATGGTGACATTCCTTTGAAGCGATGAGCAGGACAGCTCACCATCACCTTCGCTTTTGACATTTTAAGTAAAACTAAGACTTCTTTTAAACTTATATGTTTCTTCATGTCTTTTTTTATGTCACTGTATGTTCATCTCTAAACCAAAATAAACAAAACACTGTCTTTTCCTGAAAGGTGATAAGTCTGGGATAGAGAGAAATGTTTAAGACATTCATTCCAAAGTAAAATTAACTTCCAAATGATTAAATAGTTAATGATTCAGACACATGAGAAAGGAAAGGAGCAAAATATAAAAAAAAACCACTAAACTTGCTGCTCTTTGTTGGCTGGGTATTTCTGTCATGCAGTACAAACCACAGTGAGTAAACAGAATACCTGCAATTATATATAAAAAAGAAAATAAAAACAAAAATATCTCCAAGTAATAAATAAGATCCACTCCACTGGTGTTTCTGAAGACGTTCTTTGGATGAGAGCTTCAGGCAGAGGTTTACATTGAGGATGGGTCCTCCTCTGGTGGGGATGATGTTTATCTCAGTACATCAGACAGAAACAAAGAAAATTTTTAAATTATCAAAGGTTTTAGTCTGTAGTGCATCCTAGACTGCTTATTGTGGATAATGTAATAAATAAATAGCAGAAGAGAGTGAGGGCAAATGAGCCTTACACCACAAGAGAACATTTTAAAATAATCTATTTACACAAAATCATTGAAAGGATTGGGGTGACAAAAATGAGTAGTAAAACCCACTAGTTCTGTCTGCAAAACATTTAGCTTCTTTCTAAGGACAAAGGAGTCTGATAATCCTGTAGCGTGATGTTGGTTTCTGTTCAAAAGCACTGTTGAGCAACAGCATTGCTTATTCTTAATACTTTCGTGGTCCTCTTCTAACCTGCCCTTTTGCTTCTCTGTTCACTTTTGTTGAGGTCTGAGGTTGGAGAGGTAAATAAACAAAAAAGCACATATAAAAGTGCATGAAGATTTAAAAGAACTGGAGGATGTAGTTGCAGAGGATTGCAGGTGGCTTAGTCCATCTCAGCAGGATGTACAGGGTGAATCGGGCAAAAAGGGTAAGAAACCATAGCAGCCTGAGAAAAAACTACCAGTAATGACAGAAAACAGGTTTCTTTGAAGCAACACTTGATTGTCTTAAGTGACTGAGAAGTTGGAGGATGTTTCATGCTGTGCAGGTCACTTGTGTGCAAGGCAGCAAGGGATCAAGGGTATTTGTAGGTAGCACTGACAGAGGCAATCTGGCGCAGGCGTTAAGACAAACAGCTTACATGTTACCTATTTTTTACAGCCACCATTCACCCTGTTAAGCTATTTATACAGTGATAATACTCTGAATAGGGAGATAACTGTGCTAAGAGTTTCCTTATGCTGTGCACTACACACACATTACATGCCACCTACATTGTATGTGGCAGACAACTAATTAATTCCCACTTGAGCTTGGAAAGCTATAATTCTTCCCAAGCATGTGAGCATTGACTCCTCTTCCCCTAAGCAGAGCTCTGTGCAAAAATGCTGCACGATGGGATACTGGCCGTAACAATCACTAACAAGTAACCAGCCCATCATCTTCAGAGACCATCCATAGAAACTTTGATATAGGTACTGTGCTTTTTTAGTACAGTGAGACAGTACTTTAGTTCAGGACTGCATTACAAATTGAAGCATACCCAGATTCCTTTGACGTTCATACTGAGTAATAGCCCTGTTAGTGGATGGCAAGGGTGCTAGAGCAAAATAACTTAATAACCAGAATTAACAGCTTTTCTGAATGCCTGTATCCACAGTACCTAAAACTGAAAAATTGTGACACACCTCTGAAGGTATGAGCAGGACAGCTCACCTTCACATTTGACACACTAATTTAAGCTAATGCTTCCTTTGAACCCTTATATATTTATTACTGTGTTTTGTATGCTATCTTTTGTTCTGCTGTGTGTGTTGATCTGTCTCTCCTATCACCAGAAAATAAGGACAGATTGATGCAGAGGCAGAGTGATACCAGTAGGAGCGGGAAAACAGGGATATCACGCACAGATGCACATCCATTCTTAGAAAGCAATACAACGCAAACATCTGGAACCAGTTAGAACAGTTCACTCCCAAACTGTACTGCACCTTTTAGAGGATCCTTTGTCAAAGAAATGACAAAGCTGCCTACAACCTTTCCTGCCAATTTTACCTTTTGTCTAGCCCAGAAGTGGCCTAGGATTTTAAA
Organism: Phalacrocorax aristotelis; assembly: GCF_949628215.1. Lineage (NCBI taxonomy): Eukaryota > Metazoa > Chordata > Aves > Suliformes > Phalacrocoracidae > Phalacrocorax > Phalacrocorax aristotelis. Next base: position 38,161,680 of record NC_134311.1, on the reverse strand, counting down.
CACTGGTTTGCCCAAGTAAATGGGGAGAAGGGAGGTGAAAGGTACATGAGAAAAATAAGTGCATTTTAAAATGTTGTAGTGCTAACTAATTTTTCTTAGATGTCATTCATCTGTCATCAAAATAATAGTTTGGAACATTACTGGAAACACTGTAGAAGAAAAAGAAATGAAAACTGAACTGAAGAGGAAACATTAGTTGTAGCTGCAGTGAGTGAAAGTTTCCTACCAAAAAATTCAGCACACTGATAAAACCGTGCATTTCCAAAGTTAGCTCCCTCGAATTAACACCAAGGCTGTAACGGTCTGTGAAGTCACCTTCAGGAGGTAAGTGGCCCTTAATGTCAATGTCAATGCTTTGTTGACAGAATCTGAAAAATCTCAACAAAAAGACAAAGGTTAATACTAGATTAGCAGAAACAACAAGGTTTGACTGGTAATCTTGAGAGATCTTCACTAGACACTTTATATAAATTTTTGCCAAGGGCCCCATTTTGTTTTAAGACAGTTTAAAATCTTTTTTTTTTCTCTTTTTTGGCCTTTTGGTTTTGTTTGCTCCTAGTGACATAGGAACAGCCTGCTGAGTTCATCTGCTTTATTTCAGTCAGAAATGTCTCTACACAGAGCAGAGGGAAAGGAACATTGCTAATGGAAAATACTGATTTAAGCAAAACAGTGAAATTATACTAAACACATCATAAATCCTTCTCAATATTTGCAAATTATTAAAACCACTGAAAAGAAAATATTTAAAAGAGTAATTAAATCCATAAAAAAGAACAGATTGAATTTCCAGTTGTTTTTGTAACATTCACTTAAAAATGGCCTAATAACAAATTTTGCAGACATGTATAATTTTTGAAGAAGCATAATTCACAACCAGACAAGTTTCTGCTTTGCTTAATTTTTCCCAAAATATTTCAGCTTGATTGAAAGAAGAAGGGTTAGTCGTGGTAATCCAATTAATTTCACCCACTTTGTTCAAGAACAAGACTCCATGCATGTGGGTCCAAATGCAGGACTATGGTTTTGAAAAGGATTTGAGCATTATTTCAAATCACCCAGAACTTCTGAAATGTGGTGCATTTCTCTGACTAGATCTTTAAAAATCCTTTGTTGATGGCAAAGGATACATTTAAGGAAGATTCTCTTTCTTCTAGTGAAAAACTCATTGACATGTTAGGGTGCGATTAAGTTGCTACAGCACACCATTCAAAGTGCCCCAAAAAACCTGCGGACAACTAACACAGTCTTACTTTCCTTCATACATGCTTTCATACTGTAGAGAGAAGAAAGCAGAACAAAACTAGACTTAAGTGTGTTGTCTCACTCTGGTATGGTGCAGAGTGTGTGCCACAGCCCAAGACCTTTCTTTCTTCTATTAAATTCTGTTATTTTGTCAAAAGCCTGGGGAAGTCCATAGGAGTATTCGCAATTAGCTGATTGGCCAGAAGCCAAGCCTGAAATCAAATGAGACATTAGTAATCAAAAAGGTATTTAAGGATGGGTTTTGTGGTTACATTTTATACATATAAATATTTTGGAACTGTGGTAAGTCACATAAATTTAGAACTAAATATTTTTCCAGTCATTTATAAAAGAAAATAACCATTATTTCACTTTGGATTCATTTTAATACTTTACATTTTTAATTGCAGTCAGTTCTGGCATTGTAAAAAAATTGTGCACTTTATACTAGCACAGAAAACCACACACACATACACACACACACGTATGTAAATTCAGAAGTACTATTTAAATTTTTCTTCTCCTTGTTGCATTGAGCATGTGTTTCATGTAATGGCACATGAAGATTAAGGTACCCAGTTAATTTTTTTTTTAAGTGGAAAATAATTTATCAGCTGTGTTATATGAGCAAATATGTCTGCATGTATAGATTTCTACACATAAAAATATAACAAGCTAGCAGTGACTTTTGTGGTCAGGAAACTGCATTGGACTGTGACTTGAATATAACTAAGTTGCCTACTTACTCACATGGAGAGCAAGAAGGGATAATTGTGTTAAATAATTAATTAACAGGATGAAAGTGTAACAAAGATATCTGAACAATAGGGCAGAATTTCAAGGTCTCATCTGGAAATAAACTGTACTAGTGCTTTTGCTGATTACATTTAGATATAATTTCCAATACATTAGAGAATTTACTCTGCCCTTCAAGAGCTGGGAAAACAATAATTCAAGGCACTTGGTTTTGAAAGTATTTTAAATATTACCAAGGAGACAGTTTTCTTCCTGTCTGATAATGTCCTTTTGGCTCCAGTATCAAAATCATTATATGTTTTTTGAAACCATAAAGCCGTATCAGAATGCCTCATCCTTCACAAATGCAAGTTAAACATCACTTGTGATTAAATTTGAATGAAAGGAGATCGCTAATTTCTAACAAACTTGATGGACGTCTGTCTTTGTTGAGATGCCTACAGAAACTGAATCTCTTAACAAGTCAATCAACTCTACACAGAAATGCTAATATATGGGAGAGCTTGGCAGGATGAAGAAGAAAAGCGTATTCTCCATCACACAAAGCCCCTGAAGCAAGGAGAAGCCACCTGATGAACAAAACGATGAGAGTGCTTTTCAAATGAGACAAATAGCCTTCAGGCAGAGCATCCTTCTGCCTAAAATACCTATTTTTAGTGTATTGTTCCACAGATGTTCAACAGGGACTTGTGGCCCATTCAGCACAGAGCCGGAGCAATGACACACTCAGGTGCATGTGTGGCCCCACAGATGTGGGTACCAGGTCATGGGTTTTCCTAAACAATGAGTCTGGAAAATAAGATCCTTTGACAGATGCACTTTTTAGGGGATAAGCAAGCCAGGACGCTGAAATCTCAAAGATCTATTTCAGAAACAAAAAGCCTGAAAGCCAAGCCCTATGCACTGCTGCATTGTGCTCCTTCTGACGTGTGTGAGATGCCAGGTATGAACCTCTTCCCAGTCACCTGCACTGCTCCTGGCCCTGAAATTGTCCTGGATGCTGCCATCACAGTGAAACTGGAGTGGGAATCTCAGAACCAACTCTGGTCATAACAGGGACCTTGCTTATTAGGAAAGCTTGTGAGAAAAAATTTACGAAGTTTAAGGCCAGAAGGGGCCATTAGAGCATCTAGTTTGGCCTTCTGTACATCACAGTCCATTACATTTCATCTAGTTACGGTTGTATTTTGCTCTGTTAATTTTGCTTTATTTATGTGTTTTTTCCTGTAAGGCAGCTAGACTTAAAGTTGGGACAGGGAGAGGTGGATACTCATCACTTCTCTTGGAAGTGTGTCTAATGGCTGGTCCCCCTTGGATCAAGTAAAGAAAGGCGTGTCTTCAGTTTTAATCCAAATATATTAGACCTTTTCCTACATGCTGGCTTTGTTGTGCCTTTCTGCACAAAACTAAAGGTCCTGTGAGCATTGCCTATTTTCCTTCCATCATCAGATTATTTCTTGTTTATTCGCTTCAGTTGTTTTCTGATAAGATAAGTTGAATTTATTACGTTTCTGTCTGGAAAATGCTCTACTTGTTTCAGCCCTAGTATCAGTTTTGGGTTTGTTCAGTTTTTTTCAGCATCCTCTTACAATTGTACAGAATTGTCCTAGTAGTCAGCTTTGTACTGTACGGAGAGGTAAAATTACCTTAATCTCCACTCCTATTCACTTCTTCCTTGTTCATGCACTCAATCCTCTTATTAACTTTGTTATCACATCAGCGGAATTTCTTATTTTGAATTGCTTTTTGCATTGTGTCCCCTAATGCCCATTCAGGGTCATTGAGCCCAGGGATATGTTTCCACATACTACCAAGACTGCTTGCCTTCTGTGTCCCTAAGCATACAATCTAGTATTTACTATACTTTTTGTTTAATAGGCCCAGGGCCTGCTGTATGGTTTTATTTCTTTTAGTCACTTCACTCCTTTCCATGATGAGCAAACTATCAAACTATATAGGACCCTTTCTTTCAGCCTCATGCTACCTGATGATCACATTAGAAATGAAAGTGCTAATACACCGCAAAGTAACTCTGAGGTTCCTGAATTCAAGGACTATTTGTGTGCTTGGTCTTGGTGACCTCAAGCATTTGCAGCTCAAAAGCTTAAGACTAGACACAAAAATTAAGATCTTGTGTGTTATTATCATTCTTAGTTTTGAATCCTTCCTGCCTGTGAGATCACATTTGCCATGCTATTTCCATTAAGACTGAAAACATGTAAAGAAGAAATAAAAGATAATTGTTTATTCAAATTAGAATGTAAGATCTTAGAAGTGAAACTACTACCCTATTGAATTGGAGACCTTGATGGACTTGCAGAAGTCAGCAAAACTGCAAAAAGTTATTGAAATGCTTTCTCTTAAAAGCTACTATTTTATCAAGTAAATTTAGCAAGGCCAACATGGTAAAAAACAGTTCACTTATGACAGGCACCATGGACTTTTCTTTCTTCATTTCAGTTTGTTCATCCTGAACATAAGGTCAATGCCATGATCCTCCTTTGCTAAGACTCCAGCACTCTTCTGTGAAAAGAGATGTCGTGGTTTGCATTTATATCGGTCACAAAGTGGAATTAGCAAACTCAGTCAACATCACATCCCATTGTTATAAAGCTTATTTTATTTAAGTGCATTTGTGTATCCCTGTTTGTTTCACAGAGGTGTACTTCAGTTTTTGAACGGATTGTTGGAAAACAGAGGCAATGTGCACTGAAGCTGGAAAAATCCCATGCTTCATAAATCAAGGGGACAATCTGGCCTTCATTATGGAAAACTCAGGGTGAAATCCTGGCTCCATTGGAGTCAGTGGAAAAACTCCCATTGACTTTACAGAGGTCATGGTTTTGCTTTGCTTTCTAATGTGAGTTTTGGAGAGATTAGTCGGCGCCTCGCATGTTTTCCCAGGTTGTAGGCTCACCAGCTTTCAGTCTGCAAAGCAACAAATTAATTGAGACACATCCAAATAATTGTCATCTTCTCGCAATCTTCAGTGTCTCTCTTAGGGCTAGTTACAAGCTGCGCTCCCATACTTGGTAATAAATCCTGATGTTTAGCTAACAGACCACAGGGCAGCATTTCCTGAACTCTTTCACTTCTCCTTCTGAAGAGAAGTATCTTTTCCCCACTCCCACCAAGTTTGTCTTTCACCTCTCTAGGTGATGGGCCTGGGATGGAGGGTGCAGGTACAGGGGCAGCCTGCTTTCTGCCCCAGTGTGCAAAGCTGTGACGAAGCAGCAGCAGAACAGCTTTAGTCTGTGATGGATGGATCTTTCCTCAGTGTATTGCTCCCAGGGCACATCACCAGAGAAACTCGTGATGCCAGATGAAGGGATGGAGTAAGAGTGATTGATGCATGTGCTGTCAATTGAGTAGATGTACCCACGTACTTTGGGTTAAAGAACACTACTACTAATGCTCATTACTCTGAATAGCAGTGGCCAAATCTCCAGCTGGTATCAATCCCTGACCCTCCATTTAAGCCAGTAGTCAACAGGGGTAGACTACAGCTTTATAGTCTGGTTTCTGCTGTCTCTCTGGTCCTATTGGCACATACCAAGTGGGTACCATGAGGCAAGGAAAACCTAGTCCCAGATTTACTTTTCTGTGGGTAGTAGCTCTGTGCAGGAAAATGTAGAGGCAGGCCAGGCACTTCTGTTATCCAAAAGTGGAGTGTGAACTCTTTTTCCTGGCTAGACTTAAATGTTAAGAGAGGACAGAGGCTAATCCTAAATTGATCCAAGCTGCATATATATCTTACTGCAGCTGTCAGGGTCTCCTGGGATTCTCCAGCAGGCCTAATCTACACAAGTTCGGGGCCATCGCTGTCTACAGGACAGTTTCACTTACACTTACAAAGGGTTGCTCAAAGTTCAGCCCTTTATAAAATTTGGGTAAAGGATACACATAAAAATGCTGCTTATAATGGCTGGGAGTAGTTAACTCTGCATTGTTACAAGCACTGGCTGCCTAAAGGGAGTCTTCCTCTGACACCATTAGTGTGATCAGGCCTGGCTTTGTATAAGGCTGGAGAGCATTAAAGCTAAGGAGAAATAAAGGCTAGTATAAGGACCTGGAGCAGCCATGACGTGCATGTGCACACAAGCAGAGGGACATGGGCAGCTCAGGGCAGGGGGCTGCCTCCCCAGCTTCCCTTCTCCCCTCTCTGGCATCTCTAGATTGCGCAAGTGGATATGAGAAAATCTGGCCCTGAGCCTTTGCAGATCTTTGGTTATAATCAGGAGCTCATTATCAGTAAAACTATTAATCTTCTCATAGACATTTAGAGAATAAACCACAAACCATGCAGTAACAGCCAGTAGGGAGGGATGAAGCACTAAAAGGTGGTCTGTCTGTCAGAGCCCGGTGTGAAACCACAGCTGCAGGGCTCAACCAAAGAGCAATAAGCTGTGATCCCTGCATCCCCCTGGCTCCCCAGCAGGGAAGACCTTATCTTGCAAAAGCCCTCAGCCCATTTGACTAAAGGAGGACTCAAGGAGTCGGACTGCCCAGGCTTGGACAAGGGACCTTCAGAAAGATTCAGTGCTGGGTACAAGGCTGGGTCTGCTCCTGATGCATGGGATGTAAAGTAATTAGCTTTAGTCTTTGATACGAAATTCACTATGGAAGAAGAATTTTTCTAGGGTATGGCTCTTTTTGCCACATGAAGACCTGTCCAGCAAATGTGCCACTAACTGGTACACTCATCTACCATCTGCACCTGATTTTTCTTTTTGGTTTATCTTAAATATTATTCACTGATGCTGAAGCATCATGTGGTCATTTGGCAGCTATCTGGGAAAGCAGGAATTAGCGTGTAACATCAATTAGATGCTTGTGTCCTCATCCTAGCTGAGCAGTCTCTGTCCTTGGGTGGCTTGACTTCCCATTACACCACCTCCAGCAGAGCAAAACCAGCTGCCTCTAGCCTTAGTCCTAAGGCAGTTAACGAGGAACTGTGAATAATGTAAAGGCAGCAAATTCTCACAATCCAACAAGCTGGAAATATTGGTGCTTTCCTATAGTTTCAGCAGAACTGGCAAAAGCTGAGCTTTTTGTTTTTCTTTGTATTGCAGGACGTCATCTCTTCTCATAGCTTTGTCTTTGACAGTGGGAGAGGTCACACAGACTGACCCCCTGCCAGTATTACGTAGGAAGATGGATATTTTCATAGGGTCAAGAGGAAATCAGAAGTCAGTGATTTTTTCTTACCTCACTGTCTCTGAATGTTTGGCCACTGGTGGTGTTTCTTTTAGCTCCATGTAAAGTCAGATGGGCTCCTGCTTGTTGAATTTATATGTCTTCATAAAGCAACGGTTGGGTCTTCAGGATCATGGTACATGGGATATGCACAGTATCACAGAGTCACAGAATGGTAGGGTTGGAAGGGACCTCCAGAGACCATCTTGTCCAACCCCCCTGCTTGAGCAGGCACACCCAGAGCAGGGGGCACAGGAACGCATCCAGGTGGGTTTTGAATGTCTCCAGGGAAGGAGACTCCACAGCCTCCCTGGGCAGCCTGTGCCCCTGCTCTGGCACCTTCACAGGAAAGAAGTTTTTCCTCATGCTTAGGTGGAACTTCCTGTGTCCCAGCTTGTGCCCATTCCCCCTTGTCCTGTCATTGGGCACCACTGAAAAGAGCCTAGTCCCATCGTCCTGACACCCACCCTTTAGATGTTTATAGGTCTTTATAGTCTTCTCTTCTCCAGGCTGAACAAACCCAAGTCTCTCAGCCTTTCCTCATAAGGGAGATGCTCCAGTGCCCTGATCATTCTGGTAGTTCTCTGCTGGACTTGCTCAAGCAGTTCCCTGTCCTTCTTAAACTGGGCGGCCCAAAACTGGACAGAGTACTCCAAATGTGGTCTCACCAGGGAAGAGCAGAGGGGGAGGATAACCTCTCTTGATCTGCTGGCCACACTCCTTTTAATGCACCCAAGGATAGCATTGGCCTTCTTGGCCACAAGGGCATATTGCTGGCTCACGGTCAGCTTGTTGTCCACCAGTACTCTCAGGTCCTTCTCAACAGAACCACTTTCCAGCAGGTCAGCCCCCAGCCTGTACTGGTGCATGGGGTTGTTCCTCCCCAGGCAGAGGATCTTGCACTTGCTCTTGTTGAATTTCATGAGGTTCCCCTCAGCCCAGCTCTCCAGCCTGTCCAGGTCTCGCTGGATGCCAGCACAGCCTTCTGGTGTATCAGCCACTCCTCCCAGCCTGGCATCATCAGCGAACTTGCTGAGGTTACACTCTATCCTATCATCCAGGTCATTGATGAATGTGTTGAACAGGACTGGACCCAGCACAGACCCCTGGGGGATACTGCTAGTGACAGACCTCCATCTAGACTCTGCTCTAGACTCTGACACCAGAGTCAAGATGCAGCTGCGCCTTGAAATGTACCAAAAGGGAGTTGCATGGGACAGGTAGGCTAGGGGTGCACTGATTAGCAAGGACAGCAAAACCTGTCCTCAAACCAAGGTAAATACACAGACCATGGCCTGTACTCATCTCCATATTTCTCCTGCCACAAAGATTTCTGGACAACCCAAGCAAAAGAAAGGAGGTTTCAGTAGAGTCATTGAGGTTTTAGATGTAGGAATGTAAGTGCTGTTCAAAAGAGAGAAAAACTGGCTATAAAAGAAAACTGATTTGAAGATAACAGCCATCTCCTCTTTGCTTAAACTGTGATGTGTACACAAGCCCACATGTACACTGCAGCTGATTAGAGTCCTATCTTTCTTGCTGAACATGAAAAGACTGCACACGCACCGAGGGTAACAAACTAATTATCCAGATCGCTGGTATCCAAGATACAGTCTATGAAGATTAATGTTCGCATTTTCCCTTAGAGTGAGAGATAGTGGCCTTAAATAAATTGCACTGAATTGCAGTAATGGACAATGAGAATAAATCAGTTTCCTATTTCATTTCTAGCCCTATTATATAATCTCCAGCTATCTGAGGTGATTTCCACAGCTAAAGGAATACGGTGATTACCCCTGGCTGTGTATTAAAGTTAGTAATCACTTCAACACAGCAGTAAAGACTACTGCAACACTGGTGGCTTCTGCTCTCTGAACCCCTGCACTCCCTCTCCCCAGCAAACCCAGCGACAGCAGCCATGGAAGCTGAAGCAGCAGTACTTGAAAAGGTCTATCTGCCTTTCTTATGCTCATTTTTGACCCCTGGAGACAATGTGGTTGCTCCAATGGTGGGTGATGGAAGCTGCAAGAGGGGCAGTGGAATGGAGGGAGGGTTCCCTTGGGAGCCTGGCCCGCATGCAGTCTGTGCCATCCCAAATAATTCCCACCTGCTCTCAGCTTAGTGGGTCAAACTCACTGAGTCTGACATGAGCCATGAGGTGACAAACCCTCTATGTCCCTGAGGGTGAATCAGCAAGAATGAAAAGCCTCAGAGTTTGCCCCTCATTAGTGATGGTCACTGCTTGATAGCAGTCTTTCCAGTGTATGAAGCTGCTATGCAGGCAAATGCTGAAGAAGGCAGTAAGGCCTAAAACTGGCAGACAAGTAAGTAAAAAAATAATAATAATAAAAAAAAGAGAATGAAGGCTGGCCTTCTTGTGACAAATAGTTGCAAGAATAATTAGGAGATGTATTTTCAAAATATGTCTATAAACAAAGACCCCCACACTCAAACATTTTTATGGTTTGGGGTTTGTTTTTGCTCTTGTGCACACAAATATAATGACTGTACCCAAACTGCCCTAAAGTTAAGAATTTCCTGGCTGCTGAAAAGCTGGTAACCGTAGTTGTTAACATACAGGCTCCTCGGCAGACGGGCAAGGTGGTGAGCCTGGGCTGAGCAGCACAGATCTTCCCTAGCTGGGGACAGCACGAATTACACACACAGGCAACCTGATCTTGGGGCAGGGTATGCAAAGGAATGAGCTGTGTTGTGCACAAGTCAGCTGGAGGCTAGGTCGGAGATATCAGGATGCACAACGGTAACACTGAAATCAGGTGCCAAAGCATGCATAATGCAATGTCTGCATATAGTTGCATATACAGAGTACAGCCTGAAATGAGCTTTGAAAACCAGGCCCTTTTTGGAAAAGTGCTCCAACACTCTGCTTTCAAATTGGAAATTGCATCTGGCACATTATCTATTGTTATTGGCCATCTTAGTGTTGCCCCAGAGATTGCCTGAATGAGTAGGACTGGGAGAGTTGATGTTAACAATAATTTATGGCTGTATTTTTGCCAGTCTGGAGAGAAAAAGAGTATGAGTGGCACATTACAGGTGAAACTGGGGCCATGCTGCAGTTATCTTTCAGTTTAAATAGTTTTGGAAATGGTCTGTGTGGTTTTTTTCTTGATGCTAGGTTCTTGGGGTTTTTAGGTTCTTTTTTTTTTTTTTGGATTGTTTTAATCTTATAAACTGAAAGGTGATAATTTATGGCTCTTCATTGGTTCTTGACTTGAGTGTTTCACGTGCTGTTGCTTTCTTAAAGAAAATTACAAACAAATGAAGTGGCATCCATCACACTGATCTTTAAGAGAGCTTGAAACTTGATATTTCAGGGTGTTGCAGAGATGATCAGACCTTCAGGGCAAGCAGCGAGTTGCAGCCCTGAGTCAGAAACCTATTCCTCTGAATACACATTGAAAAAAAGTACCTGTAAGATTGAAGCAGAACTTCACTACCTTTTTGTGTTTGCATCTTATTTTTTATGGCCACTATACATTTTTTTCTTCAGTTTGGAGCTTTTCAATGGATGCATGGTAGTACAATTATGTGTGTTTGTATGTATACGCACACTCTCACATACAGAGAGCTGTTGGAGCTATTTTGCAGGCACATTTGTCTGGCTTATTGGTTCTCACAGGCACTTGTTGATTTGATTAGTAGAGCCAGCTAAATTACAAAAAGAATCCAAACTATCTGATGTCTTCTGTACAGATCCATCAATCCATCATATGACAGAGAAGATCTTTGTGTTGGAATATTTATTGACCCTGGACCTCTGAGACCCCTGCACACTGTGTGGAAAGCATGAAAAAGGATGAATAATAGATATTTGGTCAGGTAATTATATACATTGATTGGCCCCTTTTTATTGCTTGTCCTCAGGGCTAACTTTGTGGTACTTCTTTGTGAGACAGTAAGGAACATTTTCATTTTGCCAGACAAACCTATGATTGTTTGCAAGCTGCAAAAAGAATCAAAATGACAAAATTTCATTCTGTCACTATTGATTTTAGTTTTTTTGCAGAAGGAACTTTTCGCCATAATGTCAAGATAATTAAGGAATTAGCCATTCTGATGAATACTAAAAGCCTTTCTGACAACTCCACTGGGTGCCAGGGTGCTTCTACAGACACTTAGGTGCATTTTAGAAACCTGTCCACATGTCTTCTCTTGTGTTTGTACAGTATCTACCCCTATGGATAGAAAAGCTAATCTTAACATCAAATTATTAAAATACCAGATTGCACAGCTATTACTGAAGTGCTAATTAATTGCTTCATTCAACAGAAGTACTTTTACTTACCTTGAAAACTCCAAAATACTTCTAATACAGGCAGAAGTATATGAAATTTATCTAGATTGTATTTCTCCAGAATATATCAACAAATTTTTTTGTACAGCAGTATCCTTCTAAACTTCTGATTTAGGTAGCATCAGGTTAGCTTTAAATGTGATTTATTCTCTGCTTATTTTTTGTCTCCTCATTGATATGGACAGATAAGAAAATAATATTCAGGATAAATAAAGTAAAATCATTGCTGCTTGTCTTTCTTTCACTCCTACTAAATGTCTAGGCTTTTAACTATAAACTAACTTGTAAGCTCCTACTGCAAAAGCTGTGTGTGCGTCAAATCAACCACTTCCCTAGAAAGTTGCTGTATAAATTTCGCATGGATTCAAGGGCAAAAAGGCTTTTTCTGGTGCATTGATTAGTCTAGGTGAGCAAACAAGGTTTCTAATGTTGGGCAGAACATGCCTAACGACCCATGATTAATCTGTTAGAAATGTTGCAAAGAGCATCTAAAAAAGTCTGTGTATGGGAAAATCCAATGGTACACTGTTTCACTGGTAACCACCCTCGGTGTTAAAATGTGACTGATTTTTGGTCTTCATTTTTTTCCTTCAGGTTCGCCAACTGGACTTTGATCTGCTTCTTTCTTACCTGTACTGTCATGATGATTGTCTTACATTGGTGTGTAAGATATAGTAGTGTTCTTGAACAAAAGAAGTGGCAAGTACCTGTACTGATGCATGTTTCTTGTGCAGGTTAATATGTCACCTAATCTATCCTCAGTATGAGGTAAACACATAACTTTATACAATTTATTCATTCTCATCTTCTCAGTTTCCAAAAATAAGTGTTCCCTGCTTAGCTGAAATGGTAGTTCACCTTATTAAAAGCAAGAAACTTGCTTTAATCTTCTACTGGTTAAGCATAATTGAGTCTAGACAACCTTCCAACTAGCTTGTCCGATTTATAAATGGACAAAGAAGGTACATACTAAATGTTTTTAAGGATAAATAGACCAATATTTAAAAAGCACTAAGAGCCCTTTCACTCAATATGTTCCCAGAACACTGTACTATTTCCAATTATCCTGCTTTTCTTCAAACCTAGAAACAACAAATGAATAACAGATGTCAACTTCTATTGAAGGCTACTTACTGAATGCTAGCTGCTCTTGCTTATTGGAAACCCTTTTAGAATGATTTCCCTTTCCTTCTGTTACCATGACAATATTTGGCCTAATCCCATGGCTTTTTTTCTCATCTAAGAACACTGTGTAGGCAAGTGGAATTATCATCAAAATGAATCCTGTTCACAACTTATAATGAATGTCTTAACTGTGCCCTTGTTTGTAAGTGTTACATTCTTAATATTATTCCTTCAGGAAAGATAGTATGGAAAATACAAACCTTTACCTTCCTTTGATTGTAAATAGTTGATTGTTCCCTGGCTGTAGTAGCCTATAAATCATGTTGCTATGAAAATACTCTCTTGTTGTGCTGAGAATGTTCTGCTGTCCTACAATGGGACAAAGTTACTCTGCCACTCTTACCTTCTTTGTGAATGTGTAAAGATCAGCCTCCAAATTTATCTAGATATCAAAAAATCTATCTAACCTGCCCTGTGCTAAAGAAAAAAAATAATAAAAAAAAAAAGTTGAAATCTGGATTTGATCTCTTTTTAAGACACTTCTAATACTGAAAGTACATCAATTTGTAAATATAGATGCTAGCACATAGATCTTTAGCTATTCAAAGCATACGTCCCCTCCACTCCCCATCCTCAAATCCCTGTGGGCTAAATTGTGGTCCATTAAAAAATATGCTTCTTAAAACCCTGTGCTATAAAGCAACTAATGTGGGAAGAGGTACATGCACTGAGTGGAACGATATCTGTAGGAAATACACTTTTCTTGGTTTTCTTTTTGTATGCTAGCAAAAAATCAATTACATTACACAGGGTCATTTATACATGTGGAAATTATTGGTATGGGTATCCAGAGGAGTAGGGTCCTCTAGTACAATCAACATAAAATTATTTAAAGAAATGCATGTAAAGCTAGCTTGATATCTTTTCTGGTAGGGTTACAGGTTTAAATGTTAAAGGTAATAGTGTTAATATAATGTATTTAGACTTCTGTAAAACATTTGGTCTGATACCACATGACATTTAGATTAAGAAATTAGAACAATACAAAATCAACATGGCCCACATTAAGTGAATTAAAAGCTGGCGATACTATTTATTAATGACTTGGAAGAAAAATGAAAATCTTTACCAACAGAGACAGGTCATACTAATATTGGGAATAGTTAATAGTGTAAAAGACAAATCACTGAGAGAGGGAGTGACCTCAATCACTTGTCAATCACTCAATCACTTGTCCATCCAAACAAATGTATTTTACTGGAGACAAATTCATAGTCATAGAGCCAAAACACAGCCCATGCCTACAGATAGGGGCAGATCAGGGGAAGACGGTGGATCTGGAAAGGTTTCAGCAGCTGCAGTGGACAAAAGGTTCAGCCTTTGTGTTTGACTCCCATAAGGTCACTCCTGGAATACTGTATCCAACTCTGGAAAGGATCAGAGATGAGCTGATGGTGTGACCAAAGACAGGAGAAACATGCTTTGCAAAAATACCTCAAGGACTGTCACCTAGTTACTGGATTGAAAAGAAGGTTAAGGATTTATGTGCTACAAACCCTCTGACTGCCTATGCGAGGAATGTAGATTTGATGTATTTCATCTTTTAGAGGAAAATATATGTCTCAATGCCTGGAAGCTAGAACTGGCCAAGCCAAAGTTCAAAATGAAAAGGAAAATTAGAGCACTGAATGTTTTTAACAGCATTGAAAGAACCTGTGAAAGACTGCAGTAGATTCTTGACTGCTGGTAAGTTAGAGTAGTGTTGAGATGTATTTCTAGAAGATATGTGGTTGTCCAAGCGAGATCTGATATAGGCTAGTCCTCTGATTTACTTAACACCAGGAACAACAATAAGAAATTACAGTTTGGGCCACTTATAACAGGTAAAAGCATATCTATGAACTTTGGCCCTATTACCAGCAAAGAATAAAAAACTCCAAAATTTCTCTTAATGGTAACTTGGGTCAAGAACTAGAGTGGTGCTTATGTATGTAAGGCAAAATCCAAAATCTTAGATCTTCTGGCACCTGGGAGAATGACAGACTCCAGCTCCCCACTGTACTCCAAACATTGTCTATCAGCGTGTAAGGTACAGCAGGTGTCCTTCCCTCTGGGGTGGGAACTGGAGGCCCGACAAGATGCCCACAGGCATCTTAGAAATCTGAATGGGTCCCCAGGTGTCCAAATCTCTTAAAAGACTGAGCTTCAGGCCTTCTTCCCAATGTAAGGCTTTTAAGCAGAGGAGACAGAGTAGTAGTTTGTTGTCAGACATTGCATCTACTGCCTCCTCTTTTTGCATGTGACACCTGGGAAGCTGCTGAAAGACTCCTTGCTAAGTGCTTTTAATCTTCTGTGAAAAAGTAACAGAGAGTATGCATTCAGATCACTCAGGTTTGTTAAATACAATGATTCCCACTTCTGCTAATAAATCAGATATATTGTACAGATTTGATAGTTTGCTAGTTTCAAAGAATCTTTCAAATGGCGCATTCATAGTCAGTTAATCATTTCAACCTAAAGAGAAGCATTCTAGGGAACTGCCAGATTTACATATGTCTCTCTGAGCTATAAAGATGCTTTTTTGTGTAACCTAGGAAATACTTTCCATTTCAAATGCTGCCTCATCCTTTTTGTTTGCCGGAGACAAATATTGTAAACTACCATGAAAGAAATAGCCATTTCCAGATCATTTTGGTAAGTGATATGCTGGCGCTTTCATACCTAGCTTTTGTGCTAATTCAGTCTTTAGCTAGTTCATAGTCTTTTTCTATATGTCTAATACCAATGTTACGGGCCCCAGAGGAACTATTTGTCTTAACATATTCATGCAAGTGTCTGTATGCAACCATATCCAAAAATGTTAAATATGTTCCAGAAACTTTGTCATCTTCAGGGGAACAGGGAGAGGCAGGCATCTTTGGAAGATGAAACCCGCAATGATAATCTTCCTTAATGAGCAAAAGCCCTGGGTACTCAACCACTGTGGTCCAGGCAGCCTCCTGCAGTCCCTTCCAGCAGGTTCATTCCATGGGTCTGCGAGTCTAAGAACTCCTTTGGAGAGAGACCGCCTCATGGTAATTTCGTGCAGGTCGACACTTCTTGACAGCTGTTTAACTTGGAGCACTTGGCACCTCTTGGTGACTCAGCTGGCTTCTTCTTATCAAGAGAAGCAGGTCACTCTCAGACTGTGATGGCACCCATTTTAAGTCCCAATTTGTTGTGTTTCTGTTGAGTATGGAAACTAAACTTGGTCATCTTCTGTATAAGTTTATCATGTCCTAGCTTAGATGAACCTCTGAAAAGCCTGGTAGTTCTCTTTGGAACGAATGGGTGGGCTGGGATACATAGATACCCAATAAATCCTAAGTGTCAGCTGTAGAGAAGAACTTACAGTACAGCACCTCCTGTACAACATCTGTCAGTAGATATTCTCATTATTTATTTTATGTATATATATCTATTCACACATATAAAATAGAATCATAGAATCATAAAGTTTGAAAAGACCTCTAGTCCAACCATCAACCCAACACCACCATGCCTCCTAAATCATGCTCTGAAGTGCCACGTCTGCACATTTTTTGAACACAAAAATATATACATATAGATACATATATAAGTATGTAAATATGTATTTGAATATTTTCATTTTATATATTTTATGTACATATTTATACACACACATACACACACACATATGTAAGCTACTAAGAACAGCACTGGTATGTCATCCCAACAAATTTCTGACTGTACATAAACCAGTGCAAAACCATTCTTTTTTTTTTTTTTCCTCATTGATTAGCAATTTAAAAACAGTTTTTCTACCAGAAATTTCCAGTTCCAGGATAACAAATGGGCTTCATGTTATAACCTGAATATAATAGTGAGTGCTGATGTTCTAAGGATACTCTGATATTGCTGTTACACAGCTGATCACAGTGTTGAAGAGCACAGCAATATAGCATCTGCCTCACTCTGCCACCATAGTACTAAAGCAATGTTATATAATAAGCATGGGAGGAAGACCGCCTCTCTAAAAATGTGAACGAGCACTCAGTAAATAACGTTCCTAAATAAAACAAGGACATTGTGGCAAGAAACCTTCCTTCCCACTTCTTTATTCAAAAAGCACTCCATATAGTTGCAGGAAGGAGTGCATTTTGTTTTCAAAGTATCTGTCTTTCAACTACACTCAAATCCGTACCTGGGATATATTAAGGAAATGGACCAAAATGGGAGGAGAGAATTCAACTTAATTTCAGTCTTGATATTATCTGCTCTACTCAACTGTATTTCTAGGATTACAGGCATTTTTTCTTTTGAAGCAGGAAAGAAACCCATCTGTGTTTTCTGGAATACAGTTATTAACTGGAGCTTGAAAATAAATTTTGAAAAATTACCTGAGTATTACAGGGCTCTCCTGAAACCACCAGCTTTCCTGCCCTAACGTGAAGCCTAGATTTCCTAGGTGGTTAGCACAGAACTATCTTACAGTAGTACATTGCTGTATCCAGTTGCCTGACACAAAATATGCTTGCAGTGGCCCAAGACATTACACTGAGTTATGTACCCACCTGTGGTATGTAAGCAGTCCCACTGATTTCAGTGAGGTTACTCACGTTCAAAGTCTGGCCAGTGATTAACCACATTTGCTGCATCAGGGCTGGGCTCTGAAGCTAGTGAAAATGAGATTTTCATGTTTTGTGGTAACAGTAGGAGGAAGATGTGCCAGAATCAGAGAAAATACATTTCATAAGGAACTGTGTGGGTGACTATTTTTTCGGTTGGTTTCAAGCTACAGAATTGGCTAATGTCTGAAAATTCATCCATATACTAAGAAACAGCAAAACACTTATAAGCCATTTCACTTTTACTTCACTACATATATATGATATACATAGAGTATCCAGGGCTCCCTGTACACAGGAATTATTATTATTCTGTGTAAATAATAAGGGGGGGGAAAAGCAAACAAAGAGACAGGAACAGGAGGTGGAGGGAGAGGAAAGGACAGAGAGGTATAGTAAAATACATTAATCACAATTACGTGCATTAGTATAGACAGAACTATGTGGCTTCTGTTCTCATCAAAGCTGCAACTTACATATAAGCATTGGTCCTGACAAGGATTACCATGATGGCAAATACTGACATATCACTACAATAAAAGCAACAAGTTGATGAAGCAGATCAGCTATCCCAGCCAGCAAAACCCCCCTCATTTCTTGTAAACAAAGCAGCTGGCTTCATGGAGGTTAATTAATATTTTTACTCTACCCAGTTGTAGGCTAAACAACTCTCACCTACAGAGAAAATCTAACTGTGCCTGTGTTTGGCATCCTAACAAGCTGCAGTGGTTTTGGCTGACCGCTGCAAAGGCATGTCAACGTCCTAATTATTTTGAAGGAGACATAATAATGTACTTCGGAAGATGAGCAGTATCATTGCAACGGCCCGTAATGTCTTTTCAGAAATTAGCTTTTAAGCCTGTGGTCACAGAAATATTAGTAGGCTGTAGTAGGTATGTTCCCACAGTGCTGTTGAGTATGATTTAAAACACACAGAAGCACAAGTGTTTATGTGTGTGTGGTATGAACTTATATATGTGAATATAACTGCATTGACTATATGCTCGTAATTAAATATCTTCAGAGGTTTGCACAAAATACTTTGAAGAAAAGCTGCTGTTTTTTCCAGATAATTACCTGTACCATACTGTGTGAACCTACGTCCCCTTTGTATGAATTTCCAAAGTCCCAGCTTCACTAGCACCAACCCTATACTTTCTTTGTGTCCTGAAAGGAAAATAATGGCTTTTCTTACATCAGGAATAACGAGTTGAAGTTTATGTCAAATTTGTGTTCCAAAAGACAAAGATATAGAATGAATTTCTTCACTCTGTAAAGCATGAAGACTAAGTGCGATCTGTGCCTCCTGGCTGCAATGCATATATCTGGAATAGCATCAGAGAGTGTATTTTTGATTTCCTATTTGACAGTATTCATTAAATGGATTGTAACTTTACACTTAAATCATGTCAGCAATGAGTAAGCAACATCTAAAGCATGGAGGTATTTTCCAACTGATAGAAAAAAACCCCAAACCACCTTGTAAACTGATTCAAGAATAAAATTCCCAAGAAATCTCTTTAATAGCTTCTGTGGCATTAGCGGACTTAAAAACTACAATCACTGCAATATTTTACATTTATTAAATCAATTCTTAATGTCAGAAGGAAGGAAAGCACATATGCAGGGGCGCTGTAAGCATCATACTTGTTCAGATTTGTCTCTGTGTTGCAGTGAGGTTGTACCAATTTCCACATCCACCAGACCCACACAGGCATAGGAATATGTGTAGCTGCTAAGCAGGTTGCAGCTGATAGAAGCCGTGCAAGTCTGCCAGACCTGCATAGCCACCCATCTTCAGGTTTTTCTGTAATTCTTTCTATTTTAGTGTTGGAGCAATTTTACAAATTTTTGTCCTTCAAAAAAACCTACTGTTGTTTTTGAGACCTACTGTTGCTATCATTTTATTCAAAGACACAGCTACCAGAAAAACGACACAGGCCAATAAGGTCAGGATCTGGGCTGTAACAAATTCTCCCTGGCCAAAGGCAAAGTGCACAAAGGAGCTGACACTTGAAACTGGATCTTTCTGAACCTCAGTTAAGATGGGAGCTACCGGTCTGTGTTTTATTTCTGCATGCCTTCATCCTCCGAACAATTGCTTGAGTTTACTTCTATGCCCCTCAGTTCCAATGGGCTTGGTGAATTGCAAAATCAAGTACACATAAAAGCCTTTACCTCTGACAGTTTAGAAGAGGAATAATTTCTAAAGAAATACATGAATTACAGAAGGCAAGATTTTGACATCAGTCTTCTGCAAGCCTAAAATGTGACTAACAGGCACTCATGCCTGGAAGTAGCAAAACTTCAGTATTTCATGGATGATTTTAGCAAATTAATTATTGAAATAGTCATTAAGAATACATGTCCACAGGGACCTCCTTATGGCTTCCAGAAGTTATTTACTGGTGAATTGGAGTTTTCTCCTGAAAGGATTCAAGCAGATGCATTAAACTTTGTGGGATCCACACTGTCTCTTCTGACTGTCTTGCACACACAAGGAGGTGATTAGTTTGTGCTCCTGGAGGCATCCTGAGGAAATTTCCAGTACTGTGAACAAGTGTGGAAAGATCCTGCTATATCAGCACCGGAGCTGCCAGTTAGCTGCTGCATCCAAAGATACCATCAGGGAATCAGCTGTTTGGGACAGTTTTGTGTGAGGGAGTTGTTTCTCTTCAGAGAAGCACAAGTGTGCTTGGTGAGGGAAAACAAAAGGTTTAAGCTGAAAATTTTTACTTCTGGTAGTTTTCGCTGAGCTGTTTTTAGAACAAGAAAGCCCTTCCCTCACAGTGCTGACAACAGCTATTTAATCTATTTGTTGAAGACATGAAGCGATTTCCAGCCCAAGTACATTAATTGACATTCAAATTACATTACCTTACATTCTTTCACTTGTCCAATGAGAAAAAAATTAGAAAAAGATAATTTAAATTTGTCTGCTGGCATCAAAAAGCTGGCCCCAAAATTTGAGGGGCACTCAGGGCAGCTCACAGCATGTAAACTCAAATATTGCTGTGCTTATACTGCTGTCTCTGGTTACGTGAAATATTAGGGTTGGAATTAGGTCTGCCAAAAAATGAAAGTTTGGAATGTCCAAAAAAATTATTGAATTTGTGTCTAGTTTGTCAAGTAGCTTAAGCTGAAAGAGATCTTTCCTGGAACACAGTGTTTTGACATTTTCAAAGTGAAATGTTTCAATTTTTCACTCTAGAACAACACTTTGTTTCAAAACTTATCTAGCAATGATACTTGAAAAGCATTCAAAGACCCAGAATTGAGTTAAGCATTTTGTTTTGTGTCAAGGAAAACTCCTTGTTCAATTCAAGATCCTTTTTCCTTAAAATATCTGTTATTTCATGATGTTTCTCCTGCAGGCAATGGGTAGCTAGCTGGTCCCCTGACAATCACAGAGGTATGCAGTTGGGGAAATTTTCATTGCCTTAGGGAAAACTTGGAGGGAAACCTGGACAGTTTTTGTGGCAGTAACATAGTGTGTTGGGGGGAAGAACTGCAGGAATTTTTATGCCAAATCCTTGACATTACTGTTCTACATTGGGATGATCCAATGCCTCTCCATAAAAACAGTGCTGAGGCATTTAAAAGTGCTGGGAAGACTTTTTGCAAATCTGGCCTAAGAAACAGGAATATCTGAAGACATGATTTTGCATTCTCATTTCTTCTACAAGCACATTTGTTCCCACAAGGAAAGAACAACCCAACTTTTCCTTTTTAGCTGCCGTTTATTGCTAGTGTTATGTCATGATAGATTGAACTACTTAATGTAGCATCATATGTGAATGAGCTACAGTGAAACAAAAAAAAAATTACCAGATGAAGCTTGGACTCTTCAGATTGCATATTTAGGGTGAAATGAAACTTTCAGATCAGCTGTCTGTTCTTGCCTTGATCTTTATTTAAAACAGGCTTCTTTCTGAAGCCTATGTTCTTATATTTCACATGATGGTTACTAAAAGCACATTATAAGACGATAAGAGTGCAAAATGCCTCCTGTTTGATAAGGACTTTGGAAAAACAAATTACATGACATATCCCATATCTTACCTTCAAGGGAAATCTGGGACATGCTTTTTTAGACCGAAAAGTTAATGCCCTGTTTTTCAAAGGCTCACTTACAGTGGGACTGTAGTATGTCATCTGTGGCAAATTTGCCCTTGTAATTATCTCTATTCTTTGTAGAAAGAAGATGTTTTAAAGAGTGGTTAGTTTCTATTAACAAATGTCACTGCTTTGCTATTTGGCCACATTTGAAGGCAATGTACTTACATTGTTGATCTGAATAGCTGTTAAGTGCTATGTGGGGTTTTTTGGTGTTTTTTGTTTTTTGTCTTACAAAACACTATTGGTTCAAAATTTAGGTTCAGCTTTGCTGCTTGAAAGGGCTAGGGACTGACAAAGTTGGCTAGAATGAGACCAGATGCTAGGCAATTTTTACTGCCCAATTTCTCTGAATCTTTCAGGTTTTGTCAATGTCCTTTCCCTTGGGCTTTCATGGTAACAGAGTACAGCTCATTCCAAGAGATGTTTTCTGATGTGACTGCTCGTTTAATGAGACTAAGCTAACCCCCCAGACTTGTTTCACTTCTAAAACCCAGCCATGTTTATCACAGCTGCCCTCAAAGGATTTAATCTGCTTATTCCCATGCATATCATCGTTTCTAGGAGGTAGCACTAACTATGCTGGCACTTGAACACACTGGGTACAGGAAATAGAAATACTGGAATTGTACAAGAAGCAAATTAACTCTCTAGTGCTGGAAGGACAGTCAGACAAATGATCTTTTAAAGCAAATAACAAAAGAACCCCAGTGGCTTCCCTGAGTGCAGTTTTTTTCCCAACCCTGATCTTATTCCTGCAGGACCTTGAACCCAGGAGGTGTAAGGCACATATGAAGAGCATTCTGCAGTCTGGCAATGGCCTCTACCTTCACCAGACATCAGACATGGGCGGGAAAAAATTGTGCAGTAAAATTAGACATGAATAATAGAGCTGGTCCTCATCTTTCATTACAGACTAGTTAACCTAATGCTAACTTCTTATGAAAATTTCTCCCACACCCCCTTTGTATTTACAGGCACCCTGAAGGATGGGAGCTTGCTATACTGAGCACTTTGCAAAGCTGTGGGAAAAAATCCTGTCACAGGAGGGAAGGAAGGCTGCAAACCACTGCGTACAGACTATTTCTGCCTATAGATACATGCGCAAAATTTTCAGTATTGCAAAGCACCATCAATCTTCTTCCCTCATAGGTGGGTCTTTCCACTGATGTAGGCAGGGAGAGAGAAGACCCATGAAGGAGGTCAGCTCAGGGACCCCCTCAGTGATTAAGCGGTGCTGGATGGGGGGCACCGGAGCAGACAGGCCTCAGCAACCTTCAGGTGACAAAGGAAGGATGTCGGCTCTGGGATGGGAAAGGCATCCCCAAATGTCCTGTTGGGCAGGGACAACACCTCACAGGTGGAAAGGCCAGAGTCATCGAGGGCTTTGGAGAGCAGAAGGAGGAAACTTGCTGTGCGGGATGCCCAGCTTGGTTTAATTTCCACATGTGTTATCAGTAAAGGGTGTATACTGCCTCAATGACACTTTTAATACTCCTTAAACTATACTGAAGACCTACTGTTCTGATTGCAAATTTTATATCTGCAGTATATGTTGCTATCTCAGGTAATTCCAAAAGCATCTAGAGACTCCAAAAGAAGGTTTAATTTTTTTTTTTCTGAAAGCAGAGATCTGACGGGGGATAATCCATACTTCATATATGATACAAGGAGATCTGCAAGAGATGGAAGAAATTCACCAGGAAGGTGGAAGTGAGAGCCATGTAAGAAAGAGCAAGTGGATTTGTGCTTTTGTCTGATGATGTGCTAAACCTAGTATATTAAGAAATATACATATCTTGTAAGTCAGTCACACATTTCAGAGAGACAGGGAGGGAGGAAGGGAGGGAGGAAGGGAGGGAGGAAGGGAGGGAGGAAGGGAGGGAGGAAGGGAGGAAGGAAGGAAGGAAGGAAGAAAGGAAGGAAGGGAGGGAGGGAGGGAGGGAGGGAGGGAGGAAGGAAGGAAGGAAGGAAGGAAGGAAGGAAGGAAGGAAGGAAGGAAGGAAGGAAGGAGGGAAGGAAGGAAGGAAGGAAGGAAGGAAGGAAGGAAGGAAGGATACTTCAGAAAGTTTATGCATTTATGTTTCAGTGGTATTGAAAGTTTATTGTGCAGTAAAGCAAAAGTGACCAGCTGCTTCACATAACAATAGTGCTTGCTACATATAAAAAGATATGTAAATACATTCCTGAGCCAGATCTGTAAGGAAAAAGCCACATTTCTGGGTGAAATCTTCACATAACAAGAGTTTACTCACATCCCTTAACCCTAGCCCCAGGAAGTAATCATCTGGTTTGACAAAAACACTGGAGTGTCCCTGAAGAGGCTGACTGAGGCCACTGGAGTCTGAGACAAAGCAGTCCCTTTGAGTATTTGAAAGCATTTCATTGATAATCCATAGCATCTCTTTCTCTGCATAGTTGGCATATAATGTCTGTTAATGGTGCATTATAACACATAATGTACTTAACCGTGATATTTCATTGTTTTAGGCTCTATTCCATTGTCACAGATATCTTATTAAAGCTTATCATTACTTGCTTGACATTATTTTAATAGCTTTGGCAACCACATATATAAATAAACCAGAGACATACAGCAAGGTCTGAGCTGGTTTTCGTGTCACTCCTGACTTAATTCAAGGCTAACTTTCCCCAAAGTTATCAAAATGTTTTCATAATATAAAAGAACCAGCCCCTCTTCCCATTTATTTTCAATGCCTGTGTACACAGATGGAGATCTCTCTTTCAAACTGGATTTTGAATTGCACAGTTAGTCCAAGATCCTGAATCAGCAGAAACTGAAGACCTTTTATTTTCATAAAGGATGGTGCTATCAAAACAGGAAGAATTTGGCTGAAAGAACACTGTGTCTTTTATACTCCTTAGCCTCCCAGTTCCCATTGAACTGATAAAATGTTCCAGGAACTCCATCTCTCTGGGTGGGTATGAAAATATACTGGAAGGGTTTTTTTAAAGAATACTACCAGGTGGCTTGAGACCAACAATTTGATTTTGTTTTAGAAAGAGCTGAGTGTGAGAAAAACTGCTATGAATGGGAATTCTCCTTCTCTCCCTCTCTCAAGAGACGATAGATAAAGCATTGGCTCCAAAGAACAGAATATCGTTGTGTTCACTTATATAAGCTATGGTATTCTAAGAAAATTACTTTCTCTGCATCACAGGGGAAAATAACCCCATATATGATGTCTACTCATAATTACGACAAATACTAATAAACTGAATGAGGATGGTGGAGCTCAGTTTCATTCAGGTAGAAGAGCAGAGCAGATTACCCAGCACACACAATGCAGGAACGTTCCCTAATTCATTTAAAATGAGCAACAATAATTTAGGGTTTTTTCAGCAACATTATGTGGACTCTACTGCTGTGGAGGAGCTTATTATTCACTGGTAAGAAAACAGGTCAATGCCACTCTTGGAAAAAGTCTGTGATATCTACTTACCATAAATAACAGACTGTAAGTACATTCTCTTTGCTCTTATTTGAACTTTTTGAAAAATAAATTATTACCTGTTAGTCTAACCTCAGTTCCTAGTAAAATTATGGATAATCTTATTTAAAGAATAATGCAATCATCAGACACAGTCACCATGGGTTCACAAAGGGAAAGTCCTGTTTAAGTAATTTGATATGCTTCTATGATAAAAGCACTTGCCTAGTGAAAGAAAGGGAGGTGGGGGATATAGTTTTTTTTGATATTAGTAAGGCTTTTAATACTGTCCTTCACAGCATACATCTGGACAAGTTTTCCATCTGTGGGATGAGCAGGTACATAATGTGCTGGGTGAAGAACTGGCTGAAGGACCGAGCTCAAAAGGTTTTAGTGAATAGGGCTACACCTAGCTGGCAAACAGTCACCAGTGGTGTTCCTAAGGGCTCTATTCTAGAGTCAGTTCTGTTCAGTGTATGTATCAATGATCTAGATGCAGGAATTGAATGCATCATTAACAAGTTTGCTGACGATACTAATCTAGTACGTGCTCTTGACTGTCTTGAGGGGCAAGAGGCCTTGCAGAGGGATCTAGATAGATTGAAGCATTGGGCAATCATCAATGGCATGAAATTTAACCACTGCAAATGCCAGATTCTGCACCTAGGATGGAGTAACACTGGGCACAAGTATGAGCTGGGAGACAAATGGCTGGAGACCAGCCCTGCATGAAGGGATCTGGGGGTGCTGGTGGACAGCAGGCTCAATAGGAGCCCTGGCAGCCAAGAGAGCAAACCACATCCTGGGGTGCATCAAACACAGCATAACCAGCTGGTCAAAAGAGGTAATGGTCCCGCTATATTCAACATTTGTGTGTCCTCACCTTGAATGCTGTGTGCAGTTCTGGGCCCCACGACTTAAGAAGGATGTAAAGGTCCTTGAATGCATCCAGAGAAGGGCAACAAAGCTGGTGACAGGGCTGGAAGGGATGTCCTGTGAGGAGAGGCTGAGGACTCTGGGCTTGTCTAGTTCGGAGAAGGGAGACTGAGGGGCGACCTCATTGCTCCCACAGCTTCCTGAGGAGGGAAGTGGAGAGGGAGGTGCTGACCTCTTCTGCCTGGGATCCAGAGACAGGACACATGAGAATGGTTCAACACTGCACCAGGCAAGGTTCAGATGGGACATTAGGAAGCATTTCTTTACCAAGAGGGTGTTCAAACACTGGAACAGGGTTTCTAGAGAGGTGGCTGATGCCCCAAGCCTGACAGTAGTTAAGAGACATTTGGGAAATGCTCTTAATAACATGATTTACTGAATTGGTCAGGCAGTTGGACTAGATGATTGTTGTAGGTCCCTTCCAACTCTTCTCTTCTCTTCTCTTCTCTTCTCTTCTCTTCTCTTCTCTTCTCTTCTCTTCTCTTCTCTTCTCTTCTCTTCTCTTCTCTTCTCTTCTCTTCTCTTCTCTTCTCTTCTCTTCTCTTCTCTTCTCTCTTCTCTTCTCTTCTCTTCTCTTCTCTTCTCTTCTCTTCTCTTCTCTTCTCTTCTCTTCTCTTCCCTTCCCTTCCCTTCCCTTCCCTTCCCTTCCCTTCCCTTCCCTTCCCTTCCCTTCCCTTCCCTTCTAAAAGGAGGAGCTGAAATTCTAAGAAACATTTGTCTAACACACCAATTCTCATCCTTATTTGACCCCATACTTTGACAACTCATTAATTTCATCCCAAGATCCTTAGGCTGATTTGGAAAATTACTCTATTTCAGCTGTACCATGTGGTTGATTGAAACCAATTTTCCCTGGTCTACTTGTCTTTCATTTAGAGCCAGTCAAAAGATTAAAGTGGCATTTTTGTTTCTGGCATAAAAAAGAAAATTCCAGTCAAAACTGGAGTTGAAAACAACTATTTCTAAATATTCTAAATCAAATAGTGCTCGTTTTGCCTATGTTAGGTTTTTTAAAATATGGGCTGATTTCTATTATAAAGGCAATAATGACTTCATGGGGTCTTTCATTAATGAAACATATAAAACAAATATGTAATAATGACCAAAGCCTGCTCCAAAGTGAGAAGCAGGTTAAAAAACCTGAACCATATTTAGAAAAAACTTTAACTAGTTCAGTAACTCTTAATTATTCTGGTGCAGATCAAAATAGGTTGTACTGAAGTAATCAGTAATATATAACATGTACATAAATAGAATATATGGAATGATTTAAAATACATCAATGGCTTCCACTGTATTTCTCTGAAATGAATAATCCCTCAACAGTGACTGAGGGAAAGACTCAGTAGTCTCAAGTAGCTTAAGCTGTCTCAAGTTGTTTCATGCATCCATGCTGGAAGAAGCAAAGGATTATTTACCTTCTTATTTCACTCCTCTGTTCTCAGACACCTATTTAATTGCACTGTGGTCACCAGGCAATCTGCACACTGATATTAATAATGTTGTTTGATAGAGAGACTCTGACTGACTCTTGTTTCAACGTACATTGTGCAGATGCAAGTCATTGCTTCCCTCCCTACCTCCTCCCAGAGCACTGCATCGAGAGCACCATTGAATTGTTGTCTCATCCAAAATCCACAGTCTAGATCATAAACGCCTTTTTCATACATAATAGAAATATGTGATTTCCGTTCATATATAAGCCTATATTAACTTTGCTGAAATGAGAGTCGTCATCTCGATAATGAGTAAGCTTCCCAAAGAACTGAGTTGTCCCTGTAGGTCATTTGCTCTCATTCTTGCTCTTTGTTTTCTAAACCACAGAATTTTTCATCCTTCCTCCCAAGGCACATTTGTCTCACCACATCTCATCCTGAGACTTGTTCTCTTCCTAGAAATCAGGCAACCAGTGAAGAAGAGAACCAGGGGAAGGGAAATGCTGGAAGAGCACCATCATTACATGGTATTAAATAAGAATTTTATTCAAGGTGCTAATGAAAACAAGTTCCTGTATACAAAGCAAACTATGGGGATAGCTAAATTATAACATCCTGGCTTTAGGATTCTGAATTTATAAATGTGTTTAAGTTCCATGGCAAAATAACTACAACCTTTATCTTCTGCTATAGCATTAGGGCCTTCTTTTCTCACTTGTAACCACTGTTGCATGTCTGCAAGGTGTGGAAGCCTACAGACTTGATGCTGGAAAGGCTGTTATGGAGAATCCTTGTAGTCAAGGATCTCAAGCTGTAAAAACCAGATCTGTTTCTCCTCCAACCGATATCAGCAGGAAGAGCAGAAAAGACCTTTCCTGTGTTTATGAAATATGCATGAAGTGACAAACAGCAAAGTATGACAGCATTTTGCCTCATATTGTCTCAGAGCACATCCAGATAAGCTGTGGTAAATCGAGCCAAGGCAAACTAAGATGCTGCGCTCCGCATGCTGGCAGTCACCCTCACAGTGGCTAAGCAGACAAAGATGGTAGTAACCACAGGTTCCTTAGCACTGAAGTTCACAGACTGACATATTAATTTCAGGTGCCCTGTGTCTTGTTTTCCATATGTGATGCCAGACGGATGCACTGTAAGAGAGGCCAATCTGCATGCTTTCAGGGAAGGTTAATGAAACCCAGTGAAAAACAGCTAGGAAACAGCATGGCCCATCTCATCCTAGTCCTTTTTGTTACTTAGTGGTTTGCATCTCTGAAATACTTAAGATTTTCTGACACCTTTTTTTTCCCCTTTTGCATTACTATTATATAGCCTATTATACAAAGAACACATTCTCTTTTCTTTTTGAACTTTAACTTTGAACTACATTCTTGGCCAGCAAGGCTGTCAGTGGTAATGGCTTCCACAGTCTAATTATGTTTTGTATGGGATAATATTTCCTTTTATCAGGTCTGAATTTGCCACCTTTTGATTTCTTTGAATGCTTCATTGTCACGCATGTTATGAGACAGGAAGGATAGAGGTTTCTGCTCTGCTTTCTCTGTAACATTCATTATTTTGTATGCTCTTATCATGCCTTCTCTTATTCACAGCCTTTCACAAACAAACAATGCCAGCCTTTTTAATCTATCTTCCTAAACAGTTTTCTGTTGTGCTTAATAATTTTCAGTGCCCTGCTCTGACCTCTGTCTAATTCTGCAATATCCTTTGTGGAAGGAGGTGCTGGGTGCAGTAGTTGAATACCAGATGAGACCCTGCAATCTATGTGTATTCCTACCATAACACAAAGAGCAGAAGTCAGTTTAAGCTGTAATGTTATGGAAATTTCATAAAAAGTTTAACTTTTCATAATAGCCTATGCAGGAATAATACTGGGTTTATGTTCTATTTATAAAAGAAATCTCCAATATGACTTTATTTTGTGCAGCATTCCTGATGCCAGCTGTATCTGGAAATGCTTTCTGGAATAAATATCAGAACAAAAGGATTCTATAGTAAATAATGGCAGTGAGAAATGGCAGTTAAGGATAAATCTGGAAGAGTATTTAGACCCCAAACTCCCATATAGTCCAAGAAAAAACTTTGGTTGATGTAAGTTGCTAAATGAGTCTATATACTTGTAATATTTCAGCTGGTGTGTGTACTTTGAAGCGAGTTTCCTATTTTCCCCTATTTACAACAGTTCGGTTCTCATGGCAGGGCACTCTTATCAAGCAAACGGAGCCAGAAGACGATGAGTCACAGCCACTAACGGGTGTGCAGCCCACAGCCCCAGACTATAGCTAATACTAAATGAACCCCCTGCAATGTATGTAGTGTGGAATCCAGGTCCTCTGTATCCCATGGATTGCTCTGCAGACATAGTCCTGTTGTGCTGTACTCCTTGCCACCACCAGCTGGCCAGTGCCTTCGAGTAGCTGAGCCAAAGGGCCAAAACATCCCATAACTTAAAATTACATTCAACTTTACTCACATGAATAAGTCTCCCAACACTGCCTCTACTAACAGGTGAGGAAATGTGTTGTCATTGAGATAGTCCATATCAGGAGACCTTTCAGTGCTTAACCCCCATATGCTGAAGGACAAGAGATACCTGGGATGTGGAAGTAAGGGTTTAATCTAAACTTGTTTAGGAACAAACTCTGGATTTTGGCTGACAAGGTGCAGAGCAGTGCTGAAATGGTTTTGGGGAGCACAAGGAGGGACAGGGACCATTTTTGGATACAGGGAACACTGGACCACCAAACACTGCTTGCAGTGAGCACAGAGCCACATCTTGACTGCAGGTGCATCCCAAAGGAGTTGTGCTTGTATTCATCTCCAAAACATTGTGGCAGGCCCTCCCACACTCCCCAACAACAGATCTGCCTTTGTGGAGATCAGGCAGGAGGTAATCCCATATGACACCTGTGGCTTACCTTCAAGGTCCTGCGCAGAGCTTTCCTGCAGCAGCATGTGTTGGTAGGAGGCAGTGCTGAAAAGGTTGGGGGAAATCCTGCAAAGTGGGGTCAATCCTTTTGTGCACATTTGCAAGTTCTTTTTACTTTATCAGACTGAAAAGCTGAAAGGAAAAAACAGGGGGAATGAATATTAGAGAAGAGAGGAGATAAAAAACAAATGCCCAGGGAGTACACCCAGGTATAGTAGTAATGGGGACAAGGTAGGAAAGGGATCGGCCTGGCTGCCTACAAACTCCACTGGTTAGCAACCCAGAAAAACTTCTTAGTGCTGTATCTTTTTCTCCAGAGGGCAATGGAAATACAATCTTCTGTTTGCAGAGCAAAAGCATCAGAGGATAAAGATAGGGCATGTATGGGAACATCTGCTCTTCCTGAAAGATAGGATGGGAGCTATGACAGAATCACAGTGTCGGTTTACCAGTCATGAAGCAAGGAGGAACTAAAGGCAGCAAAATGAAAAGAAAGAGGCTGAAGTTAAAAATAGCTATGAAACTGAGGGTGCAGCTTGCTCTAATAATCCAGAAAAAATATCCCTGCTTCTTCCTTACTTGTATCAAATATTACAACTAAATAGTTCTGCCATTTCCAGTAATCCTTACTACCAGTTGTCAAAACTGCGAGCAATACTAAGTGTTTACAAAGTGAACAGATTTGACCGGATGAGAAGAAAGGAAAATCTTATATGTAAATATAAACATATTTAGGACAAACATAAAATAGAAATAAATATAAACATACAGAATAAATGAATATTGCATACACAGAAATATTTATAGTATATAAATGTATAGTTATAGAGTATTGTAGACATGAATGACATAGCTACAGGGGTACTGATATTTCTCTTCCCAACAAGAAAGACTCTTGTGCCTCCACTCAGAAAAGGAGGGTGTCTTGATTAGGTAGGTGTGCCAGGCAGCCTGGTAAGGGACAAAATGTCCATTTAAAGGGTTTGGTGGTTTTTTTTCTGCAAATCTTCCATAACTGCATTGTTTTGACTATGTGCCCCCAGCCATGCTCTTTGGAGAAAAAGGTTTGAATATATGAGAGGGAAAACTGGAAAACAAAGTGAGATAGTAACAGGCAAACTCCTAGCACATTAATGTATAAACCTAGTTAGCATGGGGGTGGTGGACAATTAAACCACAGGAAAATCCCTAGGATCTGTGATAGGAAAGAATTCATCTATGCTCAAGTTTTCTGTCTTAGCAAATGGAGGTCTATTCCAAAATGAAGCAGGGTGTTTAAGACAGTTACTAATATTGTCTAAACTTCTGTATGTATCTTGAGGCACTCTTCCTCTCTTTTGAGTGTCTTTGGTATGTCATAACTATGTACACAAGGCCCCATGCAAAACAGCCACTGGTATATTATATTTGAAAAACTCTCTGAATAAAAAGGCATAGACTTGTGCAAAGCAATATTATTCGTGGCAGAGGCCTTTCAGTTTAAATATATGCTTTTTAAATTTTTTTTAGGTAAGGAGTGTGCAACCACATTGAATTTCTAAATTTGATACCACTGGCCAGACGTCTTCCAGTTTAGGTCTGACTCGTGCAAAAGTAAACACAAATGAACACACACACAAAAAAATACTTTACACGTATATGCAGCAATTTGCAGAGCTGGATCCAAGAACTGGAGTATACTGTTAAATGTTAATGCAAAGAGCATCTGGAGGACGCTGTTTTCTGTGCACAGCTGCTATATGCATTGGTCTTACAAATCCCCAAAATGATGCCAACATTTATGAAGTGCCATCTATTGGTACCTTCCTTATTTGCATACATATAAGTATGGCATGTGCTTGTAATGGTTCCCTTGCAGGATTGAGAGATAAAAGACATTTTAAAAGGGCTTTCAAAATGTTTTTGCAAATTCTTGTCATATTATTACCATTTTGAGAGGATTGTACACCAAATGACAACTGTAGCTTCAAAATAAACTAAGTTTGGTTATGTTAAAGCGACATTCACATTTTTATTTAACAAGCTATATTTTTGCAACTGAAAATTTTCCTTTTGATCGGGAAAATAGTCTCAAAATTGCTCCCTTGATGATAATGTAACTGTGAGAAATCTATACTGATGACATTAGAGCACAGTTATAAGCCTCTTGTTCATACTGTTCCAAAGAGTAATGGGATATTTTTCAGTGATTTATCCTCAAATGTTCTTTCATGGTCAGAAATGCCAATCTCTGTACAGAATATGAGAGGACTTCTCATATGCAGTTATCCCATAAGGACTTGACACAACCAAGTGAGGTGAAATTAAACTTGCATAATTACATTATCTAGGCTGGAGAGATCTCTCAGTCATGGGCTTGCTTAAGGGTAATCACTTCCCTGGGTTCTGCTTGTAGACAAGACATGGTGTGACTGTTTGCATTGTCTTTTCCCTCAACATAGCTGCTCAAAGACAGTTTGTGGGAACCAGGATTTTTTTTATTTCCTAAAAGTCATCTGTCTGAAAAGAAAAAGATTTTAAAACCAAAATATTTGCTCACTCACATGCACTCAGGCAGAACGTATCTCCTGCCTGGGGCTGATGGACTAAGTTGAGAAGTCAGTCCAAGAGATGAGAAGTATCAGCTTTCATGTTGCTGATTTCCGAGATTCATTTGTATAGTTTAATTTTGATTTAACTTTGAAGGACAGAAAAGGGTATAAAGAGTTCAGCATTTAAGCTGTCATTGTCATGTCCCCATGGCTTTCATAACAATTCGTAACAGCATCTGAAATTGCTCAGAAACAGACTATCATTATTCTTGCATAGTTGGTAACTTTTCCCCACTGTTATTATATTATACAGATATTAATGTGGTTAAACCAGAGGTACTACAGTTGAACTTTCAAACGTATAAGCTATTTTGCTTTATGGATCACTAAAAGCAAAACTTTCTAGTAAGCCATGTGACAGTGTTAAAGGTAGATGAAGTTCTGCTCAGGATGCTAAAAGCTTTAAAAAGCATTAAAGCACTTATCTCTACTTCTTTCAGCTACCAGGAAGGCACATAATGTTATCATTTACAAAGAAAACAGCTAATTTTCTCTCTCTGGCTCTTGTCCTCTTCTCCACAAGTTTCATTGCAACTGTAAATTAAAACAGTGCTACAAAAGCCTGAAAAATATAAAATTTAACTATTGTACCTAGGCAACAGCAATGAGTAGCATGAGAGTTTAACTGAGATAAACTAATTAACAAGGTGCCCTGTGAAAGATTAACCAAAGCTACGCAAGACTTATAATACTGCAGGAGGGTGCATGGATGACACTGTCACTGGTACATGCATGAAACTATGTTGGCACCCTGGAAACAAAACCTGTGTGACAAACACGTGCCACATCTTTTTGGATGCCTGAGCACATATGAGAGTGTCCAATCCTCAAGCAGTGGGCTTAGCACCAGACTCTGGAGCTGTCAGCTGTGACCAAGAGGGCAGAATTTGTGCCCTGGGGGACAGCAGTCCCAGCAGTCATGGTGATGCTTTTGAAGTAGCGGTGTTGTTAAGGACAGGCTCAAGGACAAGGAGCCAAAAGCAGCATTTTGATTTTCAATGAGAATAAGGAAATCCAGGTTAGGGAAAATCATGTTGTAATTATCCCCATATGGCTTCTACTCCTTACATGGAGATTGTTATGAAAATGTTTGGAATACACGTATGCAAAACAGGTAAGCTGGTGTTGAATTGTGCTAGGACCTACCAGGACAAACCCCCAGTAGCCATGGAAGAACTCACTAATGGCCTTCTTTTGAGACAGTGATCTGCCAAAGGTAACTCTTATACAGGAATGATTCAAAGAACTGTATTCAGCCTATTAATAAATGTGTAACTATTGCTGACTGTGATATATCTCCTAGAAACAGCCTCTGAAACTATAGGCTTCAAATCTAAATCATATTCTTTCCAATGTATTCTGAGAATATAATCCATAGGTATTGAAACCAATACAGCTGGATATTGGTTTCAGGAGGATTCTACAGAGGTTTCTAGTATCCTTCTTCGAGGTTTATGACCTTTCCAAAGCACATGGATGTACTTCAGTCTGTGGTCTACATTTGAGGCGTGATTAGCTTTTCTTCATAAATGCCTTTATGAAATGTTTACTTGTGAAGTACACAAAAAGCTGTATATGTTTGATGACTTTTTCAGCATTAATGCTTTAGTACAGTGAGGGTGAATGCTTTTGATGGATTGACTTGAGATTAAAAGGAATGGGGAAACCCCCCCAGATCCTTAGGAAGAGCAGACTTGTGACAGGCAATTACAACAAAAATAAAATGATTCCTTAGGCTTACATTTATTTCTGTACAACTGCATCCTTGTTTCACCCTGGTAGGGCATACAGAAAATGAGCAAGAAGGCTCGTGCTTTACAATCTGCACCCAATTTTGAATTTTAAATTTTGAAGGATGAGGATTAAAAAGTATATCTTTGGTCTCCTACCATCCTGGGCTATCTGGACAGATAGCAGGCTTCAAGTCGAGCTTTGTGAGGTGTCCCCAGATGTTCAGACACCTTACAGGGCTGCCTGGAAAGTACAGTGTGACCTCCATGGTCAGCAGCATGGCATCTGAAGCAGGGAGCATGGTCAGAAGGATGGGCAGTCAGTGGCACTATTTTGACAGATACCATTGGAAGATTGAACTCCCATAGAGGTATTTTCTTGCCTTGTTGTAATCTTTCATGTCTGACCAAGGCTCTGACTCTGCTACAGCCAAATTGCTCTCATTATGCCACTATTATTTCTGCCCCTTTTGGCTCAGTAGGAAATGGTCTAATCCACTTCTAGTCACAACAGACAGAGAGAGGAGTCTGCACTGACCTCCAAGGCATTTCATCTAAGTTGCCTCATAATGCTTTAATGAATGTAATCTATGTGCTTACCTAAAAGTCAAAACCAGATTCCCTCTTCATTGGCATATCCTGCAGTCTAATCCATAGAGTAATTTGGTTTCAAGACTGTCCAATGGATGAGCTCCGGCCCCTGTAGAGCTGCCTGAGGAGCCAGACCTTCCAGGAGGGTTCTGGGGGCTCTGACAATGCAAGGCATGTGGCCTGGAAAAGCCAACAGCAAAATGAGAGAGGAAAGTAGGATTTCTTCCATGCCTTTATCTCTGTACAGATCCATATCATGCTAGTCTAAAACCCAGTCTTACCTCTGAAGTTTTGAAGGAATAAAGAGGGTGCACATATGTGCTGTACAACAGAGTGAGCCTGTCCTACTCAGTGTGTTGGAACATCTGGATTTATGTAAAAATTGGAAAGAAAGCAAGAAGGATTCGGCTAATGCTCCACATGGATTGGATTTCACTTCACTTACATAAATCCTAAATAATAGGCTTTTACAGGGCGGACTATAGGTGTGAAAGTGTGAGGCTGTAGTGCTCTCATTTCTCGTGCAGGTGCTTCCAGGCCAGTGCTCAACGGGCAAGAGCAAATGATGGAATTTGTGTTCACAAGTGCCCAGGTCTTTCTGCAGGACCGGTGTTGAGGGCTTCCCCACTGCTTCAGATGGAGCAGGTGGTGAAGGTCCCATCTGTCCTGGAAGAAGAGCCTGCATTGAACACCCTTTGTCTTGTTTTGTTCTAAGAACTGAGAGAATGAATGCAAAAGTGGGGGGTTTTTTTGTTCTTTTTTTTTTTTTTTTTATGAGAAGTAGCCAATATTAAACTTCATTTGCTTGCATCTTTGTTTAAGCGTTCACGACAGACATCTGTGCTGTACAGTGAATTACCACATGAAAGTCACTGGCTGGTGTTCCAACCTTTTCTACCCAGAAGAGCACATAAAGCCTATAGCTATATGTACTAAAGTAAAACCAGAGCTGCTCACCTTTTTGGGGTGTAGCTTTCTGTACTACTGCTGCTTTGGTCCCTGCCATATTGATGGCTGAAGGTCTGAGCCAAATCAAACATAAATCTGAGTTCTGGCATACCTACAAGGAGGGCAGAGCACTATGAGTGTTTCCTTACCCATGCACTTGTCTTCTGACAGCAGCAGCAGCGATTTTGACATGATTTTTGTTTACTAACACAAGCTTCACACTTGCTCTCTCTTATTCTATCTTTCTCTGTCACTTCCATGTGCACATATACACACAGAGGAACAAAAGAACAAGCTCCCATTACGCATTCATTAAAAGCCTGTAATTTACCTGTGATTACATTTAGTGGGGGCACACAAAAAAATCAATGCTGGGAGACAACTGCTCCAGGACTACATAATGAAAGGTCTTTGGACGGTAAGACAATTCAGAGGCTGCCCACAGCAGTCCCAAAAGAACCCTTTGGATGCCAACATTAATCTCTGTAGTTACCAAACACTGACAGTTAAGAAAGGGAATGGAAATCAGGGCTCCACTGTTGTGAATGTAGTGGCCACCACAGACGTGGCCTTCTCTTAGCAATTACCTTGCCTGTGTGTATACACGGGCTACCTTGGATGGATGGCATGAGGTCTCACAGGAAATACAATCTCTTTCTAAAACACAGACCAGAGTGAAAGAAATGTGAAAAGAATGCCTCCAGAGGGGATTAAGAAATGGCTGATGAATCAGGGAAAGGAAAAAAGGGATCTTTTCAAGAGTTCTAGGTGTTTTAGGAACATCCTTGATGCAGGGGATGGCCAGTTCATTTCTTGTGTAAGTAAAGGTGGTCCGTTATGGATTTGGAGGGAAGCTTTGCTCTATACCTCTGCGGAAAGCAAGCTGATGAACTGCTTTCTGAATATCACACTTCCCTTTGTAGTTTTGACATACGTTCGCCCTGTGACACAAGAGTACCTTTGCCGCACTGATAGGCAAGCAACTGCCCATTTCCACTAGTTTGGGCTTTGCACTACACACCAAGGGCTGAGAATGGCTACCAGGGACCCTGGAGCTACATTCTGAGCTTGCCTTAACTATCAATACATGCCTTCTAGTACCCTAATCTCATGGTTGAATTTGGTCAGTGCCCTCATAGAAAAAGTAGAAAAACCCTGGAAAACAGGCAAACAAGGAGCCATGTAGAAGCTGCTAAGCTGTTTAGCTGGAGATGGGGAACTAGCAGAAGCCAGATGAGGAGACTAGAGTCTACAGGACTCCCTGATGAAATTTACTAAGAGATACCATTTCAGGTGTTAGGGATTTGCATCTGCATGAGAGCAGCTGCATTTAGCCTGAAGAGTTGTATAGTTCAGCACAGTCTGTGGACTTTGATAACTCCCCTCTGCTCACCCAGTGGAGATTTCTTCCTGTGGTTTTGGATGCAGCTTGGGCATCCCATGTGGGCTGAGGACCTCACCAAAGCCTGAAGGATCTAGGCAGCTAGCAAATCTAAATCTATGGAGCACTGAGATTCTTATTGACACCGTAATGGTTTTGGTGCAGTGGGTCCAGTGCAAAGCACAAGACTTTCCGTGCAGTAAAAACATTGATTCAGAAACTATTGACAAGAACAATCAGCTATGAAACAATGAACACTGACATCAGCTTGTGCTAGTGGAAGTTATATATGCTTCCTAAACCCTAATCATACTAGTCATCCTAAATGACTATAAACATTTCCAACCTAGTGTTAGCAAGAACAATGTTATTAGCAACGGTGACCTAATGGATGGGGATCCAATATTCATCCTTCATTAGGAAACTATGGTGGTACAAGGAGAGATGTTCTTATATTTACAAGCTAGAAAATATAAGTACCATTGATTTGCTTGTGGTTTTCCCTGATAGACTAGGCTGCCCAAAGCTCTTCTCACAGAATTGAAGGCAATGGTGTCTGTAAAGTCCCGCTAAGCATATTGCTCACATCTTGCCTTCAACCATGGATCACATCAAACAAACTTACTTTACATTGCACTGCCTTTGCCTCACTAAGGCCATTTGAGTAGATCATATGAAAAAATTATTCATTTGAATTAAGTTACAAAGCTTTAACCAAAATACAGCAAAGACAAAGAACTGTTTAAGTAACATATGTTGGTCTGGGCTGACCCCTCCAGAAAGGAGAGACTTCAAAAGCTACAAGTAAATGGTGAGATGTTATGCAAATGAAAGCCTACCTTGTCATACCTTAGTCCACTGTAGCCATTATCCTGGAGGTATCCTTATATGACATGAACCCTGGCTTCACCAATAGCTCATTCACTTTCAGTATGTTCATTTCAGAGGGAAAATGACCCTGAAAACGTACCAGTCTTTTCCAAGGGAAAAGGATGGGACAGGATACAGAGTGAAGGGAAAATGGAGCTGTACTATGCAGCTCTGCGATTTGAGTTTTCCCTTTTGGTCACCTTGCTACCTTAGAGAGGGTAGAAGAAACACAAAGGAGGTGGTTAGACCTGCGCTATGGTCACTTCATGACACCCTGCTCCAAACAAACCTCTGACCTGAAGACAAACCATAGATGTGGCAGGCTCTAGAAAGAAGCACACTGAAGCATTTCTTCACCCTCACTCCTCACTACCTTCAACAAGGCTTTGCAAGCTCATGTGCCTGAAGGGAATACTAGAGTGACTGGGATACACATGAAAAGAGCTTACGGAGAGGAAGGAAATAAAATGTCAGGTGAGGGAAAGGAGTAACCAAAGTGGTATAGTACATGTCTACCTACTAGCTCTTAATAAAATAGGGAACCATGCCTGAATTAGGGGACTGAAGGTTACATTCTATGCACACACCTTTGCTAGTCTTCTTAGCTTGTCTTGGTAAACCTGTCTGCATTAATGCTTTTGTTTTATATCTGTTTACACAGAATTAGCATAAAGTACTATATCACAAAACACTCCTCCATTTATGCAAGTTCTAACAGTAAAGTTTTTCCTCTTGTCTGTTAGACCTTTAATTTCTAAGAGAAATGATTTTTAGTCTAGCAATTGTAAAAAGAACATTTAGCAGAAGCTTAATCTGTACTCCTGCTATAATACCCCAAATTCATACGCTAGTAACTTTAAAATGTTGTCTTTCACAGACAAGTGAAGATTTTCTGTGACCTACATTGTATTTTTTTCCTCTATTCCAATCTGACAAATTATAATGAGGGTATGAAAATAATTTTTTTCTTCCCTAACAGTAATTCAAATCACCAAAACAAAGAGACTGAGATGTGAAAGGAATCCGAAAGAACTGTATATCCAGCTCCAAGTACAAAGAAGGTAAGCACATAGCTCCTCTCCGTTTCCATGAGATCACAGCTACACACTCCAAACTGTCTGTCAGGGTTAGAAAATAGACCTGAAGAAGCTCTCAAGAGGTCAGCCTGTCCGTCTACTTGACCCAAAGCAGGATCAGCACTCTTTTCTCATTCTTGAGAAGTGTTTATCTGCTCTATTCTTAAAAACCACCAGTGGGCACAGACAACACAACATTTTCAAACCCTTGATTCCACTGTGTTACTGTCCTCAGATGGAGAAAAACAATTTGCTTCTGCTTTGCAGGAGCATTTAGTATCTTTTAAGACTTGTCATAGCCTTGCATGCACCCTACCTCTTCTGAAGCTAAACTTCTTCCAAGTTCTTGCATATCACTTTTTTTTGAAAGCTCTGAACATTTTTGTTGTGCTCTTCTTGCCTCACTGTAATTAGTCCACAGTTTTCTGGAAGTGCCATGTGCAGATGAGCTATAGTACCCCTAATAAGCCTAATAAGGCTGTGTGGAGTGAAAGGATTATATCACACATTTTGCCATAAGTCTACTAAAACTCCTTTATGTGGCACCTGCCTTGTTCACAATAGCACAACA
Source organism: Phalacrocorax aristotelis (assembly GCF_949628215.1). Taxonomy (NCBI): domain Eukaryota; kingdom Metazoa; phylum Chordata; class Aves; order Suliformes; family Phalacrocoracidae; genus Phalacrocorax; species Phalacrocorax aristotelis. Next base: position 38,121,767 of record NC_134311.1, on the reverse strand, counting down.
TCTCTGACTTGTGTTTGGTTTTCCCATCCATCGTAACTCCTATATCTTTTCTGCTATAGTACCTAGTTGTTCCATCTCTCTCATGTGTTTGTGAAACTGTCTTCCACTCTTCTATTGAAAAGACAATCAAAAGGGACTTTAGAGAACTGGGGTGATTACTTGAAGGATCAGGAGCGCAGGTAGTGTTTTCCTCCATCCCATCAGTAGCCAGGAGACATATGGAAAGGAACAGGAAGGCCCATCTCATTAACACATGGCTCAGAGGCTGGTGCCAGCAGTGAAATTCTGGTTTTTTTTTATCATGGGGCAGTTTACATGGCACCAGGCCTGCTGGAGGCAGATGGGGTTCCCCTGTCACAAAGGGGGAAAAGGATTCTGCCTCAGGAGTTAGCAGGCCTGACTGAGACAGCTTTAAACTAGATACAAAGGGGGAAAGGGATACAACTAGGCTTGCTAGGGATGAGACTAGGGGTGGCAAGCCTGTGTTGGAGAAGAGATCCATAGATCAACTGAAGTGCATTTACACCAATGCACGCAGCAAGGGCAATAAACAGGAGGAGCTGGAAGCCATTGTGCGCCAGGGAAACTATGATGCGGTCGCCATCAGAGAAACATGGTGGGATGACTCACACAACTGAAGCACTGCAATGGATGGCTACAAGCTCTTTAGAAGGGACAGGCAAGGAAGGAGAGGTGGATGGTAGCCTTGTATGTTAGAGAGTGTTCTGACTGTCTAGAACTCAATGACAGAAATGATAAGGTTTAGTGCTTATGGGTAAGGATCAGGGATAAAGCTAATAAGACAGATATCCTGGTGGGAGTCTGTTATAGACCACCCAACCAGGATGAGGAGACAGATGACGTACTCTATAAGCAGTTGGCTGAAGTCTCACAGTCTCTAGCCCTTGTTCTCATGGGAGACTTCAACTTACCAGATATCTGCTGGAAATACGACACAGCAGAGAGAAAGCAGTCTCGGAGGTTCCTGGAGTGTGTGGGAGATAACTTCCTGACGCAGCTGGTAAGCGAGCCAACCAGGGGAGGTGCCCCGCTGGACCTGCTGTTTATGAACAGAGAAGGCCTGGTGGGTGATGTGGTGGTCAGAGGCTGCCTTGGGCTCAGCAACCATGACATGAAAGAGTTCTCGATTCTTGGAGAAGTATGGAAGAGGGTCAGCAAAACCGCTACCCTGAACTTCAGAAGGTCAGACTTTGGATTGTTAAGGAGTTTGGTTAACAGAGTCCCTTGGGAGGCAGTCCTGAAGGGCAAAGGAGTCAGGAAGGATGGATGTTATTAAAGAAGGAAGTCTCAAAGAGACAGGAGCAGGCCATCCCCATGTGCCGTAAGTCGAGCAGGTGGGGGAGAAGACTGGCTTGGCTGAATAGTGAACTTTGGCTGGAACTCAAGAAAAAAAGGAGAGCTTACTGAATTTGGAAGAAGGGGCAGGTGACTCAGGAGGACTGCAAGGATTGTGAGGTTATGCAGGGAAAAGATTAGAAAGGCAAAGGCCCAGTTGGAGCTTAAATTGGCCACCGCCATTAAAGATAACAAAAAATGTTTTTATAAATATATCAGTGACAAAAGGAGGTCCAGGGAGAATCTCCCTCCTTTGTTGGATGTGGAAGGTAACCTTGCCACGAAAGATGAAGAGAAGGCAGAGATACTTAATGCTTTCTTTGCCTCAGTCTTTAATAGTCAGACTGGTCATCCTCAGGGTTGTCAGGCCCCTGTGCTGCGAGATGGAGATAGTATGCAGAATGAAGTCCCAGTTGTTGAAGAGGTGGCCGTCACTGACCTTCTCCTTCACCTGGATGTTAACCAGTCCATGGGGCTGGATGGGATCCACCCGAGAGTACTGGGGGAGCTGGCAGAGGATCTCACCAAGCCACTCTCCATCATCTATCAGCAGTCCTGGTCAGCCAGGGAGGTCTGGAAGCTAAAGAATGTGATGCCCCTCTACAAGAAGGGTCAGAAGGAGTATCTGGGGAACTACAGGCCTGTCAGCCTGACCTCGGTGCCAGGAAAGGTTATGGAGCAGATCATCCCGAATGCCATTACGTGGCACATGCGGAACACCCAGGGGATCGGGCTCAGCCAGTGTGGGTTTATGAAAAGGAGGTCCTGCCTCACTAACCTGGTCACCTTCTATGAGAAGTTGACCTGCCTAGTGGATGAGGGAAAGGCTGTGGATGTTGTCTGCTTGGACTTTAGTAAGGCCTTTGACACTGTCTCCCACAGCATTCTCCTGGAGAAGCTGGCTGCTCATGGCTTAGAGAAGCACTTTCTGCGCTGGGTTAAAAACTGGCTGGATGGCCGAGCCCAGAGAGTGGTGGTGAATGGAGATAAAAGCAGTTGGCAGCTGGTCACAAGGGGTGTTCCCCAGGGCTCAATGTTGGGACTGGTCCTGTTCAATATCTTCACTGATGATCTGGATGAGGGGATTGAGTGCACCTTCAGTAAATTTGCAGGTGACACCAAGTTGGGCAGGAGCGTTGATCTGCTCAAGGGTAGGAAGGCTCTGCAAAGGGAATGGACAGGTTGGATTGATGGGCTGAGGCCAATTGTATGAGGTTCAACAAGGCCAAGTGCCAGGTCCTGCACTTGGGTCACAGCAATTCCATGCAACGCTACAGGCTTGGGGCAGAGTGGCTGGAAAGCTGCCTGGCAGGAAAAGGACCTGGGGGTGCTGGTTGCCAGCTGGCAGAACATGAGCCAGCAGCGTGCCCGGGTGGCCAAGAAGGCCAATGGCATCCTGGCTTGTATCAGGAATAGTGTGGACTGCAGGAGCAGGGAGGTGATTGTGCCCCTGTACTTGGCACTAGTGAGGCCGCACCTCGAATACTGTGTTCAGTTTTGGGCCCCTCACTACAAGAAGGACATTGAGTTGCTGGACTGTGTCCAGAGAAGGGCAATGAAGTTAGTGAAGGGCCTAGAGAACAGGTCTTACGAGGAACGGCTGAGGGAGCTGGGGTTGTTTAATCTGGAGGAAAGGAGGCTGAAGGGAGACCTTATCACTCTCTACAACTGCCTGACAGGAGGTTGTAGCGAGGCGGGGGTCGGTCTCTTCTCTCTAGTAACAAGCGATAAGACGAGAGGAAATGGCCTCAAGCTGCACCAGGGGAAGTTTAGGTTGGACATTAGGAAAAACTTCTTCACCGAAAGGGTTGTCAAACGTTGGAACAGGCTGCCCAGGGAGGTGGTTGAGTCTCCATCCCTGGAGGTATTTAAAAGAAGGGTAGATGTGGTGCTTGAGGATATGGTTTAGTGGTGGACTTTGCAGTGATAGGTTAGCAGTTGGACTCAATGATCTTAAGGGTCTTTTCCAACCTTAACAATTCTATGATTCTATGATTCTATATCCATCCTCTCTTTTTTTCAGTAGCAATTTCTTCAATTTCCCCAGTTTGTTTTTTATTCTTAACCTGTCCTCCCAGTTAGTGGCAGCGCCTCCCAGTTTGCTTGCATGGTCCATGTTTGCAGACACGTTTTCTATTCCAGAGTGTTGGTAATTAGTTGCAAAACCATCATCTAGGGCAAATCCTCTGTGGTACCTCACTCAATACAACCTTACAGACTGATGATAAATTACTAGTAACAGCTATCTGTCTCTTAACACACAGCTTGTACTCATCCTAGCAAAATTTTATTGTTTGCTTATGTGAATGGCACTCTGCTAAGTTTAGGATTTAAAAACAAAAGAAATAGGGAAATAATTTGTGACCATCGTTTCAACATTAGCTAATATTTAAATAAATCAAAATATGAGACTGTTTTCTCTGACTTGTCAGTACTTTCGATAACTTTACCATGGCTTCAAGTCCTCTCAGCATTCATCTCCAAGTAGGCAAGTTTTCTTAAACTTTATGTAACATATCTACACCTAAATTTTTTTAGATAATGACAATGAAAATTCAAACTCACCTAGAATTTCTACACCTTTTGAAGGGGTTGCTTATTCTGTAATGCAAATACAAACATTAATGTTCAGCATCTGCTAATGGTTAATACCGCTTTAAAACAGCTGTCTAGGGACACAAAAAACCTTCTGACCTGCCTTGAGTCTTTGACTAGACTTAGCAACAAGTGCAATATTCAGTGCCTTACAAGCTTTGGTCTTTCAGGATTGTGCAGTGATGCTGCAAGTCAGAATGCCTGGTTTTCTCAGGCAGAAAACCAGCTCTGCACCCACACAGGGAGAGCAGAAGGGGAACATGGAGTCCCTTCTTATCCTACTCCTATGGCTCTGGGACCATGGTGGCCAGACATCATTCCTAGTTGGGCTCCTCAGTCATATTTCCTTCAGTTTTTTTCCCATTGTTATTGATACTGGCATTAATTAGGTATATTTGTTCAGAGAAGCTCTAAGTTGCAGGTTTGGCCTCATAAAGGTTGCTATATAAGCTCAAAAGGTATAACTTAAAATGAGGATAGAAGCAACTGCATATTCTTGCTCTGATTCAGTCAGGATGAAGCATGATGAATCAGAGTTCATTATTTCAACTTTCATTGTATTTACGCCTTTTGCGAGAACTTTAGTACATAAGTGCATGGGGTAAACACACGCAGCTGGCATAATAGCGCAGATGCAGGCTTGTGCTACACTCATCTTTTCTGTTCTTCTTAGGGGCTGAACACATAAATTATAGTCTCAGCAATTTTCCATCAAGAGGGAGTCAGTGGTGTTGGATTCAGGGATGCAGATTCACAGCACAGACTAGTTTCAGTGGATCCTTTCAGCAACCTTGCTCTCAGACTGTGTCTGTCACTAAACAGGGCAACACCTTCATGCTTGCCAGGAACCCCATTCCTCCTTCAGAGCATGTCCTCCACATCCACTTTCAGACTGTGTCCCTGGTGAATGTCCTCCAGGGAAGGTGCAGGCGCAGAATGAGACAAAGGAAACAGCAGGCCATTTCATTTTGTTGCTCACATTTTTCTTCTGTGAATAAAGAAAGGGTTGTGTCAGAAACCATGTTGAACTGCTGGCATTTTTCCCAGGTTAAGGTTACTCAGAATGTTGATTCCTCTATCTTGTTTTCACTCCATTCCAGACTGATTGCAACCACCTCAGGTTTTTGTTTTGGAATGGATTTTTTTGTTCAGGGGGTCTTTCACTCCCAAGAATTACATCACCAGGCCACAGACGGTTGAGAGTTATACTTAGAGAACAGCTACAACCTAAGGAAAGAGGGTACAGAGAGATTACTTTTTTGCCTTATCTTCTCCACACAAAACAGACCCAATGACCCAAGACTGCAGTCCAGAATGACATGAAGAACCCATACTGGAATTACAGAGACTTTTAGCAGTGCTGGAATGTCGTTAGAGCTCCATCTTCTCTGCCCATGAGGGGCATGAAACACTTAAAAACAAAATTTTGATACCATCAGTCAGTTTTCTCTAAAAAGAGATGTGCATTTCTAATGGGTCCATTTGTTACTCATCGTAGAGTTTCCCAAATTATGTTTTGTCATTTGTCAGTCAACAACAGGACTTTTTCTGGTGGACTGCAAAATTAAGTATTTCAATAAGAAACTCAGTAGGGGTTAGAATAAGTATTTGCCTTGAAGAAGATTTGTGCATAGTGTTACATAAAATGTAAAATGATCCTATGATACCCTGAAGAAATCCACATGCTTCCTGGGGGACAGCATAATTCTCTTTGAGAGATAACCACTAGATAAACCATTCCTGATATACTGACATCAAATTAAAACTGAGGAAATGTTCTGCTATGGAAATACGTATTACTTCTCCCTGAAAACATGAATATGGGGTTCTCTTTTGATGGTCAGTTATATAATGTTCTTTCAAAATCTTTGAAGTGGAAGAGGTCATTCTCATTTTTAAGTTTGGATACTCTCTAAAGAGCACACAGGAAACACAGTGCTACAAAAAATCGGTACATTTCCTAATAAAACTTTTCAGAAAGTACACTTTTGAGTCTCAAACTGTGCCATGTCAGCCTGGGAGGAAATTAGAAAGGAATTTGCAACCACTCCAAACTATGCCAGCATTTCAAGATCAATTTCATCAGGTAGCCCCCTGTGACTGCTTGGCTTTAACCATTTTCACCCTTTTGTAATTTAGGCTGGCACCAGAAAGGTCTAGCCCATTGTGGTCAACAGGCTAGAAAGAGCTGGGTAATTGGTAATCTTAACTCATAGTCATTTTCACTGCGTTGGCTTTTCTCAAAATGTTTTTTAGGTCATTTACCAGATATTTTGTCTGCAATTTGTCTGTAACTCAGACTTTAAAATATTCATGGAACCTGATGGCAGTGGAATTAAGGGGCAAAAAGTTGACTCGAGCTGCAACAGAGTCACCATGAGTCACAGACCCATAGGAATTTTATTCTAATGTGAAAACACATCCATGTGATGTTAGACACACACTCTTAAAACGCCCACTTACTTATCCTAGTGTCACTTTTTTACCTAAGCACTTGTGAGGTGGCCTCCACAGCATGCTGTATCACTGACTATTTGAGTGTATGGTCAGATCCTTTGGTGTAGATGGAATTGCAGTATGCAATGTGTACAGTATGTAATCCATACTGTGTTACAACACTGTAGGAAATGGGAGGTGCTTATGTTCTGTTTAAGCTGTTCTCCATTTTTTGCCCAACCTGGAAATCTGAAAATATAAATGTGAAAGCACAGTGGCATGTTTCTGGGCAACATGTTTCTGTGTGTTAGAACAAAACCCAGGGACCGGATAATGAAATTTGGCTTCAAGGCTCTTCAAAGCTCCCCTCTAAGGCATTTTGAGGTACATAAGGTGGCTGTATGCTCTTCAGTCCTTCAAGTCTCCAGTAGCCACAGTAGTGTGGCTTCAAAGAGCCATACCAACAGAAAAGACTGACGCATACTGGCTACTGTCTGTATCCTCCAGAAATGGCCCTTGTGTGGAAAGCTGAAACACAAGGCAACACAAATCTGTTGTGCTTTCTCTCTACTAGCAGGAAAGGTGACTGCACAAGCTACTTCTGTAGGACAGGTTTGTGCATCACTGCTGCTGTGTAGTGAGGAATTACAGAAGGGCAGCCAAGGATGTGCCCTTGCTTTTAAGAAAAGAGCCAAGTACTTTAAAAAAAAAGTCTCTGTCACATATTTTATTTCAGCCCATTCCACTGAATTGGATAGTTGTAAGTCTATTTGTATTGAAGACTTGATCACCAGTGATAACACTGTCAACAGCATGGCATTGCCACCTATAGACAGCAAAGAAAAGCCAGTCTGAGACTGAACAGCTTCACAGAGCTTTCTAAATTGTTTTGAGGGACATAACAGAAATCCCACAGGGGCAGGAGATGTAAAGAATCTGGCATCTCCTCCCAGACTGGAAGCCCTGTTTTGTCCCTTAGATATGTAGGACCGGGTCTTATCAAGGAATATTTATTGAAACATAATTTTAAAAAAACAGAACAGTGTCCTTTCCACATCGCCCTCTATAGCACATCAGCCACTGGTGAACAGATTGCATCCCAGTTTGGAAATGTTTTAGCTGTTCACATGTTTTAAAAATAACAGCAATAATTTGCAGCCAAACTAGTATTTGAAAGCTGTAGATAGAGAAATGCAGGGAGAAAGTTTGGACAGCCCTGATTTAACTTTACCAGAAATTCTCCAATTCCTATCTCTTTCTGATGGTCAGAGTAGAAAAATTTGGAGATATTTAGGACTCCAGCTCCTAGAGAAGGGCTGTTTCCATCCAGTCGTTCTGACTAGTCATAGTGTCAACCATCTCTCTCCCTATCTAGTTAGCACTTCATTTCAGGATTACTTGTGTAAAATGATGCCTAGCCTGGACCTGCCACTTAAAAGAGGCATGGCTAATGCTTTCTGAAACAGTGTCTCTGGCTGTATATATGGTTTGGAAACCTGGTGTATTAAAAAAAACATTTCAAGAAAAGCAAAATCAAGAGGCTATGGCTGTGGTACAGGGCTGTGGTTCTTTTATGCATTGTTCCTCAGAGGGCACAAGTCACTGTGCTCTATTTTACCCTTTTCAAAAAGGGTCATTTTTTCAGATGTGGCTGCTGATTTTTAAGAACCCGTATCTACATATAGACACCTCCATGAAAGCAATCTGATAACACTTAAGCTAGAAAGTATCCCAGATTTGAAGTTGCAGGTGTTTAGCATGGCTTATAAAATGGATGACAATTAAGAACCTTCTTGGCTGACATAGATATCCATAGTTAATTGCATAAATTTTATCCCCCATGTAGATATTTGGGTTTAACATTTCCACATAGTATAATTCTTGTATGTTAGCCTAAGTCCCACTAAAAGATCTGTAAGCCATGGCAGGTTCTTAGGAACATTTTCAAAATAGGGAAAGATGCTCTGTTTTTGACAGCATGACATAATTCACACTCTAATTTTATTTAGGTTTGAGAATCTCTAAAATAACCAACAGTGGGTAAAGTCTGTGAAACCAAGTTTGAGAGCAATATAACTAATTATGTTTTCTCATGTTTCTGCCAATAAAAATTAATAAAACAAATACCTATAAGAGTTTCACAGTTCTGTAACATTCACCAGCCAGACAGGAGTTATTTCTTTAATGTGTTTTTAATACAGACTCCCCATAATCAGTGAGCACTCTGTCACACAGAAAGATGGCTTTGCCCTTCATGCATTTAATGTATAGTATGCTTCTCAAGCCCCCTCATTTCAGTCTCTACATGAAAATACATTATCATGAGGGTAAACCACTTACTTAGGCAAATTGCCTAAGCAATTCAAGTACTGCCAGACAGAAAACTGTCTGGGTCTGCTCTTTTGTTCATTGAAGTCAGGGCCCTTCAATAAGGAAAGGAAAGAGGGAGAGACCAGACAGAACAAGAACATTGTCTAAGAACTTATTTGATCTTTGCAGTCTTGTCTGGAAGACTTTATGAGATGCTGGCAACCTACAGAGCTTCAGAAATACTGAGCTAAACATTTTAGGAGGTGTCCCCAAAACAAATTCTTGCTGACTGTGTAAACTTGTTTAACTTCTTATTTTGTAGCACTTCACTTAGTACAGTCATGTGAATGTAGGGAAAAAAGCCCCACAAATTACGTTTAATGACATCCATGATAAGGAGATAATGAGAGAGGTGCTTGTATAACAGGCATGTATAACATAAGATACATTACTTGGGGCCATTATAACTGAGACACAAAGTATTAAGTACTGCATAGACTTTAGCCTGTATGTCTCTTTATGTACTATGCATTGGCTTCTGTGGTAAACCT